>NC_143265.1:51845000-52470000 GCF_984573655.1 Nuphar pumila
CCCGCCTGATGAAGAGAATGATGATACTAAGGAATAGCCATGTGATGGTATCTCTTTCCACACTCTCAAGTGTCACCATGCATGTGAGTCAATGGTCACTTAGGAGGTGAATGTGCTCATTGACAATGGTAGCACCCACAACTTCATCCAAGAGGGTGTTATCTAAGAGATAGGATGCAAGTTCAAAGAGCATCCAGTTTTTTATGTGATGGTCGGCAATGGGTCACATCTTAAGTGCGTAGAGGTCTGCCCAAACGTGAGTTTGCAGCTCCAAGGATCTAAGTTTGTGGTAGACCTATATGTCTTGTATATTTACGGGGTGGACGTTGTGCTTGGGATGCATTGGCTAAGTACATTGGGGAAAGAAGCGTGGGATTTCAAGGCCATGAAGATGACTGTCTAGAAGGATGGATCAAAGATCATCCTTGTTGCTATCAAACCCCTTTAGTGGAGGAAATTCAGCATAAAGGTGCCTTGAAGTTGTTAAAAGGTACCCAGGCAGCTTAGTTGCTCACTGCTCAAGCGGTAGAGTCCAAACCAGCCCAAATCCCTTTAGACGTTTCTGCAAATTATGTTGCAATTTTGGCCGAGTTTGTTGTTGCCACCAATGAGATCTCAGGACCATCGGATTCCCCTGAAGGTTGGTTTGAAACCCGTGTCAGTTTGGCACTACAGGTATGTTCACTCCCAAAAAGATGATTAAAAATTAGGAGAGATATTGAGCTAGGGCATTATATGATCCAGTGTGAGTCCCTTTTCCTCACCTGTATTGCTGGTGAAGAAAAATGATGGTTCTTGGAGATTCAGTATTGATTACCGAGCTCTTAATGAGATTACAATAAAGGACAAGTTTCCAATCCCGATCATCGAGGAACTTTTGGATGAGTTGCACGACCTCCATTTCAGTTATCTTCACATGTGCATGGTTCATGAGGATATGCACAAGCCAGACTTCCGAATGCATGAGGGTTGTAGTTCATGTTGATGTTGTTTGGGTTGACCAACGTATTATATGTATACGTATCTCTATATATAAGTATATATATTTATACATTTTTCTCCTTTTTTACCCGAAAGGGTATTTTTGTCATTTTACATTTTGCGCATATTACATTTGGAATATGCTGTAATTTTTTTACTGTTTTATTTTTCTTTTTTGCACTCTCAAAAAAGTGCATTGGGGGTCTCCCCAATAGAGTCGTTGGGGAGCCCCCAACGGTCACAATTGTGACCGTTGGGAGCTCCCCAACGACTCCTTTGGGGAGCCCCCTCTTGCACTCCTTTCTTGTATAAATAGGGGTGTTCCCCCTTTGTATTTAAAAAAAGCTTGAGAGTCTCAAGCATTTACTTTTTATGAAATACATGCATTATTGCATGTTTATTATTTATACGCTTTTTGCGTATTTTGTTCAAGTGTTGTGAGAGTGCTTTTGTGCACTTCTTTTTCTAAAGTATTTGTGCGTATATGCGTATTGTCTCTTCGTAGACAATTTTACATGGTATCAAAGCTCGATTGGTGATCAAGGATCGTGGGATTCTTCTTTTTTCAAGTGCCTCAAAAACCGTGCCTTCAGATTCTTAGAAGTAGAAGTGGTGGATCTCGCTTCTCAAATATTTTAGAAGGATCTTGTGCAAGCTAGAAGTTGAAGCATTGTGTTGGTACGCCTCCCTCTCCTTTTCTTTACTCCATAATGGGTGAAAAAGAGTCTCACTTCGCGCTTGGCTTCAAGTTGAATGGGTCCAACTACCATATTTGGGCCGGGAACATGGAGGCTCACATAAAAGGTAAAGGATTATGGGGTTATGTGCAAGGTTCAATTCCGGAACCGGAACCCAAAATAACCATGATGGACGGAAATGAAATCAAGATTCTTGAGGGAGAAGAAAGGGTCAAAGCTCTTGAAGAATACTCCAAGAAGCACGACGAATGGGAAATGAAGAACTTCAAGATTCTTTCTTGGTTCTTCGCATCCGTCGAAACAAAGATTAATGCCAACATTATCAAATTCAAGAAAGCATCGGAAGCTTGGCATTGTCTCGAGAAAATGTATACATCAAGAGATCTTTCCCATAAGTATTACCTTCAAAAGAAGGCTCTCTCCCTTACTAAAGGTGAAATGTCCATTAGGGAATATTATGCCGACCTCTCCTCCATTTGGGATGAGCTTTTCATGCTTGAACCAAAATGGAGTGGAGAGGCAATTGAACTCCGCCACAAGCAACTTGAACAAGATCGGTTCTTCAACTTTTTGAATGGGTTAAGACCGGAATTTGAGCAAATAAGGTCATCACTTCTATCCTCATTTACCCCTCCATCTCTTGAAGATGTTCTCACCAAATTAAGTGGTGAGGAAACTCGTATGAGTTTATGTAAACAAGGACCAAATGTTCTTGTGGTTCCTTGTAATCATGAAGAAAACAATGAGGTTAATGTTGTATCAAGACCCGGAAATAATGTAAAGACCTATCGTCCTCCTTATTTTAAATTCCAAAATCAAGGAGGAGATAGTGGACAAAGAGGAAAGAGGGACTATAGCAACACTATTTGTCACTTTTGTAAGGAACCGGGGCATATCAAGCCCGTATGTCCCAAATGGAAGAGACTTCTAGCCATGGCCACTACCGGTGTACCACAAAAGGAAGAGGCCTCATCAAGTGGGTCACTCTCGTTGAATCAAATAGTGGAGGCCCTTCAACCTCTTCTCAAGGGAGCTACATCCGGCGGCGCCGTGTCTACCTCTTCCATTCCAGGTAAAGTCTCTTGGCTTTTGGACTCAGGTGCATCTTTTCATATGTCCCCAAACATGTTTTCACTTTCCGATTTTTCAAAACATGCTTCTCCATCCTTTGTTTCCACTGCGGATGGAACCGCTCTTGAAATTAAAGGAATAGGTAATTTTGAAACTCAAGATTTTTTCATTCCAAAAATTAGATTTATACCTAAACTTAACTTAAACCTTCTCTCTGTTTCTCAACTCTCGGACCATGGCTGCGATATTAAATTTTCATATGACAAATGTTTAATACAGGATCGCCGGTCCGGGAAATTGATTGGGGAAGGCTTTAGAAAAGGAGACTTATACTATATGGAATCTCTCCGAGTTCCAAAATCTTTTTGTAATGTTGCCCGGAACAAAGATATAAACATATGGCACAAAAGACTTGGTCATCCTAATGTCACCAAGTTATCTTATCTACATTTTGCAAAGGATCTATGTAAAAGTTTTTTTTCCTGTAATGATTGTATTCTCGGAAAAATGAAAAGTTTACCTTTTGAGCAAAGAACTATGTTCTCATCTAAAACCTTCGAAATTGTTCATTCCGATGTTTGGGGACCCGCACCTGTTGTTTCAAAAGGAGGCTTCTCTTACTATGTTATTTTTGTGGATGATTTCTCCAGGTATTCATGGATATATTTCCTAAAGTACAAACATGAAGTTTTTACATGTTTTAAAACCTTCCACTCAATGATCAAGAATCAATTCAATAGTAATATAAAGATTTTGAGAAGTGATTCTGGAGGAGAATATCTATCCAACCAATTTAAAACATATCTTGAGGATCACGGAATTATTCACCAAAGATCTTGTCCTAAAACCCCTCAACAGAATGGATTGGCCGAAAGAAAACATAGGCACATCATTGAGACCACTAGGACCCTGCTTATTTCTCAAAACATTACTAAGAACTTTTGGGTTGAAGCAGCCCTCGCTTCTGTTTATCTGATAAATCGCTTACCATCTAGGATATTAGGAAAAATATCCCCTTTTGAGATCTTATATAAGCTTGAACCTGATTATAATAGGTTGCGTGTTTTTTGGTGTAAATGTTTTATACTTACGGATAAAAACGACAAGCTCTCTCCCAAAGCTATTCCCTGCGCCTTTCTTGGGTATTCCGAAACTCAAAAAGGGTTTCGTTGCTATGATCTTCGAGATGATAAGTTATATGTTTCTAGAAATGTAACGTCTTTAGAAAATGAGAGTGGATTTGAAAA
This sequence comes from Nuphar pumila, assembly GCF_984573655.1. NCBI lineage: Eukaryota > Viridiplantae > Streptophyta > Magnoliopsida > Nymphaeales > Nymphaeaceae > Nuphar > Nuphar pumila. The sequence continues at coordinate 51,848,998 of NC_143265.1, forward strand.
AAATGTTTCTCAACAAGAAAATTTTGATTACTCATTCCTTTTTTATTTATTGGCTAGTAACGATGATATATCTAGTGATGATGATGTATCATCAAACCACGATGAGGATGGTGATGTTGAAGAACATAACCCTCTCAATGATCAAGAAAACAGGATTTCAAGTGATCCGATAACCTACTCCCGTAGAAACCAAGGCAACTTTAGAAGTGCCATTGACCAATATAGTGAGCTTGTACCTACTCTCGATCACCGAAGATCTGAGAGAAATAGGAGACCGCCAACTCGGTTTTTCTCTTTTGATTCCTTTTCACCCCGGTATAGGGCTTGTCTTAGTGCCATTCATTCTTATTTTGAGCCAAGGAATTTTGAAGAAGCTAAAAAATGTATAGAATGACAAGAAGCCATGCAGAATGAACTTATTGCTCTAAAAAGGGCTGAAACTTGGGATTTTCAAACTCTACCCATGGGAAAGAAAACTATAGGTTGTCGATGGGTTTTTAAAGTTAAAACTAAAAGCGACGGATCCCTGGAAAGGTATAAAGCTCGCTTAGTTGCTAAAGGGTATGGGCAAGAGTATGGAATTGATTATGAAGAAACTTTTGCTCCTGTAGCCCGAATGGTTACAGTTAGATGTCTCATTACTATTGCATCTATTAAAAATTGGAACATTTTTCAAATGGATGTGAAAAATGTTTTTTTAAATGGTGATCTTAACGAAGAAGTATATATGGATGCCCCACCAGGCATGAAGATTCCTGAAAATAAAGTTCTTCATCTTCGAAAGGCTCTCTATGGATTGAAACAGACTCCCAAAGCCTGGTATGATAGATTTACCAATGTAATGTTGGAAAATGGTTTCTCCTCATGCTATACTGACACTGCTCTATTTACTAAGAAATCTAAAGCAGGGATTGTCATATTATTGCTCTATGTTGATGATATGTTAATTACAGGTGATGATGTTCAAGGAGTCAAGGGTATTAAGTCCGTCTTGACTTCAAAATTTGAGATGTCAGACTTGGGTTTTCTGACATATTTTCTTGGAATTGAGGTTGCTTATTCGCAACGTGGTTATTTTTTATCTCAGTCTAAACTTGCTTGTGAGATTATTGACAGATCCGGGATTTCAGATGACAAAGTATGCGAAACTCCTGAAGTTGTGGGAGCAAAAATGAAAATTGACGATGGTGTTCCCTTAACCGATCCTACCCCTTACAGGCAGCTGGTAGGTTCGTTAATGTATCTTAGTATTACTCGACCTGACTTATCACATGTTATACACATCGCCAGTCAGTTTCAGCACGCTCCCACAACCGTTCATATGAGTGCTGTTCTTCGCATCGTCAGATACTTGAAGGGCACTGTAAATAAGGGAGTATTTCTATCTTCTTCTTCTGATTTAAAATTACTTGCTTATACTGACTCAGATTGGGGAGGTGATCCTAGTAACCGTCACTCCACCACTGGTTTTTGTGTTTTCCTAGGTGAATCTTTGATTTCATGGCGGTGTAAAAAGCAACAGAAAGTCTCTTTGTCATCCACTGAAGCCGAATACAGAGCCATGGCATCCACTACCATGGAAATTGTATGGATTCGACAACTTTTGGAAGATATGGGAGTACCTATCCGAGAACCAACAAAGTTGTGCTGTGACAATAAAAGTGCAATCTATATTGCCAAAAACCACACCTTTCACGAGCGAACAAAGCATATAGAGATGGACTGCCATTATGTCAGAGAAGAATACTTGAAGAAGGTCATTGATCTACCATACGTGACGTCTGAGTATCAACTTGCGGACTTCTTCACAAAAGCTCTTTGTTCGCCTAGATTTCATTTCCTTCTGGACAAACTTGCGGTTATCACACCGTAAGTTTGAGGGAGGGTGTTAAAATGTACACTCAAAATCAATATTGTAAGTATAAATATATATACTTATATAGATAGAGATACGTATACATATATTATATGTATACGTATCTCTATATATAAGTATATATATTTATACATTTTTCTCCTTTTTTACCCGAAAGGGTATTTTTGTCATTTTACATTTTGCGCATATTCCATTTGGAATATGCTGTAATTTTTCCCATTATTTTTGTAATTCTTTTACTGTTTTATTTTTCTTTTTTGCACTCTCAAAAAAGTGCATTGGGGGTCTCCCCAATAGAGTCGTTGGGGAGCCCCCAACGGTCACAATTGTGACCGTTGGGAGCTCCCCAACGACTCCTTTGGGGAGCCCCCTCTTGCACTCCTTCTTTCTTGTATAAATAGGGGTGTTCCCCCTTTGTATTTAAAAAAAGCTTGAGAGTCTTAAGCATTTGCTTTTTATGAAATACATGCATTATTGCATGTTTATTATTTATACGCTTTTTGCGTATTTTGTTCAAGTGTTGTGAGAGTGCTTTTGTGCACTTCTTTTTCTAAAGTATTTGTGCGTATATGCGTATTGTCTCTTCGTAGACAATTTTACAGATGTTGTTTGGGTTGACCAACGTACTGACCACGTTTCTAGATATTATGAATGATGTATTCAAGCCGATGAGCAAGTTTGTGTTGATCTTTTTCGACGATATACTGGTGTATAGTCGTGTTTGGCCTGCACATGTGCAGCATGTGAAGATTGTACTGTGAACACTGTGTGAGCATCGGCACCAGATATATGCCAAGATATCTAAATGCCTCTTTGGATTGACAGAGGTTAGCTACCTTGGCCATATCGTCTATGGTTCTGGAGTTCGGGTTGATCCGAAAAAGATAGCGATCATGAAGGCCACATACCATTACAGCACTTCGCGGTTATTACAAAAGTTTTGTGAGAAATTATGGTCTCGTAGCCCAACTCTTGCCTCTTAAAGAATAAGAGTTTTGTGTGGTCTGAAAAGGCTACTATAGCTTTTGAGAGGTTGAAGGAAGCGATGTGTCAAGCCCTAGTTCTTGCCTTGTCAGACTTCCCCAAGGTGTTTATTGTAGAGACCGATGCATGTGACAGTGGGTTAGGAGTTGTCCTCTCACAAGAGGAACACCCCCATTGCTTTTATAAGCAAGGCAATGTCGAACAGGAGTTGACCCTTGTCTACTTATGACAAAGAAATGTTGGCCACAATATTAGTTATAGAGAAGTGGCGCGTGTACCTCTTGGGGCATAAATTCATGATTCGTACAAACCACCAAAGCCTCAAGTACATGATGGGGCAGTGTGTCACGTGTGCAGCCCGAAGGGCCACAATGGTATATAGCGGATAGTGAGTGAGTTGACTTCATACCCAAAGAGTCACCATAACCACACAGTTAGAGGTAGGGTCCTGTTCTAAAAAGGACCTATCTATATTTCACCTCAGAGTGATGTAATCTAGAGTCTTATGCATGAAGTGCATGATACAGAGTGGTTTCCAAGACATATCAACGGCTGAAAGCATTATTTTATTAGTCGGGTATGAATGGCTATGTATGCGAGTATGTGCGAAAATGTTTAGTACGTCAGGCAAACAAATATGAGGCCATCAAACTGCTCGGGTTGTTACAACCGTTGTCTATTCTCGAGCATGCCTGGCAGGACATGCCCATGGATTTCGTGGAGGCCATATTTGAGTGTGAGTAGAAAGAAGTGATTATGATAGTGGTGAAATGATTTTCAAAATATAAACACTTTATTCCACTACCCAAAGAGTATTTCACCGAGTTGGTCGCACGCTAGTTTGTGAGTCATGTGGTCAAGCTCAGCGGTTTGCCCAGGAGCATTGTCAAAAACCAAGACTCGATTTTCCTGAGTCAGTTTTAGACCTCCTACGTGGTACCAGGCTGAACTACAGTACAACCCATCACCGACAGATAGATGGTCAAACCGAGATTGTGAACAAGGCAGTTGAGACGTATCTCCAGTGTTTTGTGGGGGACCGGTAGAGTATGCCTAAAACACGAGTCATCATTCAGTCATTGATATGACTCCCTTTGAGGCCTTGTACGGGTTTCCACCGCTGTTAGTAATGGCCTATGAGAACGGGAGGGAGAATTGCATCTCCCAATGTCGATCAAGACCTGAGAACGCAAGATAAGATTCCCGCTACCTTGAAGCAAAATATTGTCAAGGCCCAACAACGTATGAAGTAGATCTATGACATAGATCGTTCACACAGAGGTCAGAAGACCCTTTTTGCTTAGGACTACCATAAACTTATGCTGAAGTATTTCGGTCTGTATCGTGTTAAAGAGCGGGTTGGAAAGCTAGCCTACCACACAGCCCTGCTTAGTGAGGTGCAGATACACCCGATATTCCACGTGTCTCAGCTTAAATCGTTTCATGGTGAGCCGCCAATAATAGTAAAAGTTTCCCATGATGAGGACCGAAAGTCGTAGCCCATTGGCCTTCTGAAGACCAAGAGACTTCGCAAGTATGATTTCATGATGCAGAAACATCTTGTAAAGTGGAATAGTGAGGGAAAAGATACTTCCACATGGGAGTGGGAGTTTGATCTGAAAAGGAGATTCCCAAATTTTGGCCCTTGGGGGCAAGGTATGTCGGAGCGTGGTAGATCTGTTACGAACCAGAGTATGACAAAATGTCCAAATCTAGTGCCCAGAATCCAGACGCTACTTCCAAACCCTTTTGGCAGTGCACAAGTCAAAGATCCAGAGTCCAAGTCAAGAGGAGAGGCAGGATACATGTAAAGCCTAGAAAGCATGACAATTAAGGAGTGGGGTCCAACTAGGGGACGCATAATTCTAGAGAGACCTATGGGTTGTCCCCTAGTTCTAAAATAAATTAATATTAATTAAGCTCTAATGCCCATAATCCAAACGCCACTTCCAGACCCTTTTGGGGGTCGACCAGCACAGTGTGGATCCTAGGTTGATGATGTGGCATTTGACATGACTTCTCTAACAGTGCACAAGTCAAAGATCTAAAGTCCAAGTCAAAAAAAGGAGAAGCAGAATATGTGTTAAGCCCAGAAAGCATGACAATTAAGGAGCGGGGTCCAACTAGGGGACGTGTAATTCTAGAGAGACTTATGGGACGTCCCCTAGTTCTAGAATTAATTAATATTAATTAAGTTGGGTTCATTACTATGGGTAAGTCTTTTATTTGATTTGTTCTTGGATTTAGTGTGGAGCCCTAGTTTAGTTGGTTTCTTGATTTTTCTAATTAGATGATGTTTTATATAATTAGGACTCAACTCAAGCACTACCTATATAAGGAGGCCATGGGGAGCCCTTCTGATCATTGAATATTGAATTGAGGTTTTCTCTAAACGCCTAGTCGTCCTCTCTCTCTCATTGTCTCTCTTCTAACGTCTTCTTCTCTCTCTCATCTCACCTGGTACAACGTGTGTAGTGGTGGATTTGTTAGAATGGACCATCGTACACGTGAAGTACAAGAAGGAAGGAGGCAGGATGAAAAGAAGGGTTGCGGCAGCAAAGGGAGACTCCTTTCTCTTAGAAGTCGTGCCCTATTTCATGTATGTATTTATATAAAAAAACAGAAAGTGGGTTGGATCAATTATGATTTGGATCCATACCCGAATAAATTAAAATTACATATTACATCAGAAACAAAAAAGTCGATCCATATTAGAGACCCAACTTCAGTTTTATGATACAGTCTTAATACCCTCCCTCAAGTTGTGCATGGTCCAGTACCATAGACAACTTGCCTTTGAGATACCAAAACTGAGCACTCATAAGTCCTTTGGTAAGAAGGTCAGCAACCTGATCTCCTGTTGGTACATAAGTTGGGATAATTTATTTATCCTCAACTTTCTGCCGAACACAATGTTGATCGATCTCTATGTGTTTTGTTCGACCATGATGGATAGGATTGAAGGCAATTTGTATGGCACTTTGATTATCGCAAAACAGATTTGCAGTGTTCACCCTCTCTCCTATTTCGGTTAATAAATGTCTTAACCATGTAACTTCAGCAATAGCGGATGCCATGGATCGGTACTCAGCTTCTGTACTGGAACGCGCAACAGCACGTTGCTTCCGACTACTCCATGCTATTAAGTTTCCATCAACATAAACACAATACCCGGATACTGATTTTCTATCGTCTGGATCTCCTGCCCAGTCTGCATCTGCATACACTTCAAGCTGTCTATGTTCTCTTTTTGGCTTTGATTGATGATAAACAAGTCCATCTCCAAGAGTACCTTTCAAGTACCTAAGAATTCTTTTAACAGCATTCATGTGTTTTGTATATGGATCATGCATGAACTGAGAGACTTGATTCACTGCATACACAATATCCGGCCTTGTAAAAGTAAGATATTGAAGCATCTCAACTAATCGACGATAATACTTTGGGTCTTTATATGCCTCCCCATCCTGAGTATTAAGTTTATGGTTTAACATGCTAGGAGTATTCAATGGCTTGCAATTCTTCATTCCTGATTTCTCTAAAAGATCCAGAGCATACTTGTGTTGGGTCAACAAGAGACTAGTATTTTGTCGATTCACTTCAACCCCCAAGAAATATCGTAGAACACCCAGATCCTTCATTTTAAACTTCTGACTCAATAGGACCTTTGTGGTCTCTATATGCTTACAAGAATTTCCTGTAATAATAATGTCATCTACATATATGAGGAGTAAGATGTTGACCTGGTGTTCTCGAAGGATAAACAATGAATGATCAAGTTGAGATCAATCCATATCATTGTACTTCAATGGAAAAACTGTCAAACCATGAACCTGATGCTTGCTTCAGTCCATAGATGGCTCGTCGCAACCTACAAACATGTGTCTCGGGATTGTTTTCTACATAACCAAGAGGTTGCTCCATGTAGACTTATTCTTTTAGATCACCATGTAAGAATGCATTTTTGACATCAAGTTGACTTAGAGGCCATCCATGTTGAACCGCTAAGGATAACACAAGTCGTATGGTTCCCATTTTTACAACTGGACTAAAAGTCTTGTCATAGTCTTCTCCATATGCTTGTATGAAGCCTTTAGCGACAAGTCTTGCCTTATATCTTTCAATGGATCCGTCAGGTTTGTACTTGATCTTATATACCCATTTAGACCCTACAACATTCTTATCCGGCGGCCTAGGAACTATTTCTCAGGTCCTACATTCATGCAAGGCTCTCATTTCTTCATTCCTAGCATCTGCCCATTTTGATGACAAGGAGGCTTGAGAAAAATCAATGGGTTCTTCCTGTTTTTCAACCTGCGCAACATATAACTGCATTTCTATGGAAAAGTTCTCGTAACTTACCCATCTTTCAATTGGGTGTCTAATCCTCTCTGAGCGTCTGACCTGCTCAGTTGTGTGGGGTGTATCTCTTCTCCTGGCATATATTGTCCCTTAAAACCTTCTGTCATTTGCAGTGGGAGACATAACAGATTCCTAAGCAACTGTCAACATGTTCCCTCTAGATCCTGCATTGGTTTCCATGGGTTCACACTCATTTATCACTGTATGACATGGAGCAGAGTTATCGATCACCAGCTGATCAAATAACTCATTTGCAAGCCACGGCTGATAGCCTTATTCTACCTTAGTGGCCTTTCCTTCCTTGTTTGAGTCTTGAACATTGTTCTCATCAAAGACAACATTTCGTGAGACTTTAATGCGTTGAGTGTCTGGATCATAGCATCGATATCCTTTATATTCATCAGCATACCCAACAAACTTGCATCTACAAGCTTTATCCTGAAATTTGTTACGTAGGGAACTATTAATATGAACATAGCATACACATCCAAACACTCGCAGTTGACTGTATTGAGGCTGGGTACCAAACAATACAAAATAAGGAGTTAAATTATTTAACCTCATTGGTAACCGATTTATTACATAAACCGCAGTGTGAAATGCTTTTGTCCAAAGACTTAAAGGAATTTGAGTGTCATGCAACATGCTTAGGGCACTTTTGACGATATGACGATGTTTTATTTCCGCGACCCCATTTTGTTGTGACGTATGTGGACAACATATTCTACGCCTTATCCCATTATTTTGAAGAAATTCAATAAATTCCTTTGATAGATACTCTCCCCCTCCATCACATTGAAAATGTTGAATATTTTTCGAGAATTGATTGACAACAAGAGCATGGAATAAAAAGAAGAATTTGAATACCTCAGATTTGTATTTCATAAAATAAATCCAAGTGTATCTGGTATAACTATCAATGAATGTGACATAGTAGCGACTACCAGACAAAGAGAATTGTGGAGCAGGTCCCCAAACATCAAAATGAACAAGTTCAAAAGGAAAAGAAACTCTTTCATTTATTGAATTAAAAGGAAGCACATGACTCTTACACGACTGACAACTAAAACAAAGGAAACCATCAACCTTATTACACTGACTTGACTTTGAAATAAGACCACTCGACACTAATTTCTCAAGAGAGGAATTATTACAATGACCCAAATGACGATGTCAAATATTTGACTTATTATACGAGGACAGACTTAAACAATCTTTAGATGAATCCAACTTGAATGGTTGACCAATGGACGATTTTGGTCCAACTCTACGAACAGAAGAAGGAGCTTCTTTTAGGATATACATGTTTCCCTTTCGTTCTTCCTCAACGAGCGTCTTCGTCGTGAGTAGGTCCTTGACACGGACAGAAGGAGTAAATTTGATGCAAGAATGAATGTCATCAACCAGTTTAGAAACAAAAATGATGTTTTTAACAATATTAGGAGAATGAAAAACATTGGACAATTTTAGGGAACCATCGAAAAGAGGAATATTTACATTTCCAGTGTAAGTTATTAGATGGAGAGCTCCATCTCCAGTTTTAATACTTGCATTTCCATGATATGGGATGGGTTTCGAAATCTTACCAATATCGTCTGTCACATGTGTTGCCGTTTCATAATCAATGTACCAAGTTCCTTGATCACCCTATTTAAAATTTAATCGTGACAAAGCTTATATCAAAAGATTCTTGACACTGTCTTCATCCCATTGATTTCCTCCAGCTCTTCCTCTGCTTGACGATCCAGTCGTATTCATTTTACTTTTGTTTTGCGGGTTGTGCCAACAATTTGCCTTGATATGTCCCTTTTTGTTGCACAAATAACATGTTGGAACATTTTTAAAATTGTGATTTCCAGAAAAGCTCAATGTGCTAGGTGTGGGTAACAATCCACGCCCCCCTTGATTATTCCTTATCTGTCCATATCCTCCTCGGAAGTAACCACGTCCTCTCCCTGAATTTGTCCCTGCAAACAGTACTTCTTGGTTTCCTGAATTGTTGCCTACATCTTCGCCTTTGATGAAAATTTCATATTGTAGTAATTTCGCCCAAAGATCCTCAAAGTTAGGAAGTCAAAGAAGACACAAGAGAGATGTAACCAGCATGTGGTAATCTGACCCAAGCCTGTTTAGCACTTGTTAAACTTTATCCTTATCAGAAATCATACAACCCACCATAGCCAATTGGTCTGTGATGATCTTCACCTTGTTCATATACACTGTAATAGTCATGCTCCCCTTTCTTAGGAGCTGAAACTCCCTCTTCAAATGCATAATTCTTGCTTCTGGATACCTACAAGAACCTCTTGTGAAAGAGTAGAGGTAATGTAGGCTACAACAGCCTGATCTCGTTTTCTCCAAGCAGTAAATTCAGGGTTTTGAATCAATATGTTAGAAGCCTCTCCTTTATCATCCATAAATTCCTGCACAATAAATTCTGGTGGTGCAGAAATCGTTCCATCTAGGTGTCCATAGAGGTCGAGACTCTTAATAAAAGGCAGTATATGCCTTTTCCAGGTCAAGTAGTTGTTATTCAATTTTTCAGAGATAAGTTGACCTAGAAAACTAGATGGCAGGGTAGGAGAATCCATGAAAACTAAAATTGAAACAAGGAAAATATGGCAAACGAACATGTTTGACTGTTGCCAAATACTCAAGGATTAACGTCAGATCTAAGATAGATTCTGACGAATGGAATATGAATGCAAGAGAAGTTTGGAAGGAAAACTCAAGCTGGATTGTAACAAAGGTAGAAGGAATAGAACTAGAAGAAAGAATTCAAATCTGAATTTGAGTTCAGATCTAAACAAAACAAGAATATTTAAATTGGTGAAAGAGATCACGCCTAGACAAATTTAGGCATCAGGAATCTTCAGATCCAAGACTGATAAAAGAAATCACACGCGATCTGATCTAACGATCAGATCTGGAGTCAGATCTGCAGTCACGCAAGATTTGGGTTCAAATCTAAACAAACGAGAATGTTCAAAAGTGATAAAAGAAATCACGCCTGGAGATATTCAGGCCTCGGGAGTCTTCAGATCCAAAACCAATAAAGGTAATCACGCACGATCTGATCTAATCAATCAGATTTGGAGTCAGATCTGCAGTCACGCAAGATCTGATTCCAAGATCAGATCTGGAATTGAATAACGCTCAGATCTGTGAACAGACTTGCAGTCACACAGGGTCTGATCTAATGATCAGATCTGGGATCAGATCTGTCCCGATCGAGGGTACAGAAATCTATATTGAGATAAGAGAATAACAAGACCTTAAATAGAAGAATATTAGTGAGAAATAGAAGGATTCAGATAGTAGAAGAGAGAGGAGGAAGAAAACTGGAAGGCACTACTCACCTGGAACGTCGGTCTCACTGGACACCTTTGGAGACGATTCAATGCACAGAGGCCTTGTGCTCTGATACCATGTTAGAATGGACCACCGTACACGTGAAGTACAAGAAGGAAGGAGGCAGGATGAAAAGAAGGGTTGCGGCAACAAAGGGAGACTCCTTTCTCTTAGAAGTCGTGCCCTATTCCATGTATGTATTTATATACAAAAAACAGAAAGTGGGTTGGATCAATTATGATTTGGATCCATACCCGAATACATTAAAATTACATATTACATCAGAAACAGAAAACCCGATCCATATTAGAGACCCAACTTCAGTTTTATGATACAGTCTTAATAGGATTCAGCTTGAGCAAAGGGCCCATGCCCTTCACGTATCCCTTCAGATATTCCAGATGGCTACATTGCCTAGGGAAAGTTGTTCAGAAGCCTCTACAGTCGTGGTTCTATTGTTCTATCCTCTCTGATGCCTAACTCAGGTAACCAGCCCTTTAAACCTCTGATATTAATATCTTAGACTTGTAACCAGACCTTAGATTGCATTATCTTGCTTTTCTCAATCCCAAAACCAAAACCGCATCTATCCAATTAGACCAAAAAATTTGTTTTCACTATTTGAACATCTAGTCATCCAACGACCTATTTTATTGTTCCCTGACCTCGAACAATCTTGACACGAGTCCCTAGGTGTCCAGCAAGCCCTTAGTTCAGTTCAGATCAGATGTGAACCGAAACCCCTTTTCCGACTAGCCAACCGAGCCAATTTAGCCTACCGGATTTCCTTGTTTCCTTAGGTCTTTTTCCAAAACCTCTTAAACCCTACACCACGGTTACCCTTAAGCCTCTACCCCATCGTATCCAGCAAGAACCTGCACCCCAAACACGTCCTTCCCAGCCTCAGAGGGCTAAGAACCACAGGCACGATCCTCTAGCTTCAATCGGGCTTAGACTTAAGTACATGTCTTATGCTAGCTTGGGGCTCCCTTCAGGTCCAAACTCTGAATCGATTCTACCGAAGTTTGAGGAGGGTGCAACACTATGCCCCACAACATGGTATTTAAATCTATAAAATCCCTTGTATATTACAAAACTACAAAAGTTATACTTAACTAATTTTGACGGGGACCTTAAGTCAACTATTATACAGAATTTCAATGCGGGATCCATTGAGAGGCATCCTTCAAGACTGTCACCCTCCATCAACCTCTTAGGGTATGGATTACTAAATCTAATCTAGAGGTGCAAATGAGTCGGATTCGGGCCAAATCTTGCCATATCTGAATTTGAATCCGAACAGCAGACATTAGATCTGAATCTGAATAAGATCTGAAGATGTTTCATTGAAACTGAATCCAAAATACATATGGTAGTACTGAATACAAAAAAAAATAGAACAAAACATGTTATTTACATGCAAAAAATGCATTCGGATAGGACTTTGATTCGGATTAACTCTAGATCCGACTTAAAATGTTGATCCGAATCCAAAATTAATTTGATTGAAGAGGTTTGAATCTGCATTCGAAATTTACTTCAAGGATCCATATCCGAAAAAAATGTCACATTCAGATCGGATATCAGAAAGAATATGTCGGATTCAGATCAGATATCTGACCATATCCGATATGTTTACAGCCCTAATCGAATCACCACGAATATGTAAAACAATGCTCAATAAAATGCTTAGAGACATTTTGAAATCTAAGGTCACAAAAAATGAGATTAAGGGTAAAAAATAATATTGTATCATATCGTATCATATTGTACTATACGGATCATAACTTTTAGGTTCTTTCATACGATACACACTCATATCACAATATGGTTGCATCGTACTTGTATTGATTGTATCGTACAATACAACCTTGTACCATACGATTCAGGGTGTATTGTACGATACACTAGCGACGCACTTTAAAAGGAGTTGAAACTTATTTTTTAAGTTTTGGGTTTTATAAACCTCTTGAAGGCTATGTCACACGGACTCGGCTCCAAGGTCGCCGCACCTGTGTCGACACGCACCGACACGGGTGCGGACACGGGTGCGGCTCGGACTCGGTCAATCCGACCTTGGGTGCGGTCAACGCACCCAGGGTCATTTTGGTCCATTTTTTGGAAATTTTTTTTTTTTGAAATTTTTTTTTTAAAATTTTCTGGGCTACAGCTGTAAGGAAAAAAACCCATCACAACTAAAAAACCTGTACACTTTCAAGTTTTAAGTACAGAATGGGCACAACTCAAGTTTTTGTGGTTTTTTCCTGTATGAAGAAAGTGAATTATTACAGTGTATGAAGAAAGTGCCCAAAAGTGAATTATTCCTGTATGAAGAAAGTGTACAGAATGCCTTCACAACTCATCACCTGTCCCCTAATGGGCACAACTTTGACCGAGTCTTATATATATATATATATATATATATATATATATATATATATATATATATATATATTTTATTTTATTTTTAATATATATATAGCCGAGTCCCCGTGTCCAAAATTTTTGAAATTGCGCCGCACCCGTGTCGCACCCGCACCCATGTGACATAGCTTGAAGGTTATCTTCCCCATTTGTATAGAGGTCAATAGAAGGAAACTCACATCCTAGGAGTGTTGAGAGCATTTTGGGGCCCGATTCTTGCCCAAGGGAAGGGATTTTGTAGTTTGCTCGTGTAAGAGCATTTTCACTCATTGTTCACTCAAGTGAGATAAGGTAAAAAAATCCTCATTTTTTGCTTCATTTGTGTGTGAATGAAGTTAGAGGAGAGTAGGCTTCTTTCTTTTTTGATGTTTTAGAAGATATTTTTTCATTTTTATCCTTGAACCCATTTCGTGTGTCGTTAGAACTCAAAATATGTGTCTAAGTATGTTACTGAGCATCGGTTTATATATTTGTGGTGATTAGATTTAGTAATTCGTGCCCTAAGAGGTCGATGGAGGGTGGCAGTCTTGGAGGATGTTTTTCAAAGGATCCCGCATTGAAATATTGTACAATAGTCGACTTGGGTTCCCCATTGAAAGAAGTAGTTAAGTGTAACTTTTGTGGTTTTTTAATGCACGGAAGATTGTATAGATTTAAATGACAAGTTGTGGGGCATAACTCTATCTTAAAATTATGAACCCATCACATTCCTACCGAAATTCGTGTTGAGATTCTTACTAGTCTTATCAAAGATGATAAAAAAAAGGCACAAGAACGTGCAACAATTGTCGGAGTGAAATTGTCAAAGGTGGTCCCTGATTTAGAAGATGAACCATATTCATCTCAGGCTATTGAACGATGTAATAAACGAAGAAAATCATTGAGTTGAAGTCTGATAGTGAACATAACTTTTATATATAGGGTCGTAGACATGTTTTTGTAACTAAAAATTGTAACTTTAACTTTTTTAATGAATTATGAATTGAAAACCTTTTGGCTTTTCAATGTAATGTTATTTTTTCTTAAGCAATTGTACTTGTGATGATTAGATTTGTTAATGGTTTGACGTCCCCAACGTGATGATGAGACAAAGTGGCATTATTGTGCGATTTTTGAAGGTCATATAGGGTGTGCTACTTTGAGATGTAGGTTTTGCCATTTAGTGTTTCACAAGGGCCCAAACGACATGAAAGAGCACATTGCAAGGATTGGTAGAACATGCCACGATGTTCATTGGCTGCAGATGAAGCATGAGTTGAAATGCATGTTGTTTTAGAAGAAATCAAAAATATGAATTTAGGGAACGAGAGGCACATGCCCAGGGAGTGGTAGTAAAACCAAATGAAGAGACACAAGGCCCACAACAAGATGTTAACTCTGATGCCAAACGTGGGATGTTTAACAGTGAAGATGATTGATGTTGTTTTGTATCTTTTGTCACAAAACTTGTGTGTAACGAAACCTATATTTAGTTGATTGTGACATGAGATGAGACATTTATGTTTAGTTGAATCATGAATGTTTAATGACATATCTATGTTTAGTTAAATCTATCTTGTATTCTATGATTTTTTTGGATTTTTTTTAATTTTTAGAGAATGTTTTAGTGAAAATGCAATTTTTTACGATCGACGTGTATGTTATTTTGATATCGGCCGATACGAGTTACCATATGCTTTTTACAACCTTGCTAAAAATTAAAGAATATCTTATGAAACATCAAAAAAGAAAGAAGATTACACTCCTTCAAATTCAACCATGTGCAAATGAAGCAAAGAATGGGGATTTTTTTACCTTATCACACTTCCTTGAGTGAAAATGCACTCTTACGCGAGAAAAGCACAAAATCCCTCTCTTGCTCTCAACCCTCCTAGGATGTGTGAGTTTCCTTCTAATAGACTCTACACAAATGGGGAAGACGGCCTTTAAGAGGTCTTTAAAACCCAAAATTTAAAAAATAAGTTTTGGCCCCTTTTACACCGCTAGTATATCATATGATCAACCTTATATCATACGATATGATATGATACAGTCGATACGAGTACGATCAACACTTGTATCGTAATACGAGTGTGTATTGTATCGAAAAACCTAAAAGTTATGAATTGTATCATATGATACAACATTGGTGTTACGAATCCATTTCAAAAATATATATTTGTTTTGAACAATGTCATAAGTATCGTATCGTACGATACGTATCGTTACTTTTGGGTTTTGTGATACGATACACATTCGTATCGCGTTACAAGTGTGTATCATACTCGTATCGAGTGTATCGTACGATACACCCTTGTATTGTGTTATATCTTACGATACAGGGTGTATCACACGATACACCTTCGGTACACTTTAAAAATGCCAAAAATTACTTTTTCATTTTGGGTTTTAAATACCTTTTGAGGGCCGACTTCTCCATTTGTCTAGAGGTCATTAGAAGTGCATTTCCACCGTTTTTCACCTGAAGAAGTGGGTTAGGGTAAAAAAAAAGTGCATTTCCACCATTTTTTCACTCAAAAAAATGGTTTAAGGTAAAAAATATTTATTGTGAGGAAAATTACAAAGCTACTCTCCAAAAATATTTTGCCTCGGTGGGCATTGCCCTCCTACAACCCCCCCCCCCCGCCAACTTACCGCAAAGTTGGATCCGCAAAAATTACAGATTTATATCAAGGTAGAAATCATGTTGCACACTCCAACAAAGATGGCATCAGATGATCCAGCATGGCAATGGGGCACTCAAGTAATGAGTGGAAACTGATTGGAAATCAAGTGCAACTATTGTCATAATATTTTTGTTTATGTAATATGAAAGTATGAGTCTTGTGGCATGTTTTTAATTGCAAGATGTTTAATATTTTGCATTGTTCTTGTGAGAGAGTTGATGTTTGATGATGTCTTATGCATCTCATAGAGACATACATGGTTCATATGTGATTTTATGGTTGTATTTTATGCAATTCATCATTATCTTATGTTGTATGATTTTTTTAGAAATTTTGCTAATTTTTCTTGATTTTTTTTTTTGGGGGGGGGTGTTGAAAAAAATCATTAAAAATTTATTATATTTTATGATACGATCGATACGGGTAAAAATACGATACTTACAACCTAGGTTTCAAACAACGTATACTAATATAGTGACACAAATTTAAACAGCATAATAACAGCTAAATTTTCACGAGAAAATTGTTCTCGCTTTTTATTGGAAAAATTGGAAATAAAAAAAGAAGAAAAAATTAAAACTGAGTAAAAATAAATAATATACAATATAAAATTAGAATTTTTGAAAATAAATGATATAAATGAAAATATGGTGTCATTTAAATCATGTTTGAATATATTATGATGATTTTCTGTTTAAAATGGTGACTAAAACATCACAATTTTTGTGATATTTTCAAAATATCATTGGTATTTGTCGCATTCCATACCACCACACAAATGAACACCATCATTGCCAATTTTTTATTCCATCTTCTTTTAATTCTTAGCCAATTCATCAAATAATAACTCGTCTCAAGTCCTCTATGCTATTATATTCCAAAGGGAACTCTGAACAAGACAGCAAATACAATCTTTGAAAGAAGAACAGCTAATATAGCTGACAAGTAGATTCTTCATCCCTTTCACACAAAATCTGACAAACAGTTAATTGAAAACATTTTTCTCAGGTATATTTGGGTGCTCTGTCAAGAGATGTCAACCATGAGGGGAAAAAAAGGCCCTCCTCGAAGGACTTGATCCCCATATCACCTTAAAAATTCTACTTTTGCCACATTCCAAGTATAATCTGTCCTTTGCAGCACTATCATTTTATATCAGACAGCTGTTGTATCAAATTTCCCCTTCCATTGACTCAGTTCCTCCTCCAATTTATATCGTACACCATTTCCTACATAACAGTCAGCGACTGATGATTGCTTATTTGCGGCCGGCAAGTAGGTATCTACTTGTAACTTGTAAAAGGCTCCAATCCTAACAATTTGTCTTTCCAAAACTCAACCTGAGATCCATCTCCTATCTTTGTACAAAAATATAGAATTTATTCAAGATGGCCACCAAACCTCTCAATATTCCTGAAATTCTCCAACTTGGCATTTTCCCCCAATTTCAAGGGAAGGACCCTCCAGGCATATTTATGCTTGATAGGTTTGCACCACCATCCATTTAGTCACCACCATTTTGCTAGGAAAAACTCATCCATCAGTCAAATTTTCCTAATCCCCATGCACCTGAAGAGGCTGGAGAGTTACTTGTTTCCATTAAACCAAATGTAATTGTTTTTCTCTTTGGGACAATTTTCAAGGAAACCTCAAAAATATATTTTCCAATAGCTCTACATTTTTATAGGTATTTAGTATTTTCTACAATTGAAAGCACGTATGAAGGGATGTTTTATAAGAAGAATTCTGCCTGCTAAAAGTAAATAACCCGCAAACCAATTTTGTGCTATTCTGCTAATCTTATTCTCAATTGATGCCCAATGTTTCACTTTAAACATCCCCATTTTCAGCATTACCCGTCAATGAACCCTACCAAACACATTGTATTAATGTTCTTCCACATTGAAAACAAACAGGCCGAACTTATCTTTGTTGATTTTTTAAGCTCAATGGTATTGCAAATATTTTCAACAAAACCAACCAATGCCATATCTGAGCACAAAAAATCAGGTTGTCATCAGCAAAAACAAACATGTTAGCTGTGGTACACCTAGAAGTTGAATTCCTTCGATAAAACCCAGGTCAAGCACTTTCATCACCAAGGCATTAAATCCTTCGCTTGCTATCTGTAAGACTAGGCTGTATCTAACAATTTTTGTCCTCTGTAGATTTGGACCTCCATTTGTAGAATATCAATTCTCCAACGAAGAAAATAACAGGGCTACATATGACACTTGCTCTCCCCCCAAGAGCTGGACCTTTTGCAAATTTCGAAGTGTGGAGTCTCCACCTAGGATAAGAGGTCTGTGGGAAAACTGTAGATATCTCAAGTTTCAATTTACCTTTTATAATTATAACTAAAACTTATATTATGGCTCCAGTGTGACCTATAAAATTGAATCTAATTGGAAATAAACTTCAAATGAAATTTCATGTAAAAGCAGAACCTAAACATAGTTGCTTTGTCTATTTCAAACTGGCATTTTAGAACCACATCCTTGTGTCCTGCTTCTGCCAATCAAGGTGGCTGAGACTTTTTCGAGTGCAAAGATTTGGCCCTAGGGATTGATTGATCAAGTATGGAGTTGCTTACTCACCAACATCAATCCCAAAGGATGCTTCAATAGCTACCGCAAAGGAACAACAATACTGGAGCCCCATGCTTTTAGCAGAATGATAATAATAAGGAAAAAGGCCACCAGCTTAATAAACTGAAAAGAACAGACTTTTATTCTTAGCCAAAAGGATGCGAAAGGTATAGAAAAATCCAAAAGTTTATAGTAACCAGCCTAGTGCAGGGAAAGTGTTGTGTTTGGTTTGGATAGGAGGGCTCCTCCCCTTGTTTTGGCCCTTGGAGAAAATCATACATTTACTATGAAAACCAACGCCCTACAATTGCAGAATACTCACTGTCAATAAAAGTTTCACCTGATCATGAGCTTGTTTGGTGACAGACCTATCCAGGCTTAAAAGTTAAAACTGAGGTTATTGCACCGAATCTGGCAAACTACTTTACAAGACCTTTAAAAGGAAATGTTTATAGGCTCAGGCACGTTCATTTTGGTTAGACCTGTGATTCCTTAGCTTATGGTTCTTAGCTGGGATTCCTCAACCTGTGATTGTTGGTTACAGGTTAAAAGGTTAAAAGGTCTGAAGCTTCACAGCTGAGATTTCAGAATCACAGTCTACACATTCTCATGTTTGTGTAGCTTTGTGACTCTTCTGTGATTGTGATCAAGAATCACAGTGCAAAGCAAACGTGCCCTTAGTATTCTCACTGATGAGCCCGCCTAAGAGACATGCGCATGGAGATACAATTCATAGGATTACCGATGGATGTTTCAATTTCATGAATAACTGCACCCTAAGATGAGAAAGTCAGAGTATTAGACATGAAAATATGAAGCTACATGATATGTAGGCTAGTAGGCTTTCAGATGATATTGACTCAACCAGACAAATCTGACAGAGGCTCTCAGACTTTCATCCCTCCTCAGGTATAGCTTCCCATTTGCTTCCTCGCTCAGGTATGACTTCTTGTTACAGCTCCTTTTTGCATCAAAATTCAGTACAATCACCCACAAATGTTCCACTCAGTCCCTCAATAACACAAATATATGTGCTTACATGTTATATTCAGTTCATGCCACATCAATTTTGGAAAAGATCCCCAAAATAATAGCAACCCTGGATTTAAACTTAGTTGCAAAATTTACTATATTTCAACACCTCTTTTAACCGACGAACATGTGGTGTATACGTTTAATTTCCAGACTAAAAAAGTAGATTACCAGAAACTAAAAAGACCAACCAAAGTAATGATTCCCTACACTCGAACGATGGCAACATTCGGCATATAACATTTAAAAAAAACACCCTCCTGCATATTTAAGAAACCGATTAACAGAAAATATGCGAAAGATGATCCGAGAAGGAAAAAGAAATTAGCAAAAAGAATGCCCACAAAATCAAAATGCTTAAACAAAATAGAAACATCATCCAAGTGCCAAGAGTCTGAGTGAAAACCCAAGAAATCGATCGTGGGGATAAAAAAACAACGATTTGTGAACACAAAGAAGGGGAAAAGAGGTATACCGATAGAGTTCTTCGAAGCTTAAACCGCTAGCGTTGTGATTGTAAATCTCATGAATGGCGTGCTCCAGCAGCTTCCACGTCTTCTCTGCGTACTTGGGGTCCATCTCCACCCTGTGTTTGAAGGGCTCGATCTTAAAATTCTTCTTCTTCGGAGCACTCATCCTCGCTCCCCACCGAATCGAAACCCCAAATCCCGAGCCCCAAATAAAAAAACGGAGAAATCGAAGAAAAAGAAAACCGAGTCTCGATCGAAAAGATTTGTTGGTGATCGGCCAATCTCCGAAAAAATGAGAGAGAGAGAGAGAATTGGGGTTGCGGATCGTTGTGGTGAGAGAGAGAGAGAGAGAGAGATTGGGGGAATACGCAAATGGGCGGGGGAGGGAGTTGCCGCTTATTTAAGCAATAATGTTTTTGTTGCTCCTGTTCCCACAGGTATGCCAAAGCCCCTTCGCTTGCTCCATTTGTTGCTACTTATAGTTCTTCCCTTTCTTCATCCTAAAAAAAAATATTAACATGGTTTTTATTTGTACATGACGTTTTATGCATTTATCATGCTACGATTAATTTGATCGAGCTTACTGGACCATGTTTTGTAGCCAAGGTGGAACTATTTCATGAGCATGATGTCTATCATATTAAGCATTGTAAACATTGTGAAAAGCTTATTGATCCATTTTACAATGGCGTTCGTTTGGTTTGGTGGCGTTCGTCTGTTTATCCAATGGGATGGGATCTCCATTATGTATCAAATAAATCATAGCCGTTTCATTGACCGTTAAAGTTAAGCACCAAACAATACAAATTTATATTGGTGAGAATTACTTTAATAAAAACAAAAAAACAAAAATGCCGTAGATGTAGATGGTACTCACTTTTGTCACCAAACCTTGTTTGGGTGGAGACTGGTCAAACATGATCAATTCACTACTCAAAATATGCCAAACATGATCATTTGATTTTTTTTGTTCAGTTTTACCATTTTATAGCCTAACAAATTAGCCGCCTTGGTCATGTAATCGTCACTAAAAAATCAGTCACCATGTAAGTTGTAGCCTGAAAAATCAAACGCCTAATTTTTAAGGAGACAAAGGGCAGATGTGTTAAATAAACAGTAAATTGGTCATGTTCATTCTATTTTCTAACTTGCGGTTAGCAATGGTATTTCCAATAAAAGCTTTTGTAAAAAAACTGAAAAAAAAAAAACTATACAAGAAATACGTCTGAAGAAAGAAAACACTCGTATTTGTAGTCCTTGTTGAGCATGCCAAGTAATCAAGACTGTCTAAATTGAGAATCGACCGTCAATATGTTTATCGTGGGACCCACATTTCTGCTCATGTATTCAAAACTCTGTTTTTTTTTTTTTATTAAATATATTTTTAGTAAAAAGGGCTTGATAGTCACTAGAGCTTCTAAAAAGATAATCTGATATATGCCCTCCCAGCCATCTTCCTGGTGCTGCTGCATATGCATTGTATTGTAGGGGTATTCAATTAATTAATGACAAAATGATGATGATGATGATGATGATGATGATGATGATGATGGTAAAAGTAAAAAAACAAAAGTGTACGATTTTTGCATGTGGCAGAGCAGCAGCAGATCGTAATCCTTTTCTTCAAACATACTTATTATTTTCCCATGTTCAGCCTGACTGCACAGTTGACCACTTTACATTAACCAGGTAACATGTGAGATCTGGATTGTTACTGTTTAGGGATATCAAAGGTTCATATTTGAGTCACATAATTAATGGAAATCAAATTCTTTCAGTGGAATTTGGTGATGAAAGTAACATCAGATTACATATTACTGATGGAATTCGGATTTAGTTTGCCATTTTATATCTGAATATGAATCCAAAACCAATTTCTATTTATTGTAGAAGGCACCTCGGATTAGTTATTTAAGCTAGTCAGATTTAGATTTAGCAGAAGCCCTGTTGGTCATATCGGATCATGCAAGATTCAGTAATGTTGCCATTCAAACTAAATCTGACCAGTTTACATCCATACTATATGTTAGAGGCACACTACAGTGTAAATGGCTAAGATTTTATCCAATTCCGACTTCATTTAGTTGTGTTTGGTAAGCCAAAACCATGTCTTGATTTTTTGCTGCCAAATTTGATGAAGATCTGAATTTGACAAATATTACATGTAAAAAAAAAAGAAGATTTGGTGTGAGATTTCCACAGCGGATTCTGAATATGAATTAGAATCTGTGTAGCCAACATCTGATTGGTTGGATATAGTATTAGCTTACATTCGACTTGAATTCAAACCATTTGCATTCCTATAGATGGGAGTGGAGCTCCAACCCATAACATGATTCATTCCCCTGTAATTCTGTCAGACAAACAAAATGAAGACAGGTAAAAGCATCAAAAGTCTTTGATCTAGCATTCATCAACCTATAATTGTATGATTTGGAACTTTGCCACCAATCATTATGTAATGACAACTGACAAGGCATAACTGGTAACCTTCAAACTAAGTATGCGGTAGGCCAATTTTGACTTGGGGATTGGGCTGAAATAACTAGGCCGATGCCGTTAAAAAAAAAAAAACTAGGCCGACGAGCTGAGCTTGAGCTATCGATCTAGGCCCAACGAGGATGGGACCAAGTTCGAGCCCCTAATGAGCCAAGCTGAACCCAAACTCATAACGAGCCGAGCTAGAAGACACAAGTTCAAGTTGTCTCATTAAAAACAAATATATCTTTTTAAAAACTAATGAAAATAGAAAGCGAACATCCCGACCACCTTTCCAAGGCACAGCCCCAGAGTATATAAAATGTATACGTGCATATTATCTTGAATAAGCCTAGACAAACTGAGCTGAGCCCAAGCACTCTTGTTTGTGCCCAGCTCAAGTGTCCTTCACAAGCAACTCATGGCTTGGCTCGCGGAGCTGAATTTATATCAAACTTGTTAATGTACTACTGCAATTAGCTGAGTCCCAATGTTGACTCATCTAACCCAAACAAGTCACGGGTCACTGATGACTTGGTTGAGTGCTCAAGAAAGGATCGTGGTTTGCAAAATTGACTACCCAATTTTTAAAATTTAGAAAATAAGAGGAAAGGAATAAACTTTTTTTGGTCCTACCAAATTTGCAAATTTCAAATAATATAAGGGTGGAGAATTGATTTGTTGGATGTGATTGTAGTTCAGGATTATATCTTAGATCCAAGTTAATGTCCTAGGGATGGCACATGAGATGAGAGGTCATTCAAGATAATGCACAAAATATGCACTTCAATAGCAGTGTGCATTCAATGTAAGCATGTAAAAATGAGCCTTTTTGTGTCATGCCCCTTTAGGCACTTAACATCTGCATAAACACAACATTATATGTTGCATCTGCATGTTCATTTAGCATTTAAAAACATAGGCTCAGATCATACATTCACTCCATGCATTGCTTAACCAGTCCATCACCGGTTTGGGACTCACTTAGGCATGTATCTGCTTTGTTGTTTCAACTGTCACTGTTATGTGCACACTCTGATAATAGAGATCATTTTTTTATAAAATGTGCAAAATTTTATCAGTTTTCCAATGCCACAAACCATTCATAAAAACTTCTTCGGACAAGGAAAATACGATCAATTTAAGCTTATACATACTTTGTTGTTTTGACTATCACTATTTTGTGCACAATCTGAGAACAAAGATCAAACTTCTATACAATATGAGAAATTTTGTAAACTTTTCAACACTGCAAACCATTCATAAAAACTTCTTCAAACGAGAAAGATACGATCGATTTACTGGACTAATGTCATATTTTACATACACAGGCAGGAATAACACATTCGGGTGAAACCACTAACATATGTTTCTTATTTTCTTTTCACTAATTCTTTAAAAAAAAAACCTGTAAATTTTTTATTTTCTTTTCTTTTCTTTTTATGGGTTGGGTTTAAACAAAACTCCAATTTTGATTTATTCAAGGTCACCAATGGTTTTGAAATGAAAATCACATGTATGTTCTTTCAAAAACCGATTTGGTTTTCAGAAACAAACATCATGAAGTGTTTTTTCTCATCATTTTTTTTCAGTCATGACGGACTGAATGCATGCATACTCATAAGCATATAAGTTTCACAACATCAATATGTATGACAAGGATGACTCTAATACGCCTAAGGATGAAGATTTGAGAAATACATACATGATTTCAAAAACATTTTTCACATAAATTATTTTTGGAAATGCTTTTTTTTCTAATTTCACATCATCGTCATGGTCTAAATCCATGGTCGATGGTACACATCATTACCCATATTAAATTGACATGTTATCAGCATGTGATCATGACTATGACAGTCACACACACACACACAACCACCTTGACGAACAAGACAACTTTTACCATGAAAACAGTTTTCTCATAAAACATTTTTGGTGTTTTCGTAAATTGTGTAATCTTAATCTTTTTTTTTCTTTGTTAGGAACTGAACCGACCCAACCCAATGAGGTCTAGTCAGGCTATTCCTTAATTGATCAAAATTGATCCATAAGTGGATCAGTTTGTGATCCTTCACACAACTGCTTTTTGACCAATCGATTATGCCTGAATTACCTGAATAAATCTCATAGTGCAATAAAAAAACTAGATTTTAATTTTTTAAAAACTCCACACTTATATACATATATGTACTTATACATATCAATACATATGTATATATACAACATATGTATGCCACTATAATAAAAATGTGGATTAACGATGGATGATATCCGTCGCTAAACAGTTTAGCGACAGAATGGCGATGGAGTAGTGACAGATATCGTCCATCGCATAATCGTGGTCGCTAATTAGCGACGGAACTTTTTTGTCGCTACTTCCATTACTAATTTGTGATGTATTAGCGATGGATCATGTCCGTCGCTAAATAAGAACAGATTTGGGTTTACGACGGATTATATTTCATCGCTAATTCCGTAGCTAAAATAGTGACAGAATATAATCTGTCGTAAACCATCAAAAATTCATCGCTAAATATTAGCGACGGATTTTATCAGTCACAAAATTTTAAAAAAAAATATTTAAAAAAAGAGTCTCGAGGCGCGCCTCAATCCGAGGCGTACATGCCTTGAATATTTTAATCAAATGAGGGTCAAAGTCCTTATTTGACCAAAAATTAGAGTTTTTTTACGCAATTTTAACTAAGCTGCTAGTAAAAAATCAGGTATGATTCATAATAAATCGGGTCTTGTGATCATCGCAAAAATTTTTCTCTTGTGGTTTCTCTCTCTTCCTTCTCTTTTCCTTTTCTAACCTCTATTTTCTTCCTTTTTGAAGGGAGAAAAATAAAAGAGAGAAGAGAAAAGAAAAGAAAAGAAGAGGAATTCTTTTGCGGGGTCTCACTTGACCTTAATTTTGAAAGTATTTGAGAAAATAACTCACCTCCGTTTTGAAATATTTGCAAGAAAACTGGGAGACGGGATCCGCTCGTCGGTACGAGGTTTGACCGTTCCTGACGCCTTTACCAGGGTTAATCGAACCAAGGGTCCAATTTATGCCTTTTGCTTTGCTAACAAAATTATTTAAGAATCTATTCCAAGTCTAAATGCACAAAGAATCATGCTTGTGCAATATAAAGATGTATGCTCTCTTTTGAAAATGATTTTTGAAATTTTCCAAGTGTTTCTGAGATGAAAATGATGATAGAGTGAAGAAATGGTTTCTAACTTAGAACTTTTAAGATTTAAAGTTCTAAGTTTTTGGAACAATCAGAGCTTGGAAAAATAGATTTGGATCTTTAAGAGAAATGATTTTAAAGCTGAGATAAAGGAGAAGGAAGGAAACTTCAGAGTCGTAAATGGACTTTGAATTAGAATAAAGATGAAATGGAATTGAATTCTAACTTTTGAAGTTTGAAATCAGAATGTGGGAAGTCTAAATAGAATTGAGAAATATAATTGATTTGAAAGTTGGAATTCAAGATGAAATTTGAATCCAAAGTTTGGACTCTAAATAGAGTCCAAAGTTGAATTTTAGACTTTAGAACCCAAAAATAGGAATCGGATTTGAAATCTGAAAAAAATGGAATTGGATTTTAAGATTTGAAATTGAGAATAGAAGTTGATTTGGCATCTGGAACTTTTAAAATGGAATTTGAATCTAAAGTATGGATTCTAAATAGAATTGAGATTTTGAATTTGAATTCTGGATTTAGAACTTGCAAATGGGAATTGAATCTGAAATTTGAGATGAAAATGGAATTGGATTTTGGAATCAAGATGTAATTTGAATCTGAAATTTTGAATGGAATTGGATTCAAGATTTGGAATCCAAGATGAAATTGGGATCTGAAGTCTGAGATCCAAAGTAAAGTTGGGTTTTGGATCCTAAATGGAATTTGGATCTGTAATTTGAGATCCAAGATGAAGTTGGATTATGGATCACAGAATGAAATTGGATCTGAAGTCTGAGATCCAAAAGTGGAAGTTGGATTCTGGATCCTAAGATGGAATTGGATCTGAAGTCTGAGATGTTGAGAAACTATGTTTTGATGATACATGATAAATATGATATGCTTTCATGAGATACGATAAATATGATATGCTTTCATATGTGAAACTGAATATGTTATATTATGACTGGATATGATGTGCTATGTATTTAAAGAGTATTTGATGCAAGGTTATTTCACTTAAGAAGAGTGAAGACAACTTGATCAAGTGCAACTATTTGATGCAATCATACTACTTTGAAGAAAAAGCTTGATGGGCCATACATTCATAAAGATTATTCAAGAAGATCGGCTACCTCAAGATGAAGATTTTTTCTTCTTTAGAGTCATATGTAACAGAACCTTCAGAAGCATGCATATTTCATATTAGACTATATGCTTTGAAATCATACAAGCCATTTATTTACAAAAAGTTAAGCTTTCATAAAAGGATACGTTATGTATATTATAGCATTTCAAAATCACCTTTTTGAAACAAATCATTGTACTTCCTACAAGCATTTATGAAAAAGACATTTTGACAAGATATAATAGCTCATGATTTCAAAAGCATTAATTGTACTTTCTTACAAGCATTTATGAAAAAGACATTTTGACATGATACAATAGCTCATGATTTCAAAAGCATTAATTGTACCTTCTAACATGCATTTATGAAAAAGACAACTTGAAAAGATATAAAAGCTAATGATTTCAAATATGAAAGAAAAAGACAAAATGAATTAATTCATAATACACATTTACGTAAGAAATTTTGGTTCATAATACATAAGCATTTATGTAAGAAAAGACAAAATGTGAAAAGATGTATTGGTTCATAATACATAAGCATTTATGTAAGAAAAGACAAAATGCATTAGTTCATAATACACAAACATTTACGTAAGAAATTTTGGTTCATAATACATAAACATTTATGTAAGAAAAGACAAATTATGAAAAGATAATACACAAGCATTTATTTGAGAAATGACTATTTGTAATATAAGTATTACTCAAGCATTTAGTGTACTTCACAACCATTCATTTTAGAATTGACGATTTGAGAAAATAAATATTATTTTATTAAAATAAGAAATGACCATTTATTTCTTTAAGCATTAAATGTCACCTCAAAAAGCATTTGAGAAATGTCTATTTATTTATAAATAAAACCCACACTCAAGAATGTCGACTTACTCATAAACATTAAATACAAATATAATATATGTTGAAAAGACTTTAGTTACTTTTTTACAAACCCATAGAATG
Organism: Nuphar pumila; assembly: GCF_984573655.1. NCBI lineage: Eukaryota > Viridiplantae > Streptophyta > Magnoliopsida > Nymphaeales > Nymphaeaceae > Nuphar > Nuphar pumila. The sequence continues at coordinate 51,876,493 of NC_143265.1, forward strand.
TCGACTTACTCATAAACATAAAATACAAATATAATATGTTTTGAAAAGACTCTAGTTACCTTTTTACAAAACCATAGAATGTCGACTTACTTGAAGTCATCATTCTCTTTGTACAAGCATTAAATACCTCCTGTAAGAAATCCTTGTTAATATCCTTCTCAAAGAATGTCGACTTTCTTGTAGTCCTCATTCTCTCTGAAGACTTTGAAAACCACAACATAAAGAAAACACTTGACATGACTATGTACAAACAAATATCTCAAAACACTCATTGTACTTACACTCATTTAAAGTAAAGAAGTACTTATGTACCTCAAATCATTAATTAGAATAAAGACAAAACTACACTTCAACGTTCAAAAATACTACAGAACATTTAGTATGAGAAAAGACCTAATACAAAAAATAACTCATTTTAAAATACACCAACGAATAGTGTATTCCAAAAATGCTTCGTATGGAAAGAAAACTTTTTGAAAAAGCAATATAGTACACTTATCTTTTCACACTAAGTTGTTTTTGAAATGACCTGACTTCTCATATCCCAAAAGGACAATCATTTCAAAAAGACAACGACTAGTTTTCTAAAGACTATATATACAAACAAAACAGTGTGAAAATACAAGCAAGCTTTCAACGAGAAAAATTCCTGCTTGACACTCTGAGAAAAGAGCTTAGAAAAAAAAAGAGAAAAAGAAAGAGAAAAAGTCAAGAAAAGCTCTCAGAAAAATACAAGAGTGTGTAAGAAAAGAAAAAGATCATTCTGAGAATCTTCATACGTGCATTCATACTCTGCATATCATTCTGAAGGTTCTATAGGAAAGTGTTGTAACTTTCTGATCTTTGTTGTATCCCTTCTCTGTTGAGAGAAGTAGACCTCTGTGAAAGAGGGTGTTTCCCTTCTCTGTTGAGAGAAGTAGACCTCTTGGGAAGAGGGTGTTTCCCTTCTCTGTTGAGAGAAGTAGACCTCTGAGGAAGAGGGTGTTTCCCTTCTCTGTTGAGAGAAGTAGACCTCTGAGGAAGAGGGTGTTGTACTATTTATCCGGTGACTCGGATGTTATAGTGGAAGGCTCAAGTGTTTTACTTGGGGACTGGATGTAGGTCAGTAACTCGGCCGAACCGTTATAAATCCTGTGTTTATTGTGTCGTGCCTTATTGCCTTATTTTTTATTTTATCGATCTGCATCGGATTTCACTATTCACCCCCCTCTAGTGGAATTTCATGAGATCCAAAGTAGAATTGGGTTCTGGATCCTAAAATAGATTTTGGATCTGAATCTGAGATCCAAGGTAGAATTAGGTTCTGGATCCTAGAATGGATTTGGATCTGAAGTCTGAGATCCAAAGTAGAATTGGGATCTGGATTCTAAAATGGATTTTGGATCTGAAATCTGAGATCCAAAGTAGAACTGGGTTCTGGATCCTAAATGAAATTTGGATCTGTAATCTAAGATCCAATGTAGAATTGGGATCTAGATCCTAAATGGAATTCAGATCTTAAGCCTGAGATCCAATGTAGAATGGGGATCTGGATTCTAGAATGATTTTGGATCTGAAATCTGAGATTCAAGGTGAATTGGATTTATACTTGGAAATCTGGATCCAAGTTGGGATTAAGTTTTAACTTTGGATTTTGGAATTTCAAAATTGATTTGAGAATAAATTTCAAAGTCAAATTGGACTTTGAATTTGAAAGTCGAATTTGGAATTTAGAAAATGAATCAAGAATTTCAAAGTTAAATTGAACTTTGAATTTGGTTTCAAAGTCAAAATTTAGACTTTGAAGATAAAATAGAATTGATGAATTTGAAATATTTGAAGAAGGGATATTCACAATCACTTTGATTTTGAAAAGGAATTTTTGAAAATATGATGCAATTCTATCCTAACTGATGAAATGAATTTAAAGAATTTGAAATTGGATTTTGAAAAAGCTATTCCATTCTTTAAATGAATTAAGAATGAAGTTGAAGATATAATATATCCCTGACTATGGTCATTGAATATATTATATAATAACTACATTTAAATTCAAGTGAAGAATAAAATACATTTTTGGTGCTTTTATAAAATTTAAAATGAAATTAACTCTCAATATACCCTGACTATGGCCATTGGTATATATATTGAGTTAATTTTAAATTAAGTTCTGATAAAAGAGGAAAGTTTTTAAAGAAAATATGATGATTTTTTAAAAGGATCCAGTGTGGATCCAGTGGTATTTTATAAAAGATAAAAACACTAAGTCTTGTTTACATCCTGACTATGGCCATTGATGTAAATCATCAACTTAGGATTAATTACCTCTTATGAAATGGTGCATGTGCCATTCGTGTTGCCATTTGTGAGAATTTGAGGAATAAATAAAAAAAAATGCATGAAAACAAGTTATTCATGATGTTCACAATGCTCATTCATTCTACCTAAAGCAGGAAATGTAGATTCTCATTTAAGATCTAACTATTACATTATTTGAAATCGAAGTTTAAAATGATAAAGTTCTGAATCTAGGAAGGAACTTCAACAATTCCTGCAGAATTCCAAGTTAGTATATGATGGAAGATATAAATGATGGACAAATAAAACATCAAGAGCCTGCGTGCATCCATACACGCAATATATATCTATATATATGAAGGATATGTATATGAATGCAGAATACATGTTTGGGTTTTAACATAGATGCCAATATCTTGATGCAGATGCATATAGAATAATATGTACGATGAGATGTGAATGATAGCTTTGCAGAGAATATATAGGGGCTTTCAAATGGGATATGTTGGTGGAATATTAGTGGGGTACAGGGCTGTGAATGAAGATGGGGTATGTGCAGGGTATCGAGGTGATACTGCTGTAGCTAATGATAGTGGGACATTGGTGGTTTGTAGCAGGGAACAGGGGAATGGCAAATGCTTATGTATAGGCTATAGGTACAACTAGTGGAGTATGCACACAATGTGTGTGTGTACTATGAGGGATATGGGAGATATCTAGTGAGGAAGGTAGTGTGCTTTGAACATGTGACGCTGCAGAAGGCACAAGTGTAGCAGGTGGTACTCAATCAGGAATGCAGTGACTGTGTAAAAATGGTCTAATGATATGCCAGACAAGTTATATCAATATGACCTATAACTGAATATTAGGGTGTTGATGTACACTACCCACCAACACCTATATCAACACAACCTATATTGACCAATCATGCATGCAAACTGACACTCCAATTTCAATAGACAACATATGCTAACCTCACACATCGACACTATTTTGCTCAACACTGATACATTGTTAGTACAGAATTACTGATATATTCTTACCTCTAATTGTACCTGATTGAATTTACTAACACATAATATCTAATATAGATTAATGCATGTTGTCGAGCCAAGACTGACCTATATACTGATGCAGACTCGCTAACCTACTGATTTGTTAACATAATAGCACAGACTAACTGTTAGCCTATATTAATACATACTACATAATGCCAGCACATTAACTGTTAATGTATGTGCTGACTGTAAGAGGCCACCCAACACAATCTATATCAACCTTTAGTGCTCAGCACCAATTTATTTATTTATACATGCAGGTTACCTAATACTCTACTTTCTAACTTAGAGAAATCATAATGGGGCTCATATGTGATAAAAAAAAAAGAAAAAAAAATATCAGATGTCAAAACACAGATATAACATGCTATGAATCTGCTGCCAAACACAGATATAGTTGTTCCTTGTAGCAGCTGCTGACGAATACGAAATATGCTCTACTGGAGATCAGTTATCAAATTCCTTTCGGAAAGACCATGCACATAGACGCAGTTCAGTAATTATCAGATTACTTTAACAATAATCATTGAAGATTCCTGCAACTGGAATAAAATGGTCGATTTAACATCAGCAATATTCAGTAATTTTTTTGACTTAAGACAGATGGTAAAACATTCAATGGCTAGTACAGATATGAACATAAACAAACAAAACAAAAGAAAGAGAAAAAAAAAAGTGGTATATCAAAACTATAGGTATGGCTCTCTTTCCCAAGGCATATAAATGTGAGGGCTGAACAAGTTATAATTCTGCTATGACTGAAGCCCTCATCCATATGTCTGAATATACAATAATGGCTATCCAAGGGCTAATACCCCATATTTCAGAAGATGCATATCCCATTTTTAGAGAAATCAAATGAACGGGAACCAGAAGCTTACCGCTGACAACCATGAGGCAAGGTAATCATTTAATCAAGTCCTAATATATGCAGAATGCTGCAAGTCATGGTTTGAAGGCTGGCAACCAGGCTCACATTCCCCACCCTTTTTCTCTTCTCTTTTCTCTTTTTTTTTTACCGGAAAATTTTGTCTGTTTCTGGACATGACATTATTGCCCATTCAACACATATATATAGGTCTTCTCACAAATAGCAGCAGGAAACTCTCTGACTGGATGGCATTATCTATATATGGCGTATGGCTTCTTCGCAATACCTTCACTCTCCAAACTTAGCAATACTGTAATGAATTTTACAACCTTAAACCAATATTCATCAAGAGATGGACTTGGGTCACCATATACCATGAGCAAGGATACAACAAATAAATGTTGTGTTGAAGGAGGCAGATGGTGATGGGTGATGGAATCAGACATAAGTTTAGCAAATGCTAGGAGATAGGATTTTATAATGCCAAAGTTTTGAAGAACACAAATTATTCCCTGAGCACTGACAAATGTAAACCATGCAAGGATAGCACAGGGAAAACTGGACAATATAATTCTGCAGTAAAAAAAAAAGGAAAAAAAAGAAAAGAATTTTTTTCGTAGCAAATACAACCTGAGAAAAAAAAGTATATGATATGAACAATGGAACTAGTACTGCATGAATTCCAAACCACAACACCAGTAAACCAAACAAAGATAATGAAATAATTATGCTGGAACAGGAGATTGGTCTTGAATTTCCAATGCCCCCATATCCCCACTTCCTTAACGTTGTTCCCATTACGTACAGAATGAGAACAGAACTGGTCAATAGGACTCTTGATATAAACGAAGTACTGTGTGCTTATGATGTCGATCAAGCTTGATGCTGGACCCGTTATGATTCACAATGATACCCATTTGACCCATGACCGTGATAAAAGGTAAGGACCCTGTGGATGTATGCTAAGTATCCGAGTAAACCTTATCTCTCTTTTTTTTTTGCTTAGCACACCAATCCTTCGCTCAACACCTGGCCGACCGAATGAACCAAATCTAATGTAAATCAAACCTCACCATCAAGATGTCAATCTGATGCAAGATATGCAGTAATTTACTCGTAGTATATCAAGCCCAACAAATATGGTTTTATGCAACAATTGACTTCATGAACTAGATACGACAAAGACAATATGAATGTGGTGAGGTGCAAATAATGGATGAGTACAAACTCATGTAAATGAAACTATAAAACTGAATCCAATTATCTACCGACGCGATGTCAAGTGTGGACATGAGAATGAGATGATAAGAGATGGCTTACGACATCAACAAGATAATGTGTCTGATTTGAAAAGCGATATTAACACAGAGATGCAACTAATGAGAGGAAAGAAAGAAGACAATGAGAAAAGAAAGGCAGAGGGGAGAGATTTTAAAACAGCAAGTGAGCTAACAACACCCGATTAAACATTGCCTGAAATCAGATTCATTATGAAGATCAAATGAGAATTTCATGGTAAATTGGATCGCATGGAACCCCATGGTTAATTAGAACGGATGGAGCCATGCTGGGCGAATGCTCAGATCTTCCTTCACGGTAGATCGAGAGCTAGATATATATGCATATGAATGAATGGCAAAATTAAACTAAAGACACAAAGTAAGATAGAAGTGAAATTCCACTAGAAGGGGGGTGAATAGTGAAATACGATGCAGATCGATAAAATAAAAATAATCAGACAATAAGGCACAACACATAAAACACAGAAGTTATACTGGTTCGGTCAAAATCCAGACCTACATCTAGTCCCCAAGCAAACCACTTGAGCTTTCCACTATAACATCCGAGTCATCTTGAGATAGCCGATCTCTTCAGTTGATCTTAAGGAATGCATGGCTCATCAAGCTTTTTCTTCAAGGAGTATGATTGCACCATAGTTGTACTTGAATAGGAAGTCTCCATCCTTTTTGGGTGAGATATCCTTGCATCAAATACTCGTTAGATTTATGGCAAAACATATTCAGTCATAATATAACATTTTTCAAGAGGACATATTATCATATCATATAAAATCAAATCCGACAGTGTATCATATTATGTGACATCAAAACAGAGTTTCTCAACATTCTCCCCCTTTTTGATGATGACAAAGTATGCTCCCCCTGTCAAAAAGACATTATGCATAGAAATAATAATATCATAAAATATTGAAAAATGTTTAAAGAGAGTATTTCTCCAATAATGGAGACAGGTTTTCTCCCCCTTTGTCATAGACAAAAAGGAATAGATCAAAGTAAGAGAGTTATTACAGACCAATAATAAATATTACAGTAAAAAAAAATAAGTTTATTCCGAAGGTGGAGTAGGTTGATGTGTTCGGTTGACTTGATCCGGCTGGAGGGTCTGTAGAGTTTGCTGCAACGAGGCTTGACGGCGAAGTATGCGATCCTGAGAATGCTGGACATCCATCAGTGCAGAGAAGTAATCAAAGTTGGATGTTGAAGCTTCTTCATCAGAGCCGGGCAGGTGCAGAGACCTGAGATTGAAGGAAGTAGCATCGAGGACCTGAGAGGGATGGAGGATAACTTCGTTTTGAATGGGTACTTTGAAGTATTTTAGAATGGGAGTTATAAAACACCCAAATAGAAGAGACTGGAATTTTTGATAACGAATAAAAAGGTCGAAAAGAATATTGGACCAGTTTATCGGAGTAGAAGAAAAAATTGCGTAGAGAAGGAGAGAGATTTTTCTTGGTACTGATCCCTTGCGTGGAGGCTTGGGATAGATATTGTGGAGAAGAATCTGGGCAAGCAGTTGAGCATGAGGTTGGAGATTCCTCATGTGCCAGGGAAGTTATAAGTAGTTGGTGCAGAGAAGAATTTTTCGAAGCACTGAGCGATCGAGTGGTACGATGTTGTTGAGGTCTGTGCCAGTGGAAGAAAGGTTTAGAATTCTACCTAGGTCGGAAGCATCGAAGAACATTAGGCGTCTGCGTACTTTGGTGGTGATGGTAGTTTGTTCATGATCAGAAGAAAAATTTGTATAGAAGAGTCAGACGAGTTCAGGATAGTAGGCAGCTTGGGATGAAGATCCTAGTAGGTGTTTGAGTTCGGGGAGAGATCTGTCTAGATCAAATAACATGAAGTCTTCATAGTGAACCAACTTACCTTCATGAATTGGGCGAGAGCAAAGTAAGTTGTAGTCGTGAAAAAGATCTGGATACCTTAGATCGGCAACAGTGATTACCTTGTTTGAGGAGGAAGCCATTGTAAAAGGGAGTTGAGAGAGAAAAAATGAGTTTGAAAGGATGTATGAAGATAGTGGGATACGAGTGGTATTGGTGAGGAATGAACCAATCGATTAAATAGAAGAAAGAAAATAATTGTGATAAGAATTGAATGACAATGGAAGTGAATGATTTTTGGATTGTAGTTTGAATAAGGAAATTCGTGAGTTGTAAGTTAAGGGGCTTGTGAATGACAAATCAAATCAATGGTGGAAGATAGGGTATTATATTGGTATGTATGTTAAGAAGGACATAATTTTGAACAAATATACTATGGGAGAGTTTATCGAGTAGTGAGAAGTGTCATGAATTGAGTATGGAGTGTCATATTGAAGAGAGTGAAATAAAATAATGGCCTAATAAAACAAACAACTTTTTCTACAAGATATTACTTTATGTGGAAGCATTCCAAATTCGTGAAGAGTGATTTTGGAATAAGACAAACAAAGATAAGTGAGTGAGAGGCAATAATTTGTTATTTAAGAAGTATATATTTTGATATGCGTGGAAGAAGAATGAATAGACATAAAGAAGGGTGATACGGATATGTAGTTTGAAAGATATGACATTTTTTTGAAAGAAAAGAATGACTTAAAAAATGTGTCATGATTAATGTGTCTTCACATTTGTAATTTTTATGAGTATACGTAAATATGAGAAGGACACACTTTGACTATGAATAGTGGTAAGAGAGATGATGAGACAAAAAAATATTCATGAGTGAAGAGTAATAATTGCTTATATAAGAATTATTTTTGTGGATATGTGTGGAAGGAGTGAGAGTAGTCATAGAGAAAAGTGAGATGACATATGGATTTTCGAGTAGGATAGGAATAATAAAAAAGAAAAAAAAAATCATGATTGATATGAGATAAAAGACATAAAATAAAGTTATGATTGACATGAATTAATGTTTATTTGATAAACATATTTTTAAAGAAACTCGATTGGAGGAAGTTCATAGTTTTTAGAGAATAAAGTTAAGTTTTAAACTAGTAAAGGAGTCAAAAACACGGATTGACAAGAATGAAGGCTCAATTCGTATGAGAGAGAGAAAGTACTAAAGGTACTAATGAGAAAAAAATGAAGGACAAGGTTTTAATGAGTCTCGATTGGAGAGAGATATAAAATATATGAGAAAGTCATGGTCACGGATGAAAATGAACTTCGTATAATGTAGAGAGAGAGAGAGAGAGATAAAAAGGTGATACAAAACGTACTAATGAGTGGAGTACAAGTGTTTTGAAAAGAGAATTTTACAATACTTTTTGTAAAAGATGTAAAGCATGAAGAGATGATAATAGATTGTTCTTAGGCTATGATATAAAAGATAATATAGTAAAAATTTACGTGAGATATAATAGAGTGTACGTAATATATGATATATCAAATGATATAGTAAAAATTTACGTGAGAACATAGCAACTAGATCTTTAAAAGAAGGTAAGAGAACCAAAAAAAAAAATCATTCGATTTTGACTAACAATTTGAAAAGCAAGATTTCTCATAAACTAATATGTTATCATGTTGAAGGTGAATCAACTTATCGTAAGAGAAGTTTTCACAAAAGGACAAAAATAATAAAGGAGTTATGAGATGAGTGATGTGAACAATGTCATGATAGCTTTTAATATAATTAGTTTTTATGGATATAAGTGAAAGGAGATAGGACAAGGAGTCATAATGGATGTGTACTTGAAAGATGACAAGTTGAAAGACATAAAGAATGTGTTTTATAAGAGTTTAGAGTATACGTGAATATGAAAACCTAGTTTGACTAACAAAAATCGATAAGAAGAAAAAAATTGTTAAAATAAGCTTTTAACAAAACTTATAAGAAGTATTATAGTAATTGTGATTAATTTATAAGTCACTTAGTTTGCATATTCCTAGTTTTCTTCTAATTCGTGTAAAGTCTTCATGTTTCAATGGTTTAGTGAATATGTCTGCTAACTGTTGATTAGTGGGTATGAATTCGAGTTTAATTATGTTGTTTAAGACTTGTTCTCTTAAGAAGTGGTGTCTTATTTGAATGTGCTTAGTTCGTGAGTGTAAAATAGGATTCTTAGATAAGTTTATAGCACTAGTATTATCACAAAAAATAGTTGTATTTTCAAAATTTAAACCAAAATCTTTTAAGGTTTGTTTCATCCAGATAACTTGTGTACAGGCTAGGCTAGCAGCAATGTATTCGGCTTCAGTAGTTGATAAGGATACACAGTTTTGTTTCTTACTGAACCATGAGACAAGTGAGTGCCCTAGCATATGACATGTTCCACTTGTGTTTTTTCTGTCAGATTTACTTTCAGCAAAGTCAGCATCGCTGTATGAGATTAAATCAAATGTAGAGGATTTTGAATAGAATAATCCAAAATCAACTGTGTCTTTTAAATATCTCATTATTCTTTTTACAGCCTTAAGATGTGATTCTTTTGGATTTGACTGAAATCTAGCACACAAGCAAACACTGAACATAATATCTGGACGGCTAGCAATTAAATAGAGAAGTGATCCTATCATACCTTGGTATACCTTTGTATCAACAGACTTACCATCTTCATCTTTGTCCAAAACAGCAGTAGTGCTCATAGGAGTAGATTTTGAAGCAGTTGAGTTCATGTTGAACCTCTTCAGAAGTTCACGAGCATACTTAGACTGATTGATGAAAACTCCATCCTTGGTTTGCTTAATATGCAGTCCAAGAAAGTAGGTGAGTTCTCCCATCATACTCATTTCAAATTCTTTCTGCATGGACTTAGAAAATTTTTCACAAAGAGTGTTGTTAGAAGATCCAAAGATGATATCGTCCACATATATTTGAACAATTAGGGTATGATTATTCACTATTTTCACAAATAAAGTAGAGTCTGCTTTGCCTACAGAAAAACCAGTTTTTAATAAAAAGGTTTTAAGTCTATCATACCAAGCACGAGGTGCTTGTTTTAATCCATACAAAGCACGTTTGAGTTTGAAAACATGATCTGGATATTGTTCATTTTCAAATCCTGGAGGTTGTTTTACATAAACTTCTTCATTTATAAAACCATTTTAAAAGGCACTTTTAACATCCATTTGATATAATTTGAAATCCATATAGCTTGCATATGCTAAAAACATTCTAATAGATTCAAGTCTAGCAACAGGAGCAAATGTTTCATCAAAATCAATACCTTCCTCCTGGTTGTATCCTTGAGCTACTAGTCTTGCTTTGTTTCTTATAACATTACCTGTTTCATCTAGCTTGTTTCTGAAGATCCATCTTGTCCCAATGATTTGATGATCCTTTGGTCTTAGTACAAGATCCCAAACTTCATTTTTTTGGAATTGATTCAGTTCTTCAGTCATGGCTAGCATCCAGAACTCATCAATGATGGCTTCATCAATCTTCTTTGGTTCAAGTTGAGAAATGAAAGCCATGTTTGCAATCCGTTCTAGCTGAGCTCTAGTTTGAACCCCCTGTGTCAGTTCTCCCAAAATCTGCTTTTGAGGATGATCTTTGATATCGACAAATGTTCTTTGATGATCATCTTCATTAGACTTAACTGTGTTATCTAAAAATAAATCTGTACTTTCAACATCATCATCGTTAGTTTGCTTATGAACAGATTGATCAATAGATTCACAGAAACTAACATGCATAGATTCTTCAATAGACTTAGAACACTTATTGAAAACCCTGTATGCTTTACTACGACTTGAATATCCTAAAAATATGCCTTCAATAGATTTAGCATCAAATTTATCTAGGCTATCTTTTGTGTTTAGGATAAAGCATTTACAACCAAAGACTTTGAAATAGTCTATTCTTGGAGTTCTGTCATAGAATAGTTCATAGGGAGTTTTATTTAATAAGGGTCTAATGAGAACTCTATTTGTTATGTAGCATGCAGTATTAACAGCTTCTGCCCAAAAAGATTTAGCAAGATTATTGTGTTGGAGCATAGTTCTAGCAGATTCCTGAAGGGTTCTATTTTTTCTTTCTACTACACCATTTTGAGGTGCAACTCTAGGAAAGGCAAAGTTATGAGAAATACCATGCAATTTACAAAAATTTTCAAAAAGTTCATTTTCAAATTCTCCTCCATGGTCACTACGGATTTTAACAATAGAACACGATTTTTCATTTTGTAATTTTTTACATAAAATTTCAAATTGACAAAACGTATCACTTTTGTTTTTCAAAAATATCACCCAAGTAAATCTTGAGTAGTCATCTACAATGACAAAAACATATTTATTGTGATTATGACTAGCTACCCTAGAAGGACCAAAAAGATCCAGGTGGAGAAGCTCTAAAGGTCTTTTGCTTGAAATGGTATTTTTTGATTTGAAAGATGAATTTTACTGTTTTCCTAATTGACATGCATCACAAAAATAATCCTTTTTAAAAGATATTTTGGGTAACCCACGTACTAACTTATCTTTAGCTAATTTAGACATGTATTTAGAATTGACATGAGCCATTCTCATGTGCCATAGATGTTGAGAGTCATTATTAGCTATGAGGCAATGTTCTGTGATATTTTCTAGGTATAGTTCATATATATTATTTTTTCTTATGCCTTTTAAGATAATATTTTCGTTGGTGTCTGCTATAAGACAGACATTATGATTAAAGCTAACATTATAACCTGTATCACACATTTGACTAATACTTAGAAGGTTATGTTTTAAGCCTTTAACTAGGAGAACGTCTTTGATAAGAGGTTTATCTATATTTCCAATATTACCAATACCTATTATCAAACCTTTGTTGTTATCTCCAAAGGTGATGGTTCCTCCTTCCTTTTTATGAAGAACAACAAAGAGGTCTGAATGTCCAGTCATGTGTTTTGAACATCCACTGTCTAGAATCCATCTGTTCTGCTTGTTTGGATCCTGCAAATCATTAAGTAAAATTTCTTTTTGGTACCCAATCGGGTCCCTTTTTGATAGACTTTGGAACCCATATCCATTTGGATTTGGGTTTGTCTACAGCCTTAGAGAAGTTAAAAAAATTAAAATTATAATACTCCTTATTTGGTTCAGACGAACTTTTCACAAAAGTGGTCTTTTGATTCATACAAGAAGGCTTGTTGAAATGAGAGTAGCTAATACCATTCTTGTAGAAAGAGACTTTTTGAGAAGATAGGAGTTTATCCAAGTTCTCTTTTCCTTTAGTAAACTTGAAAACCGTTTTCATAAGGTTTTCAGTTTTACTTTTTAATTCTGAAATTTCTACTTGCAGATTTTTAGTCTTGAAGCTAGTAGATGAGATTTCAGAAGTAATAAGAAGATTTTTCTTTTTCAACTCAGAGTTTTCACTGCTGAGTTTTTCATTTTTCTGGGAAAGCTCTAAATTTTCAGATTTTAAAGTTTTATCTTTGAAACTTAATTTTCTAGATTCTTCAAATAGTTCTTGAAAAGCATCTAGAAGTTCTTCAAAGGAAAAATCAGAAATTTCACTTACAGAACTTTCGTTTGCCATGGAGCATATGTTTGCAGTTTCGGCTTCATCATTACTTGACTCTTCACTGGTGGATGGTTCCGAGTCATCCCATTGAGCATGCATAGCCTTTTTCTTGAAGAACCTCTTCTTTGGTTCCTCGGTCTTGGACTTTCATTTGAGAAGGGGACAGTCACGCCTCAAGTGACCTGGCTTATTACACTGATAGCACATGGGATCTTCCTTAGAATCTTTTCTTTCCTTGTGCTTGTTTGGAAGCCGGTTCCTTCTCATGAAGCGCTGGAATTTTCTGGTTAGTAGCGCAATTTCGGATTCTTTATCTGAGTCTTCATTCTCAGATAGAGCTGGGAAAGCTAGAGTTTTCTTTATCGGTTGTTCTTCTTTCCTTCTTTCTTTCATGTGGACTTCATAGGCCATAAGATTGCCTATTAAGTCGTCCAGAGTAAGCTTAGATAAATCTTGAGCTTCTTCAATAGCTGTAGTCTTTTTCTCCCAATCAGTTGTGAGAGATCTCAAGATTTTCTTCACCTTTTCTGTCTGGGAATATGTTACACCCAGAGATTTCAGATCGTTGGTGAATCTGGTAAACATCTCTGTGATGGGTTCATCTTTGTTCATTTTGAACAACTCATATTTTCTAACAAGAGATGAGATTTTGGCTTCTTTTACTTTGTTGGTTCCTTCATGAATAACCTCTAAAGAATGCCAAATATCATATGCAGATTCACATATAGATATTCTATTGAATTCGTTCTGATCAATGGCACAATATAAGGCATTCATAGCCTTTGCATTTAGGTTTGCCATTTTCTTTTCTTCATCAGAGCATAAGTTATAGTCTGCGGATGAAGATGTGTATGGATGCTCAACAATTTTCCATACAGCAAAATCTATGGATTTGAGAAATATAGTCATTCTGCACTTCCAGTATCCATAGTTGGAGCCGTTGAAGAAAAGAGGACGAGATGCGTGTTGACCTTCAATATCACGAGCATAAGAGGTAGATGTCATTTGTGCTGGAAGACTTGTTATGTCGAAACCAGCAAACCTGCTCTGATACCAAATGAAATTCCACTAGAGGGGGGTGAATAGTGAATTACGATGCAGATCGATAAAATAAAAATAATCAGACAATAAGGCACAACACATAAAACACAGAAGTTATACTGGTTCGGTCAAAATTCAGACCTACATCCAGTCCCCAAGCAAATTACTTGAGCTTTCCACTATAACATCCGAGTCACTGGATAAATAGTACAACACCCTCTTCCTCAGAGGTCTTCTTCTCTCAACAGAGAAGGGGCACACCCTCTTTCACAGAGGTCTTCTTCTCTCAACAGAGAAGGACAACACCCTCTTTCACAGAGGTTTTCTTCTCTCAACAGAGAAGGGCACACCCTCTTTCACAAAGGTCTATTTTTTTCAACAAAGAAGGAAAACAGTGAATAACAGAGTTACAATACTTCCTATAGAACCTTCAGAATGATATGAATGCACGAATGAAGGATTCTCAGAATGTTCTGTTTGTCACTCAGAGGATACTCTTTGTCAAAGAGCTAGACTTGATTTTTTCTCTTTTCTTTCTTTTCTTTTTCTCTTTCTTTTTCAAGGCTCTCTTTTCAAATATTGAATAGGAATTTTTCTCGTTGTAAGCTCACATGTCCATTCCATGTTGAATAGTTTATTTGAGTGTGTTTATATAGCTTTTAAAAAAGTAGTCGTTAGTTTTTAAAATCGTAGCTTTTTGAGATGTGAAATGTTATGTCATTTCAAAAACATCTTTAGAGAAATTCGAGAAAGTCTTTTTTTCATAAAAGTAAAATATAGGGTACACTAGTCGTTGTAATATTTTAGGTAATACATTTTTTATGTAAAAAGTCTATTTCTTACAATAGTACATTGAACGTTGGATTGTAGGCTATTATGTAGTTTTGTCTTTATTCTAATTAATGATTTGTGGTACATAAGTACTTCTTTACTTTAAATGAGTGTAAGTACAATGAGTGCTTTGAGATATATATTTATACATAGTCATGTCAAGTGTTTTCTTTATGTTGTATTTTTCAAAGTCTACAGAGAGAATGAAGACTACAAGAAAGTCGACATTCTTGTGAAGGATATTTAACAAGGATTCTTTACAGGAGGTATTTAATGCTATACAAAGAGAATGATGACTTCAAGTAAGTCGACATTCTATGGTTTTGTAAAAAGGTAACTAGAGTCTTTTCAAAACCTTTATTATATTTGTTTTCTTTGTGTAGCCGATTTTCATGTTTTGTCTTTTTCCTATATTTGAAATCATTTCTTTAAAGAAGGTAACTAGAGTCTTTTCCAAAACATATTATATTTGTTTTTCTTTGTGTAGCCGATTTCATGTTTTTGTCTTTTTCCTATATTTGAAATAATTTCTTTAAAGAAGGTGACTAGAGTCTTTTCAAAACATATTATATTTGTTTTTCTTTGTGTAGCCGATTTCATGTTTTTTCTTTTTCCTACTTTTAAAAACATTACTTTTCAAGTTGTCTTGTATATGATATAAGGTACAATTATTACATTTTGAAATCATGTCAAAATACCTTTTTCATAAAGGGTTGTAAGAAGGTACAATTATTTGTTTTCAAAAAGGAGCTTTTTGAAACTATCGTATACTTTTATGAAATAGCTTTTATGAGTGAGTATGTAATATGCAATATGCATGTTCCTGAAGGTTCTGTTACATAAGACTCTAAAGAAGAAAAAAATCTTCATCTTGAGGTAGCCGATCTCTTCAGTTGATCTTAAGGAATGCATGACTCATCAAGCTTTTTCTTCAAGGAGTATGATTGCACCATAGTTGTATTTGAATAGGAAGTCTCCATCCTTTTTGGGTGAGATATCCTTGCATCAAATACTCGTTAGATTTATGGCAAAACATATCCAGTCATAATATAATATTTTTCAAGAAGACATATTATCATATCATATAAAATCAAATCCGACAGTGTATCATATTATGTGACATCAAAACAGAGTTTCTCAACAAGTAGATATAAATGACAAATTTATGCAAATTAAACTAAAAAGGAATTCAGAAATGAACGACAAAAGGGAAAAGAAAGTAAAAAAAAAATGTCGGGATTAAAGGATCTCGTTGTTATTGCACAGGATGGATTGAGGTTGGTATAAACAACCCAACACCACCCATAGCGCGTTCAAGGAAAATAAAACGAGAAAAATGAACCTCAGAGGAAATCACAGAAGAAGAAATTAGAATGAAGTTGGATTGGCGACTTACCAGGGTTCTATTGAAGTTCCGAGGGATGAAGAAGAGGCTTCGTGTTTACCCTGGAGGGCTCCCCTTTTTTTTTTTTTTGCTGAACGAAGAGACAAGTTGATTGAAGAAGGGAGGTGCGAGAACTTCAGTCGATCGACGGATGGTGCTTCCTGATGGTCGATGTGGAAAATGGATATTTGAAGAGGAAAACGGATGGATGCTGAAGGAGGGTTGCTGCAATCTCTGTTTCCTTCAGTTGATTATGCCGAAAATAGAAGAAGATAGTGTAAAGGAAGAAGGGAAAGGGGAAGGTTGGTTCACGATTTTCAGAGAAGCGATGATGATGGGTTTTTGTTCTCCATCCCTACAGAAGCGATGGAGGCTCCTTCTTAAAGGGAAATGGAGAGTTCAGGAAGAAAATTTGTTAAGGATTGAGGGTGGAGAGTAGGCAGGCTGTTGCAGATCGGACGACGGAGAGAGGAGAGAGGCGTGGGAGAGAGTTCGTTAAAATTTTCCAATTTTTCATAAAAGAGGTCCCCTTTTTAGGAAATTTTTATAAAATGGTTTTTAAAAATGAGGTTTTCGGCAAAATGGCTTCGAAAGGCTTTAAAAATCCTTCATTTTTCTTGTAGCTTTTCCCATTTTTTTGGTTTTCATGTTATTTTTCCATTTTTTTGTATTTTTAGATAAACAATCCTAAGATTTGCGAGAAAACAAAGATTAAAACCAATTTTCTTGTGTTTTTGTAAAATATTTACACAAGGGGGTTTTTCTGAGAACTCAATGCGATTTTTGAGAAAATTTCTTCAGAAAATACATTTTGATCCAGATTTGGAGGAAATATGTATTTAAAGTACTGGATTCGGATCCGAAATTAATTTTGAATATAGCAATATGGAATTTAATTCAGAAAATCTGAAGAATGACTGAAATTCAGCTTTGAAATTGCTTTGATTTTTTCAGAAAATGGGGTTAGGGGCAAAAAGGTCATTTTTACAAATTTTTGAAAATTTGGGGTGTTCACAGGTCTCAAACATAAGCCCAAGAAAAAAACTGGTCTGGGGGGCGCTACCCCCCTGGACCCCCGCCCGCTGACCGCGCAGCAGGACCCGCACCGGGGGGAACCCCCGGACCCCCCTCCTGTAAGGAAAAAAACTCTGAATCAAGCTCCACAACTTTGACCGAGTCTTATTATTGTTATATATATATATATATATATATATATTAAAAATTCAGTTGGTTAACTGGTGTGACATGTCAGTTTTGTGGTGTCTGAGTAAGGTGCTTCTCCATGAGCATAGGGTCTAATATACTAAGTTTAGTGTTTTATTTCTCACTATTTTTTTCACCTAAACGGAAAATTCTATTTGAATTCTGAATGGAGAAAACTAACTACTATTTGGTTGTTGTAAATTTCAATGAAAATTTTTGAATTGTGTTTACAGATCACATACCCACAAAAAGATGAGTTAATGGCATCTGAAGTTTTCCTTCTTTCTTTATGTGTGTGTGCATCCATGTGCGTGCACATCATATTCCAACATACATTTTCATCTGATGTTCCATAAGCTTGTGCTAAATTTTCAACTGAAGTTTTTTTCAGTGGTAACGAAATATTCAACTTAAGTTGTTTGACTCCATCACCATCTTCATTTCCTTTTCCATTTTCTAGCTCACACTGGGCTACCAGTTTGTCATCTGCCTGTTGCAGAATTGGAGCTTATTAGGAATTTGTGCATGGAACTTTGGAATATACGGAAGGTAGAAAGCTACCATCTTCGCAACGAGGGATTCTATAAATCCAGGAAAAATCTGAATAGATTAAAAGAAAAGAAGAGAGTGAATTACCATCTTGCGAATTTGAAAAGTCTAAGAAAAGAAAAAGGAGAGAATTAGTAATATGCAGCTAACAATGCTTGTCAACCTTCTTCTAAGAGGATAATGATCATGATCACAAAGTCTAACCAAAGAATCATTTTCTAAAGCTGGAAAAGTGAATTACCTCGAGCACCATATGCAGTAGCTAGAAAGCTGCACACATTCCACCATCTCGTAGAGTAAACCGGAATTCCATGTAGATAAACTCCTCAGTTGAATCGAAAAAGCAATTAATTAGATGATTAACATAGAAGAGCTCTACCTGATCAAATCATGTATAAAAAGAGTATTTTCAAGTAGATAATTAAAGCAACATGAACATAGGAAATGAGAATTGGCACCCATGTTTTAATTATTTAATTTATGCTAAGGTATTCAACATTACCAACTCATTAGAGAATTACAACTATCATTAGTCAGAGATTCATGATTTACCACAGAAGCATACTATATTAATATATATTAATAAAAAACTGCATGACATACACTATAACCAATTAGTAGATGTTTTGTGCACTTCAAATGGCAACTTAGATTATTCATCAAGGGTAAAATACATATAAAATGAAGTAATCTAGCAACCCCAAAATGTGCATAACCATTGAGGAGTTTCATCATCATAAAAAAAAATAGATCTTTGATGAACTTTAACCAACATGGTACATTGGCATCTTTATAGGCTGCAACTCACAGTATAGTCGCACTAAGACATGTTGAAACTGAGTATATTGAAAAGGACTAGTAACTATCTTCCAGAAAAGGGGAGAAAAGGAAAAGGAAAAAAGAAAAAAAACATATCTCAAGATACTGGACGCTCAGCAAAGTACCTACCATTCAGAAAAGGAGAGGAAAAAGAAAAAAAAAACAAACATCAAGATTTTGGACACTGACCAAAATACGATCCAAACACATCAAGAACCGTTGAATGGATATAAGTATCAAACATGACATTTGGATGAATTCTATGGGGCTTTCAGATATTAGTCACAATCTTAATCACACTATGCTTGTTTGTCATAAAGATATTCATCTAGTTCAAAGAACAAAAACAAGCCACAAATACAACATGCAAGAAAAACTGCTATGCTATTTGCTAAAAGAGCAAAAATCCTATGAGGTAACAACTAAGCAATAACAAAAAAGCCATTGATTCAGCAGAGAATCTGTGTTAAACAAAATATGAAAAATTCTACATAGAGCAATCTAAAAAGCAACAGATTAACATTGGACTTATTCTCTGATCATAATTCTAAAAAGGCAGAGTATACATGCTCCCTTGAAAAAATACCAACTTTGCCACCCTCACTCAGAGTGCAGACACCAACTATGACAAATCTACGTGACTCGAGAGATTTTGTTGCCCTTCCACCACCAACTATTAGCCGCATAACCCCTCCCTTGGCTTCAATTTTCGTTATCTACATATCAAAAGAGTATGTAGTAAAATTTCAGAGAAAATCCCATTGTGAAAAAATAGGTAGTAATAAAATGTTGTATTTTGCAAAATAGTATTCATCTAGAAAGTAGCTAATGGTTTTATAACAGTGGCTCAAAATCAATCTCATAATAACCAACAGTAACCCACATGGTACAGGCAAAAGATGGCAAAACTGGATGCCACTCTGAAGGAGAACAATAGTCAAAGGTTTTAGAGGTCTGCTGATTTTCCCAAAAGAAATTGATGGACCCACAAGAGAAGAACAGACTCGGCTGTGTCCAAAGAAGCAGGAGCCTTTTTGCAAATGCATCGAGGAGTCTTGGGAGGGCAAGGATGATGATCCAGAGGCAAGTTGCTCGAAGCCGAGAACAATCGGCCAGAGAGGCGATACAAGGCTCTTGGGCATTTTATGGAAGACGTCTCGAAATCGATCGGAGCCCATTTCCAATTAAATCCACAGATTGGAGAGTTCTCGGAGTGAAGACCACCATCATTACCGAGAGAAAGAAGGCTGGTGACAGAATCAAGAAATGGGCTTCTTAGACCGGCTGCTGGCATTGGCTTCCCGACACCTATGGTGGTCGACACTCTCGTTGTCAGTTTCTCACCAAAACTCACCATAAAATCAACATAATATGTTCAACAGAAATAAAATTTGAAGTTTGATCTGAAACACCTTTACGACAGAAATAAAATTTTGCGCCATTTTTTATCGAAAAGTAGCGACGGATTCACGACGGAAATTTTTCGTCGCTAATTCTGTAACTAATTTTAATTTTAGGGACATGTAGTTTTCTCTAGCTAATCTGTCACAAATTTGGGATGAAAATAATCCACCACAAATTTCCATCGCTAATTAACATTTTTCTTGTAGTGTGCAATGTCACATCAAACTATATTCACGACCAATTCCTACTTGAATCGGTACATGAATTCAGTCATCAGTTTTGAAGATTGATCTGATCCTTAATAAGTTGTAACCGGCATCAACCTCTCATATGTGATTATCAATGTATGATTTTGAATCTATTCAGCCTCGAAATATGCTTGTGCATGTGAGTTTCGATCTATGAGTATCGAATAGAACCCCCTACCTTGTTTTGTCAAAAATTATAGGTGTGAATGTTGAAACGACCGATTCAATGACTCGATCTGCACCACTCTTTTGATGTGTGACTGCAACTCCTTGATCAACCCACCTTCAATGGAGGTTCAAACCTCCTACACCTAATGGAAAAGGGAGAGAAGCAAGGGGGAAAAAGAAAAAGGAGAGAAAAGAGAAGAGAGAAAGATTTAGAAAATTCTAAAGAGACCAATAAGGGGGGGGCATGAGCTCCTCCTTGGCTCTTTATAGGTTTTGTTCCTTCTCATTACAACATTTCTAAATTCTTAAATTTTCAGCCCAAGCTTTCCAAATTCAATTTTGCTATTTTTTTCTAAATTATCTCTCCTTTTTATTTCTTAATTTTTTCTTACTATATTACATAACTATATGTATTAAATTTCATATAGTCATATTAGGTGGCTTATGTGGTGTATTACATAAGGTTCAAGTAAGCACATGGGGGTCCACAAGCATGGAAAAAGGCTCTCATGTGGAGCTTTTTAGAACCATGATGAGGTGTAAAGCGAAGCAAGAGACAGGAAAAAGCATGATGGATAATTGAAAAAGGTTAGCCAAAGAAAGATGAGACGAGATGGACAGTCAGAGGCCAAAGCGGGACTACCATAGGAAAGCCCACCACTGTTAGCTAACATAGATAGAAATTCATTTCTGGATAGCAGTAGTCTCTATTAGAATCTCTTCTCGGCCTTTTCTCCACTTGGGATGGGAATGGCAAAGCCCACATGGATCATTTGATGAAAGAAAGCACTCTAGTCTAGTCGCCTCCTCAAAGTGGCTTCCACCGGACCTCCTCACCAAATGCCCTTGGGTTGGGGCAACACAGCAAATGAGTAGTTCGCTCCAGGACCCCACCCCCTCGGGAGCTGGATGCCGGCCGAGATGAAGTTGGGAACCAACCTAGACTTTCCTTGGGCTTGCCTTGCCCCAACATCATTGACAAGGGGTTTGAAGGTCTTTGCCATCAAGCAAAGCTTGGTAGGCACTCCTACTCACTGAGACAATGCTCTTCACACTTTTTTGTTTCGTTCTGAATGCTCCCTTCCCCTGAGTTATAGGCAACACCTCGAAAAGTATGAACAAGTCACATACATGAAAACTTGCATGTGTAGTTCTAGTTGAGGACCCCAGGATATTGTACTAATATGTATAGGTCCCCGTAATTTGAGTGAGATTGTCATGGCGCAAAAAGTAGATACAGTTCGGTATCCCCTTGTTCCCTGTAATGGTTATGTTCCTCATTCCTTGTCTAGCAGAAACTAATCAAGTTTTGTCTGATCTCCTAGAAGCGAAAGGTGAATCAATTGCAGGCTATAATGTAGAATATGCATGGGATGCAATCTTTTATAGTTCACTGTTGGCGGAAGCCAATGTCCCGGGGTCCCGGGGACTAATTTTGACTGAAACAAGGGATGGATCTTTACCAACTTCAAAATCATTGATTTTAGGGAAGATAATAGTTGAGGGACAGGGCTTCATTCTTCTTTCGAAATGAATTTCAGGTAGGGGGTTTCTGCCTTATTATAAAAAAAGGGAAGTTGGGTAAAGCAAACTCCCTCCTTGGACAAGCACTTCAGACGTAGAACCGGGTTGCACTACTTGATGCTCCGATCGAAAATAATTCGTGGGGCTATGCCGGTACAACAAAATATGCATTAGAAAGGTCAATCCCTGTCCCCTATGACAACCAAAACCGGGTAGAACTCTTCACCCGCTTGCTTCCATAAAACAATATTGTGGCAACATAAAACTAGGTGGGAATATTTGATCCTTGGGAACCATCACAAGTACGATCGACCTATATTTGAACGAGAATATCATGTCATCCAACAAAGTTTAGAAGAAGGTGACTCGCGCTGATAGCTGATTCCTTTTCAATAGAAAGGAATACCCAAACCAACCTAGTTGGTTGGTCAATCTCAGAGATCTTATCAACCGACAAACCGGTCCTGACCTTACCAGCACCAGAGGTTTACTAATCAATGAACCAAACCCCCCAAAACTCACTTTATTTTCAACCAAAGTAAAAAAAAATGAATTCTTAGTGCCAAGGATCTATCATGACTGGAAGGAAGAAGTGAGGCTGACTTCATCCAAGTCAGCGGAACTCAGAATGAGGCTAACTCCTTTATAACTAACTATTTCTATAGTTCCTTCGTAACCAAGTTAGTGTCACGATGGAAAGGTTTCCTTTTTCATCTTTCGTAGGGGGCAAGGAGGAGCACATAGGAATGTTGACCACTACACCACTAGGAGAGAAAGCGAGCTTCTGAGAGCAAAACCTCTCTCACTTTGCAAAGAAGTTCCGTATTATATTATGATGACCTGATCTAGAGAGTACGATACATCAGTGTAAAAGATTGAGTGGGATCAATGAGGTTGGTTATAACAAGCCCTGGCCTGAAGTGCTTAACTAACAAAAAGGTAAATGGTTAGGCCTGCCCTATGGAGTCGACGTTCTCAAGGCTCCACTTGACATCCACTAATGATCTTTCAAAAAATCTTCATTTTTGTGGAACTGTTAAACCATGGTAGGTTTTGTTTGGTCCTCTTCCCCATGGGTATATGAATGCTCTCACAGGAAGTTTTAGCATAATCAATCCTGCTATAACAATAGGCCGAGTGAACTGCATGTGTCCTGTCATAAGAAAATCACGCCTATCGAATAAATGATTGAAGAAAGAAATTCACTTGACTTTTTTCCACTAAATGGTTTTTCAACACACATGCCTTTTAGCTCATAGTGGAGCAAGCCATAACGCTCTGAGTCATTAAGAAAGGGGGCATTTATGATTGGTTGGATTGGGTCCTTTGCGCAAGCAAGAAACCTGTGTTGTCCGAGAGATTCGCTATTGCAAACCAAGAAGCAAAGCATTAGAAAACTCAACAAGTCACTTCTAATCTTTAGGCATTATGGGTGAAGGCCCACCAAGCATTCTGGCACTGCGCTGCCCTATGAAAGATTCAAAGGGGAATAAACTTAGTTTTATTTTCGGTAACTAAACCGGAACATTTTTTTGGTTCCCGCAGCATCACGACTAGAAGGAGTGAGGCTAACTTCATCCAATCCATAAACCAACTCACACAAAGGAAAGACATGAAAATATAAAAAAAGATATGGAAAGCAAAAAGCAATGGCTTTCGTATGTATACAACACCATCAAAGGATATGGCATATCTATTTTTTTGCTTGGAAGAGGTTGACCTCTAAAACCATATCTAAGGGGATTTTTCATCTATTATCTTAGAAAAGAGATGGTCCTTCAAGTAAAAAAGGTGACCCTCAATGAATTGTTTCGAGTAAAGGGGGTACAAGACTTTATTGAATGAAGTTTACTCAAAAAGTACTCGCAAAGCGAAGTGTCAGGGCATTATAGAAATGGGGGAAGGAACCCAAAAGCTTTATCTGACCAACTATTGTAGGAAGTCGACTAATGTCGATGAGTCTCGAGCTCAACAACGAAATGAATTCAAGCCATAGTACTATAGCCTTGAGTGACTATGGCTACCTGAACGGAAGGAATTCCCGCAAGATCTTTGAGTGCAATGTAAACTTTACTCGGCAAGTGGGTATTCGGCTTGACGAATTCTTCCACTCGCCCATTTCATTTCTTAAGAAGCACACACTATTGATTAAATAGTGATGTGAAGTTTACTATTGCTCGTTGGAGGCCTTTGACTAGAGGGTGATTGGCTTTGAGAACACTCTGACTGAGTGGACTTTGGCAAACAAGAATTTGACTATATACCTCTAAAGCACTCGCTTCACGAAACGAGCAAAGCCTGTAGCAAAGTGAGGCACTATGGAAAGGCAGCCAGAGCGTTTGAGGTGGAAAGTGGAGTGAAGTCATCTTCCTTATGCTTTGCAAGTTTCTTGGCAACTAAAGCATTTGAGGTGGAAAGTGGAGTGAAGTCATCTTTCGTGGTAAGCAAAAAGTTCATTCCACCGATTTGATCTTCTCGTAGCTCATAGGTAGGCGGCTAGATTCATATGAGTTACTTCATACGTATCCTCTCCATCCCTAAAGAATGACTTTCCTTCCCTATTTGTCCTTATTTGTCCCCTCCCTCTTTCCCTTCTTCTTGTTCGTCTATCCGGGATAGAGCAGACAACCCAGATATATGAAGAGAAGAAAAGGGGGAGGGGGGGCGAGACAGGTTCTTTGTTTGTTGGTCAGGCCACAAGTGGAAGCAATTGATGCTTTGGCCATTCTGTTTACTCCTTGTTGTCGTGCTAGCAAGTAGGGTTTTCCGCTGGTTTTACCTACTATTGGATTTGAACCAATGATTCTCGTTGTATGAAAGTGATACTCTAACTACTGAGTCAAGTAGGTTAAATCAAGTAAGAGAAAATAGACCAATGTTGCTATAAGAGAAAGCTAACCAAAGTGCAACCGGAGTTCTCAGCCTATGAAGGCTCTCAAGTAGACTGCGAGCACAGAGTGTAGGCTCTGCCTATAAGAGCAAAACAAAGCGAGATTGGATGCGAGCAAAGCTATCTCCTGTTATGTCTGTATGAAAGCCCACAACTACTAACTATTAACCAAAGAAGTATGACACCTTTCACAATGGAATGGAAAGCCTACAAACACCATAGTCAAGTTAAACAAAAAATCCTCCATTTTTTTTGCTTAATCGCCCTTTGTCCTTCTTCTTAATTAATTAAGTTAAGTGTGGTTTCTTCCTTATTACTCGGCAAGCCGGTTTCCTATTTCTATGTTTGTTTACTCTACTACTCATGCTTTCTTTCTTTTTAGGTTGTTGCTTGAATTATGTGCATCTTTATGACCCTGCTAGGCTTACATAGTAGTAAGGCGGCTTGTGTAGAAGAAGAATCATTACTCGCATTTACAACTTGCTCTACATAGACTACACATGTAGAAGCTCGCTCCATGTAGTCTGTGTTCATAGTGGAGAAAGGGTAGGCTACACTCGAAGGAAGGCTACACACACTATAGGTTGACTATACTCACTGCTAGGCTTTGTGCTTGGTCAAAAAAGTTGTGAGCCCGTGAATAAAATCTCCCTAAGTAGGATTTAAACCTACGATCAATCAATTAACAACTGACCACTCTACCACAAAGTTACTGAGGAAGAACTCCTCTATCTCATATATGAAATTCCACTAGAGGGGGGGTGAATAGTGAAATACGATATAGATCGATAAAATAAAAATTAAATACAATAAGGCACAACACAATAAACACATGATTTATACTGGTTCGGTCGAGTTACTGACCTACATTCAATCCCCAAGTAAAACACTTGAGCCTTTCACTATAAAATCCGTGTTACGGGATAAATAGTACAACACCCTCTCCCTCAGAGGTCTACTTCTTTCAACAGAGAAGGGAAAACACCCTCTTCCTCAGAGGTCTACTTCTCTGAACAGAGAAGAAAAACACCCTCTTCCTCAGAGGTCTACTTCTCTCAACAAGGAAAGAAAACACCTTCTTCCTTAGAGGTCTACTTCTCTCAACAGAAAAGGAAAACACCCTCTTCCTCAGAGGTCTACTTCTCTTAATAGAAAATGAAAACACCCTCTTTGTCAGAGGTTTACTTCTCTCAGCAGAGAAGGAAAACACCCTCTTTCTTAAAGGTCTACTTCTCTCAACAGAGAAGGGAAACAATAGATAACATAAAGTTACAACACTTTCCTAAAGAACCTTCCGAATGATATGCAAAGTATGAATGCATGTATGAATATTCTCAGAATGTTCTCTCTTTTGAAAATGGGCAGAATAATCTCTCAGAGGAACAAAATGATCTTTTCTTTTTCACACACAATTGATTCTTTTGTCAGAGAGATTTTCTTGTCTTTTTCTCTTTCTTTTTCTAAGCTCTTTTTCAGTGTATCGAGTAGGAGTTTTTCTCTTTGAAAGCTCACATGTGTCTTGTGAAATATTATTTTGTTTGTATATATATAGGTTTTTAAAATTAGTCGTTGCTTTTTAAAATGATTGTCCTTTTGAGATGTGAGGTGTCAGGTCATCTCAAAACATATTTTTATGAAAGAGTGTGTGAGATGATATGTGTACTATATTACTTTTTCAAAAAGTCATCATTCCATAAATTTAATATTTGAGGTACACTATACGTTGTTTGTAATTAAAAATGAGATTTAATTTGTAATGGGTTTTTTCTCAAAATAAATGCTTTATAGTACATTGAACGTTGAAGTGTAATTTATAATGTAATTTTGTCTTTACTCAATTTAATGATTTGTAGTATATTAATAGTTTTCTTACAAATTGTCACTTCTTTGGTCAAATGTATGTAAGTACAATAAATGCTTGTTAAGTACTTTATTTATAAATGGTCATTTCTCAAATGCTTTTTGAGGTGACATTTAATGTTTATAGAAAGAATAATGGCTTTAAATATAAGCCGACATTCTTGGGTGTGTATTTAGCATTAAATAAATAAAAGGTCATTTCTCAAACTTAATTGTCTTGTTAAACAATAAGTAGTTGTGTATAAAATAATATTTGTTTTCTCAAATCGTCAATTCAAGATGAACAATTATGTATTATGAGTTAATACATTTTGTCTTTTTCTTTCATAAAAGCTTTTGAAATCATTAGCTTTTATATCTTTTCAAGTTGTCTTTTTCATAAATGCTTGTTAGAAGGTACAATTAATGCTTTTGAAATCATGAGCTATTATATCTTGTCAAAATGTCTATTTTATAAATGCTTGTAGGAAGTACAATGATTTGTTTCAAAATGGTGTTTTTGAAATAACATATCCTTTTATGATAGCTTAGCTTTTTGTAAATAAATTAAAGCATATAGTGTAATATGAAATATGCATGCTTCTGAAGGTTCTGTTACATATGACTCTAAAGAAGAAAAAAGTCTTCATCTTGAAGTAGCTGATCTTCTTGGATAATCTTTATGAATGTATGGCCCATCATGCTTTTTCTTCAGAGTAGTATGATTGCATCAAATAGTTGTACTTGATCAGATTGTCTCCATTCTTAGGTGAAATAACCTTGCATCAAATACTCGTTAAATGCATGACACATCATATCCAGTCATAATATAACATATTCATGAAGGTATATCATATTTATTATATCGCATGAAATCATATCATATATTTAGCATGTATCATATTTATTTATCATGACATCATATCATATTTATTATGTATCATCAAAACATAGTTTCTCAACATTCTTCCCCTTTTTGATGATAACAATATATGCTCCCCCTGTCAATAAGCCATATGCATAATGATAATTTGAATATGATATCATACATAAAAAATGCATAAGACAATAGTATATAAAAACATAAGTAAAAGTTTAAGTTCAAGAAATCGAATTTCTCCTACATAGGAGAAATAGGTTTTTCTCCCCCTTTGTCATTGACAAAAAGGAGGGATCAGAGTAGGAAATTTATTATTACAGACCAAAAAAAATATAGTTCATTCGAAATCAGACGAGGAATGAAATTTGCGAAGGAGAGCATCTTGGCCAATCTTCAGTGAGTGAAAGGCTTGCTGCAGAGAGGCTTGATTCTTCAGCAGGAGATCCTGTGTGTTCTGGACATCTACGAGAGCAGAGAATATATCTAGTTCAAATGTCGGAGCAGGATCTGCCTCACCAGAGCCTTCGTCGTCAGTATGTTGTGGGGGTGACCCTTCTTCAGAGAAGTAGGTATCATCAAACGCATGTGTAGAATAGGAGACAACGTCATTATGAAGTGGCACATTGAAGTACTTAAGAATAGGAGTAATAAAACATCCAAATGAAAGTGAATAAAAGACACGAAAATTGATCATGTTGTTGAATATGATGCTCAAACAGTTGATGGGGAAGGAACAAAAAATCACATAGATTAAAAGAGAGATTTCGTTTGGCACGAATCCCTTGGACGGTTGTTTGGGAAAGACATTGTGGGATAGGATTTATGACAGAAGCTGAGCATGAGGTTTCAGATTGCTCAAATGCCACAGAAAGTGGGTGGATCGTGTGGAGTGAAGCACCTTTTTAAATACGGTATGATCGATAGGTACTATATTTGGGAGTTTGATGTCATAGGATGGAAGGTTCAGAATGCATCCTAAGGAATGAATGTCAAAGGAAATGATTTTACCATGAACCATGGTGGTGACAGCCGTTTGGTCATGGTTTATCGAGAGGTTGGTATAAAAAATCTTGATGAGATGGGGATAATATGATGCAGTGTTTGATGATCCTAAAATTGGAACCAAGTCTTGTAGGAAAGTTTCAAGATCAAAGGAGGTGAAGTCTTGGAAGTGGACTAACCTACTTGTTTGGATGGGAAGAGAGCTTACGTAGTTGTAGTTGTGAATGAGATCTGGATATCTCAGTTATGCAGATTCAATCATGTTGACATCATCAGAGAAAGATTTGGAAGAGGAGGCCATGGCAAGTAACTTGAGAAAAATAAGAAATGAACTTGGAAAAGATGTAAGTTGATAGAAGTTTTTGAATAGGTGATGAATTTGTGAGGAGTGAATCAGTATATTAAATAGAAGGATGAAATTTATTTTAATAACAATTTGATGCTTTGTGAATGACAATTGAAGTGAATAAAATTTGGATTTTAGCTTAGTTCATTATTCGTGGAGAGTGAATAGTATATCTTAAGGCACTCGTGAATGAGAGATCAAATCACTCTATGGAAGAGTGTGTGAATGAGAATTTATTATATTATGTTAGATGACAAAAAAGCATAGTTTCAAAAATTATTCTTTATTAAAATGTAAACTTGATATAGGAGAGTCCATTGAATTGAGAGAGTAGTCATGGTTTCAGAATGGTGTGCTCTTTTAGAGCATGATTATTATGTGTGATTGAAAAAGGATGGACAAGATTGAAGGGATGAATAGAAACAAAGAAGTGTGTTGCACGATGATAAATAATGACCCACGGATTTTGAAGAATCCGATTATAGAGGTGACGAGACATGAAGAGTCTTGGAATGAGGAAAATAAAAGATATCTTGAGAAGAGATGGAAGTAAGAATGTTATAAAGTGATACCATGTGAAATAGAAAGTTGAATAATGTCCTAATAAGACAAACAACAAGTTGGTATTTATGGATAGGCGTGAAAGGAGATAGGTCATCATGTGATATGTACTTTAAAAGATATAACATTTTTGAAAGAAATGAGTGACATAAAGTGTTTGTCTTGTATTTAAAAACTTGTGGTTTTTATGAATGTACGTGAATATGAGAATGACTCTCTTTGACTTTGAAAAGTGGTAAAAGAGATGATGAGACAAGAAAAATAAAAAATATATATTCAAAAAGAAATGATAAGAATAGAAAAAATAAGAATTGACAAGAAAGAGTCGAATTCGAAAATAAACTTAAAATATATATAAATGATAAACTAAAAAATCATAAGATATTGCAAAGATTTATCTAAGTAAAACTACAAATAGGTGTGATTAATTATAAGTCACTTAGTTTACAGATACCTAGTTCTCTTTTAATTCGTATAAAGTCTTCATTTTTTAAAGGTCTAGTGAAGATATCTGCTAATTGTTGATTAGTGGGTATAAATTCAAGTTTGATTATGTTGTTTAAAACTTGTTCTCTTAAGAAGTGGTGTCTAATTTGAATGTGCTTTGTTCGTGAGTGAAAAATAGGATTTTTAGATAAATTGATTGCACTTGTATTATCACACAAAATAGTTGTGTTTTCGAAATTTAAACTGAAGTCTTTTAATGTCTGTTTCATCCAGATGACTTGTGTACATGCTAGGCTTGCAGCAATATATTCAGCTTCAGTAGTTGATAATGATACACAATTTTGTTTCTTACTGAACCATGAAACTAGTGAATGCCCTAGCATATGACATGTTCCACTTGTGCTTTTTCTGTCAGGTTTACTACCAGCAAAATCAGCATCACTGAACGAGATTAAATCAAATGTAGAAGATTTTGAATAAAATAACCCAAAATCAATTATTCATTTTAGATATCTCATTATTCTTTTTACAGCTTTAAGATGTGATTCCTTTGGATTTGATTGAAATCTAGCACACAAGTACACACTGAACATGATATCTGGACGGCTAATAGTTAAATATAGTAGTGATCCTATCATACCTTTGAATAATTTTGTATCCACAGTCTTACCATCTTCATCTTTGTCTAGTACAGTGGTTGTGCTCATAGGAGTATTCTTTGAAGCAGTTGAGTTCATATTGAACCTCTTCAGAAACTCATGAGCATATTTAGACTGATTGATGAAGACTCCATCCTTGGTTTGCTTAATATGCAGTCCAATAAAGTAGGTGAGTTCTCCCATCATACTCATTTCAAATTCTTTCTGCATGGTCTTAGAAAAGTCTTCATAAAGACCATTGTTAGTAGATCCAAAGATAATATCGTCCATATATATTTGAATGATTAAGGTATGATCATCCACTATTTTTACAAATAAAGTTGAGTCTGCTTTGCCTACAGAAAATCCGTTTTTTAATAAAAAAGTTTTAGGTCTATCATACCAAGCACGAGGTGCTTGTTTTAAACCATATAAAGCACATTTTAGTT
This sequence comes from Nuphar pumila, assembly GCF_984573655.1. Lineage (NCBI taxonomy): Eukaryota > Viridiplantae > Streptophyta > Magnoliopsida > Nymphaeales > Nymphaeaceae > Nuphar > Nuphar pumila. The sequence continues at coordinate 51,907,660 of NC_143265.1, forward strand.
TAAAGACATGATCCAGAAATTGTTCATTTTCAAAACCTGGAGGTTGTCTTACATAAACTTCTTCATTTATAAAACCATTTAGAAAAACACTTTTAACATCCATTTGGTATAGTTTGAAATCCATATAGCTTGCATATGCCAAAAACATTCTTATAGATTCAAGTCTAGCAACAGGAGCAAATGTTTTATCAAAATCAATACCTTCCTCGTGATTGTATCCTTGAGCCACTAGCCTTGCCTTGTTTCTTATAACATTACCTATTTGATCCAGCTTGTTTCTGAAGATTCATCTTGTCCCAATGATTTGATGATCTTTTGGTTTTGGTACAAGATCCCACACATCATTTCTTTGGAAATGATTAAGTTCTTCAGTCATGGCTAGCATCTAGAACTCGTCAATGATGGCTTTATCGATCTTCTTAGGTTCAAGTTGAGAAATGAAAGCCATATTTGCAATACGTTCCAGCTGAGCTCTTGTTTGAACCCCCTTGGTCAGGTCTCCCAAATTCTGCTTTTGAGGATGATCTCTGATTTCAGCAAATATCCTTTGATGATCATCTTCATTAGATTTAGCTATGTTATCTAAGAAAAAATCTGTACTTTCAAGATCATCATCGTTAGTTTGCTTATGAACAGATTGATCAACAGATTCATAAAAACTGACATGCATAGATTCTTTAATAGTATTAGTACTCTTATTAAAAACTCTGTATGCTTTACTATGACTTGAATATCCTAAGAATATGTCTTTAACAGATTTAGCATCAAATTTATCAAGGCTATCTTTTGTGTTTAGGATAAAGCATTTACACCCAAAGACTTTGAAGTAGTCTATTCTTGGAGTTCTGTCATAGAATAGTTCATAAGGAGTTTTATTCAATAAGGGCCTGATAAGAACTCTATTTGAGATATAGCATGTAGTGTTAACAGCTTCAGCCCAAAAATATTTAGCAAGATTATTATATTGGAGCATAGTTCTAGCAGATTCTTGAAGGGGTCTATTCTTTCTTTCTACTATACCATTTTGAGGTGTAGCTCTAGGAAAGGCAAAGTTATGAGAGATACCATGCAAGTTACAAAAATTTACAAAAAAGATCATTATTAAATTCTCCTCCATGGTCACTACGAATTTTAACAATTGTAGAAGATTTTTCATTTTGTAATTTTTTACATAAAATTTCAAATTCACAAAACGTATCACTTTTATTTTTCAAAAATATTACCCAAGTGAATCTTGAGTAATCATCAACAATGACAAAAGCATATTTATTATGATTAAGACTAGCTACCCTAGAAGGACCAAAAAGATCCAGGTGGAGAAACTCTAAAGGTCTTTTACTTGACATAATATTTTTTGATTTGAAAGATGATTTTGACAATTTTCCTAATTGACAAGCATCACAAAAATAGTCCTTTTTAAATGATATTTTAGGTAACCCATGTACCAAGTTATTTTTAGCTAATTTAGACATATATTTAGAGTTAACATGTCCCATTCTTATATGCCATAAATGTTGAGAGTCATTATTAGCTATAAGACAGTGTTCAGTAATATTCTCTAGGTGTAATTCATATATATTATTTTTTCTTATACCTTTCAAAATAATATTTTTGTTGGTGTCTGCTATGAGGCATGCATCATGTTTGAAGCTAACATTATAACCCGTGTCACACATTTGACTTATACTTAAGAGGTTATGTTTTAAACCTTTAACAAGGAGAACGTCTTTAATAAGAGGTTTATCGATGTTACCAATGTTGCCAATCTCAATTATTAATCCTTTGTTGTTATCTCCAAAGGTGACAATTCCTCCTTATTTATGATGAACAACAACAAAAAGATCCCGATGTCCTGTCATATGCTTTGAACATCCACTGTCTAGTATTCATCTGTTCTTCTTTTTTAGTGCCTGCAAAAGATCAAGTAAAACTTCTTTTTGGTACCTGATCGGGTCCATTTTTGTTAGACTTTGGAACCCATATCCATTTTGATTTGGGTTTGTCTACAGACTTAGAGGATACATGGTATTAAAATTGAAGTTGAAACACTCCTGCTTAGGTTCAACAAAACCTTTGACAAATGCAGTATTTTGATTCATACAAGAAGGTCTATTTAGGTGAGAGTAACCAATACCATTCTTGTAAAAAGAGATTTTTTTAGAGGATAGGAGTTTGTCCAGGTTTTCTTTTCCTTTGGTAAACTTGAAAACTGTTTTCATAAGGTTTTCAGTTTTGCTTTTTAATTCTGAAATTTCTACTTGAAGATTTTTAGTCTTGGAACTAGTAGAACTGATTTCAGAAGTAAGAATAAAATTTTTTTTTTCAACTCAGAATTTTTAATATTGAGTTTTTCATTTTTCTGGGAAAGCTCTAAGTTCTTGGACTTTAAAATTTTGTTTTTGAGAATCATTTTCCTAGATTCTTCAAAAAGTTCTTGAAAAACATTTAGAAGATTCACTTACAGAGCTTTCTTCTGCCATGAAGCACATATTTGCAGTTTCGGCTTTATCGTCACTTGACTCTTCATTGGTGGATGATTCTGAATCATCCCATTGAGCATGCAGAGCCTTTTTCTTGAAGAACATTTTCTTTGGTTCCTCGATTTTGAATTTTCTTTTTAGAAGAGGATAGTCACGTCTTACGTGACCTGGCTTATTGCATTGATAGCACATGATGTCTTCCTTAGAGTCTTTCCTTTCTTTGTGCTTATTTGATAGCCAGTTCTTTCTCATAAAGCGCTGAAATTTTCGAGTAAGCAGCATAATTCCAGATTCCTTTTCTGAGTCCTCATTCTCAGAAATGGCTGAGAAAACTAGATTTTTCTTCGTAGGTTGTTTATTTTCCCTTCTTTCTTTCATATGAACTTCATAGGCCATGAGATTGCCTATTAAGTCATCCATAGTAAGCTTGGATAAATCTTGGGCTTCTTCAATAGCTGTGGTCTTTTTCTCCCAGTCAGTTGTAAGTGATCTCAAGATCTTTTTCACCTTATCGGTTTGGGAAAAGGTTTCTCCCAGAGATTTAAGATCATTGGTGATGTTGGTGAATCTGGTAAACATCTCTGTGATGGGCTCATCTTTATTCATTTTGAATAGCTCATATTTTCGAACCAGAGATGAGATATTAGCTTCTTTTACTCTGTTAGTTCCTTCATGGATAACCTCCAGAGAGTGCCAAATATCATATGCAGATTCACAGACTAATATTATGTTAAATTCATTTTGATCAATGGCGCAATACAAAGCATTCATAGCCTTTGCATTTAGGTTTGCCATCTTCTTTTCTTCATCAGACCATAAACTATAGTCTGAAGATGAGGACGTGTATGGACTTTCAACAATTTTCCATACAACAAAGTCTATAGATTTTAGGATAATGGCCATCATGCATTTCCAATATTCATAGTTGGTGTCATTGAAGAAAGGAGGGCAAGATGCGTGTTGACCTTCGATGTCACGAACATAAGAGGTTGATGCCATTTGTGCTGGAAGACTTGTTATGTCAAAACCAGCAAAACCTGCTCTGATACCAAATGAAATTCCACTAGAGGGGGGTGAATAGTGAAATACGATACAGATCGATAAAATAAAAATTAAAGACAATAAATTACAACACAATAAACATACGATTTATACTGGTTCGGTCGAGTTACTGACCTATATCTAGTCCTCAAGTAAAACACTTGAGCCTTTCACTATAAAATCCGTGTTACGAGATAAATAGTACAACACCCTCTTCTTCAGAGGTCTACTTCTCTCAACAGAAAAGGGAAAACACCCTCTTCCTCAGAGGTCTACTTCTCTCAACGGAGAAGGAAAACACCCTCTTCCTCAGAGGTCTACTTCTCTCAGCAGAGAAGGAAAACACCCTCTTTCTTAAAGGTCTACTTCTCTCAACATAGAAGGGAAACAATAGATAACAGAAAGTTACAACACTTTCCTAAAGAACCTTCAGAATGATATGCAGATTATGAATGCACGTATGAAGATTCTCAGAATGTTCTCTCTTTTGAAAATGGGCAGAATAATCTCTCAGAGGAACAAAATGTTCTTTTCTTTTTTACACACAATTGATTCTTTTGTCAGAGGGATTTTCTTGTCTTTTTCTCTTTCTTTTTCTAAGCTCTTTTTCAGTGTATCGAGTAGGAGTTTTTCTCTTTGAAAGCTCACATGTGTCTTGTGAAATATTATTTTGTTTGTATATATATAGGTTTTTAAAATTAGTCGTTGCTTTTTAAAATGATTGTCCTTTTGAGATGTGAGGTGTCAGGTCATCTCAAAACATATTTTTATGAAAGAGTGTGTGAGATGATATGTGTACTATATTACTTTTTCAAAAAGTCATCATTCCATAAATTTAATATTTGAGGTACACTATACGTTGTTTGTAATTAAAAATGAGATTTAATTTGTAATGGGTTTTTTCTCAAAATAAATGCTTTATAGTACATTGAACGTTGAAGTGTAATTTATAATGTAATTTTGTCTTTACTCAATTTAATGATTTGTAGTATATTAATAGTTTTCTTACAAATCGTCACTTCTTTGGTTAAATGTATGTAAGTACAATAAATGCTTGTTAAGTACTTTATTTATAAATGGTCATTTCTCAAATGCTTTTTGAGGTGACATTTAATGTTTATAAAAAGAATAATGACTTTAAATATAAGTCGACATTCTTGGGTGTGTATTTAGCATTAAATAAATAAAAGGTCATTTCTCAAACTTAATTGTCTTGTTAAACAATAAGTAGTTGTGTATAAAATAATATTTGTTTTCTCAAATCGTCAATTCAAGATGAACGATTATGTATTATGAGTTAATACATTTTATCTTTTTCTTTCATAAAAGCTTTTGAAATCATTAGCTTTTATATCTTTTCAAGTTGTCTTTTTCATAAATGCTTGTTAGATGGTACAATTAATGCTTTTGAAATCATGAGCTATTATATCTTGTCAAAATGTCTATTTTATAAATGCTTGTAGGAAGTACAATGATTTGTTTCAAAAATGTGTTTTTGAAATAACATATCCTTTTATGATAGCTTAGCTTTTTGTAAATAAATTAAAGCATATAGTGTAATATGAAATATGCATGCTTCTGAAGGTTCTGTTACATATGACTCTAAAGAAGAAAAAAGTCTTCATCTTGAAGTAGCTGATCTTCTTGGATAATCTTTATGAATGTATGGCCCATCAAGCTTTTTCTTCAGAGTAGTATGATTGCATCAAATAGTTATACTTGATCAGGTTGTCTCCATTCTTAGGTGAAATAACCTTGCATCAAATACTCGTTAAATGCATGACATATCATATCCAGTCATAATATAACATATTCATGAAGGCATATCATATTTATCATATCGCATGAAAGCATATCATATATTTATCATGTATCATATTTATTTATCATGACAGCATATCATATTTATTATGTATCATCAAAACATAATTTCTCAACAATATACGTATATACGAGTCAAGTCTCTTATCTATGTATTAACCAATTGTTTCAAGCGATCGACATGAGAGAAAAGAAAGAATAGTATTGGGAGAGAGGAGAGTGGGGAGAGTCTCTCTTTATAGACGTATCAACTTGACTTCTAGCATGCTTCAGAGAAGAATAATGTCGAAGAAGATGTGGGGGAAGACATTAGATTTACTGACTCGAGTCTATCAACCCAACTCCAAGTGAGGGTCATAGTTTTCTTCTCATTCTGACCCTAATCATCAATACTAGCAGAAAGAGGAAGAAAAGCCACCCACTGCACCAAACCATCAAAGAAATCCATTCTATGAGGAGGAGCAAATCGATAATTTGAGTTATTCATTCAGTGAGGCCGGCATTCCACTAGCAACTATAAAGAAAGCAACCTTAGACGTACAGTTACTAGGCAACTTCTTCTTTCCTCGTCTCTTGCTCACTCCCATATGACTTCACTCGCAAACAACTTGGTTCGCTTCTCCATCATTACCCTCATTGACTATTTCACCCCCTTTCTTTCTATTTCTTGCTTTTGAAAGAGTTCTTACTCTAATGATGAAATGAAGACTGACTTGATTAGGAGGAAGTTACAAGGATTCAGAGCTACTAGCCAGAAGCATCTTTCCTTCTACGCCTACAACTAGTTGTGCATACGTATATAATGGACTCGAGCCCCTCCCACCCCACCAATAGTTGTTTATTGGTTGATAGAAAACCTTACCTCTTTCTCATCTAGTGGTCATCGGATTTGCCCACCATAGGTGAAGAAAGAAATGCCTATTTCTCGTGCTTTGCATGGTTACTATCACACCAATGAACCCAATTCATTCTACACGGTCTAGTTTGAATAAACTTCACGGAAGTAGGAATTTCTGGACCACGAGGAAGCACCGACTATAGAGCATGCAGTTGGTGGCTTACCTTGTCACATTTCTTTCTCAATTAAACATTCAACCAACAAGGTAGCTGACCCAATCACATAATGGAATTTCTATGCTCTTACCCCAACGAGTGGTGGCAGGGGAAGTAGAAGCATGAAAAGGATGTGGATATGGACAAAGTCTCATTTCGCACCGATAAAACAAGATCAATCTATTCATCTATCTACTTTTCTTTTGTCGAGCGATGAAAAAGCAGCTAGGATAGAGATGTGCCTAGCACAAACATTTCCCCCAAAAAAGTTCTACCCAGCTACTAGGGGAGTCAGAGGGTTAGAAAGAAACCTTTATTTGTTGATTGAATGTTACCAATAGAAACTGGAATGAAGACCTGGGGAATAATTGATGCACCATTTCAAAACCTTCTTTCTTATTGGAACAAGATTGTTTCACTTCGCAAAGCAAGGGCTTTCATCGAGCTGGCCCGACTAACTTTTTTCATGGTATGCTTTGGCACGCCTTGAGCGTGTGCTTAAGAAATTGTTCATTCATTGGTGAGTAGCAAAAATCTCTAGCCTCATTGAGGCAGAAGTAGGTAAGGGCCTTTTATTACTAATTGAAAAAAAGGGCTAGGCCCGTCCCACACAAGATGTTCCTACGATTAGTCATATGATGCCGCAGGTTATTTAGAATCATTGGAAGGATATAGCAAGGAAGTTTTTCGAAAAGCCAAGCTTGAGTAGCATGACTGGCAAGTGATAAGTGACGATGTGCCTGTGTACCATGTCAGTGGTAAGTGAAACTATGTAAGGGGTGGGCTAGACTAATCCCAAGGCCATGGCAGAAGGCAACATGACCGGCGTTGTATTGACTTGGTAAGATGAGATTGTCAGTAGAGACTCAAGTAGGTGGACCTTGTAAAGTTTTCTCAAACATGTGGATGTTGTCTTGTTCGAGGCAGAGATGACACTTGCCAATGTCTCCTAAAAATGAGTTAAGAAGTTGGGGTGGAGTGTGGAACCTGGAGAAGACAACTCCAGAATAGTGGATTTGTATGCCAATGAGTGTGTTGGCAAGCTCGGTAGGCAACTACCCAGGGTGGGGGAGTGGGTGGATGTGATGCCATTGTTGTTGTTGCATTGATACCGATGAGTCTAACATGGTTCTAGTGAGAGGTCCAGTAAGCTTTTAAGGTCGGGCCCAATGCAAGGGCTAGTTGTTTGACATAAATGCATAACACCATTGTCTTGTGTTGAACCGGTCCAGAGAACTGCCGACAGTTTCAAAATGATGTCAGTGAAAAAAAAGGTTGATTGAGAAAGGGATGTGTTAATCACTCGTACATTCAGGTGGTGATGTAAAGGGGGCAAGATCAGGCCCCGAACCCCCTCTCATGGTGATGTTCCTCACAAGTCCAAGAAAATGATGCCTGGCTACAGGCCGCCGGGGATGGAAGTCATTAATGAGTGGAGTTGGTGTTGGCACTGCCTGTGGGTCGAGCATACAAAAGTTGTGTATTCGGTAGTGCAGTAAAGTTTGATTTGGAGGAACTCCTCGCAATGGGTTGAGGCTAGCTCAGGGCACCTATGCTATTTGAGAAGAAAAAGAGTCAATTGGATATGAACATGATTAACCGTACACCAATATTTTTCTAGTGATGAATGAGTACTCACTACCTCTGATAAGAAAATGTTCTAACAGACTGGAGTCACCTCCTTCAGCAGCAAGTTGCACCCAAGGCATGGTTACTACTAAGTGAGAGTTATTGAAGAGGAAGCTTCTTGTGCAACAAGGTATGGAGTGAGTTCCTAATGATGTAGTTGGGCAGTCACCTCTGCCACCATCTCCATGTCGATGGACTGAAGAAAGTGTTGGTCAGATTTTTAGCAAGCTTATGGAGTATGCTTATGGTGTCATATTCAGATAAAGTAGAATTCTGGAGGAGCAGTTCATCCAACCCAAGTATCGGTAGTGTTGAATGAGTGTGAATTCTGTGAGGCCTTTACCAAGAGCAGTGTCTACTTAGTCTCCCTAATTGATGATACAAGCGAGTTGGATTAATCCCCAAAATCCAATCCAAAGAGTGAACCATCTGAGGGAGTGGATGGAATGACATATAACTATTGATTGAAAACTGTCATTGATGGGTCAATGTTGTTGGGTGCGTATTACAAAAGAATGTGTCTCTTGCTCCCTGGGGGGTAAGGAGTGGAAGTGATCATGACTAGGAGAGCTATTTTGAGAAAAAAAAATGTTTTCACCAAAGTGAGCATGGTGGCAAGACTTCTTGACAGTGTATGATATGACTTGGGTACGTCAAATCATCTCAGCAAGTCCATTTTGAGTTATCCCAAAAAAATGGACTTGAAGCATAGCTCATTGACGGAAAAAAACAAGCACATGAGTTTTTTCAATGCAGATCATGCTATTATAAGATTCTTGGCGAGCGATTGGGCGCAAGTGCCAAGTGGAATAACTTGAGGAGGTTGAAATGTAAAAGGGATATCATGAGGCTGGTCGGGTCGAGGTAGAGTATGAGCTTTGTCGGGGAGAGGCATTGGCTAAGAACGGATGGAAATGTTTTCCAATGCAAGAACTTGCTTCATGTGTTGGCAGGGCAAAGCATAAAACTTAGAGTTAAGTGATTATTCACAACCAGTTGGCAGTGCATGTTGGATTGTGGGTGTGTGTCAGTGCGGACTTCATAGAAACAATTTATGCCACCTCCTCCCACTTTGTAGTGGTGATCAGATTCCCCAAGTATGCCACCTATCTATCATGTAGAGCACCTTTGTCAGACCGAGATTTTGCCTGTTCCTTGAAGCACATGGGGAAGTATTGGGAAGATCCTAAAAAGGGTATGTTTTAATAGTCGTTGTTAGAATATTCCTTGAAATGTCGATCCCTTGCACTTTCCATCTGAGTGTCAACTCTCGGCGAATAACATGAAAAGAAGGATAGATAGATGGATTAATGAGTAGAGGAAGGTTTTTTTCGAGTCAATTGCCTTTCATAGTCCGAGATTGACTTTTCAAAGCAGGTGTCTTCCTAGCCTTATTGGGCACTTTTTTTTTGGATGGGGGAACCGTCACTAGAATTCATTTAATTGCCATCACCGACTAACAAAGAATGATTCCTCCCCCCTATCTTTGCTGTCTGGGGAAAGGAACATGAGGCCCATCTCTTCTCACTCCCTATTACAGTCCTCAAACATCCCATTCATTCCCTCATTCTACTACTAGCTAGCTCAATAGTTGAATGAACACCAATATCAAATTCTCCATTTTTGTGTTTTGGGAAAAAATTTGGTTGTGGGGAGAGAGAAATCAAGAAAGACAGTCCAATCCCATGAATTAGGCTTTAATAAGGACTTACCCTTTTCATCAAACGGAATGAAATGATAACCCTTGGATATGCCTAACCGAATGACTATACTATACCATTATCGACCACCCAGCTTCTGGACATTTAGGCAAAATAGAAAGAATTGGTCTGGTAGAAAGAGGTTTCCCCACTACTAAGTGGCCTCCATCCAATTAGTTAGATTCAGGTGCCAATTATTAGGATGGATCAGAGAGTAGCTTTTGGGCGGGTAGTAGAGCCTTGGAATAAGGTTCAATTTGTTTCAGTGGACTGTGATTCCGTTGGCACTATGGTGGTCCTTTCCAAAGTAGGTCGATACTGCTGGTGATAATCAAACAAAGTAAACTATCAGGAGTACTGCTTAAACTGTATCAATAACCCCAACTTATCCCCGAACACATTTGGATCAACTACTCTCTCTGCAACTGATGGATCTATGGGCGTCTATGACACTAGTGTTTGTTATGAAACTTGAACAAGACTAGGTATCAATCTCGCTCTGTAACCATCCCTTTCCGTCCATGTTGCTTTCAAGCCTACTCAGTCTCGATCTTATTCAAGTCTTTTATGCCCAAGTTTGAGATAGTTTGGACCTATCAAGTGAGTTTAGTAGTTGGTCAAGTTAGCTAGCAGTAGATCCTTTATGAAGCAGTCCTTTATATCCAATCAAGTAGTGTACCCTCTAGAGAATCAATCATTCGACTATAGAATAAGAAGGTTTGGATTATATTTGTCGAGACCTTGGAGCTATATGTGTAATACATTCCTAGAGAGACCAAAATAAGAGTTGATTGAGGGAACCAATGAGAGAGGTCATTTAGCTAAAGGCAGATCATCAACTAATAAAAGATAGTTCTTTCAAGCTAGTTATTTTGTCTTCCCACTAGCTATTCTTTTTTCTCTCTTCTTGATAGTTTGTTTCGAGAAAACATTTGGACTCGTATATGAAAACTGGATCGAAACCGGTTAGAAGGCTTTATACATCCTATTTGCTTTCTATATTTTGAACCTCAACTTTAATTACATCCCGTGGGTCTTGTTTCTAGCTGGCATGAGAAAAGCTTACCGGACTACATTTAGAACTGTTTACGTGCTTTGCAACTCGCATTTATAAAGGTATGGAATCCAATCACATTTATAAAGGTATGGACTACTATATTGATGAGAGTCCTTAATAAATGACATCTGGACTTATATGTTTCTATAATAACACAGATATAGGTGGGCCTCTCCTCTCTATCGTGAATCCAAGAATAAATTGGGAGGACATCCTCTTTTCCTTTGAATGCCTTAAAGTGACCCAGACATAGGGCTTCTTGCAGCTAGAGATGTAGTTTCTCTTTCCTTGGTTCTAGTCTCGCATGTCAGTTCTAGTAGCGAAGCAAGGGTAGCTTTCATGTAGCAAAAAATGTCCCACGTCAGTAAGCTCTACAGCTCGCGTAACCCGATTATTGTGCCTGATGAAATGAAGCTTTTTTCTTATTCTTGAAATAAGGCATCATACAGAATGCACACTATGAATGAAATCTTGTATGGTAGAGAATCAGTAATCATGCCAGTAGCTGTGTCGATGAAATTGAGTTTCAAAAGTCAAAATCCCCCAACCCACGCCTAGTAGTAGCTTTCCAATAGCGTTAGCCAGTTTTGATAGAATTGAAAGCTCACACCCAAGTAGGGAATGTAAAGCCTCAGTCTTAAAGTCTTGAAAGTTTCTATTATCCCGTGAGATCAAATTTGACGAGATGAAATCTTGTTATCTAAATTTGAAGCAGAATCAAGCGAGATATCGAGTAGTGTAAGAGGTGCTCCATGTCATTGAAAGGAATCAAGAGATCAAAACCCTCGAAGGGATGTAGCTCTTAGGAGAGTTGGGAAGCCATACGCCAGCAGTAAGCTAGTCTTCTAGCAGGTTTTAGGGAGAGTTAGTGCTATAGGTTTTCTAGCCATCGAAAGTATCCTGCTATAGTCATATATCATATGGATAGTGTGGTGGGGAATCCAGGACGTAGCAGGTGATATCCGATCTTCGTAGCCTCTTTTCTTCCTTCTAGAAAATCAACTCAACTCAATTTCATTGAGCCAGTAGCGGGCACATCCCTATATCTCCTTTCAAGAATCCAATGAAAGTAACATGATTTTGAAAAGAGAGTGAAGGTGTGAGAAGCATGGTTTTCAGTCTCAACTAAAAGTTGTATGGTTAGGTTTGTAAGCTTTATTAGGATAGCAAGGAGAGAGGGTTGGGGCCCATCAAGGGTGTCTAACTGAGGTCAGGTCGATGCAGGGATCATGCACGAGGATTCCTCACCCATAAAACTAATGACATTCAGATGTGGCAATGGCACAACTTTGTTTGCTCTTAGAAACTCCATGCCTAGGATTACCTTAAAATCATCTAGAGGAACAATTGAAAAATCACTTTTACCAGTCCAATTCTCAGTCTTGACTGCCATGTTTTGAGATACCCTCAAGATGTGTTGTGCAGCTGAGTTCACCACCTTCATGCAACTTGCCTTCTTGTCCCATCACAAACCAAGCCTTTCTGCCTCTTCTTGGGCGATAAAGTTGTGTGTGGCTCCTATGTCGACCATCGCTTGAGTAGCCTTACCATTGATGGTCACTTCTAAGTACATCAACTCTTTGTTGACCGTGGGCACCATGGTGGTAGATCCATCTAACGTGTTCACCCTCCTCAAGGCTCTCATCTTGATTTCTTCTCCTACGTGTTCATCTTCAACTTCTATGGCATTTGCAGCTCTATTCCCGAAATTCCCTGGATTTTGAGTGGGGCATGGTTTTCATTGCAATACCAACATAGAATGTTTTGATTTCTCTGAAATTGATTATATGGTATTGATATGTTCCCTTTTGGCACCTCTGGTCGAGTGTAATTCAGGTTTCCTTAATATCAAGGAGGTGCGCGATATTGACTTCTATCCTGGCCACCTGCTGCATTGCCTCAATCATCTCTGCTATTTGGCCTTGTTTGAGGTCCATCATGTGTGTTGTGTTCAATCATTTGTTCTGCCACGACCAAAGCATTAGTCAAATCAGTCAGCTTCAACCTAGTCAGCTCTTGTTGGGCCTAAAACTTCATGCAGAAGTATACACAGTCTTTCTCGACCATGTCTTCAATATCAAGCATCAGGGATGAATAGGATGAGATGTATTTTTGAATAGTCCATGTATGCTTTAATGCCATCAACTTGTCTCGAGTCATTTTCTCCACATTTTGCAAGAGGAAATATTCTCTCATTTCTCTCTTAAAGTCATCCCACGACTCGATCACAAATCTTCCTTATTCCTTGTTCTGGCAGTGTGTTTTATACCATACTGTGACATCATTGGTCAGATACCTATCTGTAGTGCATATCTATTCAGCATCGTCTTCAATCTTAGCTTGATTGAAGAATTGTTCCATGTATTACATCAAGTTTTCGAAGGATCCTGCCTCCTTTTCTCCTTTGAACTTTGCTAGTTCGATCGCCTTTAGTTTGGGCTTCTTGCAACATACTACCATCACGTTTCCACCATTTCCAATGTTTCCAAAATTGTTGGTGTTACCCATGCCACCAATTCCATTTCCCAGTAACTCTATATCTCTCTCAGAGTTCACATATCTCGGTCTCTTGGGTACCCAACTATTTCATCAACTCTTAGACTGTGGTCGTCAACTCCTCGACCTCAACCGTCACATCGCCATCTAACTTCATGAATTCGCCCTATGCCCTCTCAATGGCATTAGAACTTGCTCGGACATCTGTCGATAACTTTTGTCAACTTTTCTCAACTTTTGCCACTCATGACCCTTTCACTGTAGCCTCTGCAATAACTTTTTCTTGTATGCCTTCTTCCCTTATGGGACTTCCCACAGAGTTCACTTACTTTCGAATTTATACCAAACTGAAAAAATTGTCGAGAGTTTTGATAGAGACCCCTCTTTCCCTTTCTCAATTCTCTAATAGGCTCTGATGTCAGTTACCATGGGCTTATTGGGAGCATTGTGCGGTTCATAATGATCCCGGCTAGGTTAGCCTAACGAGCCTAAGAAAACTATCACAAACAAACATCAAAGAGCGCAATATCGCAATGGGGTGTGCGGCATAGTCTCACAAGCACACATACACACAATCACATGAAGAGAGTGGAAAGGTAGAGAACATAAGTGAAAGAGAGCAAACACTTCTTATAGTAAACATAAGAATGTACAAAGAGTGGGGGGACACTTATCACTTCATATGCAAGGGGATCTTAGGGTAAAGCCCAGTTACAACACTTAGAGAGGGCGAAGAAATATTACATCAGGAAAAATAAAGTGAAAAAGTTGACGGTCTAGAGCAAAGACAATGATTTTAGTAAGTCTTAAAGGCCAAGTTTAGGATTTTAGAAGGTTTTGGGGCAATTTCAATTTTTTTGGCACAAAACACCCTTCATGTAAAATAAGTCAAAAATGGTAAGTTTGGGTCTGGGCAGCAACCTAGGTTGTTGTTTGAACAAAATGAGTCCAGATTCAAACTGGCTTGGGCACCTGAATAATGTGTGTCGAGCTCCAAACTAGCTTGGGCGGCGACTTGCCTACTGAGCAAAACCGGTTCGAATCCAATTTTGGAAAAGCAACTAGGCCCTAGATCCATATACTTAGGATGACAAATAAGTCTAGGTGTCTACATAAACTTAAATAAATTAAATATAATAAAATAAATAAGAAAAAATGCTTACCATGGGCTTAGATATCCCTCCTAAGACTAGCTTTGATGATCACACAATCCCACAACACCTTTGTAGGGCACAAGCTTAGGGAGGTTTGGGTCTAATAGAGTACACCCCAGGGCTAAAACTAATATGTAGGTTAGACGTCATAGTAGAGTGGGGACACCTATGTTAAGTCCGACTCTTAATGTAATAGGGTTTCCTTAATCCAGTTCTAGATGGGTGAAATGGGAGAGGTGTCCCTATTTATAGGTTTTTAAGTAGGTTTGGACGCTCAATCTATGATATTTTGAGTCCAAATATCTAAATTCAGCTACTTCACAACAACTTGAATTTGATTGGTTGGGCATTCTACATGTCAAGTTGTGATTGGCTAAGATTGTAAGGAGTATATCCTATTGGATTTGCTTATAAGTTAATAAAATGAGTTTTTGGTAGGTTGCTGAGGCCAAATCTAAAGTTTTGAAAGGCTTAAAGGCGAAACCTGGGGTTATTGAAAGGTTGGATATGTCTTGTTTTCATTCCCACACATTTCCAAGTTAAAAAGGCAACCTAACTTTGACAACAAGTTGTCTAACAACAAGATAGGTGGCTCTGACGATAAGATAAGTGGTGTATTTTTGGGCCAGGTCTAACGATAATTCATCCTTGTCTAACTATAATTTATTGTGGTCTAACGACAAGTGGGCCCAGTTCTAACAACAATTGTTTTTTTACTTTTCGTCGTACAAATAGGCCTCAACTACACTGCAAGGCTAACTTGTATTGATCATATCTCCTTAACCAAATAAAAATTTTTTTTAGGTGATTTTTGATGTGTTGAAAAGTTAATATAAATCGATCATTTTGATGGTAAAAAATATACTTAAAATGGGCCCTACTTGAAACAAGTCACCTTGCTTTGATTGTAACTTTGTGCTCTGGTATCAAAATGATATGTTTTTTGTCGCATTTGAAAGCTAAGACAAAAATGTTGAAAATGTTGTTTTGAATGCCAATAATACAATTAAAGCAAAACTTGCCTGGTAAAAGATCCAAAACACCTAGTTTTCAAAAGAAAATCTTGCCGAGAAATATTTTGATCAAAATTGGGGCACCTACACAAGTTTAAATATGAACTCAATCTAGTTCAACATAATTGAATCTAGAACTGAATGTTAGATGTTAATACAAATAAAAAAGTTTTGCAAAGCAAGGGTTGTATATGTGAAAAGTGAAAATGGATTGGGTTTGATCTGGATCTCTGACTATAGATTCATGAAAGAAAGCACTGATCTAAATTTGAACCCTATTCGAGAAAAGGAATGAACATATAAGTCCTAATATGATCTGAGTATACATTTGATCTTATTTTCAAAATCTATATTTGAGAGCAATTTTGCAATTTTGGATCAGAGGTCTGACTGTATAGGATACATTTTACGTCCCTACTGGGAGCATTGTTGAACTCACATCCTCTTTCCGGGGAAGATAATGCGGCCAGAATTCTCTGACTTTCTCATGACAAGAGATGATAAAATCTGGCGATCTAACTTTCCTCTACAACAGTTGGAGAGGAAGAGGACACGTGCTCAACTAAAGTAGATCCAATGATCGGAGCCGAGTACTTTAGAGAGTACTCAGGCCACACAACACACAAAATCGCTCTAGAGATAGTGATTTTCTATGTTTTGTGTTTTACACTTAAAATTACTTCACAGTGGTGATTTTCTGTGTTTGTGTTTTCCACAAAAAATCACTACACTTGTAAGTAATTTTTCCTGTTTTATGTGGCTCGAGTACTTTGTAAAGTACTCGGCCCAATCACCTAACCACGTTTCCTCCTGAACCAACCTCAATACTAACACTAGTATTACCACCACCATCACCAACTCGGCCGGAGTGGAAGAAGCCAGTGCCAAAGCCGGCGTCTGGCCGACATGCCGGCATTGTGCGCAGCCAGAACCTTCTATCTAGAGCAAGAGCTGGATCACAAATCTGCCGAGGTTAGAATGCCAATGGTATATGGTTGTATTTGTGACGTTGCAGGTTAGAATGCCAATGGTATATGGTTGTATAACTGTTAGGGGTCCGCCTAACCCCAGCTTTCTCTACCAAAAAAAAAAAACTATGCAGTGATTAGGAAATTAATGGAAAATATAGATAAACTTTCAATAAAAATTTAGAATAATCTAATTTCAATTTGATGCAGACCCGATTGTGAATGAACCTGATCTGCATCAGATATCCCAAGATCTTGAAATGGATCTATGTGTTGCTAGCCCAAAATTCAAACCCGATGCACCAAGTACTTGAAGCGGATCCAATTGGTGTTGCTCCGGATTCAAGCTCTCAACTTCATCGAGTCGCGAGACCCACCCCTGGAATGCCACATCATCAGAACAATCAAGTAAGAAAAGTGAGACCCACTTCAAGAGTGCCACCTCATCTCAACATTGAAGGCTTAAGTGGGAGCCACAGGTGAGCTCGTCCTAGTTTAAACAAGAAGTAGGTGGAGCCCACCTAGGGGATGACTTTCCTTATTTATGGAGGATTAGAAAAACATGTGGGCTGGCCTAAAGTAGCTTGACTAATTTTAGCTACTTCAAAGAAGACTACTTGTTTTAGTGAAGCCAAAATTAGGTTATCCAAGTTTAGCTTAATTCAAGTAGGTTTATCCATTTTTAGTGTAAGTCTTAGTAAGTTTTATCTTAGTTTAGATTTTTATTTACTTTCATCAGGTAACTTTTAGAGAAGTATAAATAGATCTCTTGAGCGTATATATAACCTTTGTAATCCTCATTTAAGAGCATGCTAAATGAATGAAATCTTTACTCTCACTCTCTCTTGGGCATGACCCTCTCTTCTTTCTTCTCTCTCTAAAGGGCATGACCTTCTCTCTCTCCCTCCCTCCATTGTAAGTCCCTACCCTTTGACTTGTTTCCCTCACTCTTAGGCGCTTGTCCTCGACCCAACTCAGTGACTAGACCTTTTTGGTCAAGCTCGCCAACATGGACAAAGGTTACAGCCAAGGTCTACTTGCATACGGTGGACTGCATCAAAGATTGCTATAATTTTTCAAGCCAATTTTGTAGAGCCCAAACTTTTCTCAGCTAGCCAAGACCTTGTAACAGACCTAGTTCGACCTAGCCCAAGTCTGGTAAGTCAATCCCAAGTATTGACCTTAGCCCAAAACCATGTTTGGACCCACTTGTTCCAAATAGCCTCTAAGACTAAACAGAATCTGCTGGATCTTAACTGCAAATTTCTATCAAACTTGTGTTGAAATTTTAACTCTAAATTCTCTCAAGTGTCTCTAGCCTACTTTTCAAAAATTAGAATTTTTCTTCATTCCAATAGAAAAAAATGATTTTTCTAATACAACCTATAGTTAAAATACAATTCTAACCCAGTCCAAAACCTAAACCATGTCGCTTGTTCCTGAGTTCATATCTCCTTAATGGTGTTAGGCTCTGAAATTTGGACAGGACCTCCTGGAATGTGTCTAGAGCCTTGTCCTAAAATCAGATATTTTTCTGTGTAGTAGTTTGAGAGAACTAAATTTTCTCCTAAAACTCTATAAGAACCAAACAAAACCTGACCTGCTTTTGATTGTTAACTTAGTCCTAGATACCTAACCCAAGCCCAACCGCTGAAAATGTGCTGTGGAAACTCATCACAATTCATGAAAATGTGTTATGATTAAACTGCTGCAACATGGTTTGTGGTTGTGATCAACGGTAACATAGTCTGTCCAGACCCATTTAACCTTTTCTGTTCAGAAAATGCTTAATTTCGAATGGATCCGGTACTATAGCTACTTGCATCTTATTCAAATCCAAAAACCACTATATATGAAATCCCAGATTCAGAACGAAATATGATCCAATCCATATTTGGTGTGTTCTCAATCTGCACTCGTATCATCAGCATATCATTAGAACGTCATTTGGAGCTAGACCAACTCATCCGACCAATTATGACCCATCCCATACCCAACCCGTTTCCATTCCTTGGATACTTGGAGTATCAGAGACTGACTTGGATATGCACCTTAAAATAAGATCATAACATGCATCTGAACCACATTTGGACTTATTTATGTGCACTTTCTCTTGGATTTGGATCCATGCCGATTTTCTATCAGATCTATGTTTAGATCCGAGTCAATTCAGTCTATACTTTTATATGTGCACAGCTTGTTTTCATCCTTTTTTATTTTTTTTCCCTCAAATCAGATCCATTGTACCATATAGATTCAAAAATCTGGATTCATCTATGCAATTCGCTGGGTTTTGTTAGAACTTGGATTTGGATCTGGATTTATTGTTTAAAATTCAGATTTGTGTTGTGATCAACCATGATCCAACAGTATCCATTCTGTGTGCATCCCTAATCAAAGAGCGTTTTCGGTCATGGTCATGGTATCATAATTGCATTGAGAGGTGATGAGCCAAAACCAGTCCTGACCCGTTTATTTAATCGCATCCAGAAAGGCTGTCCATGTCCATTCAAACAGTAACCTATCGGTTGGATTTTGGAACCATGCTCGATCTATCAACATCCCTAAACTACTAAAAAGCCCAGACAAACTGATGTGATTCAATATGATATCCAACCCAGACCCAGCCAATCAATAGAAGAGATCAAGAGTCATCGGATTGGACCTCATTTGGTCCCTGTGTATCTGGACCCTATCATACTTTGAGGTGCTCGTACTAGGTCCACTTCTGGTCTGAAAATATCATATTTTTTGGGTATGGTATCAGTATTTTCAAAATATCAGCCATACTTGTCAGAGAGAGAGAGAGAGAGAGAGAGAGTCGGTGCACAACCGGATCCAGTCAGGTCTGTATCAGATCATATCTAGAGCTGTCAACAGGTCGGACCTGGTTCTGACTCAGGTAAATCCGAACCCAAATCTGATTTAGAGGTGCTAGTTGTGGATCTATATTCAGGTTCAATGGGATTTACCATAAAAAATATATATACCAACTATACCCGGTCCATACCCGATAAAATAATATTTTTTATTTTTTATATTGAAAAATCACAAATCTTAATGAGAACTTGATGAGTCCGACTTGGCTTTGATATGAAATTTCACAAACCATACCCAAATCTGTAAAATAATCAGACCCTTTGGCTGAACGCAACAAGAAAAGAGGACTGGAGAAAAAGAAGCAGTAAAGGTCATTTTTAACAATTTAAGGTATCTAACCCTGGTTAAGTAGTTGAGTTTAACCATAGGTTACAACAGGTCCTTATTTGGCTATTGGAAGGAAAAGTTGTGTATGCATCAAGAATTTCATCAACATGATACCTAACATGGAATATCATGTAAAATTTGGTCTGTATCAGGAAATATTTGTTAAAAGTGGTGACAGTGCACAACCAGATCTTATCTGGGTCGGCATCGGGTCGAGTGCACAACCAGATCCGATCTAGTTCGGTATCGGGTCGCAGTGAGCAACCGGACCCTGTTAGACGGTGTCAGATCATACCCGACCGTGGATAATTCTTGAGAGAGAGAGGGGTGGGGTTGGGCCGCGTAGCGTACCCGGCTCGTGCCGCGCACGTGCCGTCCACCCGCACCTCTAGGAGAGGCCGACGGTCGCCACACGCGCGCCGTCGCCCTTTCGCGCCTTCTTCTTCCTTGCTTCCCTTCCTCTTGTCTTTGATCTTAATTCATCAAATTTCTTTTCTTCGTTTCTATTAATAAAAAAGGAAAATAAACAAATAAATTCGTTTCCCCTTTGTTCCGAAGGTCCTTCAGATCGAAGGATCAGGAAATAATCAGGTAACGCCCTCAAGTTTTCCTGTCTTTTTTTTTTTTGTTAATTATGCAGACCTTTTCCCTTGAATTTTTGGTCAAGTGAGATTATCCGTCCAGTTTTCCCGGGTTTTTCTCCATTTTTCTGCTGTTTAGACATCGGGAATTAGGGTTTCGATCTTGGGAGTTTTTTTTTTTTCTTTTCGGGACGAATCTCTTCCTCTGGATTCGTATTCTATCCGTAGATTCTTCCTTTTTTTTTTCTTAATACGCTGTAGATCACATCCCTAGGGCTTTATGGATTATTTTTCTTCCATTTTTTTGTGGAATTTTGCTTTATTTTTTAATCTTTAGATGATCTTGGCCAATTGAATTTGTTCGAGAACTTCTGTGAAAAAAAATTTGTTTGCGAATTGATGTTTGGTCGTTTTGGATTTATGATGATGAGATTTTGGATGTGTTTGCTTCTTTTGATCTTATCGGTAGGGTTTGCATCTGATGAATCTTGTCTACAGGCAGGAGTTGACCTTCTTCCTTTCGGTGGTTTTGCCTTGTATGTGTGTGTGTGTGTGTGTGTGTGTTTTGTCAAGTTATTTTTTAATGCTTCCTTTTTCCTTTTTCGTTGTCTCACTTGGATCTGTAGATCAGTCTTTGTCTTTTTCTGACTTATCATCGGCATTGATTGAGCTACGTAGACAAATTTTGTTTTGGGAGTTCTGAGGGGATTCTCTAATTTTCTTTTGATCCTTGTTTCTTATCAAATTGGTAGGGCTTTCAGATGTGGGGCTTATGCATTTAGTTTTCTAAGTTGCATCTATGGAGTTCTGTGGATTTCTTTTAGAATCTCATTGTGGCTTTGAAGCCTTTGAAAAGGATTCCCTCTTTTATTTTGGTTCTTCCGTTGTTTTTTTCCTGTGGTTTGTCAAATACAGGGAAAATTTTAGCTCCTTTGGCCTTTGAGTGTTTTTTTTTTCTTTTAATTTTGTCAATCTCACATGGAGCGGTTCTAATTACTAAACGTTTTGTTAAAGATTGAGGAAATTTCATTTTTATCTTTATTAAGCTGGGCATGGTCGCCAGAAGGATTCGAGCATGAGAACCCTTGGTTGACATGGTGCAATTCTGCTGATTCAACTTTCCTGTTGACGCTGCATAGTACGAGCATTGCGTGCTTAAGATAATCTTAATGTTCAAATTGCTTTGTTTTGTCAACTCAGACCATAGCATAATTTTCCATGTGTTTGTCCATTTTTGTCTGTGTGTGTCCTCACTTTGGATTTTGCTTTCTTCATGGGCTATGCAGTTGAGGCTGTTGAAGGGACAGATTATGGATTCAGATTTTCATAAACCAATGGCTAACCAAACAAATGTTGTAGATGAAGACTCAGTTGAAAGGTCAGTTTCTTCGGGCTTTTTCTGGCACTTTTAGCGTTTATTTAAAGGTTTTGTCCAGAATCTGATATGAATTCATTTAGTTGGAGGTATTGGAAACACTTTCTGCATTCACTGTGGCACTGTCCTTTTTCTCTTTGGACTAAGCTTTGTATAGTAGACATGAATGCTGAAAATGTGAAAATAGAAACCAATGAAAATAAAAACTACATCATGCCATTCTCCTTGCAATGGTGTATGCTTTAAGCTTTTCAGGGCTGACATTAATATGTAAACCAAGATTACACCCTTATATATTGATTAATGGAACATTAATGGATCCAGAAATTGTCACAATTGCTTTCTCTATGACAATGTGGTTTGGACAATATTTGTCTTTTCTATTTCCATAAGTAAAGAGCAAAGACATCGACAGGTTTATCTTTCTTCTGTTTGTGAATAGAGACTTCATCTGTACCCAACTTTTGAAAAATGACATATTGTTTTAATGTTTTTGGTTTTGCATGGAAATAAGCTTTTTACCGGTTGATCACACTTTTAGTTATGAAGAGTATGTTTATTTTTTGCAAAAATGTCTGCATCCCCATATGTAATAAAAACTTCACCAGAATGGCCATGTCCCCATGTCTACAGACTACAGCTGTATCCATGTGACAGAGCAAACACCATTTTGGACATTTTGTCACCTATTGACCAAATGTTAGGTGCCCAAAATGACTGCTGAAGAAGAGGAAATAATTGACCACGTTAATCATGAGAATCAAAATGGCATAACCCTGCAACTTTGATTACTCATCTATGTCACAGGGACATGCCATTTTGCCACGTTTCCTTGGTGTTTTGATCAGACACACTGGTACAGACACTAACATGTACCGCTGTTATTTTATTCTTTTAATACTTTTTTAATATTATTTCAACAAAAATACATTTTTATATTAAAATATGGAAAAAACTTTTATTGATTAAAAACTAAAAAATCTGTGTTCTGTCCTATTTCCAAAAGAATTTCAAACTTTCAAGTCAAACCTGGGTCAAATATCCTTGTATCAGCATATCTTTGTGACATGGTTACTCATGCAGTTTTTCTTATGTTCATTAAATTTTTGTTAAACATGATTTCCAAACATATATTGGTTTAAAATCTTAAATCTTGTACCTGATTTGAGTGAGATAACCTAATTTTGTTCCTTTCTTTATATGTTTCTTTCCAAAACATATAGAGAAAGGAACAAAATTAGATGATGTCACTCAAATCAGGTACAAGATTTAAGATTTTAAGCCAATATATGTTTGGAAATCATGTTTAACAAATTTTAATGAACATAAGAAAAACTATGGATTTAAAAAGTATAGAAATTGTAAAACAAACAAAGTAAAAGCCAGATCATATTTAAAGTTGCTGGCTAGGAGAGAGCACTGCGTGAGAAAAATCTTCTAAATCTATGAAATGTAGTGTAAATTCATATTCCATTACATATAAAAAAATATGTCAGAGCAATAGCATGCAACAATTTAAGCAAAAATCTTTAACTAAAAATGAAAATAGATGACCAAAAGTCATGCTATTGGCAGTGAAATGACAAAAAAATGAAGACGAACAGGTTAGAAATTATCCACTAAATATAAAGCATTCACCACATTACACTTATGAACTGTGTGATGCTTTATAGGGACTTATAAAGTAGACCTGTAGAAAAAAAATGCAGAATTATGTAGAAAAATTTTACCTTGGGTTTTTTGGAGCTCCTCCTGCTAAACTTTATTGTCAATAGTAGCAGTGAAGATACTGTGGTAGGTATTAATTGTTGTTGCTGCTTTAGAAATTGTGATAATAATAAGGTATAGGAACAAATTGGATACCAAGTAATGAAGTAGTTGTTAGAAAAGAAAGGAATTAGCAGGAATTTAAGTGATCTCATTATAACCTACAATGCAATTTGATTGTTGGGAATCAGAATGCAGTATGTGCTCCATGGATGGTCAAACTGAAGAAATGAGGTGATCCAAATTCATGGAGTCTATTGAAAAATGTTCAATGTTTGAATAATGCATTCTTGTCTTGATTCCCTACTTATCTCATCTTTCTTATTAAGTGGTAAAATATATATTTTTTTTCAATAAGTTGTGAATCTCTATCGCAGTATCAAGTGTCTCATTGAAAACTTACATCAGCTTGCTACACAAAGGCTAAGAGAAAAAAGAGTACAAGTATGACCCAAATCGCATCTATGATTGGATTCGAAAAAGCATAACCCTTAGGCAATCTTGTGCAGGAAAAACCAGTCGACTGCAGGGCAGAATTAAGACCGATACAAATTAAGCTAAAGATATTATGCATAACAAGTCAAATATATTGCTTTTAAAATAATTTCATTTTTATTGAGTTATTGATTGATTTGATATAAGGAAAAAAAGTGAAGAAAAGGTGGGTAAAGAAAATTCTTCATTCTTTGAATTGGATTTACATTATTGTAGGGATTAGATGCATCTGTTATTAATGTTTAATGCAACTTTTTTGGTGTACTTTTTACATTTAAGTTAATAGAAATTCAAGTTCATGCTCCATTTGTTTCATAATATGTTTTCTGTGGTCATAGGAGCCATTAGATGTGCTTGTTCTGCTGTTTTAGTTCTGGCTATGCGCAAAGTGGTTGGTGGCATCCGGCTGGTTGTTTTGGTGTATGTGCATGCACGTGTGGAGAGAGAGAGAGAGAGTCCAGCCAACAAGCTATAGTTAGTTGGTTGTCAGAGTACACACATGCATGTCTATGTAGGACATGGGTCACAGTTTGCTGGACTAAGAGAATCAGTGCAAGGGAGCCCAGGATCTAGACTTCTGGTCACAATCATGTCCCACCATAAAGAGATCTACAGTTAAATTTCCTAAGATGAACTGCTCCATTGTGCAAATAGTTACATCGTATTTGTGCTTTTAGATGATTGCAGATGTTAGGGCACACTTTTGTTACTGTCCGTGCCTGCTAAGAAGAGTATTATTTGAATATGCCAATCCTTGTAGTTCTGTATCTTTCTTGGTCGATGGAACAACTTTTCTTTAGATTAGGAAAACAGTTTAATATGTTCACATGTTGTTTTACATGTACTTCAAGTTATGGCATACATGTGTGTTAACCTGCCTTAAATATTGAACTTGAAATCTCAATATATTGTAGAAGAAGCAAGAGCACTGGTAAGGTTGCAAAGAAAATTCACAAAGCTGAGAGGGAGAAGCTGAAACGAGACCATTTGAATGAGCTCTTTTCTGACTTGAGTCATGCCCTAGGTAATTTAGTTTTATGCTCTTATGGCAAATTCTTCATGGTCTATCTGTGTATGATACTGCAGTATTTATTTTCACTGTTTGATGTCATCTGCTTAATTATTGCTTTGTTAGACCTGGAAATGGAAAGAACTGGTATAAAATGGCAACAAAAGATATAAGCTTTGTTTAATTTGAAAGTTACTGATATCCTCCTCATTTGGGAAAAGGGCTTGAATGTTGTTACTAGTTATGTGCATTTTTTAGACAATTAATCGAATAAAAAAAAAGCTTAATATCTTTCGTATGTCTATTGACTTCTACATCAATATTATCTCTGAAATTATGTGGTAGCAGATTTTTGGGGTGTAGGGCATTGATTGTGGCATGAGAATTGCGAAAGTATTATGGAGCTGCTTGAATGTCCCATTTTGTGGTCCACAAAAGTTTATCGGGTAGCATTCTATCTGAGAAACAAGGGACTGTATATTTGAAGAAACAAATGTAATTTACTGTTATTTTGATTGTCAGTCAGCATTTTTACCAATGACGTATTTGCCACTTCTGAATGTATCTACTCACTACTCATGCTTTCTTTCAGAGATTTTTTTCTGTTGGGAACCAGATAGGCCGGAGAGTGAACCTCTATCTTAAGCCCTGCCAATATCCTGCTATTTTATCTATGTATCAGAACTTGTTCTAACTTCTTGTTGTACTTACTCAGAACCTGCAGAATCATATGGATTCATATGATGTGTCATGACTTCAATGCCTTGTTATATTGGTAAATTAAAAATCAAGTACATTTGTATTCACAGAACCATCTCGACAAAACAACGGAAAAGCTTCAATATTGGGAGATTCCACACGAATTTTGCGGGATTTGCTCACTCAAGTAGGCCATCTAAGGAGGGAAAATGCAGCCCTTTTGACAGAGTCTCGCTATGTAAGCTCCTCCAACCAAAATTTCCTTTATTTGTTACACATTCAGAAATATGACTTGTTGTGAGATCCTTCTCCTCCTAAACTGGAGACACTTTTTCACATTTTGAGTGGTTAACCTGTTTCTTCATTAGCATTAAGATAACCAATTTTCTGTCAAGGGCCAAGAAGCCACTATTCTGCATGATCTTTTTGCCCAGTCTTGACCATATTCATGAATCTCATTCTCAGGACTTTCTTATCAAGAGTATCTCACGATAAAATAAAAAATTGCATTTTTGGGAAGTATTGGGAAAATCTCAGTTTATCTATAGTTAAATAATATAAGGACAAATATATAAACATTTATGAAAAATTTAAAAAATAAAAAATATTAAAATCAAGTTGAAAATTTACAGAAATAAGCAATGTTAAAATTAAGATGTACCTTAAATAGGTGAGGTTTTGAATTTCTTGTGATGCTATTAGGATTTTCACTGCCTGCAAGATTCTTGTTAAAAAAAAACATGAGAGATTCAATGTGACTTGTTTTAATATAGTTTTTTCCAGAAAAGTTACAGGTTTGTCAATCAGGAGTTCTTTCTTCTCTTTCTCTTGGCTTTTTACTTTTGTTATTTGATTGAACAATTTGCTAGACATTCTTGTCTTTATGTACGAGAGCAAGATATTCTGGGTATTCTTTTGTTTCTTTAACCTAAAAGCAATGGGAGATTGCATTGGAACTGTAAGAGAATTTCAAGTCATGAAAAGCATTGCTGTTTGAAGATCCATTCTTTCAAGATAATTAGACATTTTTTACTTTTTGGTCATGTGTTAAATAGTTTTAGCAAGTGATCTGTGTTAAATTATGTATATATAAATATATATATACATATACTTATATATATATACATACGTATATATATACATATATGTATATATACATAATGAATTTCATTTTCTATACAACCAAAAACCCGATAGGGGTGTTTTGGTAAATTACCATGTACTTTTTCACTTTTGTATTTTTCTTTTTTTCTTTCTTTTTCCCCTTTTTCTTTTTCTTTTTTTATTTCTTCTTTTTCTTTTTGAAGGACCATAAGGGGCCCCACCCATCTAGTCGTTGGGGCCCCAACGATCATATTTATGACTGTTGGGGCTCCCAACGACTAGAAGGGAGCCCCCTTTATGGTCCCTCTTTAGCTCTCCTCCTCTATAAATAGAGGAGGCTCACACTTGTAATGGCATTGGGTTTTCACCCTCTTCTTTCTTTCTTCAATAATATCCAACTTATGACTTTAAGTCATTTTCTCCTCTTGTGGGTTTTTTGTATACACTTTTAGTGTTTGTGTTCTTGGCTCTTGTGATCACTCTTAAAGAGTGTCTTTTGCTTTATTGGTGCTTCCGCCCCTCTTCATTACATGGTATCAGAGCAAGGTTGGTGATCGGGCTTCTCTTGGGTTTTTTTTTCGGGACGTGTGCCTCTCAAGCTTTTGAAGAAAGGAAGACTATTCGGTACCTATGGAACGTGATTCTAAAGTTGAGCTTTCTTTTAAGCTCAATGGGTCCAATTATCTTATGTGGGCCTCCGCTATGAAAAATCATCTAAGAGGTAAGAAACTTTGGGGTTTTGTTATGGGAACTACTCCGGAACCCTCTTTTGTTCTCACTAAAATTGAAAATGAGGTTGAAAAAGCTTTAGATGGCGATGAGCGCATCAAAGCTATCAATGACCATCAATCCAAAGTTGAGGATTGGAAAAGTAACCATGCCAAATTTTTGGCATGGTTTATGAACAATGTGGACCTCAAAAATTGTGCTAATATTGCTAAATTTAGAAGAGCCAATGAGGCATGGTTCTTCCTTAAGGTTATGTATACCCAAAAGGATCTTGCTAGACAATTTTTTTGTCAAGAAAAAATCCATTCCACTAAACAAATGGATATGAGTGTTCGGGACTACTTTAGCTCTTTAACCCCTCTTTGGGATGAACTTGTTCTTCTTGAGCCTAAATGGGTGGCTCCGAAAGATATTGAGTTGAGACGGGAACAAATTGAAAAGGAGCATTTTTTCCAATTTCTCCATGGTCTTCGACCGGAATTTGAACAAGTTAGGGCATCCCTTCTCCATAAATGTAAAGCCTTACCCATTGAAGATGCCCTTGCCGAAATATGCCAAGAAGAAACTCGACTTGGCCTTAGCATTAAGAGTGATGAAGTTTTGGCCGTTACTAGGCCCGAATCAAATGTAAAAGCGTATAGACCTCCTCACTTTAACAAAAATAATGGGTCTAGAAAGAGAGTGATTTGCCATTATTGTAATGAACCGGGACACATTAGACCGGTTTGTCCAAAGCTTAAGGGAAAAGTGGTCGCGGTTGGAGAAAATTCTCCAAAGAAGGAAGAAGAAAGTACCAAAGAGGGAGATATCAAAGAAACTCTTAATCATATCTCCGAAGTTCTCCAACATCTTCTCAAGACTTCTTCTTCAACATCCGGAGCCGCCATCGTCTATTCTTCATCACCTCCAAGTATGTGGATACTAGACTCCGATGCTTCTTTTCATATGACATCTCATAAAAACTCTCTTTCTAATGTTTTTTTCGAACCCATATCTTCTTATGTTTCAACGGCCGATGGGACATCTTTAAAAATTGAAAGTATTGGAACATTTGATTTTAAAAATTCTCAAAACTTTTTCGTTCCTAAAGTAAGAATTGTTCCAAAGATTAATCTAAATCTTTTTTCCGTTTCCCAAATCACCGATCATGGATGCCAAGTCTCTTTCTCACCCAAAGATTGCACCGTGCAGGATCTCTAGTCAGGGAAGCTAATTGGGCAAGGCCATAGAAGGGGTGATCTTTATTTTATGGACTTTTTGACTCTACCTCCAAAGTCTTTTTGCAATCTTATAAAGGACAAAAGTATTGAAATTTGGCATGAGAGACTTGGTCATCCAAATTTTGTAAAGATGTCTCTTTTTCTTTTTTTGGACAATACTTGTAAAGACAAACATATAACCTGTAAAGATTGCATTTTTGGGAAATCTAAAGTTATTCCATTCCCTCAAAGAAATTATTTCACCACTTGACCTTTTGAACTTATTCATACCGATGTATGGGGACCTTCCCCTATTTTATCCAAAGGAGGATTTTCGTACTATGTAGTCTTTATTGATGACTTCACTCGATTTACTTGGATTTACTTTTTAAGTCGCAAATCCGAAGTGTTCACCTTCTTTAAAGATTTCCATGCAATGGTCAAAAATCAATTTTTAGGAAATCTATCAATTCTTAGGTCCGATTCGGGAGGAGAATACATGTCCAATGAATTTCAAAGCTATTTAAAAGAAAATGAAATTTGCCATCAACGTTCTTGTCCCAACACTCCGCAACAAAATGGTCTTGCGGAAAGAAAACATAGACACATAATAGAAACCACAAGAACCTTATTAATTTCAAAAAATATTCCAAAATCCTTTTGGGCCGAAGCGGTTCTAACCTCAACATACCTTATCAATAGAACCCCTTCATCTTCTTTGAAAAATCTTTCTCCATTTGAAAAACTTTACAATGTCTCCCGATTATAAAAGACTAAGAATTTTTGGATGTAAATGCTTTGTTCTAACTCACAAAAATGATAAACTTTCTCCTAGGGCTATTGAGTGTATTTTCTTAGGATACGGCGAAAAACAAAAAGGTTATCGATGTTTTGACATACTCAAAAACAAACTTTATATCTCAAAAGATGTCACATTTCTAGAAGAAGAAAATGTTTTTTCGTATAAACCAAATGAAAATATTGATTATTCTTTTTTATTTGACTTGTTACCTCAAGAAAAAATCATAGATGATCATGTTGATCCCAGTGAACCTCTCATAGAAGATCATTTTGAACATCCAAATGATGACCAAAATTTAGAAGAAAATGTATCAAGACAAACCCAAGTCTACTCTAGAAGGAATGAAAGAAATCCACCTTGTGCCCTTGAAAAATTCTCTCAAAGTGAGTCGATTGAAGAAACCTCTCAAAGAAGATTAAATCGTATCTCTAAAGTACCAAATAGATTTGTATCTTATGATTCTTTTTCTCCAAATTTTCGAACATGTCTACTAGCTCTTCACTTATTTCATGAACCATCTCATTACAATGATGCTAAACAATATGCTCATTGGAATGAAGCAATGGAACTAGAACTTAATGCACTTAAAAGAGCACAAACTTGGGAAATCATTGATCCACCCAATGGCAAGAAACCCATTGGATGTAGATGGGTTTTTAAAGTAAAAACAAAGAGTGATGGTTCATTAAAAAGATATAAGGCTAGGTTAGTAGCTAAAGGATATGCCCAAGAGTATGTGGTAGATTATGATGAAACGTTTGCCCCAGTTGCTCGAATGACTAGTGTTCGAGCTCTTATTGCAATAGCCTCTATTAAAAAATGGCCAATTTTTCAACTTGATGTCAAAAATGTCTTTTTAAATAAAAATTTAAATGAAGAAGTGTATATGGAACCTCCTCCAGGTATGAATTTAAATGAAAAAATTTAAAAAATTAAAAAGGCCTTATATGGACTTAAGCAAGCTCCTAAAGCTTGGTATGACAAGTTTAATAATGTATTAATCAATTTAGGATTTACTTCTTGCTATACTGACACTGCTCTTTTTGTTAAGAAGACAGGTGACTTCATTGTTATTCTTCTGTTATATGTTGATGATATGATCATCACTGGGAGTGACAAAAAGGGGGTAAATGATGTAAAGTCTATGTTAAAAGAAACTTTTGATATGTCTGACCTTGGATACTTGAGATATTTTTTAGGAATTGAAGTAGCTTATTCTGCGCGAGTATACATCCTATCTCAAATGAAATTAGCTGCAGACATTTGTACCAACTCAGGAATATCTGATGAAAAGAAAGTTGAGACTCCCGAAGTTATCAATGCAAAACTGCGACTTGAGGATGGTGTTCTTCTTGAGGATCCAACCCCCTACCGTCAATTAATTGGATCCCTCACCTATCTATCCATCACCCGTCCAGATATAGCTCATTCGGTTCATACAGCAAGCCAGTTTCAGCATGCACCTACTTCAGTTCATATGGCAGCCGTAATGAGAATTGTGCGATACATCAAAAATACCATCTCCAAGGGACTCTTCTTATCTTGTTCCTCATCTCTTGAGTTAACTGCTTTTACTGATGCTGACTGGGGAGGAAATCCCAATGATCGTATCTCAACTACTGGTCTTTGCATTTTTTTAAGTGAATCTCATTTTGTGGAGATGCAAGGAGCAGAAGATCTCACTATCATCCACTGAAGTTGAATATCGGGCCATGGCAATGACAACTATGGAAATCGTATGGCTCAGAAGTCTCCTTGGTGACATGGGCGTCCTCATTTTCTCTTCCACCAAGCTCTGCTGTGATAACAAAAGTGCCATATACATTGCAAGCAATCATACTTTTCACGAGCGGACCAAGCATATCGAAATGGATTGCCATTATGTTCGAGACGAATATCTCAGAGGAACTATCACATTACCATACGTTACTTCAGAATATCAACTGACTGACTTCATCACCAAAGCGCTCCCAACTCCACGATTTATGTTTCTTCTTAGCAAACTTTCGGTCTTCTCCCCTTAAAGTTTGAGGGGGCATGTTAAATTATGTATATATAAATATATATATATATACATATACATATACTTATATATATATACATACGTATATATATAAGTATGTATATACATATATGTATATATACATAATGTATTTCATTTTCTGTACAACAAAAAACCCGATAGGGGTTTTGTATTTTTCTTTTTTTCTTTCTTTTCCCCTTTTTCTTTTTCTTTTTTTATTTCTTCTTTTTCTTTTTGAAGGACCATAAGGGGCCCCACCCATCTAGTCGTTGGGGCCCCAAGGATCATATTTATGACCGTTGGGGCTCCCAACGACTAGAAGGGAGCCCCCTTTATGGTCCCTCCTTTAGCTCTCCTCCTCTATAAATAGAGAAGGCTCACACTTGTAATGGCATTGGGTTTTCACCCTCTTCTTTCTTTCTTCAATAATATCCAACTTATGACTTTAAGTCATTTTCTCCTCTTGTTGGTTTTTTGTATAAACTTTTAGTGTTTGTGTTCTTGGCTCTTGTGATCACTCTTAAAGAGTGTCTTTTGCTTTATTGGTGCTTCCGCCCCTCTTCATTACAATCTGATGGTAAACTGTCTTATTTTCGTTTCATTCCTACCTGTCCTAGAAAGGGAATTTAGAATCTGAAAGGTGCCCCAGTTTGCTCAAGCAAAATGCACAAGTGTATGCATGATTTTTTCTTTTTCGTTTTTTGGTTGAGTACAAACAAGTGAATGCATGATAACTTTATTTCCGAGCAGATCATTGAAGAGAAGAATGAACTTAGTGATGAAAACACAATCCTGGAAGCCGAGATTGAGAAACTGCAAACTCAGTTACAAGAGCGGATTCAGACAGAAGCGTGGACCAATTCCAGGGAGGTACCATCTTCCACGACAACATATAATGTAGGCCCAGCAGTCCTGTCATCATTGAATGATCAGATAGTGCCACCTGTTGTGGAAGCACATCAACATGTAATGAGGCCTACTACAACGCCGAACAATCAAATGATGCCTTCTGTCATGGGACCTACACTGCTGGCTACTGATCAAGCTGTGCCTTCCGTTATCAGACCTCTCTTTGTCTTCCCACTCCATCCTGACCTACAGAGCTCTTCAAAACCTAATAATGAAGGCGATTCTAATACCTCACAGCCTCATCTTGCGTTGCCTTCCTCTAATGTGAGAAGACCACATGCACGGTATCCCACCCTTTCAGACTCATGGCCATCACGGCTCCTAACCCAGCATCCAAGAGCAACTTCTGAGGAAGAACAATTGAGTACTAGCAGAGGGGAAGTGTCTGGTGATGTCAGCGAAACTACCAATGGGCTTGGTTCTGTTTGAACATAAAGAACAGTAATCAAGGTGTGCTTTGAATATTAAGAGTGATTCGATTTCGCATCATCTTAAATATGTTCTGCGGCTTCGATTATTAGCAATTGGTGCTGAGAAATGGATCGCCTTGAGGGCATGTTAAGGGAGATTGATAACACACTTGGCAATAATGTGTGAATTGTGATAGTCATAATGTCGATGATGATGACAATAATGATGGTATGGTAGATATATGATCATGATCATCAGCTGATTGGATGCTTAGGCAGTTACAGCGTTAGATATACTCTTGCTAGGTCCCTTGGTTGTTACTACACCCTTTCAGTACAGATAAATGTGTTGGCATAATTGCCATGTTCCATTGAGTAGTTTACCATGAATATTTCATCTTTCCTTTTGAATTGTACCCAACCAGATTGTCATGGTAAGGATGAAAAATCTTGTCACCTAATGTTGATAATTTAGCTGATTAATCATGTTACATTGTGACTTTGTCGATCGATTGTAATTAGTTGAGTTATACAGTTTCTGCTATGGTTCCGATATTGCTTTTTAAGAGAATTTTTCGAAAACATGACTAAAGTTTTTGCAATAATAAAAAACACATCTAAGTTTTTGGTGGTGTTAACAACACCTAAATTTATGTTAATCAAAAACACACTTCTTTCCATTTAAGTTGGGTTATAATCAACACAGGTTGAGTTAACAGGATAAAGTTACTGACTTATCATCAAAATTATCGCACACATTTAAGAGCAATTTTATTGGTAATAAAGCTGTGGTTTTTTTTATTAACCATGAAAACGTTTAGATGTGTTTTTAACAATATTGAAAACTTAGGTGTGTTTTTTATTTTGAGCAAATTTAGGCGTGTTTTGAAAACTCCCTGCTTTTTAACACATTTTTGAAAGCTGAGTTGTAGAAAAAAAGTATAATTTCCAAATAACCCCCTCCCTATAACTAATATAAACACCAAAGTTTTTCTACCTTTTTGAGTATTCGCCTCATTTAGCTTAAACTCGAGAGGTGCACCACTCTGCCCTTCAGGCGCACCTAAACTTTTCTTTTTTGGCCTTAGAACTTCTTCACAATTACCATTGTTACCTTATTTAAGATTATAACTGGGTTGGGTCTGGTCTCATCAAACCCAAATCTGTATTGGGTCTAAAAACTGGACCTAAACCTACCTAATATGAACTGAGTTTGGTCTCAAACTTTGCATGATCTTTATTTAAATTTTATCCGAGTTATATATTGGATCTGAATGATCACATTAAATAGATCGAGTTTTAATTAGTCACGTTTCTTACATTAGGTATAGAAGTAGACCCAAACTTGAACCGATGAGACAGATTCAAGTTTAGGTTTGGAATGGATATTAGGCATCCCAGATGGGTATGGGTTGGAGTCCCAATTCATTATGTTGCAGATCTGATTCATATTATCAGACCAAGATATATATATCTGAACCCACGTCGAACTGGAAAAAAATCAGGTTGGATCTGGTCAGTTGGGGATGATCAGAAAGGGCTTGATAGTTATGGCTGTTCTTATCTCACCCCTTAACCTTTTTCACATAGACATCGATATATTTTACATAAATTTTCAATGGATCTAGTAACTGATGAACTCATATAGTAATCGTTTCCCCAACTCTTATATATCACAAAAGAAAATAAAAAAAGACGCGGTTAAAGGGACACAGGGTACGTCAAATTTACTTCAGTTGATTTTTTTTACTGGGCAACAAACAAGCCTTTTCTGGACTTTTGGTGGACATTTGAAGATTAGCCTAGTAAAAAAATAGGGTTTTTTGCAAAAATAGTCCCCACCTTATAAGCCATTTGTAAATTAGTCCCTGCCTTGTCAGGTTTTCCTAATTGGTCCCTGCCGTTTGGTTAACCTTTGCAAATGGATCCCTGAGGTTAACAGCAGTTCTTTTCCTTTGACAGAAACCGTTAAGGTCAGGCAAATTGATGGTTTTGCCCTTAGAGGAACTATTGTGCAAATATCACATAAGGTAGGGACCAATTTGCAAAAAGTGTGAAAAATGACTGTTTCTGGGGTGTCAATGGGTCGGGTTTGACCCGATCCCAACAGGGTTTGGTGATAAATAAGAGGGTCCGATTAGTATCTGGGTCGGACCCAAAGGCAGTGTTTTAAAACTGGGTGACTCATCACTCCGCTTGTCCTTGAGTCACTCATGATTCAGTTGGGTCAACTGGGTGACTTGGCTGGGTCATGTTAACTTTATATTTTATATAAAATATATAAATGTATGTATATATTATATATATTTTATACTATTTTACTAATATATTATATATAATATACATTATTTTTATAATATATTTAATGTATGAATTTATTAATACATGTATAATCATATTTTTATATATAATATACATAATATTTATATTATATTTCATATAATATATGTAATTATATATATAATATATTATATATGTATATATGCATGACTCAGTTGAGTTTTGTTAAAGTTGGGTCGCAGCTGTTTTTTGACCCGGTGATTGGGTGATCTCAGCTGAGTCAACTGAGTCACCGGGTCAACCCGGCAAGTTTTTAAAGTATACTCAAAGGGTCCGATTAATATATGGATTCAAGTATGTTTTGTAAAATTTCATACCAGGCCCAAACCCAACTCGAGTTCTGACTAAGATTCACAAATTTTTAATGTAAAAAAGATAAAAATTATTATTTTAACAGGTCTGGTTCATGTAATCCTTATAGGATCCAAGTGTGGTTTATCTTATGGTGGGTCTGATTGCACCCCGGTGAGGACCCGGTACCAGCATCTCAAACTAGGTTTGGGTTTGGTTCCACTTGAGTTCAAACCAAACCCGACCAGTTGACACCGCTAGTCTGCACTCATCAAGGACCATTTTGAAAAAAAAAACAAAACAAAGGTATCTAAAAACATTGTTCTGCCCTCATTAGGACCATTTTGTAAAAAAGCTATAAGGTAGGGACTGATTTACAAAAAGTGAGTAAAAACGACTGTGTTGCCTTCCGAAAGGTCTTGCAAGAAACAAGGCAACCCATATGTTTTTTTTTCATTGGATTAATAAGGGTGCAAAAAACGAATAAGGGACTATTTTGAATAAGCATTGCCTTTAATGTTTTTCCATCAAACAAGAAACCGCTCTCAGATCGCTTGTAGTATTCTTTTATATATATATATATATATATATATATATATATATATATATATATATATATATATATATATATATATATATATATATATATATATATATAAATTTCAACGGTTTAGGCCTTCTCTAATTCAACCGAGGCCGGCATTTCCAGTTAGACACTCTAGGGTACAACGATTAGGATATCTTAGACTTGAATATGCATTCTTAGAAAAAAAGGTGTAAGACATTTCCTGTCAGGCCTAAACTAATTTAGCATGACAACCTCGAATCCCCTTTACAAAGCCTCTTTACGATTGAATTCATTTACTAATTCAATTCCAAATATAACATGCAATATGCCAATTGTAATTGCTTGATGCATTTTCTTGCCGTTTTAATGGTGGGTTTTTCTTGTGTTTTGGTACATGTCTGTTCATTTTTTGTATATAGTGATCTCTATAAAGGAAGAGGGCCTTTCCCCATATTCATATATATATATATATATATATATATATATATATATATATATATATATATATATATATATATATATATATATAGAGAGAGAGAGAGAGAGAGAGAGAGAGAGAGTAGAATATGAGAACTATAATATGAGAACTAGAAATAGGGGCATTTCCAACACTTTTTTTGCAAATTCAATCATGTGGATGTGCTTGGCATGATGAATTTGCTATGAATCAACCATTGGATCGTATACTTTAGAGGAAAAATATGATT
Source organism: Nuphar pumila (assembly GCF_984573655.1). Taxonomy (NCBI): domain Eukaryota; kingdom Viridiplantae; phylum Streptophyta; class Magnoliopsida; order Nymphaeales; family Nymphaeaceae; genus Nuphar; species Nuphar pumila. Next base: position 51,944,287 of record NC_143265.1, read on the forward strand.
TTTCAATGCTTGAATATTTATGAAGATTATGAGACATTGATTTTAAGAGCGAGTTCTTAGTTCTTATAAAACCATGCATGTATATCACATCCATACGGTTAGATTCAAGAGAAAAAAACAAAAGATCCATTAAAATCATGGTTCACACATATACTTCTCATATTTTCAGTTCTCAAATTCTAGTGACTATATATATATATATATATATATATATATATATATATATATATATATATATATATATATATATATATATATATATATATATATATGAGAACTAAACATATTAGGCCCAATTTCTCATTCTGCCTCATAGGTTTTAAGTGTTTTATGATAGATCTGAACAGTTCGCTGTGTTTAGCATGTTCTATTTAGTGGGAATCAACTCTTGGATCTTGCCTTTTTGATGAAAAAACTTGTTTTTCTGAGCTAGAAAAAACTGGTACCTTTATAGCCATTGATTTTGGATCACCTGAAAAACCTTTATACAAGTCAGATTCCGATGATCCCAAAGTCGATTCCCACTAAACAAAACTTATAGATCAATATATGGTGTTAGACATGAAAAATAATTCTTAAAACTAAGATTTTTAAAAAGGCTTAACTAGACCTAACAAGAAAAGAGGCCTAAAGAATGCATTACTCTAATGATACGGTGGCATGCAGCAGAAATATAACAGCTCTCACTTTAAATATGCATGCAATATACCTTAAATGATACACTCTCTCTCATCCTTTTCTATGTAACAACCTTAAAATTTCTCTCGTTCTCATCCTTTCCCATGCAACCTTAAATGACACTCTCTCCCTCACAATGCAAATAGAAACCGTCGTAGGTATTGGACATGGATGATGGCATCATCCATGTAGTTGTATGTCTCACGTGAAAGACCTACGGCAGCCTAACTGTAATACTTTTATAACAAGTGAATCTTAACCCGAACTCGGGTCAGAGCTGGGTCCGATTCTGGTTAGAATATCACAAACTAGATGTCAATTTGTCGTACTATTCAGATCTTATGGGTGCATCTCAAATCATTAATGTGATCCATTTCATTGGTTTCAATTTTGATTCTATTAGACAGTGATCGGGATGGTGATTGGTCAAAACCCGATCCATTAACAGATTCACTCGCGTCGATAGACATATGGTCCCAATTGATGCATCAAAGAGTACGATGTTGTTGGAAATTGGTTTCTAGCCCTAATCGATCCTCAAAATGATTTAGGGAATCAGCCGGTACAAGCTGACTTGAATAGGGCAGAGTCTGTTGATTTATTTATTTTTAATTCAAAAAAATCATAAAAATTTACAAGAAAAAGGATTCATTCAATCGTGAATCAACTTGAACTGGGGAGATTCAGCCCAATTCTGCTGATTTCGGGTTGAATCAGAGAAATTTTAAGTAGGACTTGATTCAAACTTGAAGCCAATCGTTTTGGTGACTATTTGATTCAATTCTCATAATACTGCATAATAGAGTTGCAAATGGGTATGAGACGTTGACCTGGCATTGGATCGAGCTTTCAATGATTGGGTCTAGTTTGTATCTGGATCTGACTTGCAACACATTGTAGAATTCTGGATACAAATACATTTTACTTTCAAGACATACATGGATGGCAATAGACCGATGGTTGGAAACTAACGTTTTTTTTTTTTTTAGAAAACCAAAAGACATACATGGACATGGCTGATGGCATGTCTACATGCCATCATCCATTTAGTGTGTGTGAGAGAGAGCTATTTAAGATCCACCACCCATAGTGACAAACGTTTTTATCGGCAATTTCTTGTTTTTCAAAAACTCATGAGAAATTGAAAGAATTCCATAAATCTCGCATTTTTTTCGGCAAAATCTTGGCAATAAAAAAATAATTTAAAAATATATAATTTATTTTTTATAAGAAAATATTAATAAAAATGATTTAAAAATAAAAAATACATGATTTTTTGCAATAAATAGCCATTTAAAACATAAATATCTTGTTTAAATCACGGTCTTTATGTTTTTTTCATAAATCTCTCAATATTTTGTAAATCTCGCAAGAAATTGCCATTTTAAACTTTTAGGCAATTTTTCACAATATTATCGTGAGATTTTTATAAATCTCGCAATATTTGTCACTATTCTACCACCATATCATTTGTGAGAGAGAGTGTGTCATTTAAGGCAGTTGCATGAAAAATAATGAGAAAGAGAGAAGTTTTAAGGTTATTGCATGGGAAAGGATGAGTGAAAGAGTGTCATTTAAGGTATGGCATACATTATATTTTGGAATGCATCACAGTCGTTGGATCTCAAAAGATCCAATAGCTAATAAGAGAGTAGATACTTCAGGAGTACCGTGTATATATATATATAATCAATAGAATATGAGAATTAGAAATATTGTTGAGTCCCGATATGGCGAAACACACAAGAAGGAGGTGAATTGGGTTTTAAAATTCTTTCGGTTTTCACACGGACTTATATAAATAAATCAAGAAAAGTGATGCGGAAGCAAAAAAAAATAAGCAAATTACTACGCAAGGTTTATAGAGGTTCGGCCAAACCCGATCTACATCCTCTTGGCACTCTTGCCCAATCCACTATACCCCTACTTTCACGTGTTAGGAACCAAATCTCCTAGCTTCAAGGTGCTAGGAACCAATAACAATAGTTTTACATTACTTGTGAAACCCAACCGTGAGCTTTACTGAGTCACCGTAATTTAACCCAAGAGTTACCAATATAAATGGTTGAATACAATCACACTTTTACACTATACAAATGTGAACACAGTTATGTGCAAGGGTGAGTGAAACCCAATGCAGAAAAGCTAAAAATAATTTCAACACTAAGCAAAGAAATTGTAATGCTTTAGAACACTTGAGAGCTTTGATCTTGAAGAGCTTGATGATTTCATTTGTTTCCACAAATTCAACAGTATTGGAGTAGTTTTTCCTCTTCAATAAATACTTGAAAATGATCTTGGTCCATTGGGAGAAGCGTTAGGCATACAAACCAAGAATTTCAAATGGATTTATGACCATTAGAATCGCCCATTGCTCTTACATGTTGACATTTAACTTCATGTGTCGACATATATTCTCTGAGGGTAAAAATGTCATCATTTGGGTCGACACTTCATTCATATTTTCAACTTCGTTCAAAGCTCCGTTCTTCAGCAGATGCCAACATTCAAATCAAAGGGTCGACATTTCACTTTTTGATTGCTAGAGGGGTCGACACTAACTTTATGAATGTCGACACTTCTGTGCACAATAGATATTCAAACATTCAGTTGCTAGAGGTCAATAAGTTATTCAAGGATGTTGACATTTTTAGGGTCAGCACTTCAATCCCGAAAGTCGATACCTTTTTATTTTTTTTGTGAGTCGACACTTCATCTTTAAGGGTTGACACTTTGAGCTCAGTTCAAGCAGGCATGCATTTGGTTTGTCGAGAGTCGACATGTCATTCACGCGGGTAGACATACTTTGCCTTTCAACATGATATTCTTTTGAACTTTGTTTTTGGGCTCTTCATGAGTCAACATGTGTTTTCCAGGAGTCGACACTTAATTAGTAAACTCATTGTATTTTTGCTTAAACACCTTATTTCAAAGTATGATCTTTTTGAGACTTTTTGAAGGAATTTTTGGCACTGCAATGTGAATATTTTCTTCACGTAAAGTCAGTTAAAATCCCTACACACTTGAGGTATAACCATTAGTCCATTAGAAAGTTTTGTTATTATCAAAATTAGTCTAGGAGTTCAACAATATGGGCATTTCCAGCACTTTTTTTTGCAAATCCAACCATGTGGATGTGGATGTGCTTGGCATGACGAGTTTGCTTGGAATCAACCATTGGATCGTGTATTTTCGATGAAAAAATATGATTTTTGAATGCTTGAATATTTATGAAGATTACGAGACATTGATTTTAAAGCCTTAAAAAATCTCATTTATGCATCAAAATCGGACAATTCAAAAGTAGGTCCTTATAAAACCAAACATGCAGCAGATCACATATGTATTGTTAGATGAAAGAGAAAAGAACAAAAAATTCATGAAAATCACAGTTCACACATTAGTTCTCATATTTTCAGTTCTCATATATATATATATATATATATATATGAGTAATGTGATCCTTAGGCCCCTTTTTTGTTAGGTGTCGTTAGGCCCCTTAAAAATCGTAGTTTTAAGCATTTTTTCTCACGTCTAACACCATAGATGTGATATACAAGCTTTTCTAGTGATCCAAAATTAATGGCTATGAAGGTACCAATTTTTTTCTCAGAAAAACATGTTTTTCATAAAAAACATCATGACCAATAGTCGATTCTCACTCAATTGAGCATGCTAAACACATCTAATGGTTCAAATCTATCATAAAACACTTAAGACCTATGGGGCAGAATGGGGCTAATTGAGAAATTGGGCCTAATATGTTTAGTTCTCTCTCTCTCTCTCTCTCTATATATATATATATATATATATATATATATATATATATACTACATGGCAAATTTGACATGTTTCTCTAAATGCCCCCACAAATTTTGAAATCCTCAATGTTCAATTTTGCAGGTTCCTAACTTTTTAGGACCTTTTTACCTTTAGCATTCACAGATCTTCTCATTTTTGCATGTTATTTCACAATGCTCTCCCGTTTTCGCTAAATCTCACTAAAAATAAAATTTGCATAATATTTCTGCAAAAATCATGATTTTTTCACAATATATGATTAAAAAATGACTACTTTTGCATGCAAGATTTCATTTTTGCGTGCAAATCTATATAGAGAATGAGAGGGAGAGAGAGAGAAATTAATAGTTAAGGGATAAATGATACATGCTAAATGGGTTTTTCTGCCCTTTTGGTGTTTTTTCGTAGTTTTGACTCCATAAATGTGTTGGGCATGGTGGATTTATGAGGAATCCACACCTGGATCATGTGTTTTTGATGAAAAAAATGATATTTGGAGCCTTGAAAATTTACAAAGATTTTGGACCATTGATTTTTTGAACCTTATAAAAATCTACCCATGTGTTAGAATTGAATGCTTCAAGAGCTAATCCCTATAAAATCAAGTACATAGATCACATTTGTATGGTCAAAATTTATATAGAAAATGAAAAAAGACTGAAAACTCATTTAGCATGCTCATTTAACACCCAACTACCAATCACTATATATATAGAGAGAGTGATTGGTAACTGGTGCTAAATGAGTGTTTATATATATATATATATATATATATATATATATATATCGACGATTAGAGTGTAAATTTCATTTTGGTGATTGCAAAATTCTACCTTTTGATGCAAAATTCATAAAAAGTTTGCAGAATTCACAAACTTTCACATGTTGTTGACTTTAAACAATGCAAAGTTTCATTTAGCATGCAAATTTATCTGTATATAACTAGGGATTTGTATTTATTTTTTTTTATTTTTTTCGTTTATGTGTGGAATGAGCAGTAATCCTTTTTTCTCTAGAATCCTAATCCTTTTTTTTATACTCTTGTAGTGATTCTTGTGAAAGTTTTTTTCTTAATTTCTCTTATCAACTTTTCCAGTTAGTTTTTTTGCTTCATTCCAGCAATTACCATTGTTTCTAAGTTTTTTTCTTTTTATGTAGACATGAGCAATTAATAGATGTGGTTGGGGTTGAATAGGTTACGAGAGTTATTGGTTTTTTGAGTGTTTGTTGTTAACTGAATAATATGATATGTGGTTGGTGTAAGATAGCTTCTAAAAGGGTATGGATATTTTACATCAACTTAGTTGGAGATCTATATTGGTTTTTTAAAAAGAGTAGCTATAATGTCTTAAAAAAAGTTGAAAACATGTGAAATTGGACATCGGGCAGATTTTAACAAATTATAGGTTTTTAAAAAAACATCATTTTTGTCATACAATATTGTCATTTTCCATATATATATATATATATATATATATAACATGCATACTACCAAAACTATCAGATGTCATATAATTAGGAATCATGGTTGCATATACAATCAAACTGACATTGTTGCTATCAGCTTCTCAACCAAGTTGCAACTTTAATTGTCATTATTTTTTTTTCACAAAGCAACTTTGGAATTAGTGGAAAAGAGCCGTGAACAGAGTAGGGCAATTCTAGGTATAGATGCAGTTCAAACCTAGTAAGTGGCCCTCTTTATCTTTGACAGGTAACAATTCATTTCTTCAATGCTAACTTTTCTTTGACAGGTCAAAATTCGTTTCTCATAGGAGGTATTGAGCACAGATAAGAGAGAAAGAGCAAAAATAGGGAAAAGGACCAGAGGACACAAAACAGGGAAAATAAACAAAATGGAAAAAGGACATCTAATATCCATCAAATAGAGGAAATCTTGGTAGAACAGCAAGTGACACTGTTTCCCATGCTCTCCCATAAAGATGTTACTGAGAAGAAAAGCATGCCCTCTATGGACTGATCCTGATCTTTCATTTTGATGACAACGAAGTTGATACCTACCGAACATCACTAGTGCGGGGAATCAGTAGAGAGCAGAAGCCCGGATACAAATTCAGCAGTTGACATGGCCTAGAGCAGTAGCCTAGCAGTACAACCATGCCTGACAGATGAATTGCCCGTTTGGTTTCAGCAAAACATCTGAGCTCCTATCAATGATTCCAACAACACCAAGCACTCGAGAGAGAGTTATCTTTGAGATTGTGATAAGAGTCTGGGAGCAGAAGAGCAAAATCAGGAAAGTAGAGAAACAAACATAGAACGATGAACAATTTGCAGATATTTCCTCATAGCAAACCCACTATGAATACTTGCATAAAACATGCTAGAAATCTAGAAAGCAAATCTGCACGACAATGAAGATGCTGTAATGGAGGAAAATTAGGGTTTTATAGTGAGAAATGTGAGTGTTTTTTCGTATGAGCTCTTTCTCTTCTTTTTTTTTGTTGAAAGTCCAGCTGCGATTAGGCAGACCCCTACCAGATTTCATTCTATTGTAAATTTCTGTTACAATAAATTATATATCACCCTTATCAGGGAACCAATAAGGGGGTGGTATTTCCACGACTTTTGTATACCCCTTTTGCTAACTGTGCTAGATATCTGGTTATAAAGTTCGAATTAAATCTAGATTTCCATACAACTATTTTGTTGAATCTATACAAAAAAAACTCACCTCGGGAGGAATATTTTGCAGTGGATCCTTACCTTCGCAAAACCTTTGAACTCTGACCACCAGGGCAGTTCTACCGGATTCTAAAACCATCTTGGCATTATGGTCCACAAGATTAAGAATATCCTTCTCCCCCAAAAGTTCCATGAGTTTAGAAAAATTCCACATATGCTGATATGAAGCCATTCGGGTTGGGGAGGGAGGGAATCAACAGGTCAGGCGTCTCCATCTAGTCGTTGCATCATCAGAATTTTTTAGCACACACAGAACATGTTCTCTTGCTGTTATAATCCCTTCTCGTTGAATCCGATTCGTTGTTTTCCTTTTGCCATAAAAAAACTGAGCATTACGCATCTGCCATGTGATCCAGATGAGAGTTTGGAATGTTCTTTCCCAACTCTGCCTAACTACACTCCCATTAATTTTGACTGCGAACCACGATTTTATGTCATTCCACAGGTTACCAGATGGTTTCCATTGGATCCCATATATTCTCCATATACCTGCGGTAAAAGGGCATAACAAGAAAAGATGTGAGGCTTCTTCATTAGCTGATGTACATAGCTCACAGTGACTAGGGAATTGGAAGCCATGACTTGACGGTGTTCCATAAGCAACTTTCTCAGGTCACTGTTTTATCATACGAACACTTTTTTGATGCACTTGGGTCGAATATGGAATGGCCTTGGAGAAGACTAGGGATTTCAAAAAGTATATTCGTGATTAATTTACTTTTTGATAAGGCAAATCTCTCCAATTTATTCCTTGAAAATTCAATTAATTTCATGTATCTTCTACCAAACAGCACCTTAATTCAATTTTCTTTGACCAAAATATCTTAGCCATTTCTCGAGCCTTCTCAAAGCCCTTCAAGCGGCAATCTCTGTAGGAGCCTTGCAGAAGAACGATAGATTCTCATCTTGGATACCCCTTGTTTTCTTCAATGTCCAAGTCCTCCTGAGGATTTTGATGCCACTAACAGAAAGGCATTGCACCATGCCATGTGTACAAGGTTAAGAAAGTTCTGGAAATAACAAATTGGTATGCTGCCTTAGTGATTATTTGAAAAAAAATGGTATGCTGCCTTTGGAAAGGTGTTAATTTTTAAGAAAAAACATCATGGTTCAACCGTAGCAAAACTACGTTGTCTTTTTAAATAAATCTTTGAAAAACCAAATGAAATTCAGTCCTGTTCAAAGTACCCAAAGAGAAAAATAAAACTCGTTCTTTTAAGAGAAAATGTATTGAGTAACTGTACTGCTCCTGAGAATAATGGTATTTCATAGTGTGTCCATAAAACATCAAAATATTCCTTGCATATCCAACCACTGAATTTTGGGGTCATTTTTATCTTTTAGCAGAAATTTGCTAACACCAATTCAGCTAAACTCTCCAACCTTTAAAGTTTCAACAAAACTCAGCTTTCACCAGTATAACTGAGATTCGCCTATACATCGAAACAATGAAAGTATGAGGTGACTGTGTTTTTTAGGATAACACCCTTTCGTTGAAGCATAAAGCCCTCTGCCACTCCCTGTGACCGATCGAACGAAACTCTCCAGCCTTTAAAGTTTTAACAAAACTCGACTTTATAGGCATAGAAACACCGAAACTCAACTTTCTGAGTTGTCACCATGTTGCGAAGCTCTCCAACATTTAAAGTTTTAGCAGAACTTGTCATTTACCAATGTAACTCATTTTTTAGCGAAACTCATTTACATATAAAAGACGAAAGGCGGTATATTTTGAAATTATGCTTTTTATTCGACTCCACTCTCAGTTTTTATGGAACAGCTTAAAATGTGTTGTTGTCTTGTTCCATGTCCTTGCTGTCTCCGACGTCTTTTTTCAGCGACTATTCCGGCAAGTACAGTGATTGTTCTGTGACATGGTGAACTCTCCGGTAGGTGTCCTTTTGCCCTTTTCATGAAATGTTTCTCCCAATGGATTTCAACATTTTTTTTTATGTTTGTGTGCACTATTTCATTTGATCATTGCTGAGATTTTAATGGGTCTATGTTGTAAGATATGCATATATAGTTTCTCATGAAACGTTGCTCCCTATGGATTTAGACGTTCTACTATCATGTTTGAATGCATTGTTTCAACATATGATTGTCAACCTTCTTATGTCAAATTTAATTGTTATTTGTTGTAGGTGGATGTTGTGAGCATGGATTGAGGGTTCGGACATGGGAAGGGTAAGACTGAAGTTGGTTAATTTGGGTTTGAGAAAAAATCTGGTTATCCTTAATGGTGCAACATAAAACTCTAAAATTTTGTGAGTTGGTTCTTAACAACTTATGAGGTAGTCTCTATCCAAATTTCAGGTTTATAGGATGCGGGAATAGAGAGTTATAGATTTTAAAGATGTCAAAATGTTTTGGTCTGGATAGTGGCAACACTACAAGAAATTACCTTTTTAATGGTGTGCCTCTTATGCGTGCTAGTATTGAAGCATTTTTTACTGACATGAGATACCTTGACAAAGACAAACACTCTCACATCAAAATTGAGTTCTTTGCATCATTGGTCTCTGTAGCTCTTATATCGACTCTGAGTTGTATTCTATCTATTTTATATCATATATACCTACTGAGTATAATATTGCAGTATAATTGATGTATTTATAGTTCGTTCAACAACTTCATCTCAATATATAGACAATTGACTGAGGCCTTCTATATAAAGCTTCATACAGAGCTATCCCAATGTTTGCATAATAACTATTATTGTAGTCAAATTATGCAAGTACCACATGCATATCCCAATCGCCCTTCTAATCTAAAACACAGACTTGCAACATACTTTTTAAAGTCTTTATAGTTCTTTTTGACTAACGATCTTTTTATGAATAAAAAGTCATACTAAACTTTAATTTTGTATCCAAGGCCTGCTGCAATTATCCTCAAAATTGAGAGGTAAAATGAGGATCACTGTGAGATATAATCGAGACTAGCACTCTGTGTAGTCGAATTATCTCCTTGATATATAGATTTGTCAGACTCTCGAGGGATTGACTAATCCGAATAGGCAAAATCTGTGTTGATTTGGTGAGTTTGTCAACTATTACCCAAATAGCATCATGCTACTGATGGGTTCTGGATAAACCCACCACAAAATCTATGGTAATGTCCTCATATTTTCACTATAGAATCTCCATTTGCTGCAATATTTTGCCAGGTCTCTTATGCTCAATTTTGATTTGTTGGCAAGTTAAGCACTTCGAGACATACTTTGCAATTTCATGCTTCATGTCATTCCAATAATACCTTCGCTACAAGTCCTTAAACATATTTATACTCCTCAGGTGAATGATTTACTTAGTTTTGTATATCTCATCCAATAATTTCCCCCTTAACTTACTATCATTGGGTTGCCAAAGTCACTCATTCATCCAAATGCTTTTATCCTCGTACAACCATAAGGAGGTATTTTCTTGTTGAGTGGGTGCCTTCAATTTCTCATACCCAGTGTCCTATCCAATAATTATCCTTGTAATGATTTCAAGTTGGATGACCAAATTGGATAACCTGATAGCACCATAATCATGAGCGAAAGGTTTACAATAAATGAGATCCTTCAATAATTTTTATCATTTTTCCACTAGACTAGCCAAGGCACCACCTAGTCATATGCAGGGCAATTCGTGAAAAATCTTGAATAAACTGTTGATAATATCTTGCCAAATTGAGGAAACTCGTAATGTCTCCAACATTCTTCGGTTGTTCCCAATTCATCATAACATCCACCTTAGTAGGGCCTACAGATACTTCATTCTTCGATATTACATGACCTTCTCAAGCCAAAGTTTACATTTTAAGAACTTAAGAAATAATTGATGTTCTCTAAGAGTCCCAAATATAGTTCTCAAGTGGCCTTAATGCTACTCTTCACTTTCTGAATACACCGATATCTCATCAATGAAAAAAATCATGAACGAGTCCAGGTATGGCCAAAATACCAGATTCATCAAATCCATAAATGTTGATGGTGCATTAGTGAGTTTGAAATGCATCACCATAAACTCATAATGCTTATGTCTCGTTCAAAAAGTTGTCTTTGTAATGTTGTTATCCTAGACCATGAGTTGATGAAACCCAGATCTAAGGTTAATCTTTGAGAATACTTTGGCCTTCTGCAATTGATCAAATAGATCCTGGATACGGGGCAAGGGATACTTGTTCTTAATAATAACTTGGTTGAGCATCTGGTAGTCGATAAACAACCTTATTGAACCATCATTTTTCTTCACAAATAATATTGGTGCTCTCCATAATGATACACTTGGTCGAATAAATCCTCACTCCAATAGCTTCTGCAATTGCTCCTTCAGCTCCTCAAGTTTTGTCAGTGCCATACGATATGGTGCCTTAGAAATTGGGAATGTTTCAAACATCAGTCCAAAACTAAACACTACTTCATGATGTAGAGGGAGTCATGACAGCTCATCTGAGAATACCTTTGGAAACTCACAGACTATCTTCAACTCCTTTATCGGCTTGGTCATATGCTCCACCAGGGTTACACTTACTAGAAAAGCAGTGTATCCTTTTCTTAGATATTTCTAAGTCTTTAATGTAGAAATGACTCAATCCTTTAGAATAGGTCTAGATAATCTAAATTCCATATCTAAAAAACCTGGTCCAGATAAAACAACCTTCCTTTTTTAGCATAAGACACTAGCATAATGTTTAAATAACTAGTCTATGCCCAATATGACATCATACTCAATCATATCAAGCATAACAAAATTAGTAGGTAGATTTTTCCCATCTAATTTTATGTATATGTCTGACGCATAAGTTACACACATAGAGTTATAACCAATAGGGTTATATACATCTAATGCGTGATTCAGAGGCTCAATGTTCAACCTCAATTGTTTGACAAATTCTCATATATAAACAAATGGTTGCACACAATCAAACAAAATAAAAGCAACTTGACTAGTGACTAACATAAAACCTTGCACTAACTCACCCTTTTTCAATTGATCAGCAGTGGTAGCATAGATACGAAGTACCACCCTATTATGGATGGTCTATTGTGGTTGCTGCTGGGACTAAACTCCCTCAGTTGTTGCTTCTGATCATCAACCTCTTTCACACGACATTACCGAATGTAATGGCCTATCTTCCTATATTAGAGATAGGCACCTGTGTCACGAAGGCACATCTATCCAATGTGAGAACAATTGTACTTCTGACATGATTGATTTTCCTCCCATATGGCTTGGTTCTTCTATGATGCTTCTGCTTTTTAACAGGTGGTGCGAACTTCTTTCCACCAAAATTCTTCTTGTTGGTACTCCTCTAATCACCAGGTTGCTGCCAAAGTTTATTCCACTGGGACTTCTGCCCTTTGGCCTAGTCTTCTTCTAACAATGTTACTACTTGGATGACATCATCAAGTGATTTTGGCCCCTCCACCTATAGCCTGTATGTCCTGAGCTACTTGTTGCAGGTTATTTTTCATAGCCTGCATCATGGTCTCCTACTACATCACGACCTCAACTAGGTCGTCCAGCATGTTCATAATGTTGTTACAACTAGCACCTCACACCATCTATTCAAACAAAATTATTATAAGTTCTAGGTCATGTAGTCATGTCTATTGAGTGATGTTCCTATCAAATTGTTTTAAGTTCTCAATTAGACACAAATTTTCATCAAGTAATATCAGAACATGCATATCAAAGAATTATGCTGGAACATACTTGAGCGATGTCAGATTGTTGGACGAGCCATGAACCAAAAATTTTATCCTATGCATTGATTCCAAAGCTGCAATGCCCCAAAATATACATTTTTTTTAAACTCTTTATAATACATCAGAAGTATTCATTTTGATTCTGATTATAATTTTGGGCAGTTACTAGTACTCTAACTCAACATAGGACTTGATCCATTCTTTGTATCAGACTTGGGTCAAGGTCTAAATCGTGAATTGGGTCCAACTCAATAATCTAAAATTCAAGATAAAAGAGCGACAATATAATTCATGAACCAATTTAAATCATTCATCAATTGAATGAATTGTTTGAAAGCACTCAGCTCTAAGGCCCACAACATTATCAAAGAAAAATAATAAGTCTTAATAGTCATAGATTGATTTTTCAAAACTTCTTAAGACTAAAATAGTTGGTTCGCGGTACCGCCTGTAGCATCCCGCCATTGCTCTAACTCGTTCACTCATTACCTAAATGTTTATAATATGGGGTCAAACTCATCAAGTTTCAGTAGAAACACAATAACATTATATATATATATATATATATATATATATATATATATATATGTATATATAACCAAGCATACATTAAATTATACATCTTTTCATAACATATACAATGCAACATAATAATCATAATGCTATCAGATGGACAACTATGACAATTAAATTCATGCAACATATTATAAAATATTAGCATATCAATGATTAGGTATTTTTATAATTAAGGGCATTATTTCAACATGAGTTTATTAGAAAAGTAATTTGCTCAAATGTAAGACCTTGTTTTTCTTGTTTACCCTTTTTATAGGCACTCACAAAACACGACGTTGAATAAGAGGAGACTACTCGGTGGTTTATTATGTCATATATTTTAATGATCAGAGTGACTTACTGAAACTGACTCACTCTGAGTGGTTCGCGATAAAGAGATACCCCACTAGTGGCAACAACAAACAAGATGCATCCTAAACTTTTATATAAAACATGAACATACACTCTAGAACAAAATTGGTAGTTCACCCCCCTAACCTTAGGATTAGGGACCAAATGACCTTTCTTGCTCAAAAAGAATTATAACGGGTTTCATGAGAGTTTGTACCACCTACCATCTCTAAGATAAGCTATGGACTAAATAGGTTATTGAATTTCCTTTTTTATTAAGGCAAGGTGTCAATGCATTTTATCACATGTGTCATTTAACATTCAACTCTTCCTGTCCAAATAGCCCAAGTAACCTTGCATCCGCTCCATGGTAACTTTTTAGATTACCCTTATGGCAAGAGCATCATACTGCCTACTCATGACAGTTACACAGATTATTAGGACATTCATGTTGATAACATATTTAGTATGCCCTTGGTACCTTTAAATCAATTGAGCATTTATACCCCCACATATGCTTTGAGGTAACTTTATGTGTGTATATATACTTTTTCATATCTTTGTGTCTTATGATACCATATTGGTTCTTTTAAACCACTTGCTCATTTATGAGAATTCATGTGTGCATGCATGATTTTCATGACTTATTGCACATCATAATCACATGTCACATATTATATTCATGCACTTATGGCACCACATTGGTTCTTTTAAACCATTTGATCATTCATGTGCATGCATGCTTTTCATGACTTATTGCACATTATCATCACATGCAATGTATCATAATATCATGATGCACATTATAACATCATGACAAAATTTAAATTTTTACACTCCAAAAAGAATTTTTATAAAAGATTGCATAAACCCCATGCCTCAGTAGGCCAACATACCGTACATCAGTATGTCACATGTCTATCTAGTTCACTTCTGGAACCATCATATATCCATCTAGTTCACTTCTGAAACCATCTCATGCATTCAACCAAACAATTTCTTAACTTGGGATGGATAATATAAAAATTTATCTATCATTAAAAAAATTATCATAAATCGTACATAATGATTTAGGCTTTGAGAATTTAAATAAAGGTTCTTACACATGTTATATGCATACAAGCAAACACTCAGACCTTAACTCATTACAAAATATGAAATAAAAATTTTGTAACACTGACTCATCTATAATCACAGAATAGTCTTGTCCAATTTTATCTCTTCAATAAAAAAACAATCATAAATTATCTAAGAAGAATTAGATGCTTGGGATTTTTATTATGGGTGACTTGTCATATCAAATTCAAGTCCACAAAAATCCATAATTTAACTTTATTCTAAGAAAGAGCTAAAAATCCTGAAACATATATTGTTTATGTTATTTGATAGAACGCGTTTAAGAAAATTATAAATTATGTACTAAATATCATGAATTTTTGTTTTTAAACCATGATGAATCAACCTTTAAGGTTTTAACCCTATGTTCTTCCATATCTAGACTAACACACCTTAAAATCTCAGTCGATGTTCCTGAGTATTATTAAAGATATGATTTTTATAAAATATTCTAGCTCTGTAGACTCAATATTAGGACATAATTGTTGTGTTGACTTGCAGAGTTCATATCTCCCAATCCACAACTCATCCAAGTCTGGGATTTGATCTGCGACACCTTTTATATGTATGTAGCATCCTCACAAATTTTCAAGATTCATGGGTCTAAGGTTTTGAGAGAAACAAATTTATGATTATGATTGGGCAGATCAAAATACACTAAACATAATAACAAGAATCAACCAAGAACTTCATGATTTCAAAATGAAACATCAAGAAATCATCCAATAGTTTCTAAATCATTAAAAAACATATTAAATATATTCATACACATATATATCATATTGTATAAATAGAAATCCAACACATAACATGAACATAACATTCAAAATCAAATGTTTTTCAAGAGAGAACATGTTTTCTCCATGTTACGAATAAAAATCAGCTTCATAAAAAGCAATTTGGGTTTTAAAACCTTCATGCACAAAACAATATCATTGACTATGTGAATCTAGGCGGCTATACGTGTTGATATGCATTTGAGGATCATCCCATGACATGTTCTTGTATCCTAGTACTATACACATACAAGTTAAGGTGTACATACATAAAAATTGTTAGATCTTACTATGATCTTCCCGAAATTCATCTCCATCGGTCGGCTCCTTCCCACGAGATACACCACCAATGGAGATGCAACAATACCCAAGATGTTTTTCAAAGAGGGGCATGAGGGAGGAAGAAGATATAGAGAGAGCCAAAAATGTATGGGAGGAGAAAAAAAGCCTCTCTTTAAATAATTCTCCCCAAAAGGTCTCCTAATTAAATAGGGAAGCCATCTATGAATCCTAATTAATTAAGATTTTTAATTAAATAAGAAGTCAACCTAGATAATTAGATAAGTAGAAGGAAAAACAAAGTAGGTGGGGATGTCCCACCTTGTTTGGACTTTGACTTGGCTTGAGTCTCTATCTTGGACTCCATAACCCAAGTGGATCTACATCCTATTGGACATCCCACCTCATGGGTCCTATTTACCATTTTCGAGATCCATGTCTAGATCTAGATATTATAATTTGAAATTATCTAAATTCTAATTGAAATTCAAACAAATTGTGAAGCATGGATTTTATCTTTATTTCTCAAAATTTATCAAAAAATCTCAAGTGTTACATAATTCCTTTCGTCAAGCGCATTCTGATATGCCTACAATCTCCCAACTCCTCAAATCACATGCCAACAATGGCGGCATGTTTGAAATAACAATTTTTTTTTAAAAAATTTCAAGACTAGAAGCATATGAGCTTGTTCAATCCATGTAAATGAGAACATCGACAGGGAGCTTACGGTGGCGTCAGTCATACGTGTTGGCTATGGCTCAAGTGGCAACGGTCTTTATGGCAGCCTGAGAACAACAACGATGATGTAGCAGGATGGGGATCAAGCAACAATAATCACTATAGCGACCTAAGAATGGTGGCATCGGTGCCACAAAACAATAATCAAATGGCAGTCATTGTTGTGATGGTCAGGGAATGATAGTGACTGTGTAGAAATCTGGTGCAGAGGCAGCATGTTTATGATCTTCATATCATTAAGCAATCATTCTGCAGAGGCTAGAGGGCAGCGAGGAGAATGGGCGGTAGGCCAAGGTGCGACTAGTTGATAGTGAGAGGTCGATGATGATTGGTGCATGAAAACTATACATCTGGTGTCATGGTGGCCTACACACTACAGATCTGGCATCACAAGTGAAGGAAGCAACGACATAGGGGAAAGAGGGAGAGGGAACTCCAACAGGGTCCACCGATGAGGTTGAAAGGGAGAGGGATCTCTGATGGGCTCAGCTTTGGGAGAGGGAATGAAAGGGGGAGCAACGTGAGAGGGAGAGGGCTTGCTGCGGTGGGATCTCCAGCAACATGGCACAAGCGGTGGTGCTTCCCTCGAGTGAATGAAAATGAGAGAAAGGGAGCAACAATATCGGTTATGGGTCGATGGTGGTGGTCGACGATAGAGGGCAGCTACGTCAAAGCATCAAACACTGTCTCTTCATCGCGCAGTAGATGAAAGTCATTGTCGATTCATGCCAAGAATCAAGTTGGCTCTGCAACCAATGTTTGGGCATCGATCTTGGGAGCAGTGCCCTAACTAGTTTCTCATAAATTGTGAAGGGCTTGGCCCTCGTTGATGTGCTCATAAATCTTGAGAAACCGGATGCCGCAATCAAAGGGAGGAACACGTTCCTGACAATCAGAGGTGGTGGGTTCAATTAAAGGGAGATCCTCAATACTAATGATTGTACCTTAAAAAAAATGTGAAAGGAGAAGAAAAAAAAAAGCTATCTCAGAGAGAAAAATTCTCAAAAGACATTTAAGATGACTTATTTTGAGGCTAAGTCACCCTTATATAGTTCAGGGGAGGATCAGGTTCAGTATTGATACGATCCAGTACAAACCAAAACAAATACTAAAGCAAATATAAATCAATCCAAGATGGATCCCATCACAAACAAATAAAACCAAAGTAACAACTCCAAAACTTAATCAAATACCTGACCCAGATACACAACAAGAAGAAATGAATGAGATCAATCCAAACTAAAAAAGAATGGGATCCAAGGTGGTCCACACACACACACACACACACACACACACACACACACACACACACATATATATATATATATAGAGAGAGAGAGAGAGTTTATAAAGAAACAATGATGTGCAATGATGCAAAAAAATATTTTGCCCTGGAAACTTTCTTAAAATGACACATATATTAAGCTAGGTTTAAATGTCTTTTTAAAAATAGCTAAAACATTGTCATAATCCTCCCATCATTCACAAGAGAGAGAGCATTGGATACTTTTTCGATGCTCAATATATTTTTTAAGTTTAAAATTTTGGTATATTAGAGGTCGTTGACTTTTCAACCCTTGTAAAATCTAATATATACATTAGAAAAACATGATCCAGTAGTAGTCAGTTTGCACTAGACTTAATATGTTGCTCACATCTGGAGGGTCAAATGTGCAAAACAACTGAAAAAAATAAAATTATTAAAAGTTTCATTAGGGGATCCTTACCCACAAGGGTAGCAAATATTACCCTATATCTATGTATGTATGTATACACACACATGATCATGATAATATATAAACCATTAAATAAGCAAACTACATATGTACTGGGCATTTTCAATAACTTTTTCACAAATATGATATTGCAGACTTGACATGGCCATTTTCTAGAAATTATCACCTGGGTTGTGTTTTTTAGCAAAAAAGAATTTTTACTGCTTGAAAATTTATAAAAGTTCTGAATAGTTTCTTTTCAAACCAAATCAAGTTTAAACTTGGTAGGCTAAGTTCAAAGTAGGGGTGTCAACAAGTCGAGTTTACCCAAACCTAACTTGGACCAAACCTTATAGGGTCCAAGTATGGTGATAAATAATAAGACCCGATTAAGATCCAGGTCCAGTGTAAAAACCATGAATTTTTAATATTTTACAAAAAATAAAGGCAAATTTAATGTAAAATATTATTTGAAATTAAGGCAAAAATAATTGCAACCCAATTTTAATCTGAATTTAGAATATATTTCAAATTGGGAATTTATTCTAAATCGAGATTTTTGAAATCTAATCAGATTTAATCTGAATTTGGATCATATTTGGATTTAATTTGAATTTAATAAATATATCTAAAAAATTATAATTGGATTTGGGTTTGATTCAAATCTAAATTAAGATTTAATTAAATGTCAAAACAAGTTTGAATTATACATTAATTTGAAATTGAAATCAAATTTGAATTTTTTATAATTATTAAATAATAAAAAAGTGAATTTTTATATTTTGGTAAAATATAAAATTTTAATTAAGACTAAATTGAGATTTTATTTGCATATTATGAAGAGTCAAACTTTAATCTCAAGTGAATTTGAGTTTAATTGAAGTTAATTTTGAAATTAATTTAGATATAATTTCACACAAATTTGAATTCGGATTTAATTAAACATAAATTTGAATTTGGATTTAATGAGAGATAAATTCAAATCTCATTTGGATATGGATAAATAGAGTTTTACTAAATTAGAATTGGACCTTAGTTGGGTTTGAAATCCAAAGTAGAAAAAAATATTTAGAATTTAGAATTTCAAAATTTATATGGAATAAAACTTAGGGATTAATTAGAATATATAGAATAGTAGGAGTCCAATGGGTTGGACATCCCTCCTATGTGGGTCAAGCCAAAATGGAGTCTCTTACATTGAATAAAATCTGGAAAATTTTGTTTAGGATCTCCTTAAACCTAAAGTCAAAGAAATTAGAAACTTTCCTAAAATGAAATAAGACTTTGTGAGGCACAAGAGCTCACTTAGGTATTTTTTAGGTTTAGCAATTTTGAAAATAGGCATCCCTAGGGTGGGACGTCCCACCCTAGTGGGCCCTCCTATTTTGGGCTGAAACCCTATTTAAAAAATATATATAAAGAAAACAAGTAATTAAAAAGTCAACTTTCTATGTTATTTAAAAGAAAAAGGAGGGGTTGAAATATCTAGTTTTAACAACATTTTTTTAAGGAAAGTTTTGATCAAGAGGGATGCCTTCCTCTTGGTAGGCCCTCTTGGGCTTGGTTGAACCTCCTTTGAGAGGCACTATAAGAAAAACATGAATTAGCGACGATAATTTACGACAGAAATAATTCGTCGCAATTTTGCGACGAATTAGCGAGAGAAAATTAGTCATCCCTAAAATTGGAGTTAATTGCAGAATTTGCGATAGAAAAAAAATTTGTCTCAAAATCTATCGCTAATGAGCGACAGATTTTTTTTATTGCTAATTTGTTGCTAATTAGCGATGGATTTTGAGATAGAATTTTTCTGTCACTAATGTTCGATGTAAAACGATGCAGCTAGGGCACGAAATGAACTATGCTCTCTTTCTCTCCCCTCTTTCGCCGAACTTCCCAGTGCTACTCATCATCTCCACCCCGCCCTCCAACATCCTACCAACAACTCCCTTCAGAGACATCACCGACCACCTCCCTCTGACCTCCCTTGGTCGTTCCCCCTCTGTTGCCCCTTTCCCTTGGTTGAGCCCTCTCTCCCGCTCGTCGTATTCTAGCCATCCAATGTCGGTGACCCCCACTCCGCGTCCGGCCCTCTCAAGTATTCTCTTCCCCCCTCTCTGTTGTCTTCTTCTTTATCTTTTTTCTTCTCGTCTCGTCTCTCTTCTCCATCCTCGTGTTGGCCTGCAGCTCACCGGCAACCCCATCCTCCCTCTCTAGCAGCCTCGCTGGGCAACCCCACCTCCCTCTCTGGTAGCCTCGACGTGCCTTTAAAAGGGCACAGAGGGTCGAACCCTCTTTGCCTTCCTCCTCTCTCTCTCTCACAACCACACCTCCCCTCTCACTGCCACCCTCGTCCCTCTTCACCCTCTCTCCTCTCCCGTCCGACCTCCACCCTCCGGCCGGCAGCCGTCGAAGTTTCCCCCCACCAGCGACCCTCGCCGACCTCCTCTTCTTCCTCCCCCTCTTGTCTTCCCCCCTCCACAACCTCCTTGATCGCTCTCTTCTCCCATGACCCACGCCGGTGAGCTTGTCGTTGATCATCCTTTTGTTCTGATAGCCTCACTCTACAGCCAACCCACGACCGGAACCCCTTCATCGGTGAGTCTACAGGTATATCACCTCTCTCTCTCTCTCTCTCTCTCTCTCTCTCTCTACCAGGCAGGGGTGGAGCCCCTGCCGCCTCTTGATGGGTTCCTGCCCCTGCCCTTGTTATCCCTTTGGCTGGCAAGGGCGAGGCCCCCTATTGCTTTTGGGTTTTCGGCACGAGGGTTTTTCCCCTTGCCCCTTTTCATTTTCTTGTCTGATAAGGGTGTGTCCCCTGCCCCTTCTTCTTCTTTCATTTTTATTATTTAGCATGCTAATATATTGTACCTTCGTAGCTCGCACGACGTAGCTACATGATCCCCACGGCCTGAGAGTTTTAGCTCGTATACTCGAGACGTGTGCAACCCCCAAAACCCCCAAGGTAGGGGAAAGTGGATATAAGAATGCTAAGCAAAATGTGCACCTTTAGCTCGTATATAAATGTGCATTGCAGGTGTGTAGCAGAGCAAAATATGCAATGCTTAATGTTAAGCATCACATGTGGCTTAAAATGCCATGTGAAAAGAAACAAAAAAAATGCAAATGCAAAAGCATGCAAATCGGGTAAATACCTGTGGTGAGTAAGTGATGCAAGTGCATCACATGTTATTTACTTTATTGGATGCAACACTTTCCTGCTCACACACTCACTTAGTTGTGGATCTCTAAGACTGTTTTGCTGGAGTTTGGAGATCTTGCTGAGCATAATTTGAATATATGAGAATAGGAAGTGTTCTTATTTTTATAGTTTGAATTCCATGCTAGTCATGGTAGTAGTTAGCGGGATATTGAAGTATGTTTGTTGCAGGTACATGTTTGACATTGTTGTGATATGAATGATTGAATGTATTGCAATGTCTGACATGACTATCCATGCTTGCATGAAGTTATTTTCGATTTAATTATGAATTTCATATAAAATTATATCATGAAAACATGCTTAAATTGAATGTATCATGTTTATGAATGTGATTTCATCTTTCTAAATATATATATATATATATATATATATATATATATATATATATATATATATATCAAATCATTACATCCACCATCAATGCATGACAAATTTGATATTTTTTTCATCGACACATTATTATGATTCTCTTTTAACTGGTGAAGATAATATCTGTAACATTATAGGATAAAATGACTGTAAACTGTAATGGATGTACCATAGGATAATTGATAATGAGGTGCCTCTTGAATATATGGATGGTGTTGACAGTTTTATTGAATTTGCAACAGCAAGTATCAGTACAGTGGATCCCATCGGTCGGATTAGGTGCCCCTGCACAATATGTAAGAACAATCGATTTGTAGAACCTCATGGCGTTAGACATCACCTATAAAGGAAGGGTTTTGTGAGTGGTTATCAGAATTGAACGTTTCATGGTGAAGAATTTTGAAATAATTTTGATGCACGAGTGGATGTGGTGCTCAATAATTCATATGTAAATTTGATATTTGATGCCACAGTATTAGAACTAAGTTTTGCTATGGGTCCTAGTGATGTACCAACTGGGGTAGAGAAAAAAGCAGCAAACAATGCAGCTAGTAGATTTTATGACTTACTTAGAGATACTGATGAGCCGTTGTGGAATGGTTGCGAGAGTCACACTATCTTATCTGCAGTTCTTCAACTACTGAATTTAAAGTCAGAGTATAATTTGAGCCAATCATGTTTTGACCGTCTGTTTTCTATTGTGAAGACTATGTTGCCCAAAGATGAGAAATTACCATAAAATTTCTACTGTGCGAAGGTTATGATCAACGATCTAGGTATAGGGTATCAAAAGACAGATGCTTGTCTAAATCACTGCATGTTGTATTTCAAAGATCAAGAAAATAACAGATCATGTTCATCATGTGAGCATCCTTGGTTCAAGCCAAAGACAAGGGGCAATGCTAGCACGAGGTCAAAAGAAGTGTCATACAAGTCACTCCGCTACTTCCCTCTCAACCTTAGATTGCAACAACTGTATATGTCTTTGATGACAGCTAAACACATGAGATGTCATGCAAATAAAGTTTGACATGATGAAGACAGGATCACACATCCTGTTGACGCGAAAGCTTGGAAGCACTTTGATCGTACTCATCAGACCTTCGCAATGGAAGTGAAAAATGTTAGGCTCGGTTTATGTACAAATGAATTTAATTCATTTGGGGGTAGATCAACCCCATACTCGTGTTGGCCAGTATTTGTCACCCCATACAACCTTCCTCCAAGCTTGTGTATGAAGCGTCAAAATATTTTTTTGTCTCTATTGATCCCTGGTCTGACGTCTCCGGGCCAAAATCTTGATGTATATTTAAAGTCATTGATTGATAAACTAAAAATATTGTGGGATGACGGTGTTCTCACGTACGATGCCCACAAAAAACAAAACTTCAATATAAAGGTTATTGTTCTATGAATAATTAGTGACTTCTCTGCATATGGTATGTTATCTTGTTGGAGCACACATGAGAGGTTGGCATGTTCGTACTGCATGGAGGATACAAAATCTTTTAGATTGACACATGGAAGGAAGTCGTGCTGGTTTGATTGTCACCGTCAATTTCTACTCAGCGATCATCTGTTTCGATGACAAAGGAATGTGTTCCGAGCAGGCACAACTGAAATAGAAGGTCCACCTACACGGTTGTCTAGCATAGAGATTTTAAGACGATTGTGATACTTTCATATGAACTGACAAATGCTTGTAGTCTGATTTCCTTCTTTGGATTTGAGAAAGATCACAATTGTATAAAGAAATCTATATTTTGAGAACTACCATATTGGCCAACTTTATTGATACGACATAATTTGGATGTTATGCATGTGGAAAAAAATATATTTAATAATGTGTTCAATACGGTAATAAATGTCAAAGGGAAAACGAAGGATAATCCAAAGGCTCGTACGAATTTAAAAGTAATATGTAAAAGACCAGAATTGAAACTCTAAGAGTACAATGGCAAAGTACTGAAACCAAAGGCAAGGTACATGCTTGGACCAGATCAAGTAAAGCAGGTATGTCAGTGGTTGAGATAGTTGAGATTTTCAGATAGATACATCTCTAACATTGCTTGGTGATGAGGCATGAAATGTGCATCAATCTAATCATTTATTCATGCATTGAGGTAATATTCATAGGCTTAGAACCCACACTTAGATGCATTTGAGCACGAATGAGCTACAATTTGAATTTCACTCGAATCAGAGTTAAATTGAGTAAGTTATTGCATTTTAAGTGCACGGGTTCGGAGTTCGAGGTCAATCGGATCAAGATCTGACCAAATAGCCATTTTGGGTCTTGGATCAATGCATAAACACCAAGATCCAACCCACACAAGACCCAAACCCATTTCAAAAAACATTTGAAAAAAAAACCCTCTGAAAAAGGTGCCTAGCTAAAATTTCCATTTTAATCTTCTTTTTGGCATTTTTAAAAAAATGGATTTTAGTATAAAAATTGGCACAAAACCCTAGGCAATCATTTTTGCCTAGGGATTTATGCCCAGCTGAAGCCCCTCTTCTCCTCCACGCCACCCTCTCCATGCCATATTTCTTCTTCTCCATTTTTTAATCACCCTTCTTCATTTCTTCTCTTCTTTCTCATCTTCTTCATTTTCTTTTACTTTCATCATCTTTCTCTCCCTTGTGCTCCATATTTAACGTGTATTTTTATTGTATTTTGCACGATTTGCAGACCAAGGGAGGTGCCATTCCCAGATGGTGTGCCATCTACACCACTAGGAATGGCCAGCCCTTCCCTTCTGACCCTCTTTTCCACCCGAGCACGGCTTGGTTCTCCACTCCACAACTCGGTACCTTCTTGGATGCAGCTCTTGCAACACAGCCACCACCATGTTGACGTGAAGCACAGCCACCATAGAGCTTAGCAGCGTAGTTCCACAATCTAAACCTCTCCCCACTACCTCTCCATTCGTAAGATGGCCCATTTGAGGTGTATTTTCTCTTCTCCTTTTCTTCTAGTTAAAACCTATTAGTCGTAGTATTTTTGTTTCTTCATAGATTCTTATTTTTATTCAACCTTAGTGTAGTAAAATGTGCTCAGACCAGCATGCTAAGATCGAGTCTAAGTAGTGTCGTGTAGTTATTTTGGTGTTTTTGTGCTAGTTTTAGTGTATTTGACCCTTGTGCCAAAATCAGCTAGGGTAGTTCTAGCCGGTTTTGCCGTTTTTCAAAGAGGGTGATATTAGTTTATTTTATGTAGTTTAGCATTGTTTTTAAGCATGTATAATTATCTTTAGTTCTGTATTTCATTGCTTTTCGATTACATTCTCATACGGATATGCATTGTAGCCCCTATGTCAAAATTGGCTAGAGTAGTCTAGTCGATTTAGGCATTTTTCTAGAGAGGGTATATTATGTTATTTTTCATTTTAACAGCATGTTTTAATTATGTTTAAATAGCATAGATTTTGAGATTTCGATTGTTTAAGCGTAGCTTAGCTTAGTTCTTCCATTTTATGCATTTGCACATTTATTTTAGCCCTTATGCCAAAAATCGGATAGAGTAGTTCTAGCTGATTTAGGCATTTTTTTAGAAGGTAAATGCAGTTTGTTTTTCATAACAGCAGCGCAGTATATTAGTGTTACTTAGAGTAGTTTAGAATATTTCATTTAGCTAAGTTAGATTAGTTCCCTTTTGCTCATTTTGTGCATGGGTGCATTCGTTTTAGCCCTCACATGTCAAAATCGGCTAGAGTCCTTTTAGTCGGTTTTGCCGGTTTTTAAGATAAAAAAAATCCTTTGTGTTGCTGTTATTAGTATGTAGTAGGGTGTTAATTAGCATATCCTATCTTGTTAAGCTTGAATATTAGTGTAGATTAGTTCTTCTTATAAGCATTTGATTAGTGTAAAAACCCTTGTGTCAAAATCGGCTAGATTCGTCTAGCCGAGTTTGACGATTTTAAGGAAGGGTACAATCTATGTTTTCTTTGCCATTTCACTGTTTTAGCAGCTTAATTAGTTAGTATATAGTAGGGTGTGAGTTTAAGTTAGTGTAATTAGGAGTCTAGCGTAGAGAGTCATTAGTTTCTATTCCTTGCAAATTTATTTTTTACGATAGTCCCGTTACAGAAATTTAACTGAATTTGTGATGCCTATATCTAGAGTTCCCGGAGTGATTTTTACATTCCGAAAGTTCTGGTGGATTTCTGGATGAGTCAGAAATTCAACAAAACAAGAATCACTCCGTTTAAACTCCGTTTAAGCATTCAACTGTTCAGTTTCTGCAAGGGTTTAGTGTTGCACAGGGGTAGAATTATCATTTTCTATTTTACGTAAGTGTGTAATTTTGTTTATAAGTTTAGCAGCAGAGTCTTAGTATAATTGCAGTGTTATTTTCAGCTTAGTTTAGTTTAGTTAGTATAATTAATTCTTGTTATTTTCATTTTAAGCATAGTTTGGTTTAATAGTTAACTTTAGCATTCACATAGACTTAGTTTTCTTACGTATAATCATAACCTTTGCTAACTTTAATTTTTGTTTTGTAGGTGGTACACAGCTGCAGGTTAGTGCATTTTGTCAAAGTTTGATTAGCGTAATTCATCATTGAAATGATGACAATGCCCCTATAACCTAGCGCTTGAGTCACTTCGTAGTTTTGTTTTTATACTTGTTCAATTTTGAGTTCGTTGTATTATTAATTGTAATTGAACAAGTTAATTTTGTAATATCAATAAAGTGCAAAGTTTAGATTCAAATTGAGTATATCTCGTTCCCTGTGAATCGATCCATACTCACCACGAAAGTGGAAAGTTGGTTTTATTATTTGGTTGTCGATTTTCCAAAGTGTTTGAATGAAAAAGATGTTTTAAAATACCGATTACAAAAGAGCAACCACTCGGGCTATGAAGATAGATGAAGGACAATTATATGGGTTGAAGAGCCATGATTGTCATGTCATTATGCAATGGTTGATTCCCCTAGCATTTCATGATATGGTAGACAAACCTATATGGGGGGTATTATCCAAGTTGAGTAGATTTTTTAGAACATTATGTGCATCAAAAGTTGTAGTAACTGAGGTAAAGAATCTCGAGGATTCTGTCATCACTACTATTTGTCAGCTAGAGAATATATTTCCTCCAGCATTCTTCGATGTTATGGAACATGTGATCATACATTTACCATATGAACTTAGGGTTGGTGGTCTGTGCAATATCGATGGATGTACCCATTTGAAAGGTATATTTTTATTTATACTTTTCTCTCTAATGCTATTGGGAATTTATTGTATTACGAGATATATATTATTGACAGATGCATATTTGACCTAAAAAAAAAGGTTCGGAATAAAATAAGAGTGGAGGGTTCAATTTCTGAGACGTATACTTTAGAAGAGATTTTAAATTTCTCATCTATGTACTTTGAACTTCACATTCCAACACGTTACACTTGCCCACCTCGTAATGATGATGGAGAACAAGTTACTGTGGTTGACAAACTACGAATATTTAAACCACTTGGGCATGCCTTTGGTAGTTGCCGATCAAGACTCTTGAAAGATCGAGAGCAAGACGCAACACAAATCTATATCCTTTTTAATTGATCAGCGATCGACCCCTACATCGAGTAAGTATACTTAATATGTAACACTAAGTTCTCTACGTGCCTACATGATTCAGTAATATAAATATTTGTTAAGTATAGACGATTTGATCTGAAGTTGCAAAGAGAGCTTCTACATCTCACTGATTCAAAAGTACACAAAGAACGTGAAAATAAGTTTGGGGCATGGTTCAAAGAGTTGGTAAAAATGATGACATGCATTTTCGTGTAAACAATAATATGTTACTTAATTGGCCGTAATTACAGTCATTGTTTATACTTGTAGGTCCGCCATGGTGATGTTAATGATCAAGAAATATGTGATTTACAAAATGGTTCGACCAAAGTTGTGCAATGTTACAACAAGTACATCATAAATGGTTATTGATTTCATATAAAAGACTACGATGTAAATAAGTCAATGATGAATAGTGGTGTGTGTCAAGGGTAGCAGTTACGATAAAAATGAACTTGACTACTATGGTGTTATTGAAGAACATTGTAACTTTATTCTAGTGTATCTGATTTGATCCCACAACAACAAGAGTCGACAAAGCCTCATGCATTATGAAGGTGAATTATAAATCAAGGTTTGAAACATATGAACCATTCATATTAGCATCGCAAGCTCAACAAGTTTATTATACTTCATATCCGAATACAAGGAAGTTAGATAGAAATGAATGGTGGGCGGTTTGTAAGGTGAAGTCTAAACTATACTCCGAGTATGATCAGTTACAAGAAAACAAGATTGTTGAAGAGGGTGATTACTATCAATCAGATGATATGTATGACTTCTCTTATGGTCACGATGTCACACATGGTTTGTATGACACATCTCTATTGTTCGATGGCATACGTATGGAAGAATGTGATCCAAATGATATACCAAGTAGATGTGTGCCCAATGAAGAAAAAGGCGAAGAGGAGGGGGAGAAAGAAGAAGAATATGAAAGTCAAACAAGTGATGAGAAAGCATACTCGAGCTAGTGAAATATATCTTGTAATATATACCACATCACTTTCACATATGCTCTTATGTTTGTATTTCAGAGACCATGCTAGTCATGGTTGTAGTTAGCGGGATATTGGAGTGTGTGTGTTGCAGGTACATGTTTGACATTGTTGTGATATGAATGATTTGAATGCATTGTCATGTTTGATGTGACTGTATGCATGATTGCATGAAGTTATTTTTGATTTGATTATGTATCCATGTTCATGAAATTGCATATCATGTTACATTTTATGCATACTTAGCATGTACATGCACAGTTCATGCATAGTTATAAAACTGATTCATGTAGGACCTTTAAATCTTTACATTTCATGCATATGTCATGTCCATGCTAAGATCAAGAGTTATGTAACTGATCCAAATGATATTTTTATTTATTAAAATATGATTTGTTGAGGTTACAGTGGTCGAGCACCCAGTGGTCGAGGATCAAGTGGAGGCTGTGAAACATCCTTAGGTAGATGTCTTTGTGTTATATTTAAATATAGAAATTCATTATATTTTTGCTTATATATTGATATAAAAATTATTACTTGTTAATCGTCTTTATAAGATCCCAGCTCAGTGATAGCTAGTCTCAGCTTTCATCTTCACGTAATGCTTCAATAGGTATATCATTTAAATAATTGTATAGTTGATTAGTTTATATATGCATTGTATAAATTTTGAACTCATTATTTTGTAGATGTTGTTTTGCCTGCACATGGCCCACTTACACCAGCTACTCAGACACTTCACAAGACAACTGCAGATGCATGATCTTCTCAGTCTGACACATGATGACTTATTCAAATAGTGTATATCGATAGTCGACCGTAAGTATTACATTGTCACTTGTCTAATACTTATCTTATAAATAGTGTATATCGATAGTCGATTGTTAATGTATACCAATTCATGTGCAGCGTGAGGTTCGAGCTATAAAAAGTAATATAAGAAATTAGGAAGTCACTAGTTCAGCATCTATCAGGATCGGTCGCTTAATGAAAAGAGTACCCGAAGGAGGTGTTGGAAAGATTATGGTCCTCATTCATGATATATAATTGTTTATCATAGCTAATGTGTTTCATATTTAATTTTTTGTTATAATCATATGCACTAACTTTCTGAAATTATTTGTAGGCTTAGAATCGCTTCGCGACTGCGAAGGAGCAGAACGTGAGGCTAGTATGGCAGAAGGTGACTGTCAGTCGATTTGCCAATATGTTGCATAATATGAAGATTGCAACAATAAAAGCAGCTGGTGGGATAAATGATCAACTGCAGTGGAAGAGCCATGACTCTTCTACTATTAGGACAAATTATTGAGATGCAATATGTGACAAGTGGGCGAGATATGAATTTCGAAACCGCTCAGTAAAGTCTGTACAAATTCGAGCGAAAATGTCTGATGCCCATCTACACACACGTGGTTCTAGGACTTTTGAGAGCCACCAGAAGAAAATGGTAACTCATCAATATATATATATATATATATATATATATATATATATATATATATATATATATTGTCAAATTTATAAATATTTCTGCATACTTTCTAATTGATTTTTTTATCATTTAACTTTGTAGGAAGCCAAAAAATGAGGCATTGTGCCTTACAAGGATGTGTTTGTTGAAACACATAAACATAAGAGCATGAGAGAGTTCGTATTAGAGAAGGCGAGAGCGACAACAATATGTATTTATTGTATTAATAAATATTGTAATATATAAATTACCATGAATTACATTATCATAAATATTATAATTATTAATTATTAATTTATACTATAATCATTACTTTGTAGGAGTCATACGAGCAACAAATGGTAGAGAGATACAGTGATAACTTCACTCAGCATCCGCCTTTTGATCCTGCAGCATGGGTGACTGCAACCGGTGAACCAAAAAAGGGTTGTGTGTTCAGGTTTAGGAGTAACATGAACACCACACCAGTCGTTGCCTCCTGCAGTTAGGGATCTCAGAGTTCTCCAACCATCATCAACTCCCACCGTCTGATTGACCCTGTTGTTTATTGGGATAGTGTCTGGCAGCTTCTTCAGGACACAATGCATGACTTTTTACATGAAGTCATTCCCAACCTTGTCCATAGTGAGTTGTGCAACTTTTTTTGGGATAGGGGAACTTCGTCTGCATTCAACATGAGCTATGGTGCTCGTCAGGTATAAAGTTTCATGTCATTTGTTTCATGTTGTTAGATTTTAAGCTAGTATATGCATGATTGAATACATATATGAATGATTGAATCACTATAATTTTTTATTGCTAGCATTAGAACACATGTAAGCATGATTTCATTGCTATGAAAGTTTTTGACTGTCTTATAACACATATATGCATGATTGAATTACTATAAAAGTTTTTTGACAACCTTAGAACACATATAAGCATGATTTCATCACTATGAAAGTTTTTTGACTGCCTTATAACACATATATGCATGATTGAATTACTATGAAAGTTTTTTGACAACCTTAGAACATATATAAGCATGATTTCATTACTATGAAGGTTTTTTGACTGCCTTATAACACATATATGCATGATTGAATCACTATGAAAGTTTTTTGACAATCTTAGAACACATATAAGCATGATTTCATCACTATAAAAGTTTTTTTACTGCCTTATAACACATATATGCATGATTGAATTACTATAAAAGTTTTATGACAACCTTAGAACTCATATAAGCATGATTTCATCACTATGAATGTTTTTTTATTGTCTTATAACACATATATGCATGATTGAATTACTATAAAAGTTTTTTGACAACCTTAGAACATATATAAGCATGATTTCATCACTATGAAAATTTTTTAATTGCCTTATAACACATATATGCATGATTTTATCACTATGAAAGTTTTTTGACAACCTTAAAACACATATAAGCATGATTTCATCACTATAAAAGTTTTTTGACTGCCTTATAACACATATATGCATGATTGTGATACATAACACATTTATTTGACAACCTTATAAACCATATATGCATTCTTGAATCACTATGACATTTTTTTGACAACCTTAGAATACATATCTGCATGATTGAATCACTATGAATTTTTTTTGTCAGCCTTAGAACACATATCTGAATTCTGTTAATGTCCTTCACTTTATTGCTAGTCTATGTGTCATTCAACCCTGTTATTTTGATTGCCTTAGATTAGGTGCATTGCATATAATTTATTTCATTATATTTTGTTTATCATTACTAACATTTCGGTTCTCTTGTAAGATGCTGGAGATGATCAGCGTAGAGAAGTTGATGGAGGCATAGGTGAAGGGGCAGATCGAGACAATGAAGAGGATGATGCTTCAAATCTTGGCGATGATTAGATTCATGTGTTGAATTTGTTTCACGTACTTGTTGTTTCAAACGAAACTCTTTGTATATGTTCACTTGTAACTAATTTGAACTTGGCGATGATTATAGTGGGTTGTTAGATTTGTTTCACTTATAACTTGTATTAAATTTGTTTCACCGGCTTTGTATATGTATTTTTTATGTATACTTTATTTTTTATACACAGGTTATATAAATTGTATAACGAGAAATTTTTTTCTTGATATTTATATTTCAAATATTTTTTTTTAAATTTTACGATGAATTGGCGATGGATATTGTTTATTGCTAATATCCATCATGAATTTAGCGATAGATTAGGGGCAGATATTTATCTGTCTCAAAAACTAAATCAGCCGATGTTTTGCGATGAAATGTAATCCGTTGTGAATCTGTCGATAAATTGACGACGAAACTTAGTGATGGAAACATATCCATCGTTAAATTTTAGCATTGGATTATCGACAGATATGTATCTGTCGCAAAACCAAATCAGTCCTTATTTAGCGATGGATCATGACATTCGCTAATCCATCGCGAATTAGCGATGAAAGAAGCGACATATTAGTTCTGTCACTAATTAGCGACCAGGAAATTTTGACGAACACTATCCATCGCTAAGCCGTCGCCAATCCATCGCTAAATGGATTAGCGACAAATTATCATCGGATAGCGTCCGTCGCTAATCTGCAGAATTCTTATAATGAGGTAAGCTACTATACGTAGATATATCTATATACTATATATTTATATTGTATAACTTCATATATAGGTTTTTAAACTTAGAAACAAAAGATATAAACATATCTAGTAGAGTGTGATATATGCAAGAGAATTATTTTTTGTGAAATATGATTGTGTTTTTGGAAACTATAAGCTGGGATTGAGTGAAGATTTTTAAGAAGGTTGGCTTAGGTTGAATATATATATATATATATATATATATATATATATATATATATATATAGAGAGAGAGAGAGAGAGAGAGAGAGAGAGAAAGAGGAGTTCACACCCCTCCCTTCTATTTGGCTTTTCCTTTTTCTCTACTTTCTTTCTCTTCTCTCCAATTCTCTTATCTCTTTTCTCCCTCTTTTCATCTCATTCTCCCTCCATTGTTGTTGAGGAGTTTTGGAACTTTATTAGAGGGAGTTCAACCAAGGTATTGCAGCCACACTTCGAAGGAGTTGTGCGGTTCTAGCCAATGAATCGGTCATTTGGTTATCGCGTCTACCGATTTTGACAAATCGAGGTAGGGGGTTCTATTCTCTTTACGTAGATTGAAACTTTTATACACGAGTTTATTCTGATTCGAAATAGATATATCTTGTATTGAACCTCTAATGTGAGGATTCAACGTCAGATTTATCATGTTTAGAGTACAGACAATTTTCAAATTTAAAACTTTTTAAAAAATTAGTTTAGTCAAAATCAGATTTAGGGAGTCTTAATTAAGATTAGAGTTTGGTACGCATATGTGTGTATACACTTTGAATCAAAAGTATATACACACATATATGTGTGAGAAAAGACGGGTCTCGAGTCTTAACAAAAAAAAGAAAATATATGTTGTTAAATTGTATTCGAATACGAGCAAATCAGGCATAACTGATTACCCCGGATTCGAGCCATGAAGGGTTTTTTGATGAAAACCCTTTATGAATCCAAAAATATGTTAATTAAGAAGGGACTAATCAGATTACTCAGTGGGAGTCAGTTCAGTCCGTAGAAAGAATTTTTTTATTTAAGAACCTAAGATTTTATGCCAACCGCTCATGATGGGTTTTACCAGAAATAAAATTGGTTTCGAATGTAATAGGGAGTTATATAATAGTTTTTTTGCGTGAAAAATTTAGTTAGTGTGCTTGACTTAATTCTCGCATCCATGTTATATGATGTCAATATAGAAAATTTGAAATTATGCCATGTTGTGAAACAATTTATGGATATATGCATGAATTTAAGAAAAATGCCGAAAACTTTTTTGAGAAAATAGTTTTTAGGAAGCCGGATCATATTTTTCAGTCTAATGGTTGTGAAAATAAGTTTTGTCTATAAAAAATATGTATTGTTATGATTAGAGAATTTTGAAATAGTGTATGAAGTACTATTATTGAGAACTTATCAAAATTTCAATTTGGGTGGCCTATTTCTACTCACTCGAATGCTTGTTTCTCGTTATTTCGTATTTTTAGCCTGATATTCGTTCGGTAGATCATTTGTATCTCCCTCGTCCAAAGAAGTTTTTATGAACGATTTATTGCATTGAAAAGATAATAAAATTTTATAGAGACTGTGAAATTTTGGGCTCTATTCCAAGACTGCGCACAAAACAATGATAGTTAGAACATAAATGTATAGGTAAACACTAAATTGATCATATCTTTCTCATACGGAGGAATTTTTATGAATAGTTTGTGGTATCAGAAAGCTTACATAATTTTTTATAATATGAAAAAATCAGCTCTGTCCACAAATTGTACACGATTTTGTGATAGTCGTAACAGTTAGACAAATTAGGGGTCCCACGAATCCCAAACCGACTAAGGGCCGGGTTAGCAATGCATGCGATATTTTGCCAGACATTCAAACATATTTTTATGTGAAATGATTGGTACTGCATATGTAATCAAATATTGATTGTATCCAAGTATTGAGTATCTAATTAGAGATATGATATGATTATGGTGTTTGTGGCACAAATGATTTACAATGCAAAATGATATTTAAGTGAATAAAGTATGCATCAAATTGTTTATGATCATTGCCTATTGATAAATGAGTGCTTAAGCCAAAAATAATAAAAAAATGTTTTGATACATAATTGATAAAGTTTGCATTTTTAAGAATGTGCATCCATTGCCCCGTAAGAAGCCGAATCCTTAAATTTGATTCATAAGTGTGTGTTGCATAAAACTAATGAATTAAAAAAGTTAATCATGTGAAACTAAAATATGATACTAAGGAGAGGGTAAGTGGTATGTATGGCTTCGTGGATAAAGATTTTGAGCACGGAAGGTTGCTCCTCCCCAGCCATGAAGATACGAGAACCCTCAACATTAGACTGCAGTGTAGAGGATAAGAAATTCATGAGTAAAAGTCTGATGTATCTGGTTGATTATGTTGGGCGCCTTTCTCGCTTTGGTCGTCCCTCACCCAAAACTGGTGAAAGGTTCCCGACCAGAACCACAATTGAACGAATATACTACTTGCACCATAACCCTGATCAAGGTTTAAGCCTGTGACCATACTCACGGGGCTAAAAAGTGAGAACTTAAGATTGTTCGTTTAATTATATTATATCATGCATCATTTAAAAAAAATGTAATTAAAGATAATAAAGCCACTCATGCATAAATAGTTTATCGTTCTGCAATAGTAAATGCATATATTATTTATTGTTCATGCATGTTTACTTGTTCATAAATATGTAACTACTTCGTATTGAAAGCAATATGCAAGTGTGAATGGTTGTAAATCGTGTAAAGCGTTACATTATATGTATCTTTAAAGTATATTGATATCTACGTATATGAGTGTTGAAATGTCTGACCCTATTATGAAAACTTTATTTTTAGATAGTGAATAGAGGACCAATGTGATAGTGGAAGGTTGCGGAGGGAACTGAACCAAATCTTTTCTAATTACGATAGTGTTTTGCATTGAGAACATTCACATTTATGTTATGGATTATGAATAAGACTTTGATATTATTTATTAAAATTTTGTAATGGACTTTTATTAAATATGGCTGTTAAAATTTAAATTTACATGTGAATGATATGATGGATCTGTAACTCGCACAAAGCTTTTATTCAGTTTCAAATTGTTGCTATGATTTTTAAAACATTTAAAAAAAATATGATTTTTAGGATAAAAAATTAGAGCGTTGTGTAAGACCCGCAATTTTTTAGATGATCTCTGAATAAAATTCATGAGGCATTTATTGGTAAAAATAGCATTTTTTTCTCAGAATGCGAAACAAATCAATTTCTGTGAGCCAGTTATACTTAAGATATTCGTCGCTTTGCGAATATATGCTCAAACACTCTGAAAGCCATAACTTCCTAACGAAACAAAATTAAAGGATTTCCTTTATCCAACTTTCTTAGTTACGTCAATACGAAAAGAATGTCGTACTCAAAATTTTTCGGAAAAAAATCACCGAAAACCCAAAATTTTTGCGGGACCCACGGAAATGTTGGTGGGACCCACAGAAATATTCCTCAGAAAATATCTTATGGGACCCACAAAATATCCTATGGAAATATCTTGTGGGCCCCACCTCAAAAGGAACCTACTGGAATTAAAATAAAGCTAAGGGGCAAAAGGGGGGTAAAAATTCCCAAGAGGAGGTGGGCTTGGGCTATAAATAGCCCTCCCCACTCTCTCTCTTCTCATAATTTCGACCCCCCCTCTCTCTCTTGCCTTCTCTCTCTCTCCTAAACCTCCCCTACCTAGCCTAGCCCACCTGACCTGGTCTGAGCCTGCCTGACTTAGCCTGAGCCTGCCTGACCTGGTCCTAACCCACCTGACCTTGGTCTGAACCCACTTGACCTAGTCCAAACCTAGTTGACTTGACTTGAACCTAGTTAAGTTTAAAGTCAAAGTCAAAGTCCTTTTTGGTCTATATTCTAGTTTGGATTTCTGAACCCAGACTTAGCCTACTTGAGCTGAGTTCGAACCTGCTGAACCCAGTTGACTGGGAACGAACCATGTTTGGTTCAAACCACCTAGGTTGAGTAGCTTGACCTGCTCTACCTCTTTTTTAACTAAGTCAGCTTCATCTGACTTAATCTGACCTCTCGAAGGAAGGCTCAAAGCCAAAGAAGCAACCCGGAGCCGTTTCTTCCACGATTTGAAGTAAGTTCGCTTCGTTGATCCATCTCTCTCAAGTATTTGATTGTTTGTATATAGCATATACTTTCTGAAGTAGTATCTTGCTTTAGTTCTTGATTGAGCTCTTTTTGGACACTTCGGTGTTCACCCGCTCGTCGCGTAACTATAGTCGGATATATCAATGTTCAAACATGCAGTATATCATTTTTAAAAAAATTGTATCTCACCCTAGTTCTTGGTTGAGCCCTTCAGAACACTTCGGTGTTCACCCGCTCACCTCGCAACTATCGTTGGATACGGATCTAGGTGTATATCTGTTGATTCTGCCGACGCGTCCTATATCGCACAGGCTATGTAATTTACCTTTGTCGTCGCGTCATATGATGCCAAGGCTCTTGTTTTCTGCAATTTACGATTATTGCACTTCCGATTATGTGTTTACTTATGTCGTTGCGTCGTATGATGCCAAGGCTCCTGCTTTCTGCAATGCATTTACTTACGTTGTCGCGTTGAATGACGCCAAGGCTCCTGTTTTGTTATATATGTAGAATATTTCGTTCAGTTACACACCCTGAACAATAGTATATGCATTTCCTTTACGACGTCGCTGTATAAAGCACATGCTTATGCTTATACTACATATATGGCGCGTAAATGAGCGTTCAAATGTAGATCAACTCCAAATCGCCAATGTGATTCTCTGACCGCTCGTCGTTCAAGATTCTGCTTGACGAATGAAGCTCCTATTGGAAAGGCTTCGTTTTTTGGCAAAATGCTCTTTTGTAAAGACTAAGTCAATTACGTATGGCTTGACTATGACCCAGGGTTCCTGCAACCTTGATGGATGCAACGTACGCACAACGGTGCACATCCATTTCCCGAGTTAAGCGTAGCGATTTCCCGTCAAAGAGGGGAGATGTCGCTGAAATAGATAAAAGAAACGCACGCTTTCT
Source organism: Nuphar pumila (assembly GCF_984573655.1). Taxonomy (NCBI): domain Eukaryota; kingdom Viridiplantae; phylum Streptophyta; class Magnoliopsida; order Nymphaeales; family Nymphaeaceae; genus Nuphar; species Nuphar pumila. The sequence continues at coordinate 51,982,022 of NC_143265.1, forward strand.
TCATAAAAGAGAGGAAGTGCTGCAGAAATTTCTGAAGAAGCTAAGAATAGCTCAGAAAGAACGTAGCAGGATACTCTGACATATAGCCGAGTGCTACCCGGTTCATGGAATGTCTTCTACAACGTAGAAGGGTTCGTCGCACCACTGCCAATAGAGCAGGGGAGGTGCTGACAAAATGGTTGGCAGAAGAGTTGCCAGAACCAGTTGAACGGCATAATGATGTCCGTTGATGGAACGATGCCAGAACGACTCGTATCCTTGTGCCTACGAGGGCACCTTGCTCGTAAGGGCCGCTGAGCCGGAGTAGAGGTTGCGCCTTGGCTAGGTTTGGACTCGTTGCGTAAAAATACACCGAGTAGCCGATCTATTTAGATCGAGCCATATGCATGCTCATTGAGAACAATTACGCAACCAGACTCGTAAGGGCCGAAGAGCCAGAGTGTATTGTTTCCACCCAAAGATGTGTGATGCTCGTGGTGGCCGAAGTGCCAAGAGCGGTGTTCTGCATACATATGAATAAGACTTAAGGTCGCACATGCCCTGCGGTTGAAAATCGTGTTAAGGGTACCCCCTCAGTAATGATTGTGTTGGAGCGGACTGAATGTGGTCGGGTACATACTCCCGTAGTGCTAAGGCACGGGCTGCCTAAATGGCATGTAGATTTTGTCTAAGTAATTGTAAGACTGGCAGACCCCTTCAGGAATTATGCTCACTGTGGAATGACAGTGATGGTACAACCTTGAGTGACACGTATTTTACTTTGGACCTGATAGAGTCCACGATGGCCTCAGTCACTCATGGGTTTTGGGGTCGTGGTTATCCTTAAGATCTAAGGATTGAACTCAACTACTGCAAGTAGAGGATGCATCCGAATATGGGCCTAGTAGGGTTCTCCCAGTTGAAACACACTGCCCTACTATGGATAGGGTCAACAGGCCTCTGAAGTATCTAAAATACATAAAATAATCAACCTCCAGAACGTCGCGTTGATGCCCGGACAATGTTTCGCCCGCGTACCAAGGGTGGAAGAGGTCAAATACCGAAACAATGCATTAACTTAGGTCCAGCAATGCTTGAATGTATGAGTGGATGACGTTGTTGTGTCAGTCCCGCATAACCTTTGTGAAGGTGTCATGTTCGGTATACTACTGGACCGACTGGGCAAAGACCTGTGTTGTATCTGCACGACTAAGCGAAGCTCGAGGAGCTGTCCTTAGATGCGTGGGATGCGGATGTGCCAAGTATGAAGACTTGAGCTAGACATCACTTTGAGACCCGAGAGAGGTCAAGGCTAAGTCGTGAAGACTTGAGCGAATGTTCAACTCATAGCCCTAAGGAGGCTCTTGCGATATACGCTAAGACTTGGAGGCTTGAGCATCGCTATTACGAACTACGACCCTAAGTGGTCAAACGCATTGCTTGAGTTGAACGGTTAAATGATTGCATGCTTACCAGACCATCAGTGGTTCTGACCCCGTTTAATGAAGATTTCAGGTGTTGTACCTGCGTGGCGATATGCGGAGTAAGGCGGCATCGAGTTCAAGGGTTTCTCTATACAGAGTTGTACTACTTTCTTTTATTGAACCTATACTGCTTTCCTAAGCAGTGATGTTGTAATAAACATGTGGTTTTTGATAAAATGGAACACTTTGGTGGTCAATGAGTTGCTTGGTCACATACCTGCAACTTGCTCGGAGTTTTCTAAAACCGACGACTCATTATCGTCTGATTTTGCTGCTAAAAGCTTTTCTAAGTTCTGCTGCAAAGAAAAAAAAGAAATTCATGAAAATTTTAACTTAGCTTTGTTTTGGAAATCCGGGGCGTTACAGAATTGGTATCAGAGCATGTGTCTGGGAAACCTGGTTCAAGATCCATCATGTTCACGATATCGCACTATAAGTATATGCTTTTATACTTTTGTTCTGATCTGGGTGCATCTTTGTATAGATGGCAACTCATGACTCGCGCGGATACTGTTATCGTTGTAAGGTCATGCACGATGAGTGGATATGCCCGTATGAAGTCCAAGACTATCAATATTGTGGGGAAGATGGGCATTCCGCCAACGAATGCCAAAGGAAATGTACTGCCGATATGGGTCGGCGGTCATCAAAGGGTCTCAAGGATGAGACTTCGTGTGTCAGTAGACTGCATCACTTTAGTGTTGGGAGCAACCATACCCCAACATCTTCTGATGAATTACCAAAGCTGAGGGATTTTGATTTGAACTTCCCTGCGGAGGTCTATCACTCGCCAAGCTACCATCCGACATCACATACGCCAAGCTTAAATGGCAGGAACGAAAGAGGGGATTCCTTTCGATCGTCGATCATTATTTCAGACTCCCAGAGTCTTGATCTTGCCGACTGGGAGAGTGGACTGGCTTCCCTCATATATCCCCAATATTCGCTTGAGAGTGCAGAAGTGCCGCCCAAGCCAAAGATAGTAGTGCCCGCACCAAGGCCATGTGGCAATAAATGGACCTTTTTTAGTTCGTCTTCATCAAAGAAATCCAGGTCTTAAGAAGACTGGTGATGTTTTGGAGTCAGTAGACTCATGTATATAGTTTCTCAACGCCTAAAGTGTGTCAGTACAACATGACGTTTTGTTTAAGGCAATGCTTGTGTAAATGTGATGTATATTAAGTAAATAAAGCTTTTACTTCCTCATATACATCGAGAAACTAAAAACAAGTGCTTGTGTGTGATTAGATAAATGGCTCCTACGACGAGGAGAACCATGTCAATTGAGGAGTCCCATACGCAAGGATTCCTGCTGGAGACACTCAACAACCTGGTTACAACCATTCGTGAAACGAGGCCATAACCAGTCGCACCACGAAACGAGAACCTGGGAGGAGTGACTTATGAGAAGTTCCTCAAGCTTGACCTGCCAGTTTTCATTGGCAGAGCCAATTCGGAGCTCGCAAAGAGTTGGATCGAAGAGACAGAATGTGCCTTCTCAGTACTGGGAGTACCAGAAGAGAAGAAGACCAACTTTGGCACGTATCGATTGAAGGATAATGCACGGAAGTGGTGGGATACCACTAAACTTATCCAGTTCTCACAAGTCGAAGTCATTCCTTGGACTGACTTTCGAAGGACTTTTATGGGTAACTACTTCCCGTTGCATTCCAGAAACAAGAAAAAGATGGAGTTTCTGCAGTTGGAACATGGCAGTATGAGTCTGATGGACTATACCACAAAATTTTAGAATCTAGAGCGCTACTGCTCTCGATTGTTCGAAACAGACCAAGAAAGGGCTGACAAATATGTGAATGGTCTGCGCGAAGGGCTGCAATCGAGGGTGGAAACAAGCTTGCCTTCGACTTTTCAGGCTGCGGTAGCAGTGGCTTCAAAAATCAAAGAGGATTGGGCGCGATCTAAAGTGATCGTAGCAAAGAAGCCCATAGTGAATGATGGGAATCGTAAAAGGACATTCCCAAGTGACCAGGGTTCACAACAACCCTTTTAAAAGAAGAAGTTCCAAGGAGGGAACAACACTCAACAAGTCGTGAGGCCAAGACAGAACACAACTCTGAATGGTCAGCAGTCCAACTTCAGCTGCCCAAGGTGTCATGTGAACCACCCCGAAAAGCCATGTCCTCGTGACATTGGTGGTTGCTTGTATTGTGGCAAGATGGGCCATTTTATAAGGGATTGTGCCAAGAAGGCTGCAGATGAGCAGAGGAGTAATGCCAGATCTGCTGAACCCTCTCGACCAGCACCACAACGTTCTTAGTTTCAACGACCTCCACCTAGAGTAGAACAAATGCCTGCTGCAGGTCGTGTATATGTTGTAATGACTGAAAAAGTCGAAAATGGTGACCTGATTGAAGGCACTGTACCTGTTAATGGACATGCAGCTTACGTCTTGTTTGATTGTGGTGCTACTCATACCTTTATCTCTGATGATTTCACCGAACAACTCTACGCCTCGGTGCAACCGGTTGATAAAATGATCGAAGTATATAACCCGTTGGGTTCACGCACCAAATGTATCCGGTGTGTGAAGAACTTGGATATTGAGATAGCAGGGCAACACTTGCCTACTGACGCCATCCTGATTGATATGATACAGTACGATGTAATTCTGGGAATGAATTGGTTGGCTCAGAATAATGCCAAGATTCTGTGTCGCGAGGGCAGAGTAATTCTATCTCGACCCGGTTTGCATAAAATGGAATACCGGTTATCTAAACCAGTTCCACAAAAAAGGCTCATATCAGCACTTAAGGTACAAAAATACCTTAGGAAGGGATGTGTGGCCTTCCTGTTGAGTCTCTCGGCGGAAGGATCCAACGAACAACCCCTTGAGAGTTTGGAAGTGGTGCAGGAGTTTTCCGATGTATTTCCTGAAGAATTGTCAGGACTTCCGCCACTTCGTGAGGTTGAATTTGGAATTCAATCCTTACCTGGAACAACGCCGATATCTAAAGCCCTGTATCGAATGGCGTCTGCTGAACTCAGTGAGTTGAAGTGTCAGTTGAAAGAACTGATGGAACAAGGGTTCATCCGTTCGAGTGTATCACCGTAGGGAGCCCCGGTGCTATTTGTAAAGAAGAAGGATGGATCCCTTCGGTTATGCATCGATTATCAGATGCTTAACCAGGCAACTGTTAAAAATAAGTACCCGTTGCCTCGAATTGAGGACTTGTTCGATCAGCTCAGAACAGCGAGGGTGTTCTCCAAGATCGACCTTAGGTCTGGGTACCATCAGCTTAGAGTAAAGAAAGATGATATACCCAAGACTGTCTTCAGAACGAGATATGGCCATTATGAGTTCGTAGTAATGCCCTTCAGACTCACTAATGCGCCTGCTGCCTTCATGGACCTGATGAATGGACAACTTTGTCATCGTCTTTATCGATGACATTCTCGTTTATTCAGAGAATGAGGAACAACACACGGAGCACTTGAGAATCGTCTTGAAAACCCTTCAAGATAATCAGCTTTATGCCAAGTTTTCAAAATGTAAATTCTGGCTAGACAAAGTGATGTTCCTTGGCTATGTGATCTCAAAAGATGGAATCGCAGTGGATCCTGCGAAGATGGAAGCTGTGATGGACTGAAAGCAGCCAGAAAATATCACTGAGGTCTGTAGCTTCCTTGGACTTGCCGGTTATTATCGGAAGTTCATACAAGACTTCTCCCAAATCGTCGTACCCATGACGAGATTACTGAAAAGGGAGTGAAGTTCGAATGGACTGACCAGTGTAAGGAGTGCTTTGAGCTTCTCAAACAGAGGCTTACCACTGCCTCTGTCCTTACCTTACCTTCTGGTCAGGGAGACTTCGTTGCTTATACTGATGCCTCAGGAACAGGTCTGGGTTGCGTATTGATGCAACACGGCAAAGTAATCGCCTATGCGTCACGACAGTTGAGAGTCCATGAGAAAAACTATCCAACCCACGACTTGAAGCTTGCCGCGGTAGTGTTTGCGCTTAAAATCTGGCAACACTACCTGTATGGAGAGAAATTTGAGGTCATGTCGGACCATAAAAGCCTAAAATATGTCTTTTCTCAAAAAGAACTCAATATGCGGCAACGCCGATGGCTGAAATTCCTCAAAGACTATGAGTTCACGCTTTCCTATCACCCTGAAAAGGCGAATGTCGTAGCGGATGCCCTTAGTCGCAAGACTGTTGGCACTCTGGCCAGCCTCACCGGACAATGGAAGCTGATGGAGGATTTCGTCAGTTGGAAGCCATTTTTGGTTGATCCAGGAAAGATTCGATTGTCATGCCTGACGATCCATATCGTGATCATCGATCGCATCGTAGCCAAACAGTTCAAGGATCCTCAGTACTTGGAATTGAAAGCTCGTGCTAAAAAAGATGACACTTTCTTCCATTTGAAAGAAGATGGAGGAATATGGATGGAAGAAAGGATTTGGGTTCCAAATAACCCTGAGCTAAGACAGGAAGTACTCTAGGAGACTCATAGTAGCAAGTACACTATCCACCTTGGAGGTACAAAAATGTTTCGGGACTTGCAGAGAAAGTACTGGTGGAGGGGTATGAAGCGTGATGTGGCTACGTTTGTCTCGAAGTGTTTGATCTGCCAGCAAGTAAAGATCGAAAATCAACGACCTGGTAGAAAAATGCAACGAATCGAGATTCTGGAATGGAAATAGGAAGGCATTACGATGGATTTCATCGTTGGATTGCCTGGATCCAAGAGACAACATGATTCAATATGGGTAATCATGGACAGACTCACCAAGTCTGCTCACTTCCTGCCAATCAACACTAGGTATTCAACAGAGCGATTGGCAGAAATCTACATTCGGGAAATCGTCAGACTCCACGGAGTGCCGATATCGATCATATCTGATCGTGACCCGAAGTTCACCTCTCACTTCTGGGAGCAGCTTCAGAAAGCCCTGGGGACGAAACTCAAGTTCAGTACAGCATTCCATCCCCAAACAAATAAGCAATCAGAACGAACCATACAGAGTCTTGAAGATATACTAAGAGCCTGTATGCTGGAATGGAAGGGTGATTGAGATTCCCACATAGCGTTGGCTGAATTTGCTTATAATAACAGCCACCACGCTAGTATTGGGATGGCACCATATGAAGCCTTGTACGGGCGACCCTATCGATCACCAATCCATTGGGGTGAAGTGGGTGAGCGAACCTTGGACTCGCACATTGTGTTGCAGCATTACACTGAGCAGGTCCATATGATCAGAAAGAAGCTACTGACTGCTCAGAGTCGACAGAAGAGCTACGCCGATCGGCGGCGTAGGGAGCTTACTTTTACGGTTGGAGATAAGGTTTTTATCAAGGTCTCTCCAACCAAGAGTGTGTTTCGTTTTGAAAAGAAGGGGAAGCTCAGCCCCAGATTCGTTGGTCCCTTCGAAGTTTTGAGCCGAATCAGAGAGACTGCCTACCGTGTAGCATTGCCACCGCAATACGCGCAAATACATGATGTATTTCACGTGTCAATGCTTAGAAAGTACGTTCATGATCATTCTCACGTCATTCAACATGAAGACATTGACATCCGGGAAGATATGACTGTGGAAGAAAGGCCAGTAGAGATCATGGACCGCCGGGAGCAAGTGCTAAGGACGAAGGTCATTCCACTTGTTAAAGTGAGGTGACAGCATCATGGAATCGATGATTGCACTTGGGAGCCCGAATCGGATATGCGGGATAAATATCCTGAACTCTTTACTTTGTACTCTTAACTGAATTTCGCGGACGAAATTTCTTTAAGGGGGTAATGATGTAAGACCGGCAATTTTTCAGATGATCTCTGAATAAAATTCATGAGGCATTTATTGGTAAAAATAGTATTTTTTCTCAGAATGCGAAACAAATCAATTTCTGTGAGCCAGTTATACTTAAGATATTCGTCGCTTTGCGAATATATGCTCAAACACTCTGAAAGCCATAACTTCCTAACGAAACAAAATTAAAGGATTTCCTTGATCCAACTTTCTTAGTTACGTCAATACGAAAAGAATGTCGTACTCAAAATTTTTCGGAAAAAAATCACCGAAAACCCAAAATTTTTGCAGGACCCACGGAAATGTTGGTGGGACCCACAAAAATATTCCTCAGAAAATATCTTATGGAACCCACAAAATATCCTATGGAAATATCTTGTGGGCCCCACCTCAAAAGGAACCTACTGGAATTAAAATAAAGCTAAGGGGCAAAAGGGGGGTAAAAATTCCCAAGAGGAGGTGGGCTTGGGCTATAAATAGCCCTCCCCACTCTCTCTCTTCTCATAATTTCGACCCCCCCTCTCTCTCTTGCCTTCTCTCTCTCTCCTAAACCTCCCCTACCTAGCCTAGCCCACCTGACCTGGTCTGAGCCTGCCTGACTTAGCCTGAGCCTGCCTGACCTGGTCCTAACCCACCTGACCTTGGTCTGAACCCACTTGACCTAGTCCAAACCTAGTTGACTTGACTTGAACCTAGTTAGGTTTAAAGTCAAAGTCAAAGTCCTTTTTGGTCTATATTCTAGTTTGGATTTTTGAACCCAGACTTAGCCTACTTGAGCTGAGTTCGAACCTGCTGAACCCAGTTGACTGGGAACGAACCATGTTTGGTTCAAACCACCTAGGTTGAGTAGCTTGACCTGCTCTACCTCTTTTTTAACTAAGTCAGCTTCATCTGACTTAGTCTGACCTCTCGAAGGAAGGCTCGAAGCCAAAGAAGCAACCCGGAGCCGTTTCTTCCACGATTTGAAGTAAGTTCGCTTCGTTGATCCATCTCTCTCAAGTATTTGATTGTTTGTATATAGCATATACTTTCTGAAGTAGTATCTTGCTTTAGTTCTTGATTAAGCCCTTTTTGGACACTTCGGTGTTCACCCGCTCGTCGCGTAACTATAGTCGGATATATCTATGTTCAAACACGCAGTATATGCGTTTTTAAAAAAATTGTATCTCACCCTAGTTCTTGGTTGAGCCCTTCAGAACACTTCGGTATTCACCCGCTCACCTCGCAACTATCGTTGGATGCGAATCTAGGTGTATATCTGTTGATTCTGCCGACGCGTCCTATATCGCACAGGCTATGTAATTTACCTTTGTCATCGCGTCGTATGATGCCAAGGCTCTTGTTTTCTGCAATTTACGATTATTGCACTTCCGATTATGCGTTTACTTACGCCGTTGCGTCATATGATGCCAAGGCTTCTGCTTTCTGCAATGTATTTACTTACGCTGTCGCATTGAATGACGCCAAGGCTCTTGTTTTGTTATATATGTAGAATATTTCGTTCAGTTACACACCCTGAACAATAGTATATACATTTCCTTTACGACGCCGCTGTATAAAGCACAGGCTTATGCTTATACTACATATATGACGCGTAAATGAGCGTTTAAATGTAGATCAACTCCAAATCGCCAATGTGATTCTCTGACCGCTCGTCGTTCAAGATTCTGCTTGACGAATGAAGCTCCTATTGGAAAGGCTTCGTTTTTTGGCAAAATGCTCTTTTGTAAAGACTAAGTCACTTACGTATGGCCTGACTATGGCCCAGGGTTCCTGCAACCTTGATGGATGCAACGTACGCACAACGGTGCGCATCCATTTCCCGAGTTAAGCGTAGCAATTTTCCGTCAAAGAGGGGAGATGTTGCTGAAATAGATAAAAGAAACGCACGCTTTCTTCATAAAAGAGAGGAAGTGCTGCAGAAATTTCTGAAGAAGCTAAGAATAGCTCAGAAAGAACGTAGCAGGATACTCTGGCATATAGCCGAGTGCTACCCGGTTCATGGAATGTCTTCTACAACGTAGAAAGGTTCGTCGCACCGCTGCCAATAGAGCAGGGGAGGTGCTGACAAAATGGTTGACAGAAGAGCTGCCAGAACCAGTTGAACGGCATAATGATGTCCGTTGATGGAACGATGCCAGAACGACTCGTATCCTTGTGCCTACGAGGGCACCTTGCTCGTAAGGGCCGCTGAGCCGGAGTAGAGGTTGCGCCTTGGTTAGGTTTGGACTCGTTGCATAAAAATACGCCGAGTAGCCGATCTATTTAGATCGAGTCATATGCATGCTCATTGAGAATGATTACGCAACCAAACTCGTAAGGGCCGAAGAGCCAGAGTGTGTTGTTTCCACCCAAAGATGTGTGATGCTCGTGGTGGCCGAAGTGCCAAGAGCGGTGTTCTGCATGCAAATGAATAAGACTTAAGGTCGCACATGCCCCACGGTTGAAAATCGTGTTAGGGGTACCCCCTCAGTAATGAATGTGTTGGAGCGGACTGAATGGGGTCGGGTACATACTCCCGTAGTGCTAAGGCACGGGCTGCCTAAATGGCATGTAGATTTTGTCTAAGTAATTGTAAGACTGGCAGACCCCTTCAGGAATTATGCTCACTGTGGAATGACAGTGATGGTACAACCTTGAGTGACACGTATTTTACTTTGGACCTGATAGAGTCCACGATGGCCTCAGTCACTCATGGGTTTTGGGGTCGTGGTTATCCTTAAGATCTAAGGATTGAACTCAACTACTGCAAGTAGAGGATGCATCCGAATATGGGCCTAGTAGGGTTCTCCCAGTTGAAACACACTGCCCTACTATGGATAGGGTCAACAGGCCTCTGAAGTATCTAAAATACATAAAATAATCAACCTCCAGAACGTCGCGTTGATGCCCGGACAATGTTTCGCCCGCGTACCAAGGGTGGAAGAGGTCAAATACCGAAACAATGCATTAACTTAGGTCCAGCGATGCTTGAATGTATGAGTGGATGACGTTGTTGTGTCAGTCCCGCATAACCTTTGTGAAGGTGTCATGTTCGGTATACTACTGGACCGACTGGGCAAAGACCTGTGTTGTATCTGCACGACTAAGCGAAGCTCGAGGAGCTGTCCTTAGATGCGTGGGATGCGGATGTGCCAAGTATGAAGACTTGAGCTAGACATCACTTTGAGACCCGAGAGAGGTCAAGGCTAAGTCGTGAAGACTTGAGCAAATGTTCAACTCATAGCCCTGAGGAGGCTCTTGCGATATACGCTAAGTTTTGGAGGCTTGAGGGTCGCTATTACGAACTGCGACCCTGAGTGGTCAAACGCATTGCTTGAGTTGAATGGTTACATGATTGCATGCTTACCAGACCATCAGTGGTTCTGACCCCGTTTAATGAGAATTTCAGGTGTTGTACCTACGTGACGATATGCGGAGCAAGGCGGCATCGAGTTTCATGGTTTCTCTAGACAGAGTTGTACTACTTCCTTTTATTGAACCTATACTGCTTTCTCAAGTAGTGATGTTGTAATAAACATGTGGTTTTCGATAAAATGGAACACTTAGGTGGTCAATGAGTTGCTTGACCACATACCTGCAACGTGCTTGGAGTTTTCTAAAACCGACGACTCATTATCGTCTGATTTCGCTGCTAAAAGCTTTTCTAAGTTTCGCTGCAAAGAAAAAAAAAGAAATTCATGAAAATTTTAACTTAGCTTTCTTTTGAAAATTCGGGGCGTTACACGTTGCATCCAGACTTGAATGTCCGATTAATACATAGACTCGTGTATAGTTTGTAAATTTTTTTTTTCAGACCCAACCCGAGTTCTGATTAAGACTCATAATTTTTTAATATAAAAATAATAAAAAATATGATTTTACCAAGTATGGTCTGAGTCTGGTTCATGTAGTTATTATCAAGTCTGGGTATGGTTTTTCTTATAATAAACCTGATTGCACCGTACCCAAAGCGGGGTCCAAGTCTGGTTCCACCTGATTCCAACCAAACCCGACCTGTTGACACCCTAGTTCGGAGACAAGCTCAATATCGTGTGCGGATGGTTTTTAGCAAACCAAGAACAACCTAAAATTTTGTTGGCCTCGGCTCGTTTCCAGTTTCAATTCAACCCCTTGGTCCTTGAGAGAGAGAATGCAGAGTTTGAGGAGCAAGGCGGGCGTCATATCGCGCCTGTTGCCACCACCGCCACTCCCACTCTCCACGACTATCTCCTCCTTTTCCTCCTCCGGAAGAAGAAGAACGACCACAGGGCCCGAGGTCGGCGGTGACGAGGAATGGAACGAGGCGTGGGAGTCGTCTTGGCTGCCGGAGGACGTGGTGGCGCAGAGCAGAGCCCCCTGGGAGGCCGACGTCCACTGCGACACCGGGCCCTCCTCTGTCGTCTTCCCCTCCCAGCTCGATCCCGACACCAAGGCCTTCGTCGAGGAGATGAACGAGAATTGGGACCAGCGGAGGAGCTCCAGGAAGGGCCCCGACCTGCCGTCACCCCCGCCAGCGCTGCCCGTGAAAGACCCGTCGAAGGACTACAGACCAAGGAAGCAGGCGATCCACGCTAGTATGTGGATGAAGGAGATCGCGAAAGAGGCGGAGGCGAAGCTGGGGACGCTCGCCGGTGGCCGCGATGACATCGATCGGCTGCTCGATAGCTGCTCTGAGTGAGTGCTCTTCTATTCTTCTTGTTTCCTCTTGTGGGTGGTTCGAATTTTGGTTTTCCTGGTGGATTTTGCTCGGTTGGTTCCTGGGGCGATGAGTTCTTCGTGTTTCCTCTTGTGCGTAGTTTGGGTTTTGGTGTTTATTATTGTGTTTTGATCCATTTTTCTTGGTAGCTGTCCGAGTAAGTTCTTCTTCTTGTTTCCTAGTGTGGGTGTTTTTTGGTTTTTTGTGTTTCTTCGCGGGTTTTCTCTAGTTTCTCAACTCTTTTGACGGAGAACTCATATTTTAGTGCATTTCCTTGAATCAGATTAGTAAAGGGTATAGGTCTTATTTTTTTATTTCTTATGTTGATTCGACTTCTTTTTTTGCATAGAAGTGATGCTTGTGATATTTGTAGAGATCGTCAGGCAGAGCCAAACAGGATCTAGATTTAGATTTGTATATATATATATATATTTTTAGTAAATCAAATTAAATTATCTTAATTGAACAGAATTGGGCGTTCTAAATGGGCTCTTACAATATTTTGAATCAGAAAACCAAGTGTCCATGTTTAACTAGATTACAACTTAGTTTCCAAATATGTACTCAATTAAATTAGGAAACTTAAAGGGACAACTTTAAAAATGATTCTAGTTAAATATCCTTTTACTTAAGGATTAAGAAACAATGGTAGACAAAAAACTTACTATAATTTTCAGATTATTAAATAGTTAATTGCCCCCTTTTTTAATAGGCTAACATGATTTTGATAGTTTAAAAATTATTATAAAAGAGCCTATTTTCAGAGGAATTCGTACGAGCACTCGGTTGGTACCCGTTTTCTTAAAACTGATGTCTTGGACTTGCTGGCTGGCGACTGCGAGCTTTGTGACTGGTTTCTCAGTTCTGAAAAGATGGTTCAAATTGATATAGATGATTTTTGTGTTTTAGACTATTTGACAGTTTGATTAAATTAATAAAGTTTGATTTATTTCTTTAGTTGATTCAATACACGATATGATTTGTGGTTTGGTATATTAAATCTGTAATGCCCCTGATCCTTGGGTGAGTTTCCGCAATTGTTTAAAAAAAAAATTCACTATTTTTACAAGGGTTAATTGGGGTCCTTACATGTTCTGCGTACCTCATACTCATTTTGTTTCTTTTGTCTTTTTCTGCTATTCATCAAACTTTAATTATTTTAGTTTATTCCTACCATGAATCCAAGACATCTAATAAAGTTACTGTGGATCTTAACTGGCGGCAAGTTATGAGTGAAGAATTGAATGCTTTGAAAAGAATGAAAGCTTGGGATCTAGTGAAACTCCTTTGAAAGAAGAAATATGGTTGGATGCAATTGGGTGTGTAAAGTGAAGGTCAAAGCTGATGAGATAATTCAACTGTACAAAGGAAGATTTATAGCTAAATGGTACCGTCAACAATATGGTGTAGACTTTGCACTAGTAGCGTATATGACCACCATTAAAACTCTATTGGTAGTATCAACAAAGTGTTTAGATTTGTATTAGTTAGATGTAAAGAATGCATTTTTGAATTGAGACCTTGAAGATGTTTCATATATGGAGTTATTACAAGGGGTGACAGATCAAGAAAAAAGAGTTTGCATACTCAAATAAGCTTTGTACGGATCAAAGAAAGCTCCTTAAGCATGGTTTAAAAAGTTCAGCTTTGTGGTAAAGAATCTTGGTTTTAGGCAAAGTTTTCATTATCTACCTTATTTGTGCCAACATCTGGTATTGGACATTGCCTATTGCTAGTTTATGTAGATGATATGATCATTGCAAGTGATGATCCACTTGTTATTGCAAATGTAAAGAGGAGGCTTGTTGATGCATTTGAGATGCAGGACCTGGAGAAGTTGAAGTATTTTCTAGGCATTGAGGTTGCATTCTAAACGAGGATATCTTCTGATTCAGCATAAGTATGCAGCTGATCTGATAGAAAGTCTAAATTGTTTGATGACTATAAACATGTTGATACTCCCATAAACTAAATTGAGACATGATGATGGTGAGTTGTTGGAGAAACATATTATATATGGGAAGCTTGTAAGAAGTTTGATCTATTTGATCATTTCCTTACCAGACATCACCTTTGCATTGCATGATGTGTATCAATTTATGAGTGCACCTAGGTCTGCTCATTTGAGAGTTGTCCTTAGGATTATTCAATATGTTTGTGATGTCATGCATCATAGATTGTTCTTCTCTGCATCATCAAAGTTGGAGCTGAGAGCATATTTTGATTAATGTTTTGGAGGATCATCTAAGAATGGATATTCTATATCTGGATTTTGCATTTTCTTGGGTGATTCGTTGGTTTCTTAGAAGGATAAAAAGCAGCAGAGAGTGACATTGTCTACTGCATAAGCTGAGTATAGAACTATAACTCAAACTGCTGCTGCAATAATATGGCCGAGTTTATGGGGGTGAAATTGACATGTGGGATGGAATTCTATTGTGACAATTGAGTGCCATTCATATAGCCAAAAATTCAAAATTCCATGAACATACAAAGTATATTATATTGTCATTTCACTAGAAGAGCATACTTAGATGGCATTATGTCTTTTCCTTATGTTTATCGCAGCAGATAGTAGAACATACCGAAGCCCACATCATGTAGCTCTATTTAACTTGAAAGATTATATGAGAGAGAGAAAGATGTAGACAATACAACCTCTTGGGCACCACAATCACCATGATCACGTGATGATCACACTTCAAAGGTCCAAGAACACCTTCGCTATGATACCATGTAATGAAACAAGAAGCCTTAACACACCTCACTCAAGAGGCACAAATCACACCCACAAATGGTTCAAAGCGCAAAAACCACTAAGGGCTTATGAAAAATGCAATCACAAAGTGAACATGTACAAGTCCACTATGGGACAATCTAAAAAGCACTAAGGCTTACACAAGCACAAGATTGCATACAATATCAAAAAGAGAGACAACACTTAAAAATAATGAATTTATTCATCAAGGAGCTTCAAAGAAGCTTACAAATACAAGGAGCCGTAAGCCCTTATTTATAGACAAGATCAGGTCAAGAGTGAGCCTTCAAATAGACGTTGGGAATGTAATATCTTGTAAATTTTTCATAAATTTTAAACTCAAAAATATAATTTTAAATTAAATATTTATATTTAATATGACAAAATTATGGAAAATATTAAATATATGCTGACGTCAACCTAGGTCTGGATATGGTCCAGGGCCCATCAATAAGATCTCTATATGGTATGAAAAAATCTGCGAAATTATTTGTTTTTGACTTTTAAATTTGAGTGAAATTCAGGTTAAAATCAAGCAAAATTTATCTAAGACCGTAGTTAGATCAGTTTCGGAACATAGATCTCATAGGAGATCTGTTTTATCGAAATCGGATATCGATTGGTTCAAAAAATGCATTTTTTCTAAATTGAGCGGCCTCTATTTTTTGGGTCTTTTTCGGTTTGGATCTGACTCGACCCGCTCCGTTGGATCGATGTTAATATGGATCTGGACCCAGTCTAGGATTCATATTGATTAGGACCCGATCTGGGTTGAGATCCAATTGGGATTGGATACAGATTTGGATCATGGGTCTAACTCAGATCCATAATCAATCCATGCCAATTTAAAACTAAAATGAATTTAAAACTTTAAAAATAAAAACATGAATTTAAAGAGTAAAGATGAGGTAGAATTCTACCCGACTTGGCCATCTAGAAGGGGACGTCCCCCCTTAATGTGGAATATTCCATAAGATAAGCCAATATATATATATATATATATATAATAAATTTAAAAGGATAATGAGAGATTGAGGTAGAGTTCTACACTCTGCCCCATTCATCTAGAAGGGGGTGTCACCCCCTCTAGAGACCTTTATATTATAAAATAGGTTGAGAGCCTCTCTCTCTCTAGAAATCATCCTCTAGAGAGAGAAAGAGAAAGAGAAAGAGAAAGAGAAAGAGAAAGAGAAAGAGAAAGAGAAAGAGAAAGAGAAGAGAGCGAAGAAGAAGCATCCTTCAACGTTTTCCTCCTTTTTCTAAGCTTTTCGTGAGATCAAGATCAAGGTATGGGTTTCTCTCCAAATCTGGATGAGAAGGGAGTTAGTGTAAGTTGATTTAAGCATAGGTTTAGAGAAAAAGAAATTTGGTTGCCTTAACATATACACGTTTTTTGGAGATTGTGGTTTTTAAAAATAAAACTTGTGTTTCTTTTTTGCAAAACTACTTTTGGGATTTACGTTTTAATCCAACCACACTTGTTTTTTATAATACCTCTTGTTTACCCTTTTTATATCACAATATAGGTTGGGTATCCTAGGTACTATTTCGTTTGAAATGTAAACATGTGTTTTTACAGTCTGCCGATCACATCTGATCATAAACATATGTGTTTACAGTCTGTTGATTATATCAAATCATAAACATGTGCTTACAGTCTGCGGATCATATCTGATCATAAAGATATGTGTTTTTACAGTTTTGCTGATCATATCTGATTATAAACATGTGTTTACAGTCCGTCGATAATATCTGATCATAAACATATGTGTTTAAGTGTATCGATCATATCTGATCATAAACATGTGTATGCAGTCTGCCGATCATATCTGATAATAAACATGTGTTTTTATAGTTTGCCGATCATATCTGATCATAAACATGTGTTTACAGTCAGCCGATCATATATGATTATAAACATATGTGTTCTACAGTCTGCCGATCATGTGCATCAATTTGATCATAAACATATGTATTTTACAGTCTGCCGATCATATGCATGAAATATGATCATAACCATATGTAAATCATGCGCATGAATTTGAACATAAATTTATATACTTTGCTGTCAGCCGATCATGTGCATGAATCTGATCATAAGTAGCTAAGTTTGTTATTTGTCGATCATATGCATGAATCTGATCATAAGTGACTATGGTTGCTGTCAGTCTGTAAAAACCCACATAAAAAAAAAATTAGACTCAGGTCGGATCTGGATCCGACTCGGATCCAAACTCGGTAAGACCTCCCCCCATGCTTATTTAAAGCATGCAGAGGGTAGGGTTTCTCATTCGAGAAACCCTCTCCTGCTGCCTTTCTCTCTCCCCGTCGCTCGACCTTCCCCTTCCCTTCCTCTCTCGAGCCCTCGCTGGAGTCTCGTCTCGCCGGCAAGCTCAGTCAGGCGATCACCTCCCCGCTCTCTCACCCCCTTCTTCCTCGGTTCGTCGGACCGCCTACGCCGATGTCTCCCTGAGCGACCCTGACTGCCTCTCTCTGTCCTCCCGATCGTTTCCCCCTCTGCGCACCTCGCCTGGCGGAGGGCCACCTTCCCCGGCAGCTCCGCGCTGGTGACCACCCTCCTCCATGGCGGTGCCCCCCTTCTGCGGTTGTTTCAGGTAACCCTTGACTCCCCTTTCTTTCTTCTGTCTTCTTCTGTTTTCTTCTTCTTCGTCCCTCTTTTATCTCTTCGGTAGGACGGCAGGGGCGATGCCCCCACCCCTATCGTCTGCTTTGGGTAGGTCGGCAGGGGAAAAGCCCTTGCCCCGGTCCTTTCTCCTTTAGCAGTGGAGGGGCTGAGCCCTCTCCCTACCTTCTCAAAATGCGAGGGAGGGGCTCGGCCCCCCTCCCTGTCTCCCTGTTTAACGGGAACACAAGGGAGGGGCTCAACCCCCTCCCTTTTTTCTTTTTTGCCAGGGAGGGGCGGAGCCCCCCTCTCTGTCTCCCTGTTTTACGGGATGCGAGAGAGGGTCTCGGCCCCCCTCCCCATTCCCTATTTCGCCAGGGAGGGGCTGAGCCCCCTCCCCGTCTCCTTGTTTTATGAGATACAGGGAAGGGGCTCGGCCCCCTCCCTATTTCCCTCTTTCGTCAGGGAGGGGCCGAGCCCCCTCCCCGTCTCCTTGTATGGGTTACGGGGAAGGGGCTCGACCCCCTCCCTATTTCTCCTTTTCGCAAGGGAGGGGCTGAGCCCTCTCCCTATCTCCTTGCTTCCCTCTTTACGCAAAGAGAGGGGCTGAGCCCCTTCCTACTCTTGTTTGGGCCTGGGGTCGGGTTTGGCTCATCAGCCGAGCCCACCGTTCACCTTTGGCCGCTGCAGGCAGGGCTGGGCCCAGTTCGACTATCGAGCCCACCTTTCTCTCCTGTTTTATCTTTCGAGCTTATTATATATATTCATGCTCTACTCTTTCGCAGCTCGCACGTCGGATCCAGTTCGGGCCCCATGGCCCGAGACTTTCACCACTTACGGTCGAGGCATGTGCAACCACGAAACCCTCAAGGTAGGGGAAAGTTGCACAATGGACTTTGGATGAACTGAACTAAGTTAAAACACTAAAAAAAAAAATTAAACAATTAAATATATATGTATATATATTTATAATAGTACGCTTTTAAACTCAAGGATGTAGTTTTGCGATCCTTGTCCTCGTTACTTTTTGTCACTTACTTTTGCCGCCGCGCTTTAGTGCACTGACTGATTTTCTTTACGCATTTATTTAGCTTGATATGCGGGTTCGCGTATCAAGCATTGCTTTCTGTCATTTACTTTCGCTGCCACGCTTTAGTGCACAAGTTGATTTCCTTTACGCATTTATTTGGCTTGATACCGGTTTCACGTATCAAGCATCACTTTCTGTCATTTACTTTTGTCGCCGTGCTTTAGTGCACAGGCTGATTTCCTTTACGCATTTATTTAGCTTGTTATGCGGTTTCACGTATCAAGCATCGCTTTTTGTCATTTACTTTTGTTGCCGCGCTTTAATGCACATGCTATTTGCTTTTCTGTATTTACCTGCTTACGCATTTGTTTAGCCGAAGTACGGTTTTTTACCTCGTGCATTGCTTTATGCAGTTATTTAAGCCGAGGTATGATTTCGTACCTCGAGCCTTGCTTACGTTTTCAATTCCTGATACGTCTATTTGACAAAGGTTACACACTCTTGCGCTTAATGCGCGTCTTCGCACTTTAAGGATTTCTTGTATCCTGCAGTCGTAGTGCATTGTGCACACCCTCGTTTTTCTCTGCTGACTAGCACTTGCACTTGCTTAAGTATAGTCTGGAGCGTAACCTATTTCGCTCATTTGTTTAAAAATGACACGAGTCACACTAATGCATTTTTGTTTCAAAAAAGGAATTCCTAAGGCGAATATGTGTTTTCCAAATGCATGGTCTTGTTAAGCAGGTTTTTGATAGTCGTTATTGCACGATTGCAACCTAGTCTTCCGAATCGAAGTATTTGAGAGATATGCTTTATCATTTCAGTTTCGTGTATCCGATACAACTCAGATGACCCCGATGAGGGGCACAAACTTGTGTTTTGGGGTGGTTCTTTTGAAAAACCCTTATTCCATTTATCGGGGCCAGTATCACGAGATATGCGTAGCATACGATACTGTGATAATCGAATGAGAGATATGTGGCGATCTTGCCTCGTTTGAGTTACACAGTGCTGTACTCACGATATGGAAGATAAATCATGTTCAAAATAAGATAAGTGGTTTAGCATATTTTAATTGTGCTCTTTTTCAAAAGATGTGGGTTTGCACGTGAGCATTAAAATTCTTAAGAAAATGATTACTTTTTGTGAATATAGCTTTCCAAATAAACAATTTTGTCAAGTAAAGTTTTAGAGTCTTTTTTATTGCGAAATAGTCTCCCAAATCGACGTATTTCGGAATAATGTTTTTTCTACTTCTGTTTGCGTTTTCGATACAACTCAGAACCCCATTTAGGGGCATGGGCATGAGTTTGGGTGAGGTTTTTGCTGAGAAACCTGTACCATTACTAATAACGCAAGACTTGCACAACATGTTGATGCTGCGATATATTGGATAAAAGATTCGTGGCAATCCTGTATCTTGCAATGTTATTTCAAATGATTAAAATATAGGATCTTGTCAAACTAGATTTTTGTTGCATCACTTCTTTTGCAAAACTTTGTTGTTGGGTTTCTTTTGAAGAAACCCATACCCCTCTCTTCGTAGCCATACTTTTAGACATGTACAATATGTTTAAACTACGTTGAGTAAGGTGAGAGGACTGTGGTCACCTCGATACGTGCGTTGGCACATTATTATAACCATATAATGTTGTTGTTTTGCCTATACTGGCAAGAGGCTCGTGTCGGTCTAAAGGACCAGAACATGTCAAATTTAAGCTCGAATGTTTACACCATGTACTGTGAGGATTTCTTTTGAGAAATCCAGACCCCTCTCATCGTGGTTGTACTTTTGAACATGTATGTTGCGTACTACGATGAGTAGGATGAGAGGTCTATGTTTACCTCAAACGTGCAATGACACGTGTTTAAAATCACATAATGATAGTGTTTTCACCTTCATATAAGTTGACCCCTCTCATCGTGGTTGTACTTTTGAACAATGAGTAGGATGAGAGGTTTATGTTTAGCTCGAACGTGCAATGATACGTGTTTGAAATCACCTAATGGTGATGTTTTCGCATTCACATGCAAGATGCTTGAGTGAGTCGAAAGACCAGACCATATAAAATCAATCTTCAATTAAGTAACACCTGGTATACCCATTCGACTCGTTGACTTTATCAAGAGAGAGAATGAAATGGTACAAAACTTTGATGGACAGGTTGTTAACAACTACCCCTCGGCAAATGACTCTGCGTCCCCAGTCATCGGAGTTAGGGGACAAGACTACCAAAAATTATCCTAGGTGGTAGATCCCATAGACTTCTGCAGAAGTAAGATGCATTCGTTGTCTATGAATGCCTTTGAAGATTTTCTCTTTTGGTCACTGACCGTCCCCTTAAGAGCGAACTCAGCTAGTTATTTGAGATATTGGAAATACATGGCATAATAGACCCCCGAACTAATCTCAGTTGTTTCTATGATTCATGCCTTGCGCATACCCACAGACCAGCTAATATCGAAACAAAGGTTATATGATTCACATTACTTGTTGGTTGCGCACTGTGCGCTGATTTACTGTTAATACCAGTTTTAACATTTCTCTTGCGTTGATTAGCTGTTGATGCTAGTAGTAGTTTTTCACTTGTTTAAACTGCTAAGCATGATAAAATTGCTTGTTGTGCAATTGATTACAGCTCGTAATCTACGAACTGTTCACATCTTATGACTAATGTAACTGTTTGTCTTATAAGCTGCTTAGATCTTGTGATTAATATAACTATTGTCGTGAAATTGCTTATATCTTATGATGGATGAACTATTTACCTTGTATTGGTTGATAGCTTATTTGCTCGCATAACAAATTACTCATATTAGAGATACTTGTTCATTTGTATAATTTATTGCTCGTGCTAGAGGTGGCTTACTTGCTTAAGTAAATCAACCAATTATGCTTGTTACAAAGTATTGCATATTGATTATTGCTTATTTCAGTTCCATATTGTCTCACTTGTGCACCTACCAGTTTTTAGTGAAACCGACCCATTTTATGATCACAGTTGATGTTTGGGTCTGTACGGACTGCGATGACGTGATGAAATCAAGATGAGACTCTTTCCCTGACGTTTCGCTTCTGAGGATAGTTCTGTAATTTTGCATAAAGGCTTTCTTGAAAACTCCTCTTTGTACAAGTCTTAAATTATTAAAGAATGCATTTCAGAATCTATTTGGTTTATTAAATATATTGAGTTTCAAATCTCTTGCGAAAGAAAGTTTGCGCTGTAATGCGCCCAAGGTCCATTGACTTGCTATTTCAAATACCATTTTCCGCTGAATTACTATTTAAAAACTCTGATAAATGAATGATTACAAAGCTTTCAAACTTTTCATAAAAAGTTACTAAGTCCTGGATTTTGGGGCGTTACAACTTGGTATCAGAGTAATAGGAAAAATAGTGAATCTTAATCATCCAGCATCTGCAATCGCACTGTAAGTATTATTAATTAGATTGCTTTATATTTATTTTGATTAGAGAAGTTTTGGTTTTTAGATGTCGTACAATAAGATGCCTGAGGCAATAAATGCTTTGACCGAAGCAGTTAAACAACTTCAATCTATGGTGCAAAACCTGAATCATAGCGTGGCTTGCGAAAGCACCCACCAAGGTCATCGAGACAACGGGATGGAATGCTATCAGGCTCTCCCGAGTCAAATGTGCCTCTGGGATCCTTGTGTTTGTTTCTTTTGTGGAAATGTGGGCCATTTTTATAGAAGAATGCCACCTTAAACAAAGTCACGTCAAGCGATAGTTGGCCGCACAAGGCCTTGGGAAGCGTCAACAAGATAAGAAAATCCGAGACAAACAATCAGTTAAAAATAATGAATGCAATAAACGACGACCTGATAATCTTAAAATTATAGAGACTCCCATTCAAGAAACAAAAACAAGCTATAGGAGTGTCTCGCCGTGTCTATTCTTCGGTGACAAATCAAGTAGAAGATAACGAATAAACACCCATATAGTCTTAGGCTAAGACTTTTTATGATTCAGTATGAACATTCGTCAAGACAAAAGTTCATCAATGAAATTACACATATATCTCATTCAACCGAGTTACTGGTTCTGAACTTTTTCATAAACTCATCATGAGTTATCCTGATCACTTTAAAAGCGTATATGTTTGGGGATCACACACACATGATGCACATTCTCGTTGACATCGATTAACTTAGACTATGATCTCTATAGTTAATTTTGAATAAAATTTTGCGGACGAAATTATTTTAAGGGGGGGTAGGATATAAAAACCCACAAAAAAAAATCGGACCCGGATCAGATCCGGATCTGACCCAGATCCAAACTCGGTAAGACCCCCGCCTGTGCTTATTTAAAGCACGCATGGGGGTAGGGTTTCTCATTCGAGAAACCCTCCCCTGCTGCCTTTCTCTCTCCGCGTCGCCCGACCTTCCCCTGCCCTTCCTCTCTCGAGCCCTCGCCGGAGCCTCGTCTCGTCGGCAAGCTCAGTTCGACGATCATCTCCCCTGCTCTCACCCCTTCTTCCTCGGTTCGTCGGACCGCCTGTGCCGATGTCTCCCTGAGCAACCCCAACTGCCTCTCTTTGTCCTCTCGTTCGTTTCCTCCTTTGCGCAACTCGCCTATCGGAGAGCCACCTTCCCCGGCAACTCCGCGTCAGTGACCACCCTCCTCCACGACGGTGGTTGTTTCAAGTAACCCCTGACTCCCCTCTCTTCCTTCTGTCTTCTTCTTCGTCCCTCTTTTCTCTCTTTGGCAGGACGGCAGGGGCGACGCCCCCACCCCTGCCGTCTGCTTTGGGTCGGTCGGCAAGGGCAAAGCCCCTGCCTCGGTCCTTTCTCCTTTAGCAGTGGAGGGGTTGAGCCCTCTCTCTGCCTTCTCAAAATGCGAGGGAGGGGCTCGACCCCCTCCCTGTCTCCTTGTTTAACGGGAATGCAAGGGAGGGGCTCAGCCTCCTCCCTTTTTCGCCAGGGAGGGGCCGAGCCCCTTCCCTGTCTCCCTGTTTTACGGGATGCGAGGGAGGGTCTCGACCCCCCTCCCCATTCCCTATTTCGCCAGGGAGGGGTTGAGCCCCCTCCTTGTCTCCTTGTTTTATGAGATACAGGGAAGGGGCTCAGCCCCCTCCCTGTTTCCTTCTTTCGCCAGGGAGGGGACGAGCCCCCTCCCTGTCTCCTTGTATGGGTTACGTTGAAGGGACTCGACCCACTCCCTATTTCTCCTTTTCGCAAGGGAGGGGCTGAGCCCTCTCCCTATCTCCCTGGTTCCCTTTTTATGCAAAGAGAGGGGCTGAGCCCCTCCCTACTCTTGTTTGGGCCTGGGGTTGGGTTCAGCTCATCAGTCGATCCCACCCTTCACCTTTGGTCGCTGTAGGCAGGGTTGGGCCCAGTTCGACTGCCGAGCTCACCTGCCTCTCCTGTTTTATCTTTCGAGCTTATTATATATATTCATGCTCTGCTCTTTTGTAGCTTGCACGACAGATCCAGTTCGCGTCCCATGGCCCAAGACTTTCACCACTTACGGTCGAGGCATGCACAATCCCAAAACCCTCAAGGTAGGGGAAAGTTGCGCAATGGACTTTGGACGAACTGAACTAAGTTAAAACACTAAAAAATAGAAATTAAACAATTAAATATATATGTATATATATATATTTATAATAGTACGCTTTTAAACTCAAGGACGCAGTTTTACGATCCTTGTACTCATTACTTTTTGTCATTTACTTTTGCCGTCGCGCTTTAGTGCACAGGCTGATTTCCTTTACGCATTTATTTAGCTTGATACGTGATTTTGCGTATCAAGCATCACTTTCTGTCATTTACTTTCACCGTCACGCTTTAGTGCACATGCTGATTTCCTTTACGCATTTATTTGGCTTGATACACGGTTTTGCATATCAAGCATCACTTTCTGTCATTTACTTTTACCGCCGCGCTTTAGTGCACATGCTGATTTCCTTTACGCATTTATTTAGCTTGATACGCGGTTTCACGTATTAAGCATCGCTTTCTGTCATTTACTTTTGCCACCGCGCTTTAGTGCATAGGCTATTTGCTTTTCTGCATTTACCTGCTTATGCATTTGTTTAGTCGAAGTATGGTTTCATACCTCGTGCATTACTTTACGCAATTATTTAAGCCAAGGTATGATTTCGTACCTCGAGCCTTGCTTACGTTTTTAATTCCTGATACGTCTATTTGACCAAGGTTACGTACTCTTGCGCTCAATGCGCGTCCTCGCACTTTAAGGATTTCTTGCATCCTACAGTCGCACTGCATTGTGCACAACCTCGTTTTTCTCTGCTGACTAGCACTTGCACTTGCTTAAGCATAGTCTGGAGCGTAACCTATTTCGCTCGTTTGTTTAAAAATGACACGAGTCACACTTATGCATTTTTGTTTCAAAAAAGGAATTCCTAAGGCGAATCTGTGTTTTCCAAATGCGTGGTCTTGTTAAGCAGGTTTTTGATAGTCGTTCCACGATTGCAACCCAGTCTCCCGAATCGAAGTATTTGGGAGATATGCTTTATCATTTCACTTTCGTGTATCCGATACAACTCGGATGACCCCGATGAGGGGCACAAACTTGTGTTTTTGGGTGGTTCTTTTGAAAAACCCTTATTCTGTTTATCGGGGCCAGTATCGCGAGATATGCGTAGCATACAATACTGTGATAGTCGAATGAGATATCCGTGGTGATCTCACTAGTGCTGAACTCACGGTATGGAAGATAAATCATGTTCAAAATAAGGTGAGTGGTTTAACATATTTTAACTGTGCTCTTTTTCAAAAGATGTGGGTTTGCACGTGAGCACTAAAATTTTTAAGAAAATGATTCCTTTTTGTGAATCTAGCTTTTTAAATAAACAGTTTTGTCAAGTAAAGCTTTAGAGTCTTTTTTATTGTGAAATAACGGTCTGGTCGCCTAAATCGACGTATTTGGGAATAGTGCTTTTGCTACTTCTGTTTGCGTTTTCGATACAACTCAGAACCCCGTTTAGGGGCATGGACATGAGTTTGGGAGAGGTTTCTGTTGAGAAACCTGTACCATTACTAATAACGCAAGACTTGAACTGCATGCTGATGCTGCGATATATTGGATAAAAGATTCGTGGCAATCCTGTATCTTGCAATGTTATTTCAAATGATTAAAAGATAGGCTCTTGTCAAACTAGATTTTTGTTGCATCACTTCTTTTGCAAAACTTTGTTGTTGGGTTTCTTTTGAAGAAACCCATACCCCTCTCTTCGTAGTCATACTTTTAGACATGTACAATATGTTTAGACTACGATGAGTAAGGTGAGAGGATTGTGGTCACTTCGATATGTGCATTGGTACATTATTATAACCATATAATGTTGTTGTTTTGCCTATACTGGCAAGAGGCTTGTGTCGGTCTAAAGGACAAGAACATGTCAAATTTAAGCTCGAATGTTTACACCATGTACTGTGAGGATTTTTTTTGAGAAATCCAGTCCCCTCTCATCGTGGTTATACTTTTGAACAGGTACATTGCGTACTACGATGAGTAGGATGAGAGGTCTATGTTTACCTCGAGCGTGCAATGACACGTGTTTGAAATCACATAATAATAATGTTTTCACCCTCATAATAAGTTGACCCCTCTCATCGTGGTTGTACTTTTGAACAATGAGTAAGATGAGAGGTTTATGTTTAGCTCGAACATGCAATGACACGTGTTTGAAATCACCTAATGATGATGTTTTCACATTCACAGGCAAAGATGCTCGAGTGGGTCGAAAGACCAGAACATATAAAATGGGTCTTCAATTAAGTAACACCTGGTATACCCATTCGACCCGTTGACTTCATCAAGAGAGAGGATGAAATGGTACAAAACTTTGATGGACAGGTTGTTAACAACTACCCCTCAGGCAAATGACTTGGCGTCCTCATTCATCGAAGTTAGGGCACAGGACTACCAAAAATTATCCTAGGTGGTAGATCCCATAGACTTCTGCAGAAGTAAGATGCATTCGTTGTCTATGAATGCCTTTGAAGATTTTCTCTTTTGGTCACTCACCGTCCCCTTAAGAGTGAACTCAGTTAGTTATTTGGGATATTGAAAATACATGGCATAATAGACCCCCGAACTAGTCTCAGTTGTTTCTATGATTCATGCCTTGCGCATACCCGCAAACCAGCTAATATCGAAACAAAGGTTATGTGGTTCACATTACTTGTTGGTTGCGCACTGTGCGCTGATTTACTGTTAATGCCAATTTTATCATTTCTCTTGCATTGATTAACTGTGGATGCTAATAGTAGTTTTTCACTTGTTTAAACTGCTAAGCATGATAGAATTGCTTGTTGTGCAATTGCTTACAGCTCGTAATCTACGAACTGTTCACATCCTATGACTAATTTAACTGTTTGTCTTATAAGCTGTTTACATCTTGTAATTAATATAACTGTTGTCGTGAAATTGCTTATATCTTATGATGGATGAACTGCTTACCTTGTGTTGGTTGATAGCTTATTTGCTCGCATAACCAATTACTTATATTAGAGATACTTGTTCATTTGTATAATTTATTGTTCATGCTAGAGGTGACTTACTTGCTTAAGTAAATCAACCAATCATGCTTATTACAGAGTATTGCACATTGATTATTGCTTATTTTAGTTCCATATTGTATCACTTGTACACCTACTAGTTTTTAGTGAAATTGATCCGTTTTATGGGCATAGGTGATGTTTGGGTCTGTACGGACTGCGATGACACGATGGTGATGAAATCAAGATGAGACTCTTTTTCTGACATTTCACTCCTGAGGACAGTTTGATAATTTTGCATAAAGGCTTTCTTGAAAACTCCTCATTTGTACAAATCTTAAATTATTAAAGAGTGCATTTCAGAATCTATTTGGTTTATTAAATGTATGGAGTTCCAAATTTGTTGCGAAAGAAAGTTTGCGCTGTAATGCGCCCAAGGTCCATTGACTTGCTATTTCAAATACCATTTTCTGCTGAATTACTATTTAAAAACTCTGATAAACGAATGATTACAAAGCTTTCAAACTTTTCACAAAAAGTTATAAGTCTTGGATTTTGGGGCGTGACACAGTCGATCATGTGCATGAATTTGATTATAAATAGATGTTTGCAGTCTGTCGATCATATGCATGAATCTGATTGTATATAGATAGTTTGCAGTCTGCTGATTATATGCATAAATCTTATCATAAATAGATGTTTGCAGTCTGCTGATCATATATATAAATTTGATAATAAATAAATGTTTGCTGTTTGCATATCATATGTATAAATCTGATCTTAAGTAAATCGTTTGCATGTTTGCTGATCATATGCATAAACCTGATCATAAGTAGATAGTTTGTAGTCTGCTGATCATATGCATAAATCCGATCATAAATATATAAGTTTGCAAGCTTTCTATATACATGTGTATGTGCTTGGTCAAATGCACGTTCTTTTTTGTTTTGTGAATGTGCATTGTGAACATAAATTTGTGTATTTATGTGTGTTTTATGTTCACTAAAATTTTGCAATGGCATGAATTATTTTTTAGATTTATTAGTGGTTGTATGTGAACTATTGTGAGACCTATGTATGCCAGGAACATATGTTGCTTATGTGATATTGAAACTGTTTATGCATTGTAAAATGATTTGAAAATTATTGGTTTTTTCAACATTAATTGCAGGCAAGAGCCCGAAATTGTTATTGCATGTGGATTTGCATAACTGTTCTTGTATAAACAAGTTGTAATTGATTAAAATGGTAAAAGAGACAAGAACAATGTAATAATGCTCTTCTTTGATGTCTCTTTTATAGTGTGAGAATCTTAGATGATGGTCGTGGGGGACCGTGAGGATACTAAAATTTCGTGTGCAATTGTTGTCCCTAAGAACCCGACGTGAGGTTTATGTTCCCGACCACGGTTTTAGGGAGCTTTCAGCTATTTTGCCTGGGGGTGGTGTTGGTGACTCAGCTGTAGTTATTAGTATACCAAGAAAGTGGCGTAAATAGTTGTGGATTTTTATTGATGTCTTGGCAGAATTCTTAATGTTTTGATGGATGGTGAGGATTCCTAATATCGTTTAGGAAATAAGTGTGAAACCTAGTAATTAAAATACAAATTGTGTGTTAAGATATAACTGGGAACTACCTTAAACCTCGGAAACTTTGCTCGTTTTGAATATTCGTGGGTTTGTAAAGAAAAGTGAAAAATAAAATTTGTGTGCATTTAATAGGGACATTCATGCAAAAACAACTCTGATAAATAACTTAAGTTATTCATGCATGTGCATTGATTTATGCATCATTTACTCTTTAGCATTAGTTTCATGCATTCCTGAATGCTTGATTTAGCATGATATTGTTGTATACTTGAATGATAAGTTAGTTCTGGTAAAACATTGTTTGCGATTTCCTCTTAAATTTGTGCATCATTTAATTTATGCTATTTTCTTTATTGTTAGATTTTTAGAGGAATTCGTACGAGAACATCAGTTCTTACCAGTTTTCTAAAACTGTTTTTCAAGCACTGAGGCTCAGTGATGAGTGAGACTGGATGACTGGAGGACTCGAGGTTTTGTGATTTGGTGGTTTAAGTTCTGACCAATGCAGGATTAGATGGAGTCGATTTTGAATTTTTGAACTTTCTTGATTTATTGATTAAACAAATGAAGTTCGATTTATTGTTTTTAATTGACTATGCTTGTAAATGGTTTATGGAATGCATGTATTAAATCTGTGATGTGTCGCTGGTCCTTAGGAGGTTTTCCGCAATTATTTAAAAAAAAATTCACATTTTTTCAAGGGTCAGTTGGGGCCGTTACAGGGAGGCTCCCAACAGTCATATTTGTGATCGTTGGGAGTACTCCCAACGACTATATGAAGGCATTTTACAAGAATGCCCTTACACAAAGAGATTAAATATAAAAATTAAAAGAAGAATAAAGAAAAAACCTATTTTCTAACATGTATAAAATAACCAAAATGCCCCTAGTGGACAACCTAAGTTACATCATTAATTATAGTTATATATACATATATCTTGAATATATAGATAACTATATATGGACTCATATATATAACTTAACACCACTTCCCATTCCGTAATGGCTTTTTATGATCTAAGAGAGCTTTTTCTCTCTTTGTCTTTATGAGATTCCTCTTTTGTAACACCATCTTCTCCACAAATGGATTTTGTGAGAATAGGTTGAGGCTTTAATATGGAGCCATCAACATAGTTCCACAAATCTTTGTCCACCAAAATTATTTTCATAACGTTGGACCACATGTTATAGTTTTTCTCATCAAATTTGATAAGAATAAGCATAACTATTTTTTAGGCCATTGTTATAATATCTCGTAATTTTTTCTATATTTTTAATTTTATAAACATAATTTTAATTAAATAATTATATTTTGATCTTTAAAATTGAAAATAATATAAAAAGACATATATATTGGATGACGTCAAGTGGACCTGGACCTGGTCCAAGACCCATTGACGAGATCCATAATATATATATATATATATATATATATATATATATATATATATATATATATATATATATATATATATATATATATATATATATATATATATATATATATATATATATATATATATATATATGGGATGCCGTCAATATGGATCTGGACATGGTCCAGGATCCATATTGACTAATACCCATGAATGTATACATATATTTTGTATGGGCTGAAATCCCAATGGATTCAGATTTAGGTCATGGGTCCAGTCCTGAATCCATCCATAAATCCTTAAACATAAAAAGGAATTTAAAACTGTAACTAAAGCAATATATATATTTTAAAACAAGATAAGATTGGGAAGAGTTCTACTCATAGTGGAGCTCTAACCCAAATCTACTAGAAGGAAGAGGGGGAGGTGTCACCCCCTAGAAGAATCCTTTCTATAAAGAGAGACTAAGCCTCTCTTTCTAAAAAATGTTGGAAAAAAAATGAAAACAAGAGATAGAGAGAGAGGGCTGAGTTGAAAAGAGTGAAAGAAAGAGGGAACGAGGGGCGTCACCTCCATTGTTTTCTTCACGTCTCTTTTCGCGTATTTTCAGCAAAATAAGGTACGGGTTCTCTTTTTCCGATAGAATGAGGGTTTAGCATGGGTTAAATCTCGCAGGTTATGGAGAATATAAGACTGATTTTCTGCAGTCTTGAACTTGAGGTTTTCTTTAATTTTCAGCATGCCTACGATTTTTTACGTGCATATAATATGTATTTTCTGTATTCTTGATGTTCTTTCTTGATTTTCTTGCCGTGTGTAATTTTTTGCATGGTCATGACTCATAACTTGTATTTTCTGCAGTCTAATGTGTTTCTTGCTGTATACGATTTTCTGCATGATCATAACATGTATTTTCTGCAGTCTAATGTGTTTCTTGATGCCTGCAATTTTGCTGCACGTGTGGTCTGCGTTCTTGAGCAGATTCGTAGCAAAGGACATTAAATACATATGCTGTCTGTGTTCTTGGGCAGATTCACAACACATGACATGTAAATACATGTGTTGTCTGCGTTCTGGATCAAATTCGCAGCACAGGACATGTAAATACATGTGCTATCTGTGTTCTTGAGCAGATTCGTAGCACAACACAATATATATCCTGTCTGCTTTCTTGAACAAATTCGCATACAACAGAAGTTACAGAATATATATATATATATATCCTAAATAGTTATTCGTCTGTGAATTTAACTATTTGACTTCTTGACAATATGGTAAGGCGGTTTCACATGGTTCAGTGTGCATGCATTAAATTGTTGTGATTGTACCATGCATCATGCTATGAACATGAAATTTTTGTTATTTATGTGTGTTTCATGTTCACTGAAAATTCTTGCAATGCTATCTAGTTGTTTGAACTACTGATGGGCCATTGAGGGCCGTGACCATGTGTTGCTTTCGAATTATTAAATTGTGATTTTTGCATTGCAAAATGATTTATTGGAAAATAAAATTTTTTAATTAAATTACACTCTTGATGAAAAAGGAGCAAGCACTCAAAATTTGTTATTGCATGTGGATTTGTATAATTAGAGACGAAACAATGTAATAATTTTATTTTCTGGTGTTCCTCTAAAAGGGTGAGAATTTTGGATGGTGGTCATGAGGGACCGTGAGGATACTAAACACCATGTGCATTTCTTATTCCTAAGAACCTGATGTGTCGTTTGTGTTCCTGGCCACGGTTGTAGTTATTGGTATGCCAAGAAAGTGACGTCAATGGTTGTGAATTTTCATTGATGTCTCCGCATTAGGTGTGAATTCCTGATATCGGCCAGGAAATAACTATAGAACCTAATAAATAAAATACAAATTGTGTGACATATGCTGTTAATAATTTATGATTAAAACCTAAAAAGTTGAGAATATCAAGGTAGATATTGTAGACTAGGTCAACCAACTGATTTGACCTAGTAGGAGGGTCAACTTGGACGAGTCATTGGGCCAACCCATCAGGTTTTTAAACTATGCTCTGAATGACAACCACAATCATTCACCTTGTATGCCAGCTGCCAGACCAATGTGCACTGTAGAAACCAATCTTTGCCATGGATTATGATACTAGGTACCTGTGAACATATGATTTCTTTAGGATGATCAGTTGATCTTTATGGTTAGTTCTTGGTTGAATAAGTGCATTCCATTGCATAGTAGAGTGGGGAAAGCGAAAACACACAGAAACCGTATGAGTACAGTGCAAATGTTGGAGTGGTAAGCAGGCAACAAGAGGCCAACCAAACAGGGTCTAGATTCAAGCTGTTACTGAGGTGTTGCAGCCTCCCCTCCATTGATACACTGAGGCTACTTTTTTTTTTTAAACAAGAACGCTGGGGGTTACCATGATTTTATATTAAAGAATATCGCATTTACAAAAGATTTCCCTCAATGTCATGATTATTGGATGCACACAGGTTTATAAACCTCATAAGATGTTTATAGATTGGTCATTACAAGCTTGGATAGATTACATCCATTATATACTAGTATTGTCAGAGTTATTCTTTCAGATTGATACGTTCAGTCATTTTCTTCAAAAAAATAAAAATAAAAGAAAGGATAAGCATTCAGTTATTGTTTGCAGAGATGACCACTTGCTAAACCGGGAATATCTAGTCTCTTTTCGCCAGCTCTGTGTTCCATTTTTGTTAAAGTGTCTGCAAGGAGACGGAGAGTGCTATTTAGCACCACTTTTATCATATTTTCCTTTTGTTTGTCTTTAATCTACACTGTTCAATTGGGTATGATTGATGTAGAACTTTAGTCTTTTCACTTTCAAGCAAAGTAGAAACTGCAGTTTCATTAACCTACATTTTTCCAGAGCAAAGAATTGGAAGTGAAATCTTTGGCCAAACCAACCCTCCATGTATCTTAATCTACTACTGGAATGAGGACTGAGAGATTATCAGGCACCTAAGTTACTATATTCTTTTTATGAGCGCAAAGGATATTCTCATCCTTTATCAATGTCAGATTTAGCAGCTGCTGCTTCTTTGTGCCTAGCATCTGCCAGATCAGTCAATTGAAGACTTTCCATTCTGGCTCCTTTCCTGTTCTGCAGTAAGTATGAAAACAGGCTCATTAGGTTTCTAATTCAAATTATATGTAAGACTAGCACAAAGAGGATTCTGGTTCGTGTGGTTCTTTTAGCATATCTCAATTTTGATTTGTTCATTGTGTGAGTAACTTGGATCATGCATGCATTAAGAATGTGGAAAATATTGGATCGGGTGAAGATGACGACATCTTGTCATCCTCCATGACACCAAGGTAACTAGCATTGGGATTCACTCTTATAATTTTTTATAATTTTTATAGCAACATTTGTGTGTCAGGATGTTTGCAGTCTGTGAACCTTTCCAAATACCAGCTCAATCATTATATATGGTTTTAATAGATTTAAGTTCCTGAAACTAATTGGAGATGGGTGAGGGCACAACCCAGTAAATGGTGTTCCCTTATTTTCCATTTTTGAGAAGCATGACCTTGGGGACCGCTTGAAGGAAGCAGTGGATCTTACTCAATCATTATATAGTTTTAATAGATTTAAGTTCCTGAAACTAATTGGAGATGGGTGAGGGCACAACCCAGTAATGGTGTTTCCTTGTTTTCCAATTTTGAGAAGCATGACCTTGGGGACCTCTTGAAGGAAGCAGTGGATCTTACTGTGATATATAGTTTTAATAAATTTAAGTTCCTGAAACTAATTGGAAATGGGTGAGAACACAACCCAGTAATGGTGTTTCCTTGTTTTCCATTTTTTAGATGCATGACCTTGGGGACCTCTTGAAGGAAACAGTGGATCTTACTTAAGATAGATATGGTTATCAAAACATCGTGGAGTACATCTTGATGACCATGCTTGATGAAATTTACATAATGTCGTACATAATTTGTTATAATGTGGCATGATGTGAGAAGCTGAGTTACTGCATTGACCAACCTCTGAATTCGATTGTTAATGTCCCTTAAGAAATAAATACTTTAAATTTTAATCAGCGCTTGCTTGCTGTCCTGAGCAGTGTGACAAGCTGTGATGTGCTTTCGTTATTTATCTTGGCTCTGAAAGCTACTTTGTTCACTAAAATATGTGATATGTATGTATAGCAGATGTGACCTCCACTTAATCATTATAAATTTTTTTTATACAGTACGATGCCCATATTTATGGTATGATATTGTAATTTATTGATTATGAGATGGCCTCTAATGCTCGTTTGATCCAGGATATTTGACCATGGAAGTAATGAACATGATGATTTTAAGGTTCCCAGCACTTCTGACTTCAATACAAAACCTGAAGGCTGGGAAACCACTTCAAAGCCGCAAGATGGTAATGTGTGGAATTTAACACAAAGGGAAGATGATATTTTACTCCAAGAATTTGAAAGACGAATTGCTTTTAGCAAATTCCAGGTACATTAGTCTTTTCTTAACTATCAATGGTGTTGTATCTTTTATCTGTTTTTCCCCCTTCTAGGAGAAAAAACAGCACTGTCATCTTCCGTTGCCACAATCCTCACCACCGCCATTTCTACTGTCATTTTGATTTCTTATTATAATACATTTGCAGATTGCTAGTTTTATCAAGTCCCATATATTTAGCCGCAGAAGGCCTGTTGATGGATGGAAATACATGATTGAAGAGTTGGGACCAAATGCTAAAAGGGGAAAAGGCAGCGTGACAAGATTGCCAAGTTTATCTGATACATCAACTCAACCTTTCAAGGAGGAGAAGATTGTAATTAACAGCAACACTACTCCATACAGAGGGAGGTAGTTCATTGTGTAATGTTTACCGTAGTTTATGCAGATGGTCTTGTCAAAATACGGATTAAAGAGATGGTTAGCTTTCATTTCTTGGCAGCCCTAACTTTTTTCCATTGCCTTCACCGCTATAAAATATTTATTGGCAATTCCTCCAGATTTCCATCTGATGCTCCAGCTTGTTTGAATGTCACATAAATGGCAATCCTCAGACATCAGTGCTTTTGTAGCTTTTTAATATACATTAGGCAACAAGTATGTGGGGTAGGGCCTGTGGCTCAAGTGGGTCGGTTCGATCTGTACAGTTGGACTATGCATAAGGACATGAACTTAACTTAGATATTCTAAGCTTACTCACCCGGCAGAGCCTAGTGCTTGAGGTGGCCAGAATTATTTGATTATGTTAATATGTTTGGCTCAATCCTTTTCACTAGTAGACCTGAAAAATTAGGCTCTACAATAATTTCTAGGTAGCTTTGTCTTTGTCTTGAAAATATTGCTTTTTAACAGATGGAGATATAGATAACTTGTACTTCGCAGGGGCGCCTGCGTGTGTGTGTGTGTGTGAGAGAGAGAGAGAGAGAGAGAGAGAGAGAGAGAGAGAGAGAGAGAGAGAGAGATCTAACGCTTACTAGTGCAACAGTACTTTGATATTATTTTAAACCATTATTTCTCCTAGAAAAAGGGCCAGAAGCCAATGAGAGAGGGCAGCATGATGGGCATGACTGGAAACTATTTAGCATGGATTTTGTTCTTCTTTGTGTCCTTTGTTCTTGGATCTAAGCCAATTAGTTGACTAGGAAGAACAAAAGGGCATGTTATTTACTGTAATTTGCTATACAAGTAAAAAGTGGTTATCATATACAAAAAAAAAGGTCTTGGTAATCATCATGCTGTAAGTAAACAAGGCCGGCTTGAATTGCAATGATTTTTTTTCTACCAAACCAAAGGACGCTCCTGAAGGTCATGATCATGTTTTGCTCAACAAGAAAGATAAAACTTCCTCCTAAATTACACTCTTGGGTTTACAATCTCTTAACTCATGACAGGTTTATCTTGAATTAAAGCGAAATATTTTTTTCTTAAAACTTGGACCTCTAATTTCGGCTATTTAGTTCTATCATTGATATGTAATTTCTTATTAGAAAATCAACTTAAACTTTGAAGGCATGTAAACTAAGGTAATCGGGTTGGATTTAGCCATTATCGAGTCTGACCTAATTGGTTTCGAATGGGATCAGACAGAACTGAATCCGGATCCAACTAGCTGAAAATCTAATATTTACACAATCTGATTCAGATTTTGTCGGATTCAACTCTTAGTTGGATTCAGATTAGGTGTCGGATGCAAAACTCAATACCAAATCGGGATCAGATTATTAATCGGATCCGAGTTTGGCTCCAAATCTGACTAATGGTCCTACCTGTTGACATCACTAATCTCAAGGCTTAACATGGTGTATCAAAGAGGAACCCTATTACGTTCTTAGCTTGCATTCGGCATTGGAACAATGATCCAAATGCCAAGTGGGTGCTTGTTCAAGTTCCAAAAAGCCAGCAGCACTTAGAGAGTAAAGTTGGGTCAGGTTAATCTAATCGAAGCTGGAAATAAACCTGGTTAGGGATGAACCAGGTTGACCGTACCCCTTGTTCGGTTCAGGTCTAAATTTTGGCTGGTTGTAAAATGGGTTAATTCTTACTACTTAAAGATGGAAGAGCGGCATTGGTGTGCAAAAATAATTTACTTTGAAAACTTTTTAAATATTACATTGAGGTTTTGTTAGGTTCAAATGTCGTTTTTAAAATTTTAATATATTTGGTCATAATTAGGGGTATCAATGGGTCGGGTTGGGTTTGGACCCAGGTGGAACCAGACTTTGACCCGATTTTCAGGTATGGTATCAGGTCCGGACCGGGTCTAATCGGGTCCTCTATAAGAGAAATCATACCCAGGCCCGATAAGAACTACATGAACCATACCCGGTAAAAGAATATATTTTTTTCATTTTTATATTGAAAATTTGTGGGTTTTAATCGGAACTCAGGTCGGGCCTGGGTTTGGTATAAAATTTCACAAACTATACCCAGATCCATGCATTAATCGAACCTTTGAGTCTGGACCTGGGTCTTAATCGGACTTTCGAGTCCGGACCCGGGTCTTCTTCTTTACCACCATACCCAGACCCTATAGGCTTTCATCCAGGTAAACCCGACCCATTGACACCCCTAGCCATAATACTCCCATCACAAAAAAGAGAGATGATGAGTAGTTTTATCCAGATGAGGACGTTAGATAGAGTGAATCTATAGGGCCATTAGATTAGAAAGATCCCAACGGTTACCAAAATCAACTTGAGAGAATCCTATGAAGACATGGGGACATTTTCTTTTCATAAGGAATGAAAAAACCATCATTGGGATCAAAGACATAGTCGCGCTGGCTATGCCTGCCATACTTATGGTTACATTTTCGGAGGTGCAGGCTGGTGGCAAACACCTTGCTGCTAGGGAGTCACCTTGCTTTGCCATGCACAGGAGCATACAGACCTTGCCCCTTCTTGTATGCAAGGGGCTGATGCCCATGGGAATAGACCCCTGACCACCCTTCTAGTGGCCAAGGGCCCTTCCCACTACACCAAACCCCTTAGGGTTGAGATATATATGGGGACGTGAGGTTCCATGGGGACGTTACTAACTTGCCACAAAGAGAGTAGAGGATTCTACCAAAATTACCAAATTTATAATAAAAGTTATCTAAAGTGATGTAACAAGCTTGCCTATCAAGAGAGAGAAAGCGATATCTTTGTGGTAAAGGGATAATATATTGATATTTTAAAATAATCAAATTAGATAAAATTTTACATATTTTTAAGAGTTTTCAAATTCAGAAAATAACTGCATTGCACAACAAAAATGATGTATTTTTTAAAATGCCTCACAATTTATCAAATCTGCCGAATGGAAAATATCGCAGGTTCTCAAAAAATTTTATCGCTTTTACCCTCGCCGGTGCAAATTTCTGTTTTTTGTATGTCATGACGCTAAAATAATATACCCACAAAAGTCCTCAACAAAATCACATATGAGGTGAAATTCCAAAAATGTTTGCGAAATTCCAAACAATTTGAGAAACTCATCACAAGTTTCGCAATGCACTTTGCAAAAATTCTTTCTAGTGTTGTGAAAGTTCATAACTTGCAAATTTCAGAATAATTATCGCACTGGTATTGTAAATTTCTTTTTTCTTGCAAAATTTTCTATGAATAGTATAAAAGCAAAGCTAGGGTTTCACATAAACTAAGTTTTTTCTGGTATCTAACCAGTGAGAAATTATGGCCATTTTCTCACGGCCAAGCGATGATGGTGAGAAGATTGGCAATGCTTCATTGGCGGCGAGAAGATCGGCAAAAAATCACCAACACCGTGAAGATTGACAAAAAATCATCGATGGTGAGAAGATCAACGTCGCTTTCGATAAGAGCATCTTATAGTATGGGTGAGATAGGAAATGAAATTCGTAGTCAGCATCTGATCACATGGTATGGGTGAGATATGCAACATTCTTGAGGCCATCCCGCTCTGACGAATTGTGATAGCTGAATAAATGTATTTTTTTCTATCAATATAAAGTCGACATATCTTACAGTTAGTGTTTGATCACATAGTATGGGTGGGATACTCTGTTTTCTCCCAATCAAAGACATAGTGAGAACCAACATTCCTTTGAAAGAATTAAATGAATGTAATAAATGAGCGACTTCATTTTGTAAAAAATGTAATGTACCAATGATTTCATTTTGTGAAAGAATGAAATGAATGAAATGTATGAGCATCTTTATTTTGTAAAAGAATAGAATGAATGCAATGTATAAGCAACTTCATTTTGTGAAAAATAGAATGATTGCAATGTATGATCGACTTCATTTTATTAAAGTGCATGCTTCATTTCTCAATCCCATTTTTGTATTTGGATGCCCTATTTTCGCAAACCCTGATTTTTGGCCCCTCCAGTGATTTTTTCTGGTGAATCTCCTGCAAAAGAAATTTAAAGACTTTGCAAGAAAAAAGATTTTTGCAATAGTTGCGCAATACGATTTAGAAATTTTGAAATATCGGAGCCAAATTCCTTTCTGATTTTAAAAAAATAATCTGAAATTTGCATGTACCTTGCGAACTTCCTTTCTAATTTTAAAAAAAAAAATTGAAATTTGCGTGTATCTTGCAAAATTCCTTTCTAATGCAAAGATCACTAGTTACATTAACATGTTCATTCTTTGTTATATACACATTATACACAATTGATTCTAATAAACAAATCAATCACATGTTATATAAATAATACATATCAAGCAAAAAATGAGATCAAACAATTTCATTCCCTATTACATATACTATTCATTTTTTATATATAAATAATTCATTCTACTAAAAAAACAAGAATCAAACAACTTCATTCTCCATTATATATATATATATATATGTATATATATATATATATATATATATATATATATATATATATATATATATATATATATATAATTCTCCTCAGAAACCAAAAATCAAACTTCAACTTTCATTGTCGCAAGCACAATGATCGCCTTCATCAGCTTTCATCCACAAGTTCTAGTGCATCCTTCGACTTAGACTATTCATTGTTGCAGACTAACCTGCAACAAAACATTAAACCGAATGAGTACTTCAACAAAAGAAGCATAATATTAAAAAAATATTATATTAATTACAAAGAAGTATGTCATAGACTACTTTGTAAATGCATCAAATACTCAAACATCACTTTCTAATCATGTTTCTACCTATTCTGGCCAAACTCGTGACATTCATTGCACTTGTATGACACTACCTCATTGTGTTTTGTGTTTTGTTTTTTGTCTCTTTACTTTAAGTCGGTCTGCTTTCTTAATTGACGCTAATGGTAAGACGAGAATAAGAGTTGAATGAGCGATGTATGAGACATTATCGATCATCAAATGAAATGAATAATTACCATATGCAGCTCGATACTACCAATACTTGTTCCAAATCATCACTAATTTGGTCCTCCCCTATCGTTTCTAGGTCCAACTCAGCCGACATGGTATACTCAGAATCATCACTAACATTTGATTCTGCATTGTTCCCATCAACGCTGCTAGCATAAAATGACTGATCAACTACACAAAGTAAATCAAAACTCATTGTATTTATAGATCTATTTGCTTCAAAAGATGCAACATTCTTGCAATCCCAACTTTCAAGATTAACCAAAAAAATAATCCCTTTAGTTCAAGCATAAATTAGAAAATGCTTTAACTTTTACCTAGATTTGCTATCTACATTAGAAAGATGTGTGTCATACAATATTCTGCGATAAAGATCACCAGCAATGGTTTGTCCAAGTGGTTCTACATCGTTTGCAGTGATCCTCTCATCATTAATTGTTGGGAATAGTGAGATGTTTGCCAAAGGAGTGAACTCAATAGCGAGTGGTTGAGATAGATGCACATTATCTATAATATTTTTATTACTCTATTCTTGTGCATCACTTCCAACCACGTCGTATGTAGCTTTAGTAGCAACTAAGTAAATGCTGCTCATATATAACATTGATTGTACATCATCATCGTCCAAGAGATGTATCTATATATCTTCACCATTTAATTTTAGAGTGCACTTATACCAGAGGACCATTAACTCTTTCATATATTCGATTTTTTGAGACATTAATACTATAAATTCTTTATAGTTGCTATTTTTAAAGACCCGTATAGATCTTCAAAGGGGTTGCTCAATGCTATAGTAATTTACAAATATCATTTTAGTAGCTATCATAACTGCTTACACCAATGACACACCATATCATTCAAATAACAATCCTGAAAACCAATAACTCACAATAAACTACAATACCCCACACAACAACCCTTACCCAATGCTTGTGCACAATCAACCCAAGCCCCAATCAAACAAAGTTAAATATTGACAAAACAACCAAATATTAACAAGCATCAAACAAAATAAGTAACTAAATGTGCATTTATATGAGACAAAACCCTCCAAAAAAAAACTAAAAAAATCAAAGATACTAACATGTAAATCGATGAGGGATTTTTAAAAAGTCACCGCCTGCCAGAATATTCACCTGAATGTCATCGAAATTTTGCTGAAATATCATCGAAAGTCGCTGAAAGTATTGGAGACCACAAAAATGCTAGGTGTTGCGAAAATAAATCATCCGGATGAAAAAAAGGGCTCTGAAACAAAGCATCATTTATATGAGATGATTTTTTTTTAAGAAAAAGTAATTTTGCAATACGGGTGCGATTAAAATAACAGATTTCACAATATCTGACTTTCACAAAATATTTTAGAATTTCACAATACTTCATGTGGTACTCATCAATAACTTCACAATTAGTGGACTAACGCAAATTTTATGATTTTGTAAGTTTTTGTGTGAAACTCATGATGAGTTTTGCAAATTGTTTGAAATTTTGCAAACTTTTTTGGAATTTTACAACATCAGATGTAATTTTATTGAAGAGTTTCGTGTGTATATTATTTTAGTGTCATGACGTGCGAAAATCAGAAATTCGCAACTACGAGGGGTAAAAGTGACAAACAAAATTGAGAACCTAAGATATTGTCTATTCAACAAATTTGGTAAATTATGGGGCATTTTAGGAAACACACCATTTTGGCTGTACAAGACTTTTCAATGATTGAAAATTTATGAGAGATAATTTTTTTGGTTTGGGGGGAGTCGGGTTGTCTGATTGTAAACAACAACCCATTCAGGGACTTACTCTTGGCACATGACTTAGGAAAGGATCCAAATGGGTCATTGTAAGGCGCTGCTGGATGTTGATAGCATGTAGGTCAGTTTGGCTTGAGAGGAACGAAAGGACCTTCAACGGATGCTACAAACAAATGGAGATCATTCTTGATACGATTCAGTGGGAGCTTAGACAATGCTGCGAGTTCAAATGGATGGACGCTGACATGAACTGGATTGATCTACCGTGATTCAGGCGTCCATGAATATATGGAAACTCGTGGATTATTTCTTAGCTCTTTGTTTGTACTGCTTCTTTCTAGGCACTAGGGTGACACCTCGTCCCCTATCCATGCATTGTAATATTCTGTTATAATGCCAATGATTTGAATGTTTTCCTTCCAAAAAAAAATTACTTATGATCATATGGTTAAACCCCTAAGAGGCATGTTGCTCACTGGTCTTTCTGCTGGACTTTCTTCCAAGCGGTTGGAGTTTCAGTTTGTTTGTAACAAGCTTATGTCTCTGTGGCCTTCAATCAAAGGTTTACACATTTCCATGCTCAAGAATGGACTCTTCTTTATTAGGTTTCATAGTCCTACTGCTTGGAAAATAACAGGCCAAACTCTTGCTACTTGCTGGACTCCGGGAATGGAGCTCAAGCTTGATGCATCTTTGCCATGTTCCTCTTTGGAGCTGCCTTCCGAATCTCCCTGTCGAATTTTGTAATAATCACTTTGATGGTATTACACGTTTTCTACAATGTTCACTTTTGGATGTTGATCCTCAAACACGCAACCTCCATCGGATGGCATATGCTCGCATACGTATTGAGGTTCCACTAAACTTCTCTCTCACCATCCATAACTGTTGTCATCGAAAATGAGAGAACCTTCATTCAGGAAGTGGAATATGAAGGTCATGTTCATTTATGTGCGACTTGCGGTTCTACAAATGACTCTCAAAGCAAGTTCTCCACCCAGCCATCCACCTTCCCCTCTTGACTCCTTTCGTACTCATGTTGATGACTGGTCTAAAGTAAAAGTTTCTCGAAGAATATGGTGGCCTTGAGAAAAATAAAGGGTAAAAGCCAAAAGGTGCAACACATGAAATAACAAATAACACAACAGCTGAAAAGTAAAACTTCAAAAGTATTGCTATTCACGTATTTCTTTTCCTCTCTCTCTACACACACACTTAACATGAAGAAGTACAACTATTTAAAGAAGGAAAAGCCTTTACATAAAAATAGGAAACCTAAGCTAAAAGTTAGGAAAGAAACAACTCACGTACACCACTTTTGAGACTCTACCAACAAAAGTAAATCCCTATAAACTAGGAAACTGAAACACGTGGGCTTTGAGTGCTCTTCAAGTCAAACGTAGGCATTGGATGCCCTACCCACTTCCTTCTACCTTGAGCACCAAGTCATACGTGGGCTTTGGATTTTCTTGCCCACGACCTTGAACATTAACCAACATTTTCCCCCTTTAATGTGAAAGGCCTTGCACACCTATGGATTCTCTGAACATCAAATTTTTTTAGATGACAAGGCTTTTGTGAAACCATCAGCAACTTGATCATTTGTAGAGCAATGCTTCAACCCTACTTCACCTTTTTCCACTACATCTCTTATAAAATGATATCTAAGCTCAATGTGCTTTGTCCTACCATGAAAAGTAGGATTTTTTGCAATAGAAATTGTAGACTGATTATCACAATAGAGCTTAGTTGGGAGATTTTGTTTTACATGCAGGTCCTTCATAACACGCCTCATCCAGATTGCTTGACAGGTAGCAGATATAGCCGCAATATATTCCGTTTCTGAAGATGATAGCGCTATTGAATTTTGTTTCTTTGAACACCACGACACAATGTCTGAACCAAAACCGAAAGCAAAACCGCTTGTGCTTTTTCGATCATCCATTGAACCTGCCCAATCACTGTCAGTAAATCCAATCAAATTAAAGTCAGTAACATGATTATAAAAAATTCCATAATTGATTATTGTCCGTATATAGCGGAGAATCCTTTTTGCTGCGCCTAGATGTTGCACAGATGGATTGTGCATAAACCTTGAAATCATAATGTCTGGCCGAGTGTGAGTTAAATACATTAATCCACCGAACAAGCTTCTAAAATATTTTTCATTTGCTCTTGCCATTCCATCTTCCAAACTCAATTTCTCATTTGCATTCATCGGAGTTTCACAAACTTTGCAAATCAACATTTTTTATTTTTTGAGCAGTTCCAAAGCATACTTTTCTTGAGACACAAAAATCCCTTCTTCAGATTGCACGACATGAAGTCCAAGAAAAAAATATAGCATCCCCAAATCTGACATTTCAAATTCCTTCATCATACTATGTTTAAATTCTGCGATAAGTTTAGATGAAGAACCAATGCAGATAATATCATCTACATAGACACTTACAATGAATAATTCATTCCCATTTACTTTGACATAGAGTGTAGGTTCACTATCACTTCTTTAAAAATCATTTTGGTGGAAGAATTTATCAAGGCAACTATACCATGCATGCGGGGCTTGTTTTAGCCCGTATAAGGCCTTTTTTAACTTATAAACATTTTCTTTCTTTCCTTTAACAACAAATCCAGATGGTTGGTCAACATACACGACTTCATTTAGAAAACCATTTAAAAATGCAGCCTTAACATCAACTTGATAAACTTTCCATTTGAATTGAGCTGTAATTGCAATGATCATTCTCACTGTTTCAAATCTTGCAACAGGTGAAAACGTTTCAGTAAAATCAATTCCATATTTTTGCACAAACCCTTTAGCAACTAACCTTGCCTTATATTTTTTTTACATTTCCACCAGCATCATACTTGACCTTATAAACCCACTTTACTCCAATTGATTCCTTTCCAGGTGGCAAGTTGGAAAGCTCCCATGTGTCATTCCTCTTGATGACCTCCATTTCTTCTTTCATTGCATCTATCCATTTCTTATCTGCGCATGCTTCATCATATGATGATGGTTCTAGTACAATAAAAGCAAAATCACATTTATAAATATCCTCCAGAAACTGTACCTTTTTCGGAGGAGTGTCCTCATCAAGTGTGGACTCAATATTTTCTGTGAATTCATCTCCCATACTTGACGTTTCTGGAGATAATGCTTCAGTAG
This sequence comes from Nuphar pumila, assembly GCF_984573655.1. Lineage (NCBI taxonomy): Eukaryota > Viridiplantae > Streptophyta > Magnoliopsida > Nymphaeales > Nymphaeaceae > Nuphar > Nuphar pumila. The sequence continues at coordinate 52,026,561 of NC_143265.1, forward strand.
TATGATTTGATTGCGGTGCCACTTCATCAATTTGCAACTTCACGCTTTCATTGTTGGTCTATTCCCAACATGCTTTTTCATAAAAAATAACATCCCTTATTATAATCAATTTTTTAGAAGAAGGATTATAGAGACGATATCCCTTAGTTTCATTACTATAAAGATACACTTTTCACTTTTCTTATCTAACTTGGTTCTTTCTGAAGAGTCAATCAAAGCATATGCTATACTGCCAAATACCTTTAACATACTTACATTTGGTTTTCGATTCCACCAAGCCACATAAGGTGTTTTGTTTTGAACTGCCTTTGTTGGCGAAATATTTAGGATATGTATTGCAGTGTTGACGGCTTCTGCCCAAAACTCGTTTGGCACCTTCTTTTCACTTAGCATGCTGCGTGCCATTTCTACCACTGTACGATTTTTCCTTTCTGCCACTCTGTTCTGTTGTGGTGTCTTTCTTACTGTCAGTTGCCTGAGAATACCATGATCTTTGCAAAACAAACTCATTAGATAAAAATTCTCCTCCTCTATCTGTGCGCAATATTTTTATAGTTTTTCTTCTCTCATTTTCCACAAGGAACTTAAATTCCTTAAATCTATCAAATGCATGGGATTTATGAGTAAGAAAGTACACCCAACTCATTCTAGTAAAATCGTCAGTTAAAAGCAAAAAGTATTTGCTATTGTTTAATGAAGGAGTTCTCATGGGCCCGCATATATCGGCATGAACTAATTCAAGAGGTTCTTTAGCTCTCCATGCTTTTCCAACTGGGAATGATAATTGGTGTTGTTTACCATAAACACACCCTTCACATATCTCATTTATATAATTAATGGATGACAAACCAACCACCATATTTTTTTGATGCAAGAGTTTCAAACCATTAAAATAAAGATGCCCAAACCTCAAATGCCACTGTTTAGATTAATCAAAACCATTTGCCATAAAGGCACAATCATCTATCTTGATCATTTCAAGTGGAAACATTTTATTTTGAACCATATCTATTTTTACAAGAACTGTACCATTCTTGTTTTTAATCTCACAAACATCATTTTCAAATAAAAGAGTGTAATCCTTTTTAACCAATTGCCCTACACTTAGTAAGTTCTGAGCCAAACCAGGAACATAATACACATCTTGAATGTATCGTTCATTATCTGATTTTGTCTTGATTGCAATTGTTCCTTTGCCATTGACATCTACTTTATTGTTGTCCTCAAGCCACACATTCAACTTCACAGTCTCATCAATATTCTTAAAAAGACTTCTATCACCGGTCATATGATTACTGCAACCACTGTCTACAAACCACATTTCACTTTTGCAACTGTTAGTATTCATGCTTGCAAGAAACAAATTTTCATTTCCATCTGCAAAATTTGCTTGTTGCTTTGCTTTTTCAAAACATCAGACTTCAATATGACCAAATTTCTTACAAAAATGACATTGTTTCCCTCTAAAAAACATATTTTGATTACCTTTTTCTGTTCCATCATTCCTTTGAGAGGTATCATAAAACCTTCCTCGACCTCTTCCACGTCCACGAAAGGATCCCCTAAAACCTCCTCGTCATCGACCTCTACCTTCACCCTTTTGATCAAACTGACTATTCTTTTCTTTTGGAATTTCAACTTTCGATTGAAAGGCCTGTTCCAATGTTTTTTCTGAAGACTTGTTTATGCGATGCTCATGGGCTAAAAGAGATCCCATTAGTTCATCAATAAAATACACAGATAAATCCTTGGACTCTTTAATTGCAATAACAACATAATCAAATTTAGAAGGTAGACACCTTAAAACTTTTTCTACTATTTTTTGATCATCTAAAATTTCACCAAAGGTCTTCATTTGATTTACAATAGTAGAGAGCCTAGAAAAGAAGGTTTGAATTGACTCACTGGTTTTCATAGAAAACGTTTCAAACTCTCTTCTTAAGGTTTAAAGTTTAACCGTTGTGATCTTCTTATCACCATGAAATTTTTGCTTTAGAAGTTGCCAGGTTTCTTTTGACTTAGTAGCACCGACAATAGTTGGAAAAATGGTTTCAGACACAGCCTGCTGTAGTACTAACAATGCCTTTGCATCTCTCTTTCGAGCTTCTTTTACATCGATTTTTTCTGCTGCCTTTGTTCTTTCAACATCTGCATAACCATTTTCGACCAACTCCCAGAGGTCTTGTGAGATAAAGAAAGTCTTCATTTTAATATTTCAGAATTCATAATTTTCACCATTAAAAATTGTCACTAATGATTGTGACAATTTGAGAGAGTTAGAATTATTTTCCATACCAAACTTACTCAACAATTATCCTTTAAAAGAAATTTCAAATCTATAGGAACTCCTTGCTTTGGCAATGCTCCTACTACGTTTTTCTCGAATGCCCAACTCCGATTCCAACCTGGCTCTGATACCAAGAATTGAGAAAAATAGAGGGTAAAAGCCAAAAGGTGTAACACATGAAATAATAAATACCACAACAACTGAAAAGTAAAACTTCAAAAGTATTGCTATTCACATATTTCTTTTCCTCTCTCTCTACACACACTTAACATGAAGAAGTACAACTATTTAAAGAAGGCAAAGCCTTTACATAAAAATAGGAAACCTAAGCTAAAAGTTAGGAAAGAAACAACTCACGTACACCACTTTTGAGACTCTACCAACAAAAGTAAATCCCTATAAACTAGGAAACTGAAATACGTGAGCTTTGAGTGCTCTTCAAGTCAAACGTGGGCATTGGATGCCCTACCCACTTCCTTCTACCTTGAGCACCAAGTCATACGTGGGATTTGGATTCTCTTGCCCATGACCTTGAACATTAACCAACAGGCCTCTCAAGAACATCAACTCTGTAAGAGAACTTTTTATATGTTGAGCATTCCACCAGAACAACGAATATCTTTCGGTACATTTATCCTCACGTGGTGCTAATTAATAAAAGTTTGTGCGTCCCACTTCCATGAAAGTCGCAGACTCCAGCACCAACAGACATGGCAGTGTTTTACTGCCTTTGTCTGTTTCTTAAGTCGCTCCTCCATCGGCATGCACTCCCACCAGGGTCCCATCCAATAGCCTTGCTCCACCTTCTGCAACGTGCTGGCTGGCCTCTCCCTGCCTCCCACTGGTATGTCAATTGAAACCTCTTTTGACCAGGAACTCCCACCCGGGTTCCAATTTGCTGCTGTGACTTCAGATTGTGTGTTATTGCGAGGGGTGTCCTGCGATAACTCTATTGATCCGTATGTCATTTTCATGAAAACAGGTTATATGTTCCCCCCCGTAACACGCAGGTGCGTGTTCTCGGGTCTGAATGAGCGCCACGTATGTAAGCACGTGGGGCTCATTTCCCCGTGTGTGTCTGCATCACTTAGCATCGAAGTTCGGTGCATTTGTAAAGACTTAAGTATCCTTTCCTGCCATTAGCACCATGAAACAACATTTTGAGTAATATACCAAAATGTCCTCCAGCCAGAAAATGGAGGATAACCTTTTGTTTTCGCCCTAAGCAGTAAACACCTCTGCTTGAAGAGTCTCAACCTCGAAATATGTCGCCCTTTCTGTTCCGAATGACCCTTACACCTCCAGAGAAGCACCCTTTGTCGTTGTCTGCTGCCGCGGGAGCACCCTTTGCCATCGTCTGTTACTAGAGCACCTTTTACCGTTGTCTGTTGTCGGACCACATTTTACCATCGTCTGTTGTCGGACCACTTTTTGTCATGCAAATGAGGATCTATCATATATTAAATCAACAAGAACAAATTCAAAAGTATACTCTGCAGTTGATAGCTCCATGTTCTTCTGCAGAAGTTCTGACAACTCTGTATCAGGGGTCAGATCCCACATATCGTTTGCAAGCAAATGAGCTCATTCGTAATGGTTGTACATACTCATTGAAGATAAATAATTAAAGATCTTTACAAAGAATGGGTTGACCCTGCAAAAAAAAAGGTGGTTGGAAGCATGACAAAGCATGATAAGGTATCACTCGTGAGAAGTGTAATAAATTGGAATTTATTAACTTAGTATACAAACTTTGTAAACTTTGTTCAACATTCTATGTCATTCAGTTATTTATAATGATCTTCGAGTTATTATTTACCATGCCAATAAAAGTAACGATTTATAGTATTAGCATATTTTGACGCGATTCATATGACAAATATCATAATAATTGACACTAGAAAACACATAATATCTATTTACAATGATTCATACTTCAAATAATGTGCAACGATTTTAATAAAAATAGCTAAATGAGCAACGATTTGAACACACAAATCGATGTATATATCGTATAATATACTACAACTCGATACGATAATTCAGCATAATCGCTTATTCATATTACAAATCGATACGATAAACGTAAGCATAATAGCTTCCAAATCGATATTAACAAACAAAACAATATCTCTCAAATCGATAGTATATTACTACAACCATGATTTGGTTATACTATTCCAATATTTTCTATACAAAGGCAAATCGTTGTGGCCGACATAGATGTCATTGTGTAAATCTCATAAATCATCAACCAAAATACAGGTCTCACAAGGCATATCGATTTTTGACAACGAGCGGGATGTGAAACGATGTTTCTTTTATAAATGAATGACACATATTTTGGTAACAAAGCCAAATCGACATAATTTATGATTTATGATTTATGATTTATGATTTATGATTTATGATTTATGATTTATGATTTATACATTTAAAGCAACAACGATTTATACATTTAACAAAGTAGCAATTTATGATATATAAAGTTACCAAGATTTGTAAGTTTGCTAAATCGTACAACGAGGTTTACTGTTGAAGCCCAAACGTTACAACAATATGTACTTATGAAGGGTGCGATTTCTACATCGATTTGTAAGTTTAAAGCAACAATTTGTATGTTTAAAGCAGGAACGATTTATACATTTGATGTAATAGCGATTTATACTAACCCTAAATGAGCAACAATTTGAACACGCAAATGGCCACCTCATGTTGCTACAATTGTTATTCCTCACACACATGTTTCAATTACATACTACAAATATCTAACCCTAAACCTAAACCCTAACCCTAAACCCTAAACCCTAAACCCTAAATATCTTATTAAACCCTAACGGCAAACACTAAACCCTTAATATATTACTAAACCCTAAGGCCTAAACCCTAAACCTAAACCCTAAACCCTAAACCCTTTTCCAGAAACCCTAAACCTTAAATCATAAACCCTAAACCCCAATCCCTACAACATAAACCCTAAACCCTTAATATATTACTTAACTCTAAACCCTAAACCCTAAACCCTAACCCTAAACCCTGACCCTAAACTTGAAACCCTAAACCCTAAACGATAAACCCTAAACCCTTAATATATTACTAAACCCTAAACCCAAAACCCGAAACCCTAAACCCTAAACCCTAAACCCTAAACCCTAAACCATAAACCCTAAAACCTAAACCCTAAATCATAAACCCTAAACCCTAAACCTCTAAACCCTAAACCCTAAACCCTAAATCATAAACCCTAAACTCCAATCCCTATACCCTAAACCCTGAACCCTAAACCCTAAACCCTAAACCCTAAACCCTAAACCCTAAACCCCAAACCCTAAACCCTAAACCCTAAACCCTAAACCCTAAACCCTAGATCCTAAACCCTAAACATCATGTCGATTTGTTCTTTAGTAAGTCTAAACATCATATTGATTTGTTTATTTTTTTCCTTTCCACCTTTTACGAATCAGTATCAAGTAAATCGCTATACGACATATTGTTCACAAAGAAAATGCTCGTAAAAGCAAATTGTGATAGTTATAAAGTTATAAATCAATTTGTACTTTACTAAGTTTAAATATCGTGTCAATTTATAAGTATACCTTAACCTAAACCCTAAACCTAAATCCTAAACCCTAAACCTAAACCCTAACCGTAAACGTAAACCCTAAACCCTTAATATCTTACTAAACCCTAATGCTAAACCCTAAACCCTTAATAAATTACTAAACCCTTAACCTTAAACCCTAAACCCTAAAACCTAGACCATAACTTTGAACCCCGAAACCCTAAACCCTAAACCCTAAACCCTAAACATCGTGTTGATTTATTCTTTAGTAAGTCTAAACATTGTGTCAATTTGTTTACAACTATTTCCTTTCCGCCTTTTATGAATCAACCATTAAGTAAATTGTGATACAACATATCGTTCACGTAGAAAATGCTCGTAAAAGCAAATCATGATAGGATATCGTTCACATAGACAAAGCTCATAAATGCAAATCGCGATAGGACAAATAATTTCCAATTTAGGTCCGTTGCTATACAGATCTTGATAGAACATTCTATAAAACAATGATAACAATTTGCAACTTTATTTTAATGTCTGTTGTTGTACAAATTGTGATAAAACACTTCTTCTATATAACAGTGATAGTGATTTGCAACTTTTTAATAGTTATCAAGTTGTAAATCGATGTGTACTTTACTAAGTCTAAACGTCGTGTCAATTTGTGTACACATAAGTAAAACCCTATTCTATGTAAAACCCTAATATAGATCTGTATAAAACCCTATTCTATGTAAAACCTTACCCTACCCTACCCTACCCGACTCATTGTCCATGTCTAAAACCCTAATCTATTTATCCTCTTTTCTGCGGCAACACAACTTCTTATTCTTCTTCTTTTTTCTCCTCCGCCTTCTTCTTCTTCTTCTTATTCTTCTCCCTTGTATTTTTATTTCTTTTTTGTTCTTCTGTGTTCCTTCTACCTGTGCTTGATAGATGGGTTTTGATGCTGATAACATAGTTGTTTCACGCCGTGAGGAAAGATCTGTATAATCTTCGATGATGATTATGATTGTTATCTTCTATGTATACATCGATATATTCATAACACATACAACTATGCCGTATTTGTTGTGAAGTATATCGAAGCTTACACAGAATATAACAACCATAATCATCTTCAATCATTGCCGCCATACCGGAACAAGCACATATATTCTGCATGATAGACAGGGGGTGATGTTGATGTTCATCTATTTGATCTATTCCTACTGTCGGACCCACCATTGTTCGCAAACTCTAATTTGTAGTTGGAAAAATATCTACCTACCTTCGATATACTTTATGACAAATATGCACATAGAATTGGTTCCTTCTAGCGGTGAGTGCCTGAGCTGAAGTTTGTAAAGCATATTCTCAAGAGTGCGCTTATTTCCTGCTACAAAGCGATTCTATGTGCCGATCGAATATATCTCTCTCTAGATCTCTTGCTAGCTGGAATATGAACTCTGTGCCAGGAGTGATAACATTGGTGGATCTCTGAAAACAAAGAATGTGCAACACTCTGAAAGCAAAGAATGTTCAACTGAGGATATTTGCATGAGAAGCAAATAATGTGCAACACTCATATATTTTGTAATGAATGTGGTTGTAATGTATCGTTGAAGTTAACTCGATTTATAGTTTACTGTGCCTAAACATCGTGTCGATTTGTTTATTGTATTTTCCTTTCCGCCTTTTATGAATCAGTCATTGTATAAATCGCGGTAGGATATGTTCACATATACAAAGCTCATAAAATTAATTCATGAAAGGACAATCGGTATCAAGCAAATTGCTATATCAATTATCGTACATCGATATCAATTTGCTACCAAGTCAGTATTTGTAGTTTACTAAGTATAAACATTGTATCGATTTGTTTATTATTATTTTTTCTTCTTTTATGAGTCAGTCAGTGTGTAAATCGTGATAGGACATATCATTCACATAGACATTGCTCGTAAAAGCAAATCACGATTTGTTTAGTTGTCTTTCTGCCATTTATGAATTAGTCATTTTGTAAATCGTGATGAAACATATCATTTGCTTAGACAAAGCTCATAAAGGAAAATCACGATAGTTTATAGTCTTTATATGTACAAATCATTTATACATTTAAAGCAGCAATGATTTATATATTTAGTGATTTATGATTTATACATTTAAAGCAAAAATGATTTATGATTTATATAATAAGGATTGAGAATGATAAAGAAAGGGATTTACAAATTGTGTCATATCTTACTAAACCCTAACACTAAGCCCTAAACCCTAAACCCTAAACCCTAAACCTTAAACCTAAATCCTAAATATTATACCTAAATTCTAAATGGGGTATAAATTTGAAGGCTGGATGAGGCAACGATTTGTCTATGCAATTGTATCGCGATTTGTACTCATGTCAATTACAATTTCCATCCGGTTGTGGCAGACATAGACATCATTGTGTAGGTCGCGATAGGACAATACATGGTATACCATCTTAAAAATCGATACTAGAAAATACCTAATATCTTATATATCGATATATATATATATATATATATATATATATATATATATATCGCATAATATATTAATCATCGATATAGCAATTCAACATAATATTCTTAATATCGATTTAAGATATTATTTTGATTCGTAATATCAATTTCTATCGTGATTCTGTATATCGATTTAAGATATTGTTTTAATTATTAATATCAATTTAAGATATTATTTTGATTCTAAATATCGATGTTTAAGATATCAATACAAATTTTCAAATCGATTTAAGATATTGTTTTGAATCTTAATATCGATTTCTATGCTGATTCTTAATATGGATTTAAGATATTGTTTTATTCTTAATATCGATTTATAAGCTATCAACAGTAATTTCCATATCGATTTGTATGATATTTGAATATCCGATTGCGTTATACTATGACAATATTTTCGCAACAAAGGAGATCTTTATGGCCGACAACGACATCATTATAAAATCTTTTATTATAAGACATGAACCGCCAAAAATGTGAACCGACAAAAAATCTTTGGCGGGTCCCATAAGCATTAAACTCCTAGTCTATAAAAGGAGTTTATCAGAATATTCCCCCCTAATCGTTCTACAAAAATTCTAACGCTTCATCTTCTTTCGCCGGAGCACCCTCTGCCGTCTCGATAAGTTTTTGTGTTGTGCAGGTTACCAATGACTTACATTCCTAAGAGAAGAAATGCTTCATCGTCAACAGGGAAAACTCTTGACGTAATCGTCCAAGAGTATGCTTTGTATGAGCAAGTAGAAGCGTACTACAAAATAATGAAGATTGAGAATGATAAAGAAAGGAAGAAATTGCTGGTAAAGTTTAGATCGAAGCCTAATCCGTCAGATATTGATGATGATAATCCAATGATGAAAAAGAAGAAGGATGATGAAGACAAACAAAATGAAAGGAAGGAGGAGGATAATGAAAAAAAGCAAAGGAAACCAAGGCAAAGGAAGGAGGAGGTGGAGGATAGAGGAAAGCAAAGAAATAATAATGAGGAGGAGGAAGAGAAGCGAAGGCAAAAGGAGGAGGCAGAGGAGAGAGAAAAGCAAAAGAAGAATAAGGAGAAGGGGATTTATTATTTATAGCATTTTCTGTGATAGCGATACTTAGTTTAACGATTAATAGGTATAACGATTATGCAGTTACCCTGATTTGTACTTACGTTTGCTAAATTGTACAACGATTACTAGTTTTGAGTTTATTGTGTATAGCGATTCTTTTAATTGCAAGAAATGTCACATAACATTAGTATAGGGTTTAGGATCTAACACGCTACTGATGTTATGCTACGTGTCATTCATTTACATGTACTAACATCATGTCAATGACACTAGAAAATGAAACGACATCTTTTAATTAATGCGCAATATAATTTATTTATTTGTTAATATTCTTTTTGTGTGATTTTTGAAAAATGAGTGTAGCTGAGATGCGTATGATTCAATGGATGTGTGGAAATACACTAAAAGATAAGATTCAGAACGAGAAAATACGTAAGAAGGTAGGCATTGCATCCATTGAAAATAAGATGAGTGAGAATCGTTTATGATGGTTTGGGCATATTCGGCGAAGGCCTAATGATGCTCCGGTTAGAAGGATGGAGAAATGAGAAAATATATTAGCTAAAAGAGGTCGGGGTAGGCCTAAGAAGACTTGGATGAAGATGATAAGAAAGGATATGAATGCTTTGAACCTCACCGAGGACATGACATTGAATAGAAATGATTGGAGGAGAAGGATTCATGTGGAGGACCCACAATGATTTTCTTTTTGGTTCATATCGCCGACCCCAATTGTTTGGGATGAAGGCGTTGTTGTTGTTGTTGTATTCTTTTTGTGTGATTTTTGAAAACTGGAGGGATGTGAAATGACGTGAACAATAAATGAATGAATCATCGTGTTTCACAAGGCACACAAAACATTTCCTTTAATAACATGGAACATAAGACATTTCATTTAAAGAAGAAAAAGAGCCTTTTCTATAACCTGCTTCGTGAGCAACGAACAGAAAAACTGACGTTTTCTCTAACCTCCTTTGTTACAAAAGCTGTATTGATGTCGAAGAAAGACACTACGATTCACTCGAACGTCCACAAAAAAGAGTACCTTCGATTTCTATAACCTGCTTTATCTTTTTTACGTCATTTACAGTTCGTTTACTGAATATAATGCTATAATTATTTTACTGAATATTCAGCTAATTTCACTGCAGTATCTACAAAACAAGGTACCAGAAAACTCAACAAAGTGCTCGAAGAGAACATCGACCGGATACAAGATGAATTTGCAGAAGGACACACTATCAGTAATTTTGTATGTATGAAACCACTATCAGTTATACATTAACGTATGCCACAGGTATGTATATTAACAAATGCACATTTGTGGTAAACAGACTATACACGATTTCGTCATGTATATTCAAAGCAAGGGAAGAACCATGTCGGTCCGCGTTGTCACCCCTTATTTTATGGTATATCGGTTATCTTATATGTTTATTTTGTCATTTTATTTACTAATATAACTTCATGTTTTAAACTTACTATTATTACTGTTCTATTCAACAGAGTATTGTCCGCTGAATGCCATACACGACTGGATTTCTAGACGGAATACAATACTGGGGTGACGATGACCAAATGACAAACTTTTGTTCAAGTGAAAAGGTTTGTGCCATATCAATTTGTAAGATGTTAAATCTATTTAAGATCTTGTTTTGATTCTTAATATCGATTTTTAAGCTATCAATAGGAATTTGCATATCGATTTAAGATATTGTTTTTATTCTTAATATTGATTTTTATGTTGATTCTAAATATTGTTTTTTAAGATATTGTTTAGATTCTTAATATCGATTTAAGATATTGTTTTGATTCTTAATATCGATTTCTATGATGATTCTAAATATCGATTTAAGATATTGTTCTCATTCTTAATATCGATTTTTATGATGATTCTTAATATCAATTTAGGATATTCTTTTGATTCTCAATATCGATTTTTAAGATATCAAGACGAATTTCTAAATCAATTTAAGATATTGCTCTGAATCGTAATATCAATTTTTATGCTAATTTTTAATATTGATTTCTATGTTGATTCTTAATATCTATTTCTATGTTGATTCTTAATATTTATTTTTAAGCTATCAATAAGAATTTTCATATTGATTTAAGATGTTGTTTTGATTCTATGTTGATTCCTAATATCAATTTAAGATATTGGTTTGATTCTTAATATCAATTTATATTCTGATTCTTAACATCGATTTTTATGGTATCAGTACGCATTTTCATATCCATTTTTTAAAATATTTTATAATCGATTTGCAGATATTGATTCCTATATTGTGGCAATCAGAAAAGTATTGGGTCTTATACATGTTGTATGTACGAGAACAAAAAATATGGCTATATAACTCCTCGGACTATGACATTGGTGTAGACCGTGACATTGTGCATTTGGTAAGTTTCTATCTTTAAGATTATTGTATCTTGTACAGTGACCCAAAATTTACTTGCTTTTGCATAAACCATAGGCTGGATTTTTCAAAGACATGTTGGGTGTCAATATTATCCCGTGGAGGTTTCACGTCACAGAGGATACTCCTTTACAAAATAATGACATCGATTATGGCATCTTTGTAATGAAGCATATTGAAGCAATATACTATGAACGAGCACTAGAATTCACTGTTGTATGTTGTATACTTAAACATGTTTTATTAACCTATATTATTGATGACTACATTTTTATATTGGTCTCATTTCTGGGTTTTTTTTTTCAAGATGATATACCTGGATTCCGCAAAGAACTATGTGAAGAATTGAAGGATTTTCTAGTTGAGAAAGATGCAAAAACCCAGACTGCAAGATTACCTAGAAAGCTACAAAGAACGCGAGGCCCTCAAGAGTAAGAGAAAGTCATTTTAAACGTCTACCTATTCTTAAGGATAACGTGAAGAGGGTTACGTTCTACTATTGAGAGAGAGAGAGCAATTTTTGGTTCAACTTTCAATTTCTGTTTTTTTTGTGTACAGACATTTGTAATAAATTTTGTAAGACTGTGTACAAAATTTACATTGATCCATAAACCAAAATTACGAACTTGGCACACGTGTGTTGAATACGAAAATCGCCACCTCAAGTGCCCAAATCGCAATAATGTAAATTCTGCAACAATTTAAGATATTATATCGATTTTTGTGAGATATTGTTTTGTTAATATCGATTTGTAATATATTATGCTGAATTGCCGTATATAGATTTGTAAGATATTATGTGTTTTCTAGTGTCAATTTGTGAAATATTGTTTTGGTTGTTAATATCGATTTGTAATATATCATGTTGAATTGTCGTATATCAATTTGTAAGACATTATGCTGAAATGTCGTATACCAATTTGTAATCTATTACACTGAATTGCCGTATATCGATTTGTAAGATTATATGTGTTTTCTAGTGTCAATTTGTGAGATATGATGTTTTTGTTAACATTGATTTATGTATAAGTGTAGCACACAAATGCCACTAAACAAATCGTTGTAATGATAGGTGCTCAAAAATAAAAATCAAACAAGCATTTGGCGTTATGTAGCATGAAAATGCCACTGATTTACTTTTACGAGCTGTGTTCCTATCGTGATTTACATAATGATTGATAGAATTCTAAAATGATTTGCACAAACATTGACCATGCAATTTTACCGTGATTTGTACTAAAAAATAAAAATCAAACAAGCATTTGGCGTTATGTAGCATGAAAATGCCACTGATTTACTTTTACGAGCTATGTTCCTATCGCGATTTACATAATGATTGATAAAAGTCTAAAATGATTTGCACAAACATTGACCGTGCAATTTTACCATGATTTGTACTCATGCACAATGCAATTTTTATTTAGATGTGGCCGACATAGACGTCATTGTGTAAATCTTTATACCATTGCGATTTACACAATGATGTTTGTCTTTTAGACAATGAGCTTTGTCTAATTGAATGACATGTACCATCGCAATTTACACAATGACGTATGAAGGCTACGTGCTATCACGATTTGCTTCTTACGGGCTATGTCTATGTCAACAATATTTCCTAATCGCTTTTACGGGCGATTGGGGTTTAGGGTTTAGGTTTAAGGGTTTTGGGTTTTACTTCAACGATACAAATCACTAATCCCTTTTGCGATTTTCATCGCTAATCCCTTTACAAGCCTTTGTACACCGCATACATCGCTAATCCCTTTACAAGCCTTTGTACACCACATACATCGCTAATCTCTTTTGCAATTTTCATTCACGTAGGGTGAGCATCACAATAATTTCTTAACAATACACATATCTAATCGCTTATTGAATTTTCATTTATGAAGGATGAACATTACAAGCCTTTGTTCACCACATACATCGCTAATCCCTTTTGCGATTTTCATTCACGTAGGGTGAGCATCACAACGATTTATGAACAATACACGTCTTTAATTGCTTATTGGATTTTCATTGACGAAGGGCAAACATTACAAGCCTTTGTACACCACATACATCGCTAATCCCTTTTGCGATTTGTAAGATATTATGTGTTTTCGAGTATCAATTTATGAGATATGGTTTTGTTTATTAATATCGATTTATAGTCTATTATGTTGAATTTTCATATATCGATTTGTAATATATTATGCTCAATTGTTGTATATCGATGTGTAGGATATTATGTATTTTCTAGTGTCGATTTTTATGATATTTGTAGTATAATTTCTATTATAGAATTACAACAAAGAATTATAACATTACAACACAGAATTATTGATTTACAACAAAGAATTATAGAATTAAAACAAAGAATTATCGATTTACAACAAAGAATTATAGAACTACAACAAAGAATTATAGAATGCTAAACATTACAATGATTTGTAAGATATGAAAGTTAAATGCTACAACTATTTTGAAGCTGAAGAATCCACATGAGATTCCTGTGTTGCGTTGCTCGCTTTTGAATTGAACAGAGTCTGTCATGAAACAGAACAATATCAGACACTACATTAAGTTCAACAAGAAATGCTAACATCCTCCCAAAATTGTTATATACCAAAAGACTTGTCATACTCATGTCATCATTCCACTCAAACAGGTTGGGTGGATTGCAGGTTCCAACATTGTAGTGCACATCTGTATGGTATTGCTGCATGTTGGAAATTACACAAGTAAGATATTGATAGGTTGCACGTAATACAATTTACATGGGATGCAATATACTATATTACATACTTGTTCATGCAAAGGGCTTGGTTGTTTCTTAGACATTTTCTTGCCAACCAATTCCAATGCACCCTTTATCCTCCGACGATTGCGATCAGAGGAAGATTTTCTTTTGATACCCTTCGCTAGGTGAATATTTCCATCATAATCTACAACGTTTACTCCTGACTTGCCAAAGATGATGTTTATGCTTCAACGCAACTTCTCACAAGGGTCAGGGGAAGCGTGATTTTCACCTATGTTGTTCGATCTCGTTTTCTTAGATTGGTCTTCATGAGCTGCAACATACTCATGGTAAATTAAATGCACTTTTTCAAGTAATTCCCTTGACACGTTTCTCATACATACATAGGCTTCCTCGCTTTTCGATGCAAAATTTGCAACATGCATAAGTGACCTACATAGTTGTTGGTAACGGGAGGCTATGTGGCACTTCTCATCAACACCAGATAGACTGACATTATTTGTATCCAGCAGTTTAATCTTTGTTTGTCTCATCTATCTTCGCATTATATATGACTCAAGTATTTCTTGTATCTTCTCTTGATTAAGTGCCTTTAGTGCATGATGACATAAAATACCTTTGAATTCAAACATTTTGTACATACATTCAACTGTTATGTTGTCAACATTGTACATAACATGTGCTTCTTGCCTTTTTGGATACTCTTTGCCATCCCATACAACATGGTATTTATGCATATTCCCATATTGTATACGTCCTTCTATTTTGCAATTCATGACTTGTATAACCTTCTTCTTAATCTATTCAAATAGAATTAGTATATACATATCTGCAGGTCACGTTAATATTTTCATGCCCAAAGTTACAGGGTGGGTGTTGAAGCATTTCACATCTTGTTCAAGCTCGTTCTATCTAAGACCGTCTACAAATAATTCATATTGTTCCATGAAATGAAACATTGTTAAACATGAATACAATGTTTTTTTCAGTGTGGCATGCATAGATTCAGCTCTTTGTGTGCTTATCATACATGTACAAAAGTATTGTCTTTCATATGCCAATGTTCACTTCTCTTTGTCTGTATATAAATATTGTAACCATATACAGTCTTCAAGGTTGTACATCTTAATCATTTACTCCCAATCAGACATAAATGTGACCTCGTCTATGCTCTCAAGTACACACTGTCTAAACTTTTTATCAAACCCTATTTTCTGATTAAAAATGTGTCCTATGTTCTTTGCTGCATTTTGAAAGATATACCACAAACATAGGCGATGATGTGCATATGACCATACACGAGACACTGGAGCTGCAATTGCATGATCACCAATTGTAAGTATAGCTCCAGGGTGCTTTCCATTCATTGCCTGTGTAAATACTTTAAATAACCACTCAAAGGTTTTCTTGGTCTGGTCATACAAAAAAGCGTCGCCTAATATGCAACTCCGTGAGTGATGGTTCACTCTGACAAACTACGCAAATGGCCACTGTTCCATATTAATCTTTACTATCGTATAAAAAATAAGCACATCATTGAATCATTCATAATCCACTCTTAACTTTGAATCTGCTTAAAACATATTCACAACATAACCATCTTCATCCAGTTGCATTGCATTAAAGAAACCAGGGCCAATGTTTGATTTTTTCTGTAGGTAATCAACCAAAGAACATATTCCTCCATTCTTCATGTTTTCTGACTTCTTCCTTCTCAAGTGGTTTCTTAGATCTATAGGTGTGAATGGTATATTCTCGCGACCACCATCTACATGCGCGCAAAAATTGTATGTCTTCCTTGGTGCAATGCAGGCGGTATCAGCTATTTCAGCAATTGCAGCATGCGCTTCAGTTACTTTACGATGTGACCTTAACATAGGAGACATAAATGAAGTGGTTAATTCATGGTTATGATCATTGATTAAAGTATGAACTACATATTTCTCATTCAAAAGTCTTCTTAACACCATTCTCGCTAGACAACTGCATCTTAAATGTGGCTTGCTCCTTGTTGGATTTCCACTTGACTTCTTCCAACCTTGCTTAGAACAAACATATGTCTTTCTCACCATGACACCCTGTGCATTTTTTGCTCAAGAATACCTTCTAACACTGAAGCCAAGTTTTAAGGCATAATCATTGTAAAATTTGTATGCAGCTTCTTCATTATTAAACTGCATTCCCTCTACGGGAACAGAGTCAAGTATACTATCATGTAGACTTGAGGTGCCTGCACCTTTGTCAAGTGCACTATCATGATCGTCTACCTCATTATTGATTTGCATTTTGTCTGCTGAAATATAGAAGTCAAGAGTGAATCCAATGCATGCAACCTTCTTATCATGTGCATCATTAGTGCACATATTCAATTCTTCAGGTGTGTCGATAGTATAGATGTTCGTTGCTCCATAACTTTCCAATAATTGAGATACGTCATCTGCACTGCAACTAGCTGATATGCTCAACACTGTCATGTGCAAAATATCAATTTGCGTTAGCTAGTGCATACGTTTACTACGATTTATTCAAGATGCATATAACAATGGCTACTGATTAGTTAAGCATAATAGCTTACAAATCAATATTAACAAACAACACCATATCTAACAAATCGATACTCGAAAACACATAATATCTTACAAATCAATATACGATAATTCAACATAATATATTATAAATCGATAGTAACAAACAAAACAATATCTTACAAATCGACAATAGAAAACACATAATATCTTACAAATTGATATACGGCAATTCAACATAATATATTACAAATCAATATTAACAAATAAAACAATATCTCACAAATCAACAATAGAAAATACATAATATCTTACAAATCGATATACGACAATTCAATATAATATATTACAAATCGATATTAACAAACAAAACAATATCTCACATATCGACAATAGAAAACACATAATATCTTACAAATTGATATACGGCAATTCAACATAATATATTACAAATCGATATTAACAAACAAAATAATATTTCACAAATCGTCACTATAAAACACATAATAATTTACAAATCAATATACGACAATTCAGCATAATATTACAAATCGATATCAACAAACAAAACAATATTTCACAAATCGACACTGAAAACACATAATATCTTACAAATCAGTATACGACAATTTAGCATAATATATTACAAGCGAAACAATATCTCATAAATCGATATACATGTTACTACAACCACAATTTGTGTTACATTGCATATACTGAGTGAATGAACGATACTGGATGGGGTAGAAGCCCTTGCTCGCATCTGTAACCAAGCATTCTTGTCACAAGTGTCTTACAATTGACTTCAAGTTTTCAACCGTTGAAACGATAAAATCTACCCGCAATAACAAAACAACGCCTTAATGACACTCACGATGACATACGTTCTTCAACAATAGCATGATGACATGGAAAGGTACTCACAACGCTTTAATGGCACTTGTTAGAAAGTTTGTGCTTCATTGCTTTATTTTTCATATTGCCTAACAAAAATGAAGAAGTGAAGACTGTAAAAAGAGATGGCCGACAAATCTCCCTTTAACGCCCACCAATGATCGAACCAATTGTTCGATTTATAGTTATCTCCATGAGGTAGGAACGAACCAGGAAAAGTTTTCTATCTAACACAAGGTAGGAACGAGAAGACGGCCATGTGTTGTAGCACAAGCTATAAACAAAGGCGGAACGTGCAAATCTATATACGGGGAGCGGAAGGACATTTTCGTCCAACACATATCTATCTTACGGGAGGACATTTCCGTCAAAAGCATATTTACCTTTTTTATATGTTATTTTATTATAAAGTAATCGTGGACAACATTGACATATGAGTTATCGCAGGTCCCAAGATATTCCTCCCTACACACTTGAATTTGTGTTTTGGGGAGAACACACAACACCCCCTCATGCATGCAAAACCCACAAGTGTGGTGGTACTCGTACTGGCCCGGTTTGTTAGGGTTCGGCTGATGTCCAAACTTCCAAGCATAGGTTTGTCACCTGTTGCCACCCGTGTTGCCTTCTGTACAATGAGTTGGTGTCTCCTTCTTTGACGAGGAAAAGCTGAACACCATTAATGGTGCCTCTTTAGTTGACCAACAACAACAATTGAATACCACTTGTGCCTCTTTTGTTGGCACTATGCCAGATGGAGCCTCTTTTGTTGATCAGCAACAACTGAATACCATTGTCTCTGTGCCTCACGTAGGGATTTCTAAGTCTTGTACAGTTGCTCAGCTTTTCCATCAATTTCTCTTGGGTTAAAGCAGTTTTTTTTTGTTGCTGGACACCCAACGTCTTTAGAGCCTTCTGAGTATATTGTCATATCAATATCACTATCTATAGACACCTCTCCTGATCAACTTAATGAATTTAACTTGCCTTGCATTCTTTTGGGGGATTTTAATGCCACGAGACATTCTGCCAACAAGACTAAGAAGCCTCCAATAGCGCAAGCTTGCATGGACTTCAATAATAACTCTTGTGCACTTCTGGAGATCTTGGACAACATATCTCGTTTCACTTGGTCTAATAACAGGAGCCAAGCTAGATTGATGTTTTGCTAATCACATTTGGGCTTCTGCATTTGGTGACTACAGCGCACTTCGTATGTTAGCCTCATACCACTTCAGATCATAATCCAATCTTGTTTTTTATCAGATCAGATTTTCCTTCAGGACCCAAGCTTTTATGCTTCTTTAAAATGTGCATGTTGGATCAGTGATGTCACGATCTGGTTCATTCTAGTTGGAGGACTAAGTGCTATGGGTGCCCTATGATATGTGTTCTCTCTAAGCATCAGATGGTCAGGTTTAATCTGTCGTTATCAAATAAACATTGCTTTGGCAATATCAATCAGCATCCAAGCCAAGATTGAGAAAGGTGATGATTCTCTTATATATCCCCCCGTGACATGGAATTAAGAAATGAGTTTACCAAATCGCTCAAGATGCAAGTCTTTTTGGAATAGGAAATCAAGAGCAATATGGTTAAGAGAAGGATATGCTAACATGACCATTTTTCATTACTCTATCCGTGACGTCTTAAAAAACACATTTTATAATATTGATTTTGAGGGCAAGTCCCTTCAAGCATTCTCCGACACCCCAATTTTGATAAAAAATGTCAATTAGAATAGAGAGTTATAGACAAAACAAGTTAGCCTATTATAATAGATTTGAAGTGCAACTTCATTTGAAACATGAAAATTCAAAATTCTTAAATTCATTTCATAGAAAACTTTTGAAAGTCCCAACCATGACCCTGAATGTTTTATCCTCCTAGAAAACCCTACAACTCACCTAGAAGCTTCTCCCTTCTCTTAGAGATAAGTTTTTTTAAGTCCTAGATTCATTAAATCTACCTCCTTTAGGTTGTGTAGCCCCCTAAGCAAAGCAAAGCCGGCCAACCAAATTTTTTTATTTAGCTTCAACCAACTAGAAAATGACATGTTACAAAAAAGATCGAAGCTAATGTGCAGTAGTGATATAAGCACAACTTGGAGCCTAACTCTGTGATCCAAGACATATCCAAAATGAAAACTATAAATAGGGACCCCTCTCCCTAATCTAGCATCTAGATTATAGGAAAAGATACCCCAATGCACCTACCATCTAATCAAGCATTTAAGAGTGCAGTATCCTAGTATAGGTCAAGATCTCTTGTCTCATCGATCCCACTAGAGCTCGTGCCTAGCCAGAGTGCCGTTAGAGTCTCTAAGCGCTTGTCAATGTCTTTAGGAAGGGCTGCCTAAGTCCAATGTGAGATTCAATTTCCTTCACACTTTTTATTTGCATTTATTTTTTTTTTATTTTATTATAAAAAGTATGGATATTTTCTAATGTTTATTCTATTTGTCATGCTTTTGTGCTTTTTGGAGCCATGATGGTGGCTCACACTATCAAGCTCTCGTTCTTTTAGGATCTTACATTCTAGGTACGAGCCACTTGCAAGATAAAAAAATAGTCATCAAAGATTTTGCTATTCCTGGAGCGGTTTAAAATTTAGATCCATTTTGGAATCCAAAATCTTTTTCAAATCTATTCCTATTTTTCTTTCAAAATTTGAAGCTCCATAGAATGGCGATCATGGTGGCACTACCCGTCTAAATTGTGGAATAAAAAATCTCTGGTATTTAGCACTGTAAGGTCAGTTTTGTTTTACTTTTTTTAGTATTTTCAGATATTGGATTCACCCCAGATCCAAATTCTTTTTTTTGCTTGTTTTCTGTTTTGATCTTGCCTTGTTGGCAGGGTTGTATCTCTGCATTTGTGAGTCCATTCCTCACATGCTAGGATTTGTTGGAAAATAGACATCGGTGGCTATGATTCTCATCTTTCATGTGAGTTCGGATTCTACCTCTAAGGCACTTGAAAATACATGAGAATCAAGAAAATAGTCAGTTTTTCTGTCCTTTTCTATTGACTAGTCTTTGATTTTTTTTATCATATCTCAACATTCTCATTTCAAAAATTAACATTTTTATAGCTGTTTGAAAGCTAAGATTCTGATGTAAATCTATTTTATTTTGAGATAGAGATGAAAACCCCTCTAGGGTCATCATTTCTAGGCTCAAAATTTGGGATACATTCTTGGAATGTTGTCGGTAGTCTGGAAGCCATATCACACCAACTGTACATTATTGTTGGGTGAACTTGGTGTCATTGGAAATATAGTTTCTTGATAATTCTCTATTGATTCTATTGTTTCCATGGATTTCTAGTATTAGTGCTTGAAAAATGACTTAGATACGATGGAAGAGGTACCGAGGTGCCTATTTTTCACCCAATATAGGTGTGTTGTTAGGGATCCCCACTCATCATTTTCCAGAGATTCTAGTGTCATTAGAAAGTTGTTTGATTTATCTTTCTGTTCTTTTGGGAGTTTTTTTATGTGCCCAAAATTAATGTCAAGATTTGAAACTGATTCTAAATTACAGAATTTTTTTGGCAACTCTCCAAATTTTTGGGCACCAAAATCAGGTGATTCCAACACCCATGAGTATTTTGTCTGCTATGAGATGATTCATTTTTTGGTTACTTGAGTGCTTCTTTATTGTGTTACGCCTTGATCCTAATAGGCTCTTTGGTGAGAGTCGCTTTCGGATCCATTTTTTGGTCCCATGATCCACACTCTCATGAATTGGGTCACGTAAAAAAGTTGTTTCCTTCAAAAATATATATTTGGTTTCCAAATTTTCATTTCTAAAAGAAATTATTTTTGGGTGTCTTTTTGTTTTTTTAGGTAGAAACCCTAATTAGAATTGATTGATTGCATGCCTTTTGCTAGCGAATTGAACTAGCTATCACCTGACTCGTCTTACTCTCCCTCTAAGGGTTCTACCCTTCATCATCTGGTTTAGTTCCTACTTGGGTTTGAATTTGCCTAAGAATTAAGTTAAGCCACCATCTACAATTGGTTCATGTGGACTGCACCAGTAACTCAGAGGAGTCAACCCTTCCCAGCCTAAACTATGAAACCCTGGCCAACCCCGGATGACCGGGAATTGCAGCAAACCTTGACACACCCGGATCAAGTCTTGTAAGCCGCTAGAACCCCTTAAGCCTTTTCAAAGCCTAGAATCCCATTAACCAAAGTCTGTCTAAAACTTGTTTTCTAATGGAGTTAAAATTTTATCAAGTCTCTCAACTTAGACCATAAATCATCTAAGTCTGAAACTTAGACCCTAGCTTCCTTAGGATATTTAGATAAGACGCACCAAAAATCCCAATTTTATTATATCTCTGTGTTGAGATATAAATTTTACAAACCGGGTCAGTTTTTTCAAAACCTAGTCCAGTTTGTAGAAAGTTATCCTGACCCGCAACTTGACCGAATTGTTTCTCCCGAAAGCTCCTGATCCTGGAATTTGGTCTACGATAGGGTGTTTAATTAAATCTTCTAATTTTTGATTTTTTTTTGTGGTACCGTGTGGGCGAACCAAACTTTTCACCGAACCCCCTCATAACTATCCTACCTTGTTACCCAATTTTGCAACCTTGAACCTAAGTCTATTAGAACACACCTATATATATGACAGCCTACTCCCCATGGCCATCTATTTGGTCATCCATCACTGATGATGGACAACCCAAAACAAGCAACACATGCTAAAGAGGCTTTTTGCGAGCCTGTTGTGTAGGCAGAGAAGGGTGTATGCAAATACACCCTTTTCTCTCTCTCTCTCTCTCTCTCTCTCTCTCTCTCTCTATATATATATATATATATATATATATATATATATATATATATATATATATATAGGGAAGAGGGACCATCCAACCAAAGGAAGGTCCAAAATCTACAACTAATGACGATTCTCCTCCATTGCTTAAGCATCTCATAGATAAAACCTCATATATTTGTGCTTTGTAATTTATTTAGTAAGAAATATGCTTTACACAAAGATTTATGACATATAGACATGTTTTTCAAAAACACACCTAAACATCTCAATTTCATAATCCAAAACATTGTTGCTCAATAAATGAATGATAAAAACCCAATATGTGAAGTCCAATTGATGAAAAACTCGATCTTTATAGAAGAAACACGGTTGATTATCATTAGTTGAAGGTTGTGGACCTTCCTTCGGTTGGACGGTCGCTTCCTATATATATTTCTCATATTCTAGTGACACTATATGAGAGCTGAAACATGAAACTAGAATATGAGAACTATATATATGGGCATTTTAACACTTTTTTTTGCAAATCCAACCACGTGGATGTGCTGCTAGGAATCAAATATTGAAATGTGTATTTTTTATGAAAAATGTGATTTTTAAATGCTTGAATATTTATGAAGATTATGAGCCATTGATTTTGAAGACTTAAAAATGTCTAGTTTATGCATCAAAATCAGATGATGCAAGAACTGTTTCTTATAAAACTAAGCATATAGAACACATCCGTACAGTTAGATTCAAGAGAAAATAACAAAAAATCTATGAAAGTTGTAGTTCACACATTAGTTATCATATTTTCAGTTCTCGTATTCTATTGACTATATACATATAGAAAGAGTAGAGGGTAGTTGTCTACTCCGTTTCATCCTTACTCAAGTCTACCATGAGTGAATAGCGTTTCTGGGTTGTTTTCACAAGTCTTACTCCCTAGATATATTCATCATGGTCGATTTGCTAAGAAACAAGACTTGGAATTGTATTTTTTTCTAAAATATTATTTTTTATGCCTTGGATATTTATGATATTTATAAAAAATTTACACCCTCGGTTTTCAAACCTCATAAAAACCCACCCAGGCATTGGAATTGAATGATACAAGAGTTGATTCCTATAAAATCAAGCACATAGAACACATTGGTACAAACATTCAAAAAAAAATATGGAAAAAACCTTTCAAAAGCCTTGTAGGCTGCAGTAGGCACTGATAAATGTAGGCATATATACTAGTACAAAACCCGTGCAAATGCACGAGATGCGTGAGAGAAAAAAGAGAGAGATGTTATAATTTAAAAATAGACTGGTTCTCAACAAGGACGCAACATTAGGAATTAGATACTTTTGACAAAATCATAAGCATACTTCAAAGGGTTTTTTTTAATCGTCCAAACCATCACAAGGTACTATAACAAACTGAAGAAAGCATGGTTTCTCCTATATTTATTTAATTATTTTACATCATTTAAAGTACTCTAAAACATATAACACAAAAGGGCTTTAGTGGTCATACAATCATTAGCTAAGAATAAACGATAGTTTAATTTGTGAATCATATATTGTGTGGATGTTCTGTGCATCCATTTCCCCAAAAATCAAGTCTGTCTCAAGAAACTCTAGCTGCTTGCTTTAATACAACAATTTGCTAAAAATTTCAAAGAGAAAACTCATTAGTAAAACACGAAAAGCATGTAAAAAATGGATATGGTGAAAAGAAAAAATAAATTAGCTCTTATAATTTGAAAATGATGGCATTTGAAGCAATTCAAGATTGATTTCCAACAAAAAAAAAATAGAGGATAAGGAAATAAAAATTACATGACAGAGAAATTGAACAAAAATGATAAAATATTACGATGTATTCATATTTTTTTAGAATTATAGACAGCATGGTTTAGTATATAGTGAATGGTGAATACTAAAAATAAATTGTTGCACGTTAAAGGTTATGATAAAAAATCATGACATGATGAAAAACAACATAGTTTGTGAATAACTTCATAGATGATGAAGGAAAAATCTAACTAGTGTATGTAAAACTTATGATGTCATAGCTAAACCTATATATGAAAAAATATTATGGTTCGTATGATTGATGAAAAAACCACATTATGTGGAAAATAACTCATAACATTTGAGAAAAATATCACTGATGTAACTCAAAAAATTATGCAAGATTATTTGATTCATATTTTATCATAAAATGTTATGTTTAATACATGATACATCCATGATGCAATATTGTTCACCCAGTATGGCCAAGTCAGAAATGTTGATCTAAAAATTGAATCTAACATGAGAACCGAATCATGTAAGATCTAGATTTACTATGGCCATACGGTAGATTTAATGGGCCATATTTGTGAAATTAATTAGTGCATTACATCGTTAATAAGTTATAGAATGTTGTGAGCCCATAACTCTGTGATTGATATGCAGGGACGGTAACGGCTACCCAATAAAAACCCAGCAGAGAATCCAAGTGCCGTATCTCCCTTTATGCAGGCTGTTTACCAAAAATCTTCCATCCTCTACGATGCTCCTCCCTCTCTGTGTACACCACAATCCAGAATCTAACAGCGATATCATGGCACAGGTCACAACGGTGAGCGGAGAGTCACCAGTCACCATTTGGGGTTGCATATCACCACTCGGAGCCACTGATCATCGATCGTTGTTCACCCGAATACACCTGAAATCAAAACAGGGCTAAGCGAAGAACGAAAACCCTGCGTCTGAGGCAGAGGGTTTTTTTTTTTTGTTTTCTACCACCGCCTGACGGGGTTAAACAATTCTGGAAATGGACATGATGGCGCCAGAAAATTCACCGATCAAGATCAACGTGAGGCTGGACGGGAACACGTGGGTGAAGATCAATCGATCGAAAACACTCAACTCGCTGAGGCGACAGATGATCACCAACCTTGGGAGGAGATTCCGATCGTTGGACGCCAATGACTTCGTCAAAGCAATCGTGACCCATGGCTGCCGCAGAGGGCGTCTTCAAGGGGAATGTCAAAGGATCGGAGCCATCGGCATTTTCGCGGTCATCGCCAGATTCAAGATTTGCCTCGTCTGCAATATCCTCATCACTGAAGCAGACGATGGGGGTGGAAAGGCAGGCTTGGAGAGGAAGCATAGGATGACGATGGCATAGCCGGGGCAATCTGCCGCCCCGACTTGGTATTCCTCAACCCACGAACCTCTCTTCCTTTTGTGTGTGCGGGCATTGCCGGTAGAAGGAACGATGAGGAGCAGTGTCGCCCTCTTCCTCTGGTGTTTTTCTATTCTCGAGTTTGTCCCTGGTTAGGATGTGAGCGGGTTGGGGGCAATCTGTAGGTTTTGATCCCCGGTGGCGGTGCTCCTTTTTTGTGTCATGCATTGGCGGTCGGTGAACGTTGGGCAACTTCGCTAGAGGGGGGTGGTTCTCCTCAATGGCACCTCCCACTTTAACCTTTGTTTCCCCCTTTAAGTCGATGGGTTAGTTAAAAAAAAACCATGATCGGTAGTGGTGGTCCTCCACCATCAACCTCCATTTTTTGGCTAAAATCCTATTAGAATTCGCAAAGGGGAAGCGGCGGTGTAGAGAGGCCCCAGAGGTGCAGACGTTGTCGAAATAAAGGCACCGACAGTATAGCTATCGATTCTGTAAAAAAAAAAAAACAGTAAAAATTCCTCACTAATGGTTTAATTATTGCCTGTCCTATTTGGTAATTTAGTTATTTTATATTTAATTATCATATTACCCTTAATATTTTGCAAAAATTTCTTTCTATTAAACTTGAATTCAAAATTTACTTATATCCTTTTTGGTAAGTTGAGTAATATTAAATAATTATCCCTATTACTTTCTGTTAATTATTGTTGTGCTTCTATATTTTTGAAGAAAGGCCCTATTTTTTTGGAAAATTCTAGAAAAGGTCCTATCCTCTAGTAAATAACCGAGACAATGTTGCAAGTTCTATTTTTTTATAAACAGGTTTTGATTTATTGTTTTATTCCAAAATAGTCTTTTAACTTTTCAAACTTTGTAGAAAAGTTATTTTAATTTGCTGAAAACCTCATAATGCTTTATTTTTTTTTCAATACCTGGTTTGAATCTAAGTATGATCTAAATTGAAGGTAAGTTTAAATCCAGATTAGCATGATGGGATCCAAAATTATTTATTGATATAATTGATCTAGATGTGTGGGTGTGCCTTCAATAGTATCTCTTTGCATTTTTTTAATTATATGGATCTAGTTTTTTTATCCAGTTTTATGATAGATTCAGATAGTAGCATTCTAGGTACATTTTGGATCTAAGAGAAGATAATCCTTTGCTTTTGTGGTGTGGATGTTGTTTTGATCCTAATTTATATGAATATAGTATGACTTAATATTGATCTAATTTTTATGAGGGGTCAAGTTGTATTAGATCAGGATCCATTGCATCGATATATTAGATTTATTAAGGTGACATAAATATTGGTTTGATCTAGTAAAAGATTTTGGATCTTGTTGAACTTGAATGGATCTAATTATATTTAGTTAATATGTTTTAGATCCAAGAAATATCATTGAACATACTTGAACTATTATTATACCTAAAGAGATTATTTTATGGCTTTTTTTATGTTATTTAGATATTGAGTAAATAACTCAATATAAATCAAGTATTAAGATCTAGTTTGAAATTGTTTCTAAGTCAAAACTCATGGTATGATATGAACTCAGTTATTGTTTGATGCATGTATAATTTGGATAGTTCATTAATTGGGTCCTTTTATTGGATGGATTTAGAGATGTATCCAGATAAGTATAATGTCCGAATAAGAGATTTAGATCTAGATTTGATCCAGAAACAAATCTAGAAAATATATTGCAAGATATATTGCATGGATTCAAATTTGATCCAAAGTTTATGATTACATAATATCAAGCCAGTTATTTGGACATAATAATATATTTTGTATGAGTTCAGGTTTGACCCAAATAAATCCAGATAAGAACAATGTTGGATGTAAGATGTGGATCCATTTGAATTTAAAATATATGGATATGGATTTGGATTATGGTCAAATCTTTTATGATTCATGATTTTATTTTGCATGAGATCCATTTGAATTTTAATATGGATTGTGTTGATGTGAATATCTCAAGTCGTATTTGGATTTAGTCTTATACAAATCCAATGAATTTAGTTATAGATTTTTTTTAGTAGATCCGGTAATGGACCTGAACTTAAATGTTCAAGCATGTGATTTGATTAAAGCCTTGGAATTGTCTTATCATGTTTGAAATACATAAATGATAATGAGATAACTCTCATTAGATATAGATCGAGTGCATATCCAAATTGGATTTGGATATAGGGATTTATGCTTTACTTCATGATGAAAAATCAACATAGTTTATGAATATCCTCATGATGATAATATATCATGAAGGAAATATTCAGCTAGTATATGTCAAACTTCATGATGTCATGTGAATATTGCTTAAATATAATGTATTGAAAAAATGAGAGTTGTATTATAATGTGGATATGTTTATTTGGTGATAAATAATCATCACAAATTATGTTGTTCATGGTTTGTGAATGCATAAAATGATATTTTTTATGTTTTAGAAGCTTATGCATGAAATGGAACAAGTTACATTTATGATTGTTTGGATTTGGATATATTAATCCAAGATTATCATATGGTAATCAACCTGATAAAAATTTAAGCATATTGCACTTGTTGATGATGCACATGGACACTAGGAGTATGAACTATGATGAAAGTTTTGAAAAGTTAGAGTATTTTCTATGTTTTACAAATTATATTTTATCATAAATTTATGAATTGATAAGTTTGATAGTACTCCACTAGTGTGCACGTGGACATGATGATGCCCTATGGTATGGTCATGGAAGAGTCGTAAGAACTTTATGATTATGTGGGACTCACATTATGATGTATTCATTTTTTTTAGAATTATGGACAACATGATTTTATATGCAGTAAACGGTGAATACTGAAAATAAATTGTTGCACATTGAAGGTTATGATAAAAAAAAATTTATGACATGATGAAAAATAACCTAGTTTGTGAATAGACTCATGATAGGGATATATCATGAAGAAGAAATCCAACTAGTATATGTAAAACCTCATAATCTCATGCCTAAACCCACATTATTTGTAGAAAAGTATTATAGTTCATATAATGATGAAAAAACCACATGTCTATGTGAGAAACAACTCATAACATATGATAAAAATATCATTGATATAATTCAAGAAATTGTGCAAGATTATTTGGTTCATGTTTTATCATGAAATGTTATATGTGATACATGATGCACCGGTTATGATGCAATACTGTTGTTCGCTCCGTATAACCAAGTGGGAGATACTGGATCCAGTATAATAACTGGATCTAGTGTAGGATCTGAAACTACTGTGGCTATAGGGTCTCACACATGGATTCAATGGACCACATTTGTGGGCTCAATTAGTGCGTTATGGGTGACTACAACTATACATTCATTGGTAAGTTACAGAATATGATGGGCCCATAACTCAGTGATTATTATGGTAAAAAGGTAATTGTTACTCCAAAGAAGGCTATAAAAGTCCAGCACTTGCACACAAGATAGGAGAGAATAAGTGCCATATCCCCCTTGATAAAGGGGGTTTACAAAAAATCTTTCTCTCCTCCCTCTTTGATCCCACCACAATCCAAAATCCAACTATAGAGACATGCGGCTAATGAAAAGGGAAAGATTATTTTGGAAAAGCACGGAGACAGTGGGAAGTGAGGTGATACCAACCTCACGTAGGGAAGGCATGTAGCTATGGGAATGAGTGAGATCCATACATGTAAATAACAGGGGGTTTGGATATGTATAAACCATGAGATCCATACATGTAAATAACAGGGGGTTTGGATGTGTATAAGCCATGAGCTCGCTCATCTAATAAGAAATTCTCTCTTCATGGTTCCTATTGGGAATTTGCATTTGTGATAGGGATTTGGAGGCCATCTCCCTCTTTGGATTGACAGAAAATTGATATGTGTATGGGTGTATCTATTGGTATTGGATCTTTAGATGCTAACGAGATGAATTCATCAATGCGCGAGATACTAGATAGATTGGCTTTGATGGTGTGCAAGTTAGATGATTAGAAGTGTGAACATGGCGAGCTTAAGGCATGATTAGATTTTGATTAGATCATTTTTTGTGTCGATCTTTCATCATTTTTCATTGATCTGCAAGAGGAATGTGCAGATCTTAATCAAGTTTTGGTCAAGGCAAATATTACCCAATTTTTCGTAGAATCGTGCAAAGACAATGCATCGATTGGTGACTCAAGCGAAATGTGCAATGTGTCAACAACCTTCAGCATAGACGATTGCAAATCGGGTTCAGGCTGTTATTCCAACCTTGTGACAAAAAGAATTTAAGAAAGGTGATCTCAAGCCTAGAGGCACGTTCTTAAGATCACTATCTTTAGAACTTCAATCGCCCCACTCCGGGAATTCTGAAGATGCAAAAAAAGGGTTTTGTTACGACTGAGTTCCCAGGATACAACTAGGCTTGAACCTCAAGAGAGTCATTGCTTCGCAAGAACAGATGACCTCTCCCACACATGAACTTTGCAAGCCAAACCGGGAAGAAAGAAAAGAGAAAACTAGAGAGTCAGAAATTCTGATGATTCAGAAGACAGAAAAAGAAGAGATTTATAGACTTGTTAGAAGGGCCAAAACGTTTTGAGATAAATGAGATTAATGGTCATATCCTTGACGGTTTGAAAATAGGACGAAAAGGTCCTTGAACGGTCACCCACCTTTGACTGTCAATCAAAGGCCTTCAAAACTGTCCAACAGCCACAAAGTACCATAAACTCAATGTAAATGCTATTAAAACCTTTCAAACGGCCAGATATCTCAAAACCAAAAATTCAAAACGGACATTTGCACCTCGCACCGCTGCGAGCGTGCGAAGTGTAAAGTGCGCCATCAAAATGCCACATTGTGCCTCAAGCGCCCTTGCGCACACACACGCGCGCGTGCATGCACAAATGGCACTTCCACAATCCACCTAAAGACTCAAGGCTTACCAAAGTAAAGAATATATAACAAACTCTCTATTTAAACCTCTTGAAAAACTTTTCTCTCTTAGATATGAGACTAAACTTTTTCAAAGCACTTTTGGTAGTAAACAAAATCACCAAGATTTAATATTCTAAAACTTTTCTAACAATCCTTCACTAGTTTTAAAATATATTTAGCTTGCATAGAAACTTATGCATCAGTGAGAGTGTCTGCTTGACTTGAACCCCCACTTTTTGAAAGAAAACCTAAATTAACAAAGGTGCTAAGTGGACTTACCTTGAACTTATCTCCTTATATTGTTAACGGAGTTTTCAATCATACATAGGTTTCCAAAAGTTTAATTGTGTGGATTTCATATTGGCACATTTAGAGCCTTGCGCTTCCTTGGATTCATGAGTGCTCTAGAGAATTGTCAATTCTCATAAGAAATGGCTCACACTTCTACACTCATATAGGTGAGTTTGTCTAGGTGTACTGTAACACACACCCTAACCTTAAGGCCTACAAACTCATTAAGAGCTATTAGCTCAACCCTCATATTAGTTACATCTCATGAGCACACATCAGTAATGAGCTTATATAAATATGCTCAATATCTGTCATTCACCAATTCATTTTCCATTGAACCTATGCATGTGGGATCACCCCCTCCTAGTTTTCAAGTTTCAGGCTCAGTGGGACCCACCACAAAGGCGCCCCACCTATTTTTGGAGTTCTCTAAAAGTCACGTAAAGGGGTTTAATAGCCTCACTTATAAAGGCAAATGGAAGGCAAAGGAGTCGTTAAATTTTAGAGATGAAGACCCTTATTTTTGGCTTGGTCCAAGTAGGGCTTATACATGAATAGCCCTAAGTCATTTGAGTTTAACTAAATTTAGTTTTTGCCTATTTAGGTTTTATCTAGATTTAGGTTTAGATTTAATATTTGTTTGTAATTTGTGTAAGGCATTATATGCTGCCTTGGCCTATATATAGGGGCCTTGTTCCATGCTTAAGAATTATGAATGGAATTATAATTCTCTCAAATTTGCCTCTCTCTCTCTCTCTCTCTCTCTCTCTCTCTCTCTCTCTTCTTGTGAGTCCCTACCTCCTGACTCGTCTCTTTCTAGGGCTAGTCTCTCTCAGTTGGTGTGTTTATCTCTAGTGGGTCTGCTCACTTCAATGGACCAAGGTTGCAACCAGGGGTCACCTCAATTTGGCATGCACAACTTTGAATCCCTGGCAGTCTCACTTGTCCCAAACTAAACTGTGAATCCCTAGCTTTCTCGAGCCGAACTAACCTCTATAACAGACCTCACCAGAGTCGGCTCAAGTCCATTAAGTCATGCAAGCCTTTCCCTTAACCCCAAACCTAATTAGAACCCACCTAACCCATTCAGTCCAAACCTGAATGTAGACAAATCCTAAAAAGTTACCAGTCTTCAAAAAATTTCCCAGCTCAAACCGTGAAGTATCTATGACTGTAAATTGAACCTAGTATACTTTAGGGTGTCCAATATCTACCCTCTGAATTTCATGATTTATTGAGTTCTCTGTATGAAAATCTTGATTTTACAAGTCAGGTTTGTCTATCCCAAAATCCAATCTATCCTTGTCCTATCATGTCTATCTTGCTACTTCCAAAAATTGTATCTCCATGTTTAAGTGTTGCTTGCCCCTAAAAATTTAACCAAACCTATTCTAAGGAGTCCAAAATTATCCCTCCAAAATATGAATTTTTATTGTTATGTCGTTTGGGAGTTCTAATTTTTCTCCAGAACACTGTCAGAAAGCCTACACCCTATTTATCTGTGTTGACCATTGTCCTAGACCTTGACCTAACTGAGCATACCCCCTACGCAAAAAATTTGAACCTAGGCCCAGGCACACATCAAAGTTGAATCAAAGAAAATTTTCTTGCATGCTTCGATAATGAATCCAAAATTCATCAACAAAGTTGCCAAAAAGAATGATACCAAACGCGATGTGGTTGAAAATCGTGTAGCTAGTTTCATGAATGACCTTTAAAACATCATGAATCTTCTGCAGCAAATCCAAATGAGTGTCCAAGACGTGCAATAGTAGCTTAGACCCTACCCATGGTGAATATGTGCTTGAGAAGCGTGTTGAATTTTTGACATGTGAATCGAACTAGTTATCATATCATGTCGACAAAACCAGCAAGAGTGATCATGTCGTCGTCCCCGAGGTCAACACGGCTCCTAAAGGACGGTTGGAGGAGGTCCCATTGAATGAAGAAATTAAGGAAGCTTTCATCCTTCCCTCTCTCTCTCTCTCTCTCTCTTAATGGACCCTTATCGTCATTCGTTGATTCCAAAGTGAGAGGAAGTGATGAGCTTCGTAGTCAAACAAATGGGCTACATAGCTCCTTGCGAAAAGACGTAAAATGTGATATAGAACCTTGGAGACAAGTTCCTCCAAGTGTTGAGTGATTTCTCAAACCTCTTGCACTATGTGATAGATCATTATGCTCGTATGTTCGACTGAGTGTTGATAGTTTGTGCTCCTTTAACGAGCCTATACATTGTGAGAAGTTGCAATATGAGTTTTCCCTTGCTCATTTTGTGTTGGACCCGAAGCTTGCAATAGACGAAGGCCCTTGCGCTTGATAGAAATTGTAACACCCAAAAAAATTTAATAGATTTTTTAAGGAATAAAATAAAATTCATGTTTAATTCTTGTTTGAATTTTGAATTTGGATAGTTTCAATTTTAGCATCTGGATCTCAAATATTGTAATTAGGACCCTGGGTAGGATACTCTGAATATTGCCATTACTATTCTAATGAATGTTTTGGTCACTTCGTGGTTCATTGATTAAATCAGAGTCAACCTTGATGTTCTTTATCTAGGAGAATTGATGCAGAGTATCTAGATACAGAAGCAGATTTGGATCCCAATCCAAATATCCAGACCCGTTGTGGACATCGCTACCCAAGGCGATCCACACGCTTGCAGAACATCAGTGGTCCTAGTGGATCTCTCAGTTAGTCAATGCTCATCGTGATCCTTTCATTGCTTTGATTCCAATACAGAATCATATTTTTGGATATTGTTTCATCAATAGTTATTTCATGTATTTTTTTTAGGAGCCCGATTCTATGGATCCGGATAGTTCTAGTACCTTGTAGGATATTTTTGTGGTACTAAAGGGTGTATGGGGTCCAAGGGTAGTTTTTATTTTTTTTGCAAATTCGCTTCTCTCTTGGTGTTGGTGTAGGATCTAATTCGCAGCCTATTTGGATCCGAATCTTTATCCGTCTTCATGAGGGGGGTCCTAGGTGACACCACTTTAGTGTGGTTCATCTTGGACCTCATTTGAATTCATGTTGACCAGCCCAAAGTAAAAAATGGACTGTTGGTGGAGTTATTAGCATTTGACAAAATTTAGGCTTGCACACTCGTTTTTTGTGCAAAGCTTGGGAAGGCCCAAGGTCTCTTTATTGCGGGTCTTCCCAAGCAACCTAAGCCTTTAACTAGGGAGGTCAACCAAGGGGTTAGGGGTCTTCTTCATTTTCAAAATTGGTAGTGTGGCTGGTTCTAGAGTGAGAAAAAACAAGTTTTTGGTGTGGATGGTGCTTGAGAAAAGCTTTTGAGTGTAAATGTTTGGTGGAAGGTTGCTTGGAGAATAAGGTGAAACCATGTATCACCATGTGAGAGGTTACAATCGTTGTGGCTGTAACAAACTTGTTTGTGGTGGTTGGTAATTCATCCCTACTATTTGTGGTTCATCTTGTGGCATCGATTGCTTCCTAACGACGACCATTATCGATTTCAGCCCGAATATCTTCATCGATTCTTCCTTCTAGTCCCTTGTTACTCTTATTCGCATTTGTGTTGTGATTGTTCTTGATTTATCATTGTTAAACTATTTTGATTCATTAAAGAGTGGTGAATACATGTTTAGGAGGGTTTATGTTAAGAGTTGACTCATTTGATCTAATTTTATTCGGGGCTATTGTTGGGTGTGTATGAACTCGGATCCCCTTAAAAATACCAAATTCCTGTTACGAGATAATAAAGGCATCTCTGATAAAACATCCGTGTTGGACTCATTTCTGAACGGATTTTTGTGTTCTTTAGCTTCCTGGAAATCTGAGACAATTGTCTACAACTTTGTAGTTGAGACCTCTTTGCGATTCGTCCGTTGGACCTCTGAATTTGTATGTCAAGTTGTCGGACTTACAGAAGTTCCCTGTTATATTTCTGCTATAGAACCAACTTAATAGTGTTCGGTATTTTCTGATTTTCTGGAGATTACTTGAATGAAATTTCGATTTTTTTTATTCTGTGGAAAGTTGTAATCTATACCTACAACTTTTATGTTTTTGGTTTTGAATGAATCGTTGCTTAGTTGCCTCAAAAATATTGATCATTTTTGCTACTGTCGAATCTTTGAATTTTTTTTTCTGAAACAATAACTCATATCATTCCGAAATTCAAAAATTTGTAGAGGATTGTAGAAATTTTTAAAAATTACAATCTTTAGTGTTCTGGAAAGTTTAGGATTTGACCTTACTTTTGTCAGTTGTGAGTTTTCGCAAACTCCAACGTTTGAGGGGACAAAATTCACTTCAAACAATTTATCCTTGAAATACGATAATCTGAGTTGGACTTGTTTAGCAGTTCCGATGGAGAGTTCGTGGAGCAGACGTTCCTACCCCAAATCTGGTGTGTTTGGATTTGTTGGAAAGTTGTGCGAGTTGCGCACAACTTTCATTTGGACCGCCTCTATCGAAACAGAGTGCACATGTCTCGAAAATCTGTTTTCCAGAGTTCTGTTCAGACTCTACATCATATTAGCTTTCGCGTGTGTTTGGATCCGTTTGGATCTTGGATAGTGGATCGGTGTGTACTGAGTCCACCGTAACATTGCATCATTTTGGTATCAGAGCGAGGGTTGCCAGATTTCTCAATCCGACACGATTTTTGGTGTTGTGGGGGCTCAATTTTTTTTTTAAGTATCATTCACCATAGCGGGTCGAATAGGCGGTCGAGGTCAAAATAATTTTAATAGGAGAAATGATGATCGTGACCACCGATATGAGGTGCGTGATTTACAAAGACAACTCGCTGAGGCTAATCGCCGAGTTGAAGATTTAACTCGTCAGATGACCGAAAATGTTAGATTTAACGATCGGGGTGATGAGAGGAGTTTGCACAGTTCTCGAGGAAATCGTGAAACTCAATCGTATGATTCTGATGATGACTTTGAGTCACATCGACGAAGTTCAGAGAGAAGAGATAACCTACAGTTGCGGAGATCCCATTGGGATTCGGGCTTACGTTTTGATATCCCAGAATTCAAAAGAACTGGAACTCCCAAAGAATTTCTGGATTGGATTAGCAAAGTTCACGAAATCCTTGAATTTAAGGAGGTACCCGAAGATCGTCGTGTGAGATTAATATCCTTCAAATTAAAGGGTCGAGCTGCAGCTTGGTGGCGTCAGCTCAAGTAGACACACAGACATCAGGGTCGAGCCCCGATTGAGCGATGGGAGCACATGGAGCAGAAGCTTCGTGCTCAGTTTTTGTCATTAAACTATCATCGTGAGCTATATCAGAAATATCAAAGTCTGAAACAAGGAACCAGATCGGTGGATCAATACACTGAAGAATTTCATGATCTCGTGGCACGGAACGACATCCGTGAGAGTGAAGAACAATTAGTTTCAAAGTATATTGGAGGACTGAACTTTCAATTACAAGACATGTTGAACTTCGTAGAGTGTTGGACTGTGTCTGAAGCACATCAAAAGGCACGTCAATGGGAGAGGTCCACCCGGAGAAAGACTTTGGCTAGGCCTAGTCCTGTGACTAGACCAGTAGCGCGGGCTCCTACGGTCCCCAGTGCGAAAGTTGCCACACCCTACCGTCACCCCAATGCGTCAAACTCACCTAGGGTTACGAGCCAGAATGGCCCGATAGAAAACCATACTAGAATCTCTAGTTCGAGCACTCCCATCAAGTGTTATACTTGTGGGAAACCTAGTTATAAGTCCACTGAATGTCATGGCAAAGCCCTATTCGTTGAAAGAATTCATGAAGAAGAGGATGTTCAATTCAATCCTGAGTTCGATCCCATTTATGACCCAGAGATTGAATCCTTTGAAAAAGAACCAGAAGAAGAGTTTGTGGAAGAGGATATATTGCTACCTGATCGAGTCAAAGCACTCATCACGAGGCGAGTTTGTTTGGCCCTGAGGCAAGAAATGAGTGATCAGTGGCTAAGAACTCACATATTTGAGTCTGCTTGCACCATTAATGGGAAAGTGCGTCGGTTCATCATAGACTCAGGTTGCTGTGAGAATGTCATTTCAGTTGAAGCCATGACTAAGCTAGGTTTGAGTTGTAAGACTCATCCCCATCCGTATCAGATGTCCTGGCTCCAAAAGAGCGTTGATATTCATGTCGACCGACAATGCTTGGTCAAATTTTTTATTAGAAATACCTATTTCGATCAAGTATGGTGTGATGTGCTTCCCATGGATGCTAGTCATATCATACTCGGAAGACCATGGCAGTATGACCGTTCCGTTATTCATAATGGTCGATCCAACTCATACTCGTTCACATTCGAGGGGTGGAAGATCCATTTAAAACCATCCAAGGATCTACCACCTTTGTCTTCATCTTCGTCATCTGCTTCATCTTCTCGTACTCCAGTTTCCACTCAAATTTTCCACCTCACTTCATCCAAACTTGCTCCTTCAAAAGTTAAACTTTCAAGTGCTTTTATTGCTACACACGAGCTCCAAGAGGCTCTGAGTCAATCTAGCACGTGCTACTTCTTGTTCTCTGTTGATTCTGATTCATCGTGTGGTGAGTCAAAGTCTGACGCAATGGATCCTAGAGTCACACCCCTTTTAGAGGAATTCCGTGAAGTCTTTCCCGATAAATTACCGGACGGATTACCCCCTCTGTGGGAAGTCCAACATCATATTGATCTACACCCTAGCGCGGTATTGCCACATGCTCCACATTATTGCATGAGTCCTACGGAGTATGAAGAGCTTCGTAGACAAGTTGAAGAATTGCTGACTAAGGGTCACATTCGTGAAAGTCTGTGAACACCCCAAATTTTTCAAAATTTTGTAAATATTCTCCTTTTGCCCTTGGCATCTATTTTCTGAAAAATTGAGTCATTTTCAATCCGAATTCCAGTAATTTCTCGGATTCACTGGGATCCAAATCCATTTTCTATCTCTGACTCAATTTCGGATCCGAATCCAGTGTTTAGAATCCAAATCCGAGCCTCGTTGTCCAATTTTCAATTAAAAAAAAATACCAAAAATATTTTCTGAATGGCTCAGACAGCTCATCTGGTATCCGTTTGGATCCACTGTCTTATATTTCTCGATTCGAGATTAAAAACTCAAATATTTTCTCAAAAACCGGATCTGAACCCGTTTTCTGAAGAAATCAAACCCGAATTCTCAAAAAAACCCTCTTTTGTAAATATCTCTAAAAAATATAAAAATAGTTTTTAAATCCCTTATTTTTGCTTAGATTTTAGAGTTTTATTCCAAAAATAACAAAAAAATAACCAAAAAAAATGCAAAATATACAAATATATATATAGCGAAAGCGAAAAAAAATCAAAATAAAAATACGAAAGTTTGGTTGAGAGAAGTGAAAATCCCTTTTAAAAAAAGTTTTTTATCAAAGGGGAGCCCTGTTTTGGAAATTTGGAAGAAAAAACTGTAACGGCCTTCCCCAACAGCCGAGCTCTCTCTCTCTCTCTCTCTCTCTCTCTCTCTCTCTCTCTCTCTGTCTCTCTCTCCCTCTCCCTCTGGAAGCATCGATCGCCCCCTTCATCTCCACCACCGATCTTCAACCGTTTCCTACTCCTCCTTCCTCTCCAGTCCATCTCGAACCTTCTCCCTCCCTTTCTCGACGGTTCTTCTCTTGCTTATATAAACGAGCATCCCCCAAACATCAAGGACATCGATGGTTAGCCTCCCCATTTTGGTATTTCCTGATATTCCCCTCCTCTACTCCCTCTTCCAGAGATTCTTGCCAGCCAAAGAAACCCATCGATTACATCCATCAACACTGGCCTTCTCCTCTTGCATCGAGTTTTCTCAGGCGAACCACCCTCTTTTTCTTCAAGCCTTAGAAGATCCCCGTAGCAGAAAGAAGAGAAGACTCGACTCCCTCTTTCAAAACCCTTTCAACTACAGGTAAGTCATCACTCTATTCTCTTTTCTACGTTTGTAGTTTTTTTTTTCTTTTGCTGTTTATTTTCAGCATAATTCACAAGGTCGACCTGCATATAGCAATGTCGATCTGCGCAATGCTATATTAACGGAACAACTATGTTCCAACACATTTTCTGCGCTCTTTCATGATTTCCATTTTCATTTGCATTGTAATTTCCCCAATGCTTTGCTCCCTCTCGATAATCAAGTAACGCGTCGATCTCCTTTTGATTTTTTTTCTTTTCTTTATTATTTCATTTATTTTAATTTATCATTCCATTTTGTTTCCACATTGATCGTCCATTGATCAGGTTCTATTACACTGATCTGAATTTCCAGTCTACAACATACTCATCCCTCTTGCTATTTGATTTCCTGCCCCTGTTTTTTTTTTACTCATTTTTTTTATTATTGTCGCGTTGTTGATTTCTGTTGTGTCTTCCTTTTTTCTTTTTATTCGTCTGAATTCCCAACCTATTTTTGGTGGATCTCTTTCTTGTATCATCATTATTACCATTTTGTTTTATTATGTTACTGTGTAGAGCATCGTCCCTGTGCCATTTTTAGCATTTTGTTTGTGTTTTTTTAAGACTTCGTTCCATTATATGAGCATCGCCCTATACCAGCAGCCTATTGCAGCAGCTAGTGATCTGGAACTCTGATCAGAGTTGCTTTGAGATCCAGCATCTAACCTGGGTTTGTTGGGCAAATGGCTCTGCGCCGATCTACATTTGATCTTACTTTTTTTTTATTCACTCATGCACCTTAGTCTTACATGATCATTTCATTGTTTCTATCTTAATCCTTTTACCGTTTTATTGATATATTTAATTTTAACATCCATTTCTTGTGTTCTTTTACAGGTTTTGTTTTAGCTCTCTTTTATCTACCATACTGTAGCGTCTTTTAGTATTACTCAGGTTTCAGTGTCTGCTTTAACTCCCCTATGTCCATGGGGTTTGTCATATTGTTTGTGCAACCTCTATAAGGTCTCATCGGAATAAATATTGATCCCTGTTATATTCATTGCTTCATATTATGTATCTCTGCCTAATCATTTTATACAACATATAGAATGTATATTCCATGAGTTTTTTTTTGTCTTGCATCTGTCCTGTTCGTAGCTGTGATATCGTCTTTACCCTTATCTTTGAATTTGAAATTTTGGGACATCTCTTACAATGCAATTACATTTTGATTCCCGCAATCGAGTGGAATAGAAAATCGTGTCAATATTCCATATATTTTCTTAGGTCTTTATAGTTGATAGATTTCATTACTCGATCAGTTTTTCCTGCAATGGTTTATTCATGTTGGTTTGTTCATTCTACAACATATTTTCAATGTTCAGCATCATATTGCGTTGATTTTAACATGTCAATCATGACAGCCCCGCTTAACTCACTCTAATCTCTTGCCTTGTGTTGAGTTTAATCCATACATGTATTCTCTGTAATTTTGTAAATATGGTTCACAATTGATTGAGGTCTGCTGCCCATTTCTCCCGATTCACTAAAGCACGAATCAGGGCCTTTGAAATATGAATTGCCTTAAAAGGAGCTCTTGGGGCCCTTGAATACAAAACTGTATATTACCAAAGAAGCAATGAATATCGAGCTTGCTCTTTTCAAAAGAGAAGTGAAGTTCCATCCTAGATGGACAGGGGCTTATATCTGCTGAATCAAGAGAAATGGCTGA
Source organism: Nuphar pumila (assembly GCF_984573655.1). NCBI lineage: Eukaryota > Viridiplantae > Streptophyta > Magnoliopsida > Nymphaeales > Nymphaeaceae > Nuphar > Nuphar pumila. Next base: position 52,067,337 of record NC_143265.1, read on the forward strand.
AGGACTTCTTGCTCTATCAGAAGAGCATACAAAGTTCCCTTCTCTGGAATTTCAGAAAGAATATGAAGGGTTCTAAGCCATTACAGATGTCCAAAGAGAATAGACCAATTGATGAAAAATCATGGTGATGCTGGAGATGTCAGTGTTTCCCCTCCGTTACAGTCATCACAAAATAAGCGACATTCTGATCAGGGCTGCATCACAGAATCTGACACTTACCAGTTTTATGATATTCTAAATGGTAAGCTTCCCCCCTCTTTTTTTTTGGCGATGGGATGCCTTGGTTTTTCAGAGGGATGGTAGGTCACCCAAGAGGCTGCTATATGAAATGAGCTGGAATTCATTTCATGAATATCTTGATAAAGTGATCTACAAAATATGCGAGGAATTTGTTCCATCCTCTCATATTAGATACTCATTCCTGCATATGTGCTTTGTTGATAAATGTGACTTGAAAGGTTTAGATGTTAATGAATGCCTCTTAAAGTTTGCTGAGATTCTTGAACATATGTTGTACTCTCAACTAGTTCCAGCTTCACTCCCATCATCAGCCATTTCCTGCACACACACATTTTTTTTTGTTATTATTTCCTGCTTCTTCGTTCTATCTTTAACATAGCATATGCTGCCATTTGCACCTTCCCTGCACATACCTTCACTCCACACCAGCTGTCACCATCTCAAAGCACACCCCACCTGCTGTAGATACTGTACACGTCTCCAGCCACCTTCATAATTTAACTATTTTTTTAGCACACATACTTAATCGTTAGTTTACACCATCACCATTCACCCACTTTCCCACCTTCAATATGCCATCACTACCTAAACATCTGTTCACAATATGCATTTCATCACCACTTTCCCATCTCCAATCCTCCTGTAAAATTCACTATTCACAGCATCTTTCATACACCAGCTGCTATAGTGCCTTCACTCCCTCACCGCTACAGTGCCATTAGCAGAAGTAGGTATATACCCTATTAAAACCTTGCTATACCATCCCTCCATGTCACCTATCACCACACCTTCACAACCTTCATAGCTTTGAGGTTTGGAGCTATATTCTGGAACCTTACCATGAAAATCCATGGGCAGCAGGAGCTGCTAAATGTGATGAGTTCTATGCATGCTGCCATTCCGTTCATTGGTATAAACCAATGTACCATTTGTTCAACTGGTAGTACCCATTGAAAGGATTGGATTCTACAGAAAAAGGGCTACTGGAATATATCCAGCAATGCCATATGCTTTTGCATAGGTTATTGCTGAAACGTCATACGTTTTAACTCTGGTCTATGGGGTCATGGTATATTCAAGGATAGGATTTAAATGAGTTATTGGCAAATTTTCTTTTTTTTATTTCTTTCTTCTTTGTATATATTCTTCACATACCTCATGTTCCTGTGTTTCACCTGCTAAGACATGATGGCAGTTACAATAATTCTTGATTTCATCCATTGCATCTTCTGCATTTTCCTTTTTTTTTTATTGAGAATGTCTTTTCTGGCTTTGTGGTTCCACGCCCGGTTGTCCCCATGTGGTGGAGATGGTATCATTGGGCATGTCCTGTCGCCTGGAGCTTGTATGGCTTCCTAAACATCCCAGTTTGGTGATCTTGACGACATCATAAATGTAGCAGGAACATTGAGCATTATTTAACATTGGACATTTTTCTCAGGGTCCACTTTGGTTCTGAGTGCAAATATTTGGGTTTAGATGCAATTATTGTTGTAGGGTTCTCATTGATATTTGCTGGGATTTTGCCTTGGCAATCGAACTCTTCAATTCCCAATAGAGGAATATTGTACAGGGTATCCATAAATACAGTGTGATCTACATATGCAGTGGTTCTATTCGTAATCAATGGCGCTATTTTTCCCAGCCTGCCGCTTTGTTGAAGGGCTTGTTTCTTATCGAGAAAGGGTAACAGGGATGGATTCATACCCAACTGTACTGTACTGTTACAATCTCTTCACCTACATTGTTATTGCTCCCAGCATATCACCTGTTGTGATTGCTGCCCAACACGTTCACACACTTACTCTGCTGGCAACGTCATTTGCCCAACACAGTCCCTGCTTTCCTTCATTTATCATCCCCCATTTGCTGTAAGCATAGCAGCCTCCATTATATTTCATCGTGTCACTGTTCACGTCAAACTCCCACTTGCCTTCATATTGGGCACTATTGTCAACTGCCCTTCATCACAACATACACCTTCTTGCATATCATCTGTTAGCGCATGCTCCCTGCAATCACCACACTGAGTCACATCTTCCCCTGCATATCATATATACATTATCTTTGCATTTGCATTTTTTCATAGTATATCATACAGGCATTTTAGATATTTATTCCATCATTTAAATACATTCCAATGTATATGTTTTCTCGTTCATGATGCATTAAAATTTCATAGGCATGAGCATTCCACCATTTTCATCTTAAACCTCAAATGTGATATCTCTTGTCACCTGCATTTTTTTTATGCTAACTCTATTTTTGCAGGAATGATTGAAAAATCCAGATTTCTTTTCTTAGATCAGAGACTTTGATATTTTTAAATTCAACGTAAATGGTGTAATAGCTAGATTATAATGAAAATTTACATTTCCTGCATTATATTAGAATGTATGAGCATATATATGCTTGTTTTCATATCATTTTCCTCCTTTATTACAAAATTTCACCAATGGGATCACGAATGACACATGCACCATTTTATAAAAGGTGATTAAATCCTAAGTTGATGATTTGCATCAATTAGCTGACATAATGCATATACGATTTAAGTATGGTTTGGTAGGACCATATTGAGGAGATCTATTGCATGTTCACTTAGACTTAGATCTGAAATACAACTCTCCTCAATTCTAGGGATTGAATGCAAACAATGTATGCAAGGGTATGCTTCTCTTTATTTTAATTCTATCTCTTTTAGGACTTGCATTAGAGCTTTCTAGTTTTATTGCATGTTGAACATGTTTTCGAAAAAATCTCTACCTATATTGTCCCTGTCTTCACGTTGCTGGGCTGTCTCACTGAACCATAGTTTGGGAGAGAGCCTCACAACTGGACCACTTATTTGGGTTAGCGCTCCCCCTACCACGTACCTAAGGGCCATAGTCTGAGGTATATCGATAGGTGCTCGAGGATGTTGGGAAGCCATTACCTTAGAACCGGAGAAATATTTCTATGCCACGTACTTTGAGCTTCAGCTTGAGTATATCGGCGTACCTTGATTGAAATCAGATGATCTGAATCATAGAGTTAGAATTAAGGTCCTACAAGCCATTTCAAATATTGCATTTAGAGTCAGCCTTTAGGGAGTGTTGTATGCACATCTTTGTTTGTGCAGTTGTGATTATGCGATGTTTCCATGTAGTCTCCTATATATATCAAACCTTTTTCAAAACCCTGGGTATATTATTCAAAATTTCCTCTTATTTTCAGAAACCCCATGTGTATATTTTTCTTTTACTTACATTCTTTTCTCTTTTGGATCAAATTTTTTTCAAAAACCCTAGAAAATTCTTTTAAATTTCCTCAATCTTTCAAAATTTTCAGGATTTTATATCTATTCTCCTTTCCTCCAAGAGTCTAGCCGTAAGTCCTGCATTCTATCTAATTCTCCTTATTCTTCTTTGCCCCAATATCATTTCGATGGTGTCAAATTCCTTCGATGTTGTCTTTCCCAAAGATCATATCTTCTATCAGATAAGGGATGGATCCCCAGATTATCGGGTTATACAGTCTCATTCCTTCTTCCCTTGGTGGTATTATTCTTGGTTCGCCACCTTCTTGCGTATGTTCCCAGACCACTTTGATGATTGTGGATTGGAGATGGCATCTGCAGTGGGCAAGCAGACCATCAATGGAAGTCTGATTCAAGCTATGGCAAAGCGGTGAAATCCGCGTACCTGCACATTTTGGTTTCCATGGGGAGAGATGACTCTACTGATGGACGAGTTCAGTGACATCATGGGATTGCCAGAACCAGCTAGTCAGCCAGATGATTCGGTTGAGCATCAGTTCCTGATCAACGTCAAGGGGGTAGATGTTCGAGAAGCATTAGCCAGAGCAACAGGGAGCAAATCTTGGCCTCTCACTGAGATCAACGGAAGTCAGTTCATCGACCTATTTGGGCTCTATCGCAAGTACGGAGCTTACAAGGAAGTTGACACCTTGTCCCGAGCAACGAAAGACAGAATCCAGCATGCCATGGTCCTATGCATAGTGGGATTAACATTCTTTCAGGACGGTCAGAATCTCATCGATGTCAGAGTTGCCCAACTCTTTCAAAGATGGAGAAGCAAGCAGACCCGTCAACTTTCAGTTTCCATGTCAGCTTTAGCCTTTCTCTACCGAGGTTTAACTCGCTTCGCCCTTGGAGAAACCATTCTGGTAGAAGGATGCACTTATGCTCTGCAATCTTGGTTTCTGCGACATGTGCCATCAAAGGCCAGCTCTTTCAGGTTTAACAGCAAGAAGCCAAAGTTTGTCGTTCAATGTCGAGCCTTGATTGAGAGTCTGCATCAGGAGGAGATCACTTGGGATTACTTTGACAGACAAGAATCAGTTCCTTGCTACACTTATGCTCGTAGCAAGCGCTACAGATTGCTTGGTCCCTTCTTCAGTGTTGACTAACAGCTAGAGAGGTGTCTCAGACAGTTCTCGCAGCGGCAGGTTCGTGTCAACACTCGCTTTTCGGCGAGTCACATGCCAGAATTCGATCTGCAGTCGGATCAGTGGTCTGGGGCATACCATGCGGCCAAATACACTTGAGATTCCTTCATTTCTCCTTCTATATTTCCTGGACCCAATGTATCTATTGAATATCAAGAGTGGTGGCAAACTGTCTGTCCACCCTCTCTTTGTCTTTGAATCCATTATCAATAAAATTTACTTTTTGTTCTGCTGAAAAGCATTTTTTTGGGCAAATATTATTTTGAGCATAGATAGTCGCGATGTTTATGGCGAACTTATCTCCGACAATGGGGATATTCCTTTTTAATCTCTTCCTCATTCGTCTTCAAATATCTTTTTATCGTGGTTAACAAACTCGCCTAGGTAACAAGGCACATTTCTCAGTTATCATGAAAATGATGATGCAATTATCATAAATCCTATGACGACCCAATCCCTGGTAATGGGATAATCCTTTTAATCATCTACCATATCCTCCATTTCTCAAAATCTTGTTTTGAAAAAGTTTCTTATTCGGTCTAACCATTCCCTTATTCTACTGAAAGCATTGGCATTATCAGAATGATTCAGACAAGGACTAGGAAAGAAACAATTCCTCAGCATAGCGACAACGATGGGGAAGAAATGGACTCTCCCAAGTCAGTCAGAGGACAGAGTCAGCACAAAGGAGATGATATCGATCCCGCCATGTATGGTCTGTTTCAGAAGATGATGGCAAGGATGATGTCAGAACAAGCTGAGGCTAGTCTGAAAAAGACCGTTCCAAAAAGCAAGTTGAAGAAGAAAGCTGTGAAAAAGCAGGTCAAAATCATCAGAAAAAAGGTCCAGCCAGGCACCACTTCTGAAGAATCAGAATCAATGGAAGAAGAGTCAGAAGAAGAAGAGCAGTTTGTCTTCAGTCAGAATCTCCCGCGATAATTTGTAAAGATTGCCGAAGAACCTGAATCTGTGAACAAACCTAAGCTTGGAGCTCCAACCGAAGATCCAATGCACAAGCAATTGAGGGAAATGACTCGAGCAATCAAAGATATCCAGGCCAAGAGCAAAGGCAAGCAAACCTATTCTGGCAAAGATTTCTATAATGGCCTAGACGGGGATGATAACCTGGAGAATCTCCCTCACAAGTTCCTCAAGTTTGATGGAACGGGCAATCCAAAAGCCCATCTGGCCACGTTCTATGCAAAGTGCGGTCGTTTCAGAAGAGATAACCGGGTCTTATTCATCTGCTTCCCCCGCAGTCTGGAAGGAGTAGTCGTCAGGTGGTATGCAGACCACATTAATCCTATCGAACTACGAGAGTTCGATAAAGTCGTGAACATGTTCATTGAGCACTTTATGTTTAATGTTGAGGCCTTGCCAACTCTCAACCATCTGTACAATTTAAAGCAGAATGAGAATGAAAGAGCTGGAGAATTCATCCACAGGTGGAGGAGCACTTGTAACAGAATGAAGGTTCCCATTCCAGAGGAACATGCGCTGCAAATCATCTTAAATAACTTCTCCCAATCTCTGAGGAATCTCATCTCCACGTCTCCTGCCAAATCATTCATCAAATTGATCGAGAGAGCCGAATGACTCGAAACAAGATTGAACAATGGCCTCTATGAAGGTTACCCGTTCGTCCGAGGTAACCCTGAGTAGAAAAAGAAGGCACATGTTGCGTATTCCACAGATTTTTCAGGCAACAGCAGCAGTTCTGGTAGCAAGAAGAACAAGAAGAACCACAACAAGAATTCAGGAAGCTCTGAAAGAACGAATTCCGCAGCTCAGAAGGGAAAGTTCATCAAGCCGCTGCCTGTTCCGCTAGTGCCACAACCTGAAGTAAAACAACAACTAAAGCCAAAGCACGATGGCTGGAGTTATGACAGAGAACTCAGAGCTCTGGAACAATCTCGGGAAGATATCCTCGAATATATGTTGTCAAAAGGAATGGTCAAACTCCCTAAAGTGGCAGATTCTCCAGTTGCTATGGGTAAATGGACAGAAAAAATTTGCAAGTTCGACAGGACTGTAGGACATGACACAAAGCATTGTTTTGTCCTCAAGAATATCATCCAAGACTATATTGATAAGAATCTATTGATCGAGGATGAGGACGAAGAGCAGCCCGAGATTTTGTCCAAGCCTTTCCCCAAACATTCAGCTGCAGTAATTTCAGAGCAGACAGTTTTCCTTCAAGGCAGTATTCAACCATGTTCCAGCCAGGACATCCAGGATCAACATCAGGTCCTAGTCCTGCGTCAAGCACAATCTTCCACCAAGAGGGTGGATATCACTTCATTTTTCAACAACCAAAAGTCAGTTGATGAGCCAACAAAGGTGACAACAGAAGTCTCCAAGCAGATTCCCAAGATTCTGAAGCGCTTTATCAAGTCAGCTTCAAAGAAGGGTGAAACTTCAAGATCGGTTCAGAAGCCTATCACGGCGTTGTCGAACATCTCCATCCTGGATTTAACTCATGCTTCTCTTGAGCACCAATAAGTACTAGACGATCTGCTGTGAAAGATCAAAGTCAAGCCGAGCACGACTCCGCAAGATATGGCTCAAATAGTTAATCAAGCAATGACCAATGTACCAATAACCTTTTCAGATGAGGATTTGCCAAAACCTCATTCATTTCATAATAATGCTCTCTATATAGTGGTGCGGACCAAGGGCATGATTGTCCCTCATGTGCTTGTAGATGGAGGCAGTAGCCTCAACATCTGTTCGGAGATGACAGCTAGGGCCTTGGGCCTCAAAGAACAAGAATATACCCCAGATCCAATAACGATCTACGATTTTGACAACCACGGACAACTAGCCAAGGGGAAGGTCTTTCTTGAAATCTTCATCAATTATTCGGTGCACACTGTATTGTTTCATGTGGTGAATATGCCACCCACGTATAACCTTATGTTGGGACGTACTTGAATCCATAATGCCAACGTTGTTCCCTCAACCCTTCACCAATGCATCAAGTGGTCGAAAGGAGGGATGATCACCATAGTCTTGGGGGAAGATCCAGAAGAGAGACTTCCACAGCCCATGATTCCCCGTCCTACTTTTACTGTCGACATCCCAAGCATCCGGGAAGTTGATGAAATCAATCTTAGTGAAAGCCTGGATATGCTCAAACTAAAAGAAGTCCAGCCATCAGAGAACGTCACAACAGTGATCTAGTGGCACGAACCTCACTTCTTCAAGTTGGGTGGGAGCCTCGATTGTGCTTCTTTCAAAGATCACCCTCTATTCTTACAATTCTCAAAAGCCAAGAAAGGGTTCGATCTTCTGATGAAGCATGGTTACCAGCCCTTCAGGGGCCTTGGTAGGAATGAGGATGGCATTGTAGAACTGATCATTCCCGCCTGACAGATCACTGACATAGGATTGGGATTCACTGGTCAGTCGTCCGGCAGGAGGACTACCTTCGTCAAGGGAGCAGAATGAAGAGGATGATGCCATTGTTTTATGTTTCCTCTCTTTTTTTGTCATCGTGTATGGACAACTCTGTCTCAATTTTCCTCTCTTTATCAAATCATCTGTAAATATTAAGTTGTTTTCAGTTCTAAATCAATCAATGAAATTTTCATCTTCTCTTTACATCTTGCTGTATACGACCATTTGCTTACATTTTGTCCATATCTGTATTCTTTGTTTCTGTACAAAAGGCAACTTTTAATTTCTCGCTTTTTCTCAAAAAACCTTCTTTGCGCTTTACAGAATCGCCAAATCATGACTCCTAAATTGCTCAAAACGCTCGTTGTCAATCCCAATCTTTCTCAAAGTCATTCCAAACCAGCCAGGATCTGCAAGGCAAGGGCAGGGGTCAGCAAGATAACAAAACAGATTAAAGAGCTAGCAGAGTTTGATTCAGCGATTTAAGAGTTACCAGAATTTGCCAGTATTCAGAAGCAGGATGAGCCATCCCCATTGGTTCAAGATCCGACATAGGATATCAATATTGGTTCAGAAAATGACCCAAAAATCCTCAAGATTGGCTCCAACTTAAGTTCAGATGAGAAGGAAAGATTCATCCATTTTCTCAAGCAACGCCAAGAAGTCTTCGCTTGGACTTATGAGGATATGTCAGGCTTAGATCCCAAATTGGTCGAGCATCGTCTTATGCTGAAACCGGATTTTAAGCCAATCAAGCAGAAGCTCAGGAAAATGGATCCCCGAGTGGCACCACAAGTTAAAGAAGGACTTGAGGAGTTGTTAAAGGCAGGATTCATCCAGACAATTGATTATCCAAACTGGTTGGTGAACATCATAGCAGTTCCCAAGAAGAATGACAAAGTCCGAATCTGTATTGATTTCAAAGATCTGAACAAGGCTACCCCAAAGGATAATTATCCACTCCCCAATATCGATCTTTGATTGGCAGCATGGCGGGGCACGCCATGTTTTCCTTTATGGATAGATACTCAGGCTACAATCAGATCAAACTGGCCGCTTGTGACTAGTCAAAAACTTCTTTTACTACGCCTTGGGGTACATTTTGCTATACAGTCATGCCGTTTGGGCTCAAGAATGCTGGAGAAACTTATCAAAAAGCAATGGCAGTCATTTTTTATGACCAGATGCACAAGAAAATGGATGCCTATGTGGATGGCATCCTAGTCAAGTCCAAAGAAGGAGAGGATCATCTCGATGCTCTCGGCCAAGTATTTGAAAGACTCATTCTGTATAAACTGAGACTCAACCCGCAGAAGTGTGTCTTCAGAGTAGAGCCAGGCAAACTGCTTGGCTTTATGATCAGCAAGAAAGACATAGAGGTGGATCTAGCTAAGACAAAAGGAATCATTGATATGTCGCCTCCTACCAATCTCAGAGAGCTGAGGAGCCTTCAAGGGCGCATTCAGTCTATTTGGCACTTCATCTCCAATTTGGCCATGAGATGCGAGCCCTTCAATCACTTATTGAGAAAAGAAGTAAAATTTGAGTGGAGCTCAGAATGTCAGCTTTCGTTCGAGCGCATCAAACAATATCTCCTCAATCCACCCATTCTAAAGCCACCAGAACTTGGAAAACCACTTCTCTTGTATATTTCCGTTAACCAGAACGCTTGTGGCGGATTTCTTGCACAGTATGAGGAAGGCAGTCGGATAGAGAACGCCATTTATTACGTGAGCAAGACTTTCATCGACTATGAGAAAAAATATTCTCAGATAAAAAAAACATGTCTAGCCTTAGTATGGATATGTCAGAAGCTGAGAGATTATCTGATGGCCTCAGAAATCAAAATTTTGTCAAGGCTCAATCCCTTCAAGTACATCCTTGAGCAACCATTTCTTACTGGACGGATTGTGAAATGACAAGTCCTCCTGATGCAATACGACTTAGAGTATGTATCTCAGAACTCAGTCAAGGGCCAGTCTATCGCAGATCAGTTGGCAGATTTCCCACTGACAGAAGAAATCAAGGCGGAAGATGATTTTCCCGACGATCACATCTGCAATGTTCAAGAATCCGCAGTTTGGACTCTTTTCTTTGATGAAGCCAGAAATATGTCTGGCATAGGGATTGGAATCTTATTGATCACTCCCGAAAAGTAGATGATCCCTTATTCTCTCAAACTCAGCTTTCAATGTACTCATAACATGGCCGAGTACGAAGCTCTAATACAAGGCCTCAAGATTCTGCAAGACTTCAATGTCAAGAGAGTACATGCCTTCAGCGACTCATTGCTTGTTATCAGTCAAGTTAATGCTGAATGACAAGTCAAGGATTCAAAATTGATCCCCTATCAGAAGATTGCCTTAGCTCTCATAGGCAACTTTGTAGAATTTCAGCTTAACTATATCAAGAGAGAATACAATCACATAGCAGATGGCCTGGCCTGTCTGGGTTCCATTTTGTCTTTCAAAGATAGTGAATCCTTTCGTTCCTTCGAGATTGGCAGACTTGATCAACCTGCTTTCATTTCAGCTGAGCAAGTAAACCAAGCCGCTTAGAAAGAGAAGCCTTGGTACCAAAACATTAAAAACTTTATTGAAACTAGTGAATTCCCACCAGAGATGTCAAGAAAGGAGCAACGTGCGATCCATCGCATGTCCGCCCGCTATTTCATCATTGCCAATACTCTCTACCGTTGTGGGTTCAGTTCTGAGTATGCCAGATGCTTAGACAAAGATGAAGCCATGGAAGTTGTCCAAGAGGCACATGAGGGAATTTGTGGTGGTCACGTCGGCTACCAAACGCTCGTCAAGTAGATCATCCGGGCAAAGTATTATTGGAAAACCATGCAGCAGGATTGCCATCGATTCGCAAGGAAGTGCATCAAATGTCAAATGCATGTACCTTCTATTCATGCTCCAGCCGCATACTTGTAGTATGTGGTTTCTCCTTGGCCTTTTTCGATGTGGGCCTTCGACGTGGTGGGTCCAATCACTCCTTCGGCTTCTAATGGCCATAAATATTTTCTCGTAGCTATAAAATACTTCACCAAATGGGTTGAGGTTGTAACTCTGCGAATAGTGGAAGGCCGACATGTGGTTTCTTTTATCCATAAGAATCTTCTTTGTCGTTTCGGCGTACCACACGATATTGTGTCAGATAATGGTAGTCATTTCAAGAATGAGATGATGAAGACCTTCTGTTCAAAGTTTAGGATTCATCATCATTTTTCAGCTCTGTATTATCCTCAAGAGAATGGCCAGGCAGAGGCCACCAACAAGATCTTGATCCACATTCTGGAAAGAACTGTGGAAACGGGTCGTGATTGGCACGAGAAGATGCACGATGTACTTTGGGCATATTGAACCACCATTCAGACCCCCACCAATGCTACACCTTCAGAGCTCGTCTATGGGACTAAGGTAGTATTAGCTCACCACGTTCAGAAGCCTGCATTCAAGTTTGTGTCACTCATAGAACTCCCGCTTGATCAGTATCAGCAGCAGAGGTTGGTACAACTTGATCTGTTGGACGAGAAGAGACTCAAGGCAGCAGGGCATGCTCAAGCTTATCGTCAGAGGATAGCTAGGCATTATGTCAAGACAATTATTGAGAGAAAATTCTGAGTTAATGATCTGGTGCTCAGATCGACAACTCATCTCAAGCATCAGCCACGGGGCAAATGGTCACCCAATTGGGAAGGCCCTTATGTGGTTAAGGAAGCGCTGCCTCGCAATTCCTATCGTTTGATCAATGCAGATGGGGTGGAACTGCCAGACCCAATCAATGCTCTGCACTTGAAGATATTTTATACTTAAAATGTTCGTCTAGCCTTTTGTACTCTTCAAAGAGCCTTTCAATAAAATAATGATCTTCTATCAATTCTCACATTCTTCTCCATGATACTGGGGCATTTTTATTTTTTATTTTTATACCTCTATCTTCCTTTCATCATGTGCAGGCAGGATCAGACAAACTCTTTGCTTTAATTTTGTCAAATTTTTATTAAATCTTTGATCAATCTTTATTTTATCAATTTTATTCAGTTTTATCAAATTTTATCGATTTTTCATCAATTTTATTAAATTTTATCAAATCCTTATTCCCTAACCCTTTCAGGTTAAGGGATAAACCTGATGCCTCTTTTCAATGAGGTACTCCTTTGTTCTTTTTCTCTTTCAGGTTAAGGGATAAACCTGAACCTCATCCCGCGAGGTCCTTTTTCTTTCAAGATAAGGGATAGTCCTGAAGTATTTTATCATCAATTTTTCCTCAAATTTCTACCAATCCCTTTTAATTTTTATTGTCAATTTCATCAATTTTATTGATTCTTTCCTTTTATCAATTCTTTCTATCCTTTATCAATCTCTATCAATTTTTTTTTTGTCGAATTCTCTTCAGGATAAGGGTTAATCCTGAAAATCATCATAAGTAAAATTCAAATCTTAGGTCATCTTGGGTCGATGATCTTGAATAAATCTCTCATCTTCTTCGTTGCCAAAATCTATTCGTACCTTTTGTCGATCCCACTAGAATCCGACTCCCAGGTTGGAAGTATTTCCTTCCCATCTGAGTTCCGACTCAGGTTTTTGTTTTTCATTTTTATATATTTTTACTTTAAAAGATTTGGGTTCCGACTCGGGTCTCACTTTTATATCTCATTTCCGGAGTTTTGAGTTCCAACTTGAGCTTCATTTTCGATCCGATGTTCGCATTGGACCAATTGTTATGTCGAGAATTCGAGTTCTCAAACTCGATTTTCTCATTCATCTTTTATTTGGAAAAATCGGGTTCCGACTCACGTTTTCCCTTTTATATATATTCTTATTTTTGGAGTTTCGAGTTTCGACTCGAGCTTTCTTTTGGATCCGATGTTCGCATTGGACCAATTGTTATGTCGAGAATTCGAGTTCTCAAACTCGATTTTCTTATTCATCTTTTGTTTTGAAAAACTGGGTTCTGACTTAGGGTTTCCCTTTTATATATATTCTTATTTCCGAAGTTTCGAGTTTCGACTCGGGCTTCCTTTTGGATCCGATGTTCGCATTGTACCAATTGTTACATCGAAAATTCGAGCTCTCAAACTCGATTTTCTCATTTATCTTTTATTTTTGAAAAAACGGGTTCCGACTTGGGTTTTCCCCTTTTTTATATATATTCTTATTTTCAGAGTTTCGAGTTTTGACTCAGGCTTCCTTTTGGATCCAGTGTTCGCATTAGACCAATTGTTATATCGAGAATTCGAGTTCTCAAACTTGATTTTTGAATTAATCTTTTGTTTTAAAAAATCAGGTTCAGACTCGGGTTTTCCCTTTTATATATATTCTTATTTCCGGAGTTTTGAGTTCCGACTCGGGCTTCCTTTTGGATCCGATGTTTGCATTGGACCAATTGTTATGTCAAGAATTCGAGTTCTCAAACTCGATTTTCTTATTCATCTTTTGTTTTAAAACACTGGGTTCCGACTCGGGTTTTCCCTTTTATATATATTCTTATTTCTGAAGTTTTGAGTTCCGACTTGGGCTTCCTTTTGGATCCGATGTTCGCATTGGACCAATTGTTACGTCAAGAATTCGAGTTTTCAAATTTGATTTTCTCATTCATCTTTTGTTTTGAAAAACCGGGTTCCGACTTGGGTTTTCCCTTTTATATATTTTCTTATTTTCGGAGTTTTGAGTTCCGACTCGGGCTTCCTTTTGGATCTGATGTTCGCATTTGACCAATTGTTACATCGAGAATTTGAGTTCTCAAACTCAATTTTCTCATTTATCTTTTGTTTTGAAAAATCGGGTTCTGAATCGGGTTTTCCCTTTTATATATATTCTTATTTCTGGAGTTTCGAGTTCCGTCTCGGGCTTCCTTTTGGATCTGATGTTCGCATTGGACCAATTGTTACGTCGAAAATTCAAGTTCTCAAACTCGATTTTCTCATTCATCTTTTGTTTTGAAAAATCGGGTTCTAACTCGGGTTTTTTCTTTTATATATATTCTTATTTTCGGAGTTTCGAGTTCCGACTTAGGCTTCCTTTTCGATCCAATGTTCGCATTGAACCATCTGTTACGTCGAGAATTCGAGTTCTCAAACTCAATTTTCTTATTCATCTTTTGTTTTGAAAAACAGGGTTCCGACTCAGGTTTTCCCTTTTTTATGTATTCTTATTTCTGGAGTTTCGAGTTCTGACTCGGGCTTCCTTTTGGATCCGATGTTCGCATTGGACCAATTGTTACGTCGAGAATTCGAGTTCTCAAACTCAATTTTCTCATTCATCTTTTGTTTTGAAAAACCAGGTTCCGACTTGGGTTTTCCCTTTTATATATATTCTTATTTCCGGAGTTTCGAGTTTCGACTCGGGCTTCCTTTTGGATCTGATGTTCACATTAGACCAATTGTTACCTCAAAAATTTGTGTTTTCAAACTCTATTTTCTTTTCTCTCTTTCATTTTAAAGATCCGGGTTTCGACTTGGATTTTCCCCTTTATCTTTTATTCTCGCAATTTCGAGTTCCGACTCGGATTTCTCCTCTTTGATCCAGTGCTTGCATTGGACCAAAGTTTTTTTCCTTTAAAAAATCGAGTTCTAGACTCAGGTTTTTCATTCCCTCTCAGGTTAAGGGATGAACCTGATCCTCGACCTTCGAGGTATTCTTTTCCCATTCAGGATAAGGGATAATCCTAAAACATCGACAATCATTCCCACTTTGATTTCCAAATATCTCAAGAATGTCGGTCTCCATTTCAAAACCCAACGCTCGTACTGGTGCATTTTCAAAAACCCAATGCTCGTAGTGGTATGTTTTATTTAAAACCCAACGCTCATACTGGTGCATTTTCAAAAACTCAGTGCTCGTACTGGTATGTTTTAGTTAAAATTCAGTGCTCGTATAGGTGCATTTTGAAAACCCAGTGCTCGTACTGGTGCATTTTCAAAAACCCAGTGCTCATACTGGTGCATTTTCAAAAATCCAGTGCTCGTACTCGTATGTTTTTCAGAATTCAGTACTCGTACTGGTGTATTTTGAAAACCCAATGCTCGTACTGGCGCATTTTCAAAACTCAGTGCTCGTACTGGTGCATTTCAAAACCCAATGCTCGTACTGATGCATTTTGAAAACCCAGTGCTCGTATTGGTGCATTTTTTAAAACCCAGTGCTCGTATTGGTGCATTTTCAAAAATCCAGTGCTCGTATTGGTGCATTTTCAAAAATCCAGTGCTCGTACTGGTGCATTTTCAAAACCCAGTGCTCGTACTAGTGCATTTTCAAAGACCCAGTGCTCAGACTGGTGCGTTTTCAAAAATTCAGTGCTCGTACTGGTGCATTTTTAATATCCAGTGCTTGTACTGGTACATCTAGCGCTCGTGCTAGTGTTTGGCTGACTGATCAGTTAGCCCTCCAGGTTCAGTCTTTGTACTAACCAAATCATCAACGTGCAAGTTCTAAATCTCAATTTCAACCTTTGGGTTATCATTTTTGTCAAAATCAATCTTTTTCCCTTGCGAAGGACCCTCTTTTAGGAAGAGTTTGAGGTAGCTCATTCCTTTTGCATGCAACTATCTTTTCGTTCGCAAGGACCCTTTTCTATGGAGAGTTTAAAGGGACTTGTTTCTTTGTGAACTGTTTGCAAAACAACAAACCAACTTTACACAAAGGACCCCTTTTCTGGGGAGAGCTTCGACGAAATCCTGTTTCCTTCTGTGGCCCCCGGTATTTTCTCATCTTTGGCCACCACCTTCACAGAGGACCCTCTTCTAGGGAGAGTGTGATGGACTCGTTCCTCTGTGATACTTTCTCAAACTTTGTTTTTGACTGTCTTTCCATAAGAGAAGCCTAGAGATAGGGAGTTTTGATGAAAACTTAATTTCTCTTGGAAAGTTCTGTTTTGCAAACACCTCCTCTTCAGGGAAGAGAGGAGTATTTTCATCATTCCCATTCAGGTAAGGGCTAAGCCTGAGTCTCTCTTTATGGGAAAAAAGAGAGGAGAATTTTGTCACGGACATGTCGATTCGATATCAAGCAATTACTTTCATCAAGGATTTCAAGAATATTTTGCCAATTCGCTATCAAAAACCATTGTTGATCTCAAAGCTTTCATCACACGAAGGATTACCTCAAACTACTTTCAGTATTACTTTCAAAAGGATGAGACTTTTGCGAAGAAAGAGCAAAATTCAAGCTTTTTTTGTTGGTCAACCAAGAGGATGAAGAAAAATCTTTGATATGACCGGTAAAGGAAAAATTCGATGATGTTGAAAAGCCATAAGTGAATTGATATTGATCATAACTATGGCACATTCTAAAAGATCGTTCTTCTGACAGTAAGGCAGTGGAAATATCCTGGGCAGTAAAAGAACCTACCCAATCCATATCTCCTCAGTCATTTAAGCTTCAATCAAATATCTACAAAAGGGATCTCTCAATTGTCGTCAAGATGAAGACGAATATGCGAGCTCGACCCCCGAGGCCAAAGAAGATTCTGATCATCTCTGAGATGAAGGAGTTTATGACAGATCCTTCTAGGGAACGTTCAGAGCACCCTCAAGATGAAGGCGACTGCGATGAGCCTCCCGACAAACCCTAAAGGATATTTGATTTCTGCTATCATTTAGAGATTTTCGACCAATGAGAAACAATATCATCAATATAATTCCTAAGAAAAAGAAGGATCAGAGCATCTCCAAGATAAAGGAGTTTGTGACGTATCCTTCCCAGAAAAAGAAGAAAAGTCAGGACATCTCCAAAATAAAGGATGATGTAATAAGCTTCTCACAAAAACCCAAGAAAGCTCAATGACTCAAAAAGAGTGCAAAAAGATCATCATGGGAAAAGCCCCAGGATATCAAACTGCCAAAACTGCCAAGAATTATCTTTATCTATGTGAAATTCTTCTATCAATATATTTTCATTCAATTGCTTTTATGACGCTAAAAATATTTTCTCTCTTTTCATATCAAGGAAATTGATATCTTCCTTGAAAAAACTCAACAACAACAAATTTGAATTTGATTCTTGATTCTACGAAGTTAGCCTAATTTGGAGTTAATACTCTAGGTAGAAAGAGGTGATGCCTTCACACATATGCACAATTCAATCATTCTGAATCAACTATAATTTTTTGGCATCTTATTGGCAATATTTTCTAGTTATCCTAACGTGAAGCAAGAACTTGATGTTTGTTTTGACATATCCTGACGTCGTCCCTCATTAGGACTGAAAACTCCTTCCCTTCTGTTTGATTTGAGTCTCTCAGATCTGCACACTTCCCTGTGTTTCCCACTGTCCTGCCATAGACATTTCCCGCTCAGGATAAGGGTTAAACCTGAACTTTCTGCAAAAGGTCTTTTATTGTTAAAAGTTATTTTAGTCTCAGCAATGAGGCACCCCTTTATCAACCCCTTTTCAAGCTTTAGAGACCCCCATTTTCATCCTTTTGCAAACCCCTCTTGGACTTGTTGTGCAAAGTCTAGAGGTCTCATCACAGTTTCCCCGCTCTTCGAGGATTCTGTATCCATTCAGGCTAAAGATTAAACCTGTTACCTCACCCCTTGAGGTATCACCCGAATTCTTTGCGAGAGGTCATCTGTTTTTAAAAGTTGATTTAGTCTCAACAATGAAACGCCCCAGATCATCCCTTTTTCAAGCTTTAGAGAACTTCATCTTTCTCCTCTCGCAAACCCCTTCCGGATTTGTTCGTCCAAACTCTGAAGGTCCCATCATGGTTTCTTCATCCGAGGATTCTGTATGGTTGTCCCTTTCAGGTTAAGGTATTTTTTCATTTCAGGTTAGGGTTAAACCTGAATCTCATTTCGGCTAGATATCCTTTCTAGTCCCACCACGGTTTCTTCATTCAAGAATTCCATACGATATCACCTGCTCAGGTTAAGGGTCAAACCTGTACTTCTTGCGAAAGTCATTTCAAAAGCTGATTTAGTCTCAGCAATGAGGCGCTCAAGATCATCCCTTTTCTCAGCTTTAGGGAACCCCATTTTCTCTCATTTCACAAAACCCCTTTTGGATTTGTTTGTCCAAACTCCGGAAGTCCCATCATGGTCTTTTCATTTCGAGTATTTCGTATGGTCGTCCCTCTCAGGCTAAGGGATAAACCTGTTGCCTCATGTTTTCACGATGTATCTTCCTTTTTCAGGTTCGGGTAAAACCTAAGCCTCGTTTCAATGAGGTTTCTCATCTCGACAAGGTATGCTCTCCCAGTCCCATCAGGGTCTTCCTCATCAAAGAAATCCATACCTTTTATATCTATCCAAGAAAGGATTATACTTGAGCTTCATATCACGAGATATTTTCTCAAAAATATCCCATCAAGGCCCTCATGTATTCCTTTCCTCATTCAAATCATCTTGATGTATCTTCGTCCCATCCAGGTTAAGGGCTAAACCTGAGTCATTCCAAAAGCTGATCTCGCCTCACTCATGAGACTTAATCAAAATTCTTATCTTTCATCATTTTAGGATCTTCACCCAAAGTCCTATCACGCTTTCCTCATTTCCGTTATCCAGTCATGTCATTTTTGAGGATTTCGTCTCCTTAAAACCATTCAGGATAAGGTTAAACCTGAGGAATCATGTCTTTCAAGATAAATTCTTCCACACCCAGTTCAGATCTGCTGACTGGGGCATTTTTCAAAATTTGGGGTGTTTTCTTTGCCATTAAGATCGGCTTTCAACCGACTTAGTAGCAAAGAGGGGCATTTGTGAACACCCCAAATTTTTCAAAATTTTGTAAATATTCCCCTATTGCCCTTAGCCTCCATTTTCTGAAAAATTGACTCATTTTTAATCTGAATTCCAGTAATTTCTCAGATTCACTGGGATCCAAATACATTTTCTATCTCCGACTCAATCTCGGATCTGAATCCAGTGTTTAGAATCCAAATCTGAGCCTCATTGTCCAATTCTCAAATTAAAAAAAAATACAAAAAATATTTCTGAATGACTCAGACAGCTCATCTGGTATCCATTTGGATCCATTGTCTTATATTTCTCGATTCAAGATTAAAAACTCGAATATTTCCATAAAAATTCGGATCTAAACCCGTTTTCTGAAAAAATCGAACCTGAATTCTCAGAAAACCCCTCTTTTGTAAATATCTCTCAAAAATATAAAAATAGTTTTTAAATCCCTTATTTTTGTTTAGAGTTTAGAGTTTTATTCCAAAAATAACAAAAAAAATACAAAATATACATATATAGAGAGAGAAAGCGAACAAAAAATCAAAATAAAAATACGAAAGATTGGTTGAGAGAAGTGAAAATCCCTTTTAGAAAAAGTTTTTTTATCAAAGGGGAGCCTTGTTTTGGAAATTTGGAAGAAAAACCTGTAATGGCCTTCCCCAACAACCGAGCTCTCTCTCTCTCTCTCTCTCTCTCTCTCTCTCTCTCTCTCTCTCTCTCTCACACACACACACACACACACACACACACACACACACACACACACACTCACTCACTCTCCCTCTGGAAGCATCGATCGCCCCCTTCATCTCCACCACCGATCTTCAACCGTTTCCTGCTCCTCCTTCCTCTCTCATCCATCTCGAACCTTCTCCCTCCCTTTCTCGACGATTCTTCTCTTGCTTATATAAACGGGCATCCCCTAAACATCAAGAACATCGATGGTTAGCCTCCCCATTCTGGTATTTCTTGATATTCCCCTCCTCTGCTCCCTCTTCCAGAGATTCTTGAAAGCCAAAGAAAACCATCGATTACATCCATCAACATCGGCCTTCTCCTCTTGCATTGAGTTTTCTCAGGTGAACCACCCTCTTTTTCTTCAAGCCTTAGAAGATCCCCATAGCAGAAAGAAGAGAAGACTCGACTCCCTCTTTCAGAACCCTTTCAACTACAGGTAAGCCATCACTCTATTCTCTTTTCTACGTTTGCAATTTTTTTTCTTTCTTTTGCTGTTTATTTTCAGCATAATTCGCAAGGTCGACCTGCATATAGCAGTGTCGATCTGCGCAATGCTATATTAACGAAACAACTATGTTCCAACACATTTTCTGCGCTCTTTCATGATTTCCATTTTCATTTGCATTGTAATTTCCCCAATGCTTTGCTCCCTCTCGATAATCAAGTAACGCGTCGATCTCCTTTTGATTTTTTTTTCTTTTCTTTATTATTTCATTTATTTTAATTTATCATTCTATTTTGTTTCCACATTGATCGTCCATTGATCTGGTTCTATTAAACTGATCTGAATTTTCAGTCTACAGCATACTCATCCCTCTTGCTATTTGATTTCCTGCCCCTGTTTTTTTTTTTTTACTCATTTTTTTTATTATCGTCGCGTTGTTGATTTCTATTGTGTCTTCCTTTCTTTTTTTTTTATTATTCGTCTGAATTCCCAACCTATTTCTGGTGGATCTCTTTCTTGGATCATCATTATTACCATTTTGTTTTATTATGTTACTATGTAGAGCATCGTCCCTGTGCCATTTTTAGCATTTTGTTTGTGTTTTTTTAAGACTTCGTTCCATTATATGAGCATCACCCCATACCAGCAGCCTATTGCAGCAGCTAGTGATCTGGAACTCTGATCAGAGTTGCTTTGAGATCCAGCATCTAACCTGGGTTTGCTGGGCAAATGGCTCTGTGCCAATCTACATTTGATCTTACTTTTTTTTTTTATTCACTCATGCACCTTAGTCTTACATGATCATTTCATTGTTTCTATCTTAATCCTTTTACTGTTTTATTGATATATTTAATTTTAGCATCCATTTCTTGTGTTCTTTTACAGGTTTTGTTTTAGCTCTCCTTTATCTACCACACTGTAGTGTCTTTTTGTATTACTCAGGTTTCAGTGTCTGCTTTAACTCCCCTGTGTCTATGGGGTTTGTCATATTGTTTGTGCAACCTGTATAAGGTCTCATCGGAATAAATATTGATCCCTGTTATATTCATTGCTTCATATTATGTATCTCTGCCTAATCATTTTATACAACATATTGAATGTATATTCCATGATTTTTTTTTTGTCTTGCATCTATCCTGTTTGTAGCTGTGATATCATCTTTACCCTTATCTTTGAATTTGAAATTTTGGGACATCTCTTACAATGAAATTACATTTTGATTCCCGCAATCGAGTGGAATAGAAAATCGTGTCCATATTCCATATATTTCCTTAGGTCTTTATAGTTGATAGATTTCATTATTCTATCAGTTTTTCCTGCAATGGTTTATTCATGTTGGTCAGTTCATTCTACAACATATTTTCAATGTTCAGCATCATATTGCGTTGATTTTAACATGTCAATCATGACAGCCCCGCTTAACTCACTCTAATCTTTTGCCTTGTGTTGAGTTTAATCCATACATGTATTCTATGTAATTTTGTAAATATGGTTTATAATCGATTGAGGTCTGCTGCCCATCTCTCCCGATTCACTAAAGCAGAAATCAGGGCCTTTGCAATATGAACTGCCTTAAAAGGAGCTCTTGGGGCCCTTGAATACAAAACTGGATATTACCAAAGAAGCAATGAATATCGAGCTTGCTCTTTTCAAAAGAGAAGTGATGTTCCATCCTAGATGGACATGGGGTTACATCTGCCAAATCAAGAGAAATGGCTGAAGGACTTCTTGCTCTATCAGAAGAGCGTACAAAGTTCCCTTCTCTGGAATTTCAGAAAGAATACAAAGGGTTCTAAGCCATTACAGCTGTCCAAAGAGAATAGACCAATTGATGAAAAATCATGGTGATGCTGGAGATGTCAGTGTCTCCCCTCTGTTACAGTCATCACAAAATAAGTGACATTCTGATCAGGGCTGCATCACAGAATCTGACACTTACCAGTTTTATGATATTCTAAATGGTAAGCTTCCCCCCTCTTCTTTTTTGGTGATGGGATGCCTTGATTTTTCAGAGGGATGGTAGGTCACCCAAGAGGCTGCTATATGAAATGAGCTGGAATTCATTTCATAGAAACATTATCGTGAATATCTTGATAAAGTGATCTGCAAAATATGCGAGGAATTTGTTCCATCCTCTCATATTAGATACTCATTCCTACATATGTGCTTTGCTGATAAATGTGACTTGAAAGGTTTGGATGTTAATGAATGCTTCTTAAAGTTTGCTGAGATTCTTGAACATATGTTGCACTCTCAACTAGTTCCAGCTTCACTCCCATCATCAGCCATTTCCTGCACACACAAATTTTTTTTGGTTATTATTTCCTGCTTCTTTGTTCTATCTTTAACATAGCATATGCTGCCATTTGCACCTTCCCTGCACATACCTTCACTCCACACCAGTTGTCACCATCTCAAAGCACACCCCACCTGTTGTAGATACTGTACACGTCTCCAGCCACCTTCATAATTTAACTATTTTTTTAGCACACATACTTAATCGTTAGTTTACACCATCACCATTCACCCACTTTCTCACCTTCAGCATGCCATCACTACCTAAACATGTGTTCACAATATGCATTTCATCACCACTTTCCCATCTCCAATCCTCCTGTAAAATGCACTATTCACAGCATCTTTCATACACCAGCTGCTACAGTGCCTTCACTCCCTCACCGTTATAGTGCCATTAGCAGAAGTAGGTATATACCCTGTTAAAACCTTGCTATACCATCCCTCCATGTCACCTATCACCACACCTTCACAACCTTCATAGCTTTGAGGTTTGGATCTATATTCTGGAACCTTACCATGAAAATCCATGGGCAGCAGGAGCTGCTAAATGTGATTAGTTCTATGCATGCTGCCATTCTGTTCATTGGTATAAACCAATGTACCATTTGTTCAACTGGTAGTACCCATTGAAAGGATTGGGTTCTACAGAAAAATGGCTACTGGAATATATCTAGCAATGCCATATGCTTTTCCAGAGGTTATTGCTGAAACGTCATACGTTTTAACTCTGGTCTATGGGGTCATGGTATATTCATGGATAGGATTTAAATGGGTTATTGCCAAATTTTCTTTTTTTTTATTTCTTTCTTCTTTGTATATATTCTTCACATACCTCATGTTCCTGTGTTTCACCTGCTAAGACATGATGGCAGTTGCAATAATTCTTGATTTCATCCATTGCATCTTCTGCATTTTCCCTTTTTTTTATTGAGAATGTCTTTTCTGGCTTTGTGGTTCCATGCCCGGTTGTCCCCATGTGGTGGAGATGGTATCATTGGGCATGTCCTGTCGCCTGGAGCTTGTATGGCTTCCTAAACATCTCAGTTTGGTGATCTTGACGACATCATAAATGTAGCAGGAACAATGAGCATTATTTAACATTGGACATTTTTCTCAGGGTCCACTTTGGTTCTGAGTGCAAATATTTGGGTTTAGATGCAGTTATTGTTGTAGGGTTCTCATTGATATTTGCTGGGATTTTGCCTTGGCAATCGAACTCTTCAATTCCCAATAGAGGAATATTGTACAGGGTATCCATAAATACAGTGTGATCTACATATGCAGTGGTTCTATTCGTAACCAATGGCACTGTTTTTTCCAGCCTGCCGCTTTGTTGAAGGGCTTGTTTCTTGTCGAGAAAGGGTAACAGGGATGTATTGATACCCAACTGTATTGTTACAATCTCTTCACCTACATTGTTATTGCTCCCAGCATATCACCTGTTGTGATTGCTGCCCAACACGTTCACACACTTACTCTGCTGGCAACGTCATTTGCCCAACACAGTCCCTGCTTTCCTTCATTTAGCATCCCCCATTTGCTGCAAGCATAGCAACCTCCACTATATTGCATTGTGTCACTGTTCACGACAAGCTCCCACTTGCCTTCATATTGGGCACTTGTGTCAACTGCCCTTCATCACAACATACACCTTCTTACATATCACCTGTTAGCTCATGCTCCCTGCAATCACCACACTGAGTCACATCTTCCCCTGCATATCATATATACATTATCTTTGCATTTGCATTTTTTCATAGTATATCATACATGCATTTTAGATATTTATTCCATCATTTAAATACATTCCAATGTATATGTTTTCTCGTTCATGATGCATTAAAATTTCATAGGCATGAGCATTCCACCATTTTCATCTTAAACCTCAAATGTGATATCTCTTGTCGCCTGCGTTTTTTTTATGCTAACTCTGTTTTTGCCGGAATGAATGAAAAATCCATATTTCTTTTCTTAGATTAGAGACTTTGATATTTTCAAATTCAACGTAAATGGTGTAATAGCTAGATTATAATGAAAATTTACATTTCCTGCATTATATTAGAATGTATGAGCATATATAGGCTTGTTTTCATATCATTTTCCTCCTTTATTGCAAAATTTCACCAATGGGAACACGAATGGCACATGCACCATTTTATAAAAGGTGATTAAATCCTAAGTTGATGATTTGCATCAATGGCCATAGTCAAGGTGTGAACAAAACTTATGATTTTCATCTTTTATAGAATAACACTGGATCTGCACTAGATCCCTTTTCAAAAATCATCATATTTTTTAAAAATACTTTCCTCCTTTATCAGGGTTTAATTTAAAATTAACTCAAAATATATATCAATGGCCATAGTCAGAGTATATTGAGAGTTAATTTTATTTTAAACTCTATAAAGGCACCAAAATATGTTTTATTCTTCACCTGAATTGAAATATGATTATTATATAATACATTTTATGACCATAGTCAGAAATGTATTATATCTTCAATCTTGTTTCAATTCATTTACAGAATGAAATATGCTTTTCAAACTCAATTTTCAAATTCTTTAAATCATTTCATCATTTTTTCAAAACTCTTTTTCAAAATCCAAGTGATTTTTCTTCAAATATCTTCTTCACTTCTCAAATCAGTCTTCAATTCTTGTAAATTCAAAATCTTCTTTTCTATTCTCAAATCCTATCTCATCTCAAAATTCAATTTCAAAGCCCAATTTGACTTTAAAATTTCAAATTCAATTTTTCAAAAACTCAATTTCCAATTCAAAATCAAGGTCTTGAGATTGATTCTAAATCTCAAAATTCGATTTTTCCTAAAGTTTAAAGCTCACTTCCAAATCCAATCAGTTTTTTTTTTTAAATTATCCAGATTCGTCTTCAAAATCCCATTCGGATTTTCAGAATCCAAATCCATTTTGGGTTCTGGATTTAGAACCCAATCTCATTTTGGATTCCAGACTTCGGATCCAATTTCATTTTACGGATTCAACTCCATTTTGGATTTCAGACTTCGGGCCCAACTCCATTTTAGGATTCCATATTTTGGATTCAACTCCATTCTTGGATTCTAGACTTCGGATCCAACTCCATATAGGATTCCAGATTTTGGATTCAACTTTGCCTTGGATTCCAGACTTCGGATCCAATTCTATTTAGGATTCCAGATTCTGGATCTAACTCCATTTTGGATTCCAGACTTCGGATCTAAATTTCATTTAGGATTCAGACTTCGGATTCAAAATCCATTCCATTTTCATATCACATCTGGACTTCTTAAATCCAATTCTATTTTCAAATTCCATTTGGATTTCTTAAATCCAAAATTCCATCCTGATTTCAAACTTTAAATCTGGAATCCAATTCCATTTCAAATTACATCTCCACTTCGAAATCCAGATTCAAAATTCAAATTCAAAGTCCATTTTGACTTTTGAAACTTCACTTTTTCTATCTCAGCTTCAAAACCCCCTTTCTCTTCATTCTTTTCGAATCAAGACTTATTTTTCCAACTCTGATTATTTTAAAACTTAGAACTTCAAATATCTTTTCAGATCTATCTCAAGTTCTAAGTTAGATTCAACTTTCAAAAATCATTTCTTCACTCTATTATCATATTTTTTCATAATCACTTGGAAAA
The DNA here is from genome assembly GCF_984573655.1 of Nuphar pumila. Classification (NCBI taxonomy): domain Eukaryota; kingdom Viridiplantae; phylum Streptophyta; class Magnoliopsida; order Nymphaeales; family Nymphaeaceae; genus Nuphar; species Nuphar pumila. The sequence goes on from NC_143265.1 coordinate 52,093,239, forward strand.
TCCCAAATTTCAAAAACTGTTTTTTCTCAAAAGAGCATACATCTTTGTATTCGCACAAGCATGATTCTTTATGCATTTTTAGACTTAGAATAAATTCTTAGATGATATTCTCGCAAAGCAAAAAGCATAAATTCGATCCTTGGTTCGATTACCCCTGGTAAAGGTGCCAGGAACGATCGAACCTCGTACCGACGATCGAATCCCATCTCTCCATTTTCTTGCAATTTTCAAAACGGAGGCGAGTGATTTTCACAACATTTCTTTGGTCAAATGAGACCTTGCAAAAGAGCCTCTCTCTCATCTTTTCTTTTCTTTTCTTTTCTTTTCTTTTCTTTTTTTTCTTTTTTTTCTCTTCTCTCTTCTTTTCTGTCTTTTATTCTCCCCTTCAAAAAAAGAAATAGAGGTTAGAAAGAAAAATAGAAGGAAAAGAGAGAGGAGGAATACAAGAGGATTTTTTTTTGCGATGATCACAAAGTCTTAGTCTATGTGTGGTTCCTGCTCTTCTTGTTCCCAAGAAGAATGAAACATGGCGGATGTGCATTGATAGTCGAGCTATCAATAAGATAATCATCAAGTATAGGTTTCCCATTCCGAGATTGGATGATCTGTTGGACCAATTGACTGGTTCAAAGATATTTTCTAAGTTAGATCTGCATAGCGGATATCATCAAATACGAGTTAGGCCTGACGATGAATGAAAAACCACATTTAAAACTCGTGATGGTCTCTATGAATGGCTCGTAATACCATTTGGTTTATCCAATGCTCCATCTACCTTTATGAGAATCATGAATCAAATTTTTTGACCTTACATCGGTAAATTCCTGGTCGTTTATTTTAATGACATTCTCATATATAGTCGAACCGAACCTGATCATCTAGAACACTTACGTTTAGTGTTCGATATCCTCAGAAAGGAACAATTTTATGCATCTATCGATAAGTGTGTATTTTTGGCCACTAAAGTTTTATTCCTTGGTTACGTGGTCTCGACGACAGGTATATTTGTTGAGCCTTCAAAAGTCAAGTCGATTCAAGATTGGCCTGTGCCAAACTCCATTACTGTCGTGCATAACTTTCATGGGTTAGCTTCCTTTTATAGGTGGTTCATTTCGCATTTTAGCAGTATTGCTGCTCCATTGACCGATTGTATTAAAGGTAAGACCTTTCAATGGAATCTGGAGGCTCAACAATCATTTGAGCGTTTGAAATCCTATCTCTGTTCGACATCAGTATTAGTATTGCCTAATTTTAATCTTGCTTTCAAGTTGTCATGTGATGCATCTGGTGTAGGTATAGGTGCTGTGTTGAGTCAAGAAGGTAAACCTGTGGCTTGTTTTAGTGAGAAACTGAATGAAGCCAAATTGAAGTACAGTACCTATGATAAGGATATCTATGCTATCATCATAGCATTAATGCACTGAAGGCATTATTTGGTGCATCAAAAATTTATTCTCCATACTGACCATGAGGCTCTCAAATACATCAATGGTCAGCATAAGTTGAATGCTCGTAGAGCCAAATGGGTTGAATACCTCAAAGAGTTCACATTCGTTCTGAAACATAAGGCAGGAAAAGATAATGTTGTCGTTGATGCCTTAAGTAGGAAAACCATTCTCCTGTCTACCATGAAATCATCTGTTTGGGGTTTTGAGAAATTCGCGTCATTATATAAGTCAGATAGCTATTTCTCAAAAAATATTAATGAAGTGACAAGTCATCCTCATGACAATTTCTCACTGGTTGATGGATTTTTATTTAAAGGCAATTTACTTTTTATCCCAGACTGTTCGCTGAGGCAATGATTGATTTCTGAGATACATAATGAGGGACATTTTGTTCGGAATTAGACAATGCATTTAGTGTCTTCAACATATTTGTGGCCCCACATGCGAAAGGAAGTGAATAGATTCGTAGGAAAATGCCATACATGTCACATCGCAAAAGGAAATGTCACAAATGCTGGGTTGTATTTGCCGTTGCCTATTCCTAAAAAACCTTGGCAAGATATAACCATGGATTTTGTTTTAGGATTACCTAAGAACTCTCATGGTCTTGATTCTGTCTTTGTGGTTGTCGATCGATACACAAAAATGGCTTGTTTCATTTCATGTAGAAAAATCATGGATGCATCTCATATTGCGGATTTGTTTTTCTAGGAAATCTATAAATTGCATGGCATTCCGAAAACTATCACTTCTGATAGAGATGTTAAATTTGTAGGTCATTTTGGCATCAATTATGGAAAAAGTTAGGAACCAATCTACAATTTAGCATTGTGCATCATCCTCAGACCGACAGTCAAACTGAAGTTGTTAATCGGTCCTTAGGAAATTTGTTGCGAGCTTTAATTAATGATAAACCTATGTCATGGACTCAAATAATTACACAAGCTAGATTTGCTTTCAATAAATTTGTGAATCGTTCTACTGGATTTAGCCCTTTTACTGTTTTGTATGGTTTTAATCCATGTTCTCATGTTGACTTAGCTCATATTCCTGTTGTTGGTCATATTTTAAATTATGTTCAAGATTGTGTTTCTTTGTTGCAATATATTCATGAACAGGTACATTTGAATCTTCAAGACAACATTAGTAAGTATAAAGCAAGCTATAATGAGAAGCATTGACAGGTATTGTTTGAACTTGGAGATCTGGTATGGGTTACTCTTACTAAAGAACGTTTATCTCCTGAGTTGCATGGTAAGTTGGCGCCTAAGCGCATTGGTCCTTGTGCAGTTACTGACATCATTAATTTTAATCCTTATAGGGTTCAGTTGCCACCTCAATTCAAAACTTTGAACGTGTTCAACGTCAAACACTTGGAGTGGTACCGTGGTAATGCTAAAGGCGAGGAGTCGACTTCGAGGATGAAGACTTTTCAACCTGGGGGGATGATGCAGAGCATCTAGAGACAAAAGCAGATTTTGATCCCAATCCAAATATCCAGACCCATTCCAGACTTCGCTACCAAGGCGATCCACATGCTTGCAGGACATCCGTGGTCCTAGTGGATCTCCCAGGTAGTCGATGCTCATCGTGATTCTTTCATTGCTTTGATTCCATTACGAAATCATATTTTTGGATATTGTTTCATCAATAGTTATTTCATGTAATTTATTTATTTTTAGGAGCCGGATTCTATGGATCCAGATAGTTCTGGTACCCTGTAGGATCTTTTTGTAGTACTAGAGGGATTATGGGGTCCAAGGGTAGTTTTTATTTTTTTTCAAATTCGCATATCTCTTGGTGTTAGTGCAGGATCCAATTCGCAGCCTATTTGGATCAGGATCTTGATCTGTCTTCATGAGGGGGGTCCTAGGTGGCACCACTTTAGTGTGGTCCATCTTGGACCTCATTTGAATTCATGTTGACCAGCCCAAAGTAAAAAATGAACTGTTGGTGGAGTTATTAGCATTTGACAAAATTTAGGCTTGCACACTCGTTTTTGGTGCAAAGCGTGGGAAGGACCAAGGTCGCTTTATTGTGGATCTTCCCAAGGAACCTAAGCCTTTAACTAGGGAGGTCAACCAAGGGGTTAGGGGTCTTCTTCATTTTCGAAATTGGTAGTGTGGCTGGTTCTAGAGTGAGAAAAATCAAGTTTTTTGTGTGGTTAGTGCTTGAGAAAAGCTTTTGAGTGTGGATGTTTGGTGGAAGGTTGCTTGGAGAAGAAGGTGAAACCGTGTATCACCTTGTGAGAGGTTACAATCGTTGTGGCTGTACAAAACTTGTTTGTGGTGGTTGGTAATCCATCTCTACTGTTTGTGGTTCATCTTGTGGCGTCGGTTGCTTCCCAACGACGGCCATTATCGGATTCAACCCGAATATCTTCATCGGTTCTTCGTTCTAGTCCCTTGTTACTCTTATTCACATTTGTGTTGTGATTGTTCTTGATTTATCATTGTTAAACTGTTTTGATTCATTAAGGAGTGGTGAATACATGTTTAGGAGGGTTTATATTAAGAATTGACTTATTTGATCTAATTTTATTTGGGTCTGTTGTTGGGTGTATATGAACTCGGATCCCCTTAAAAATACCAAATTCCTGTTACGAGATAATAGAGACGTCTCTGATAAAATGTCCGTGTCAGACTCATTTCTGAACGGATTTTGGGTTTTTTAGCTTCTTGGAAAACTGAGACAATTGTCTACAACTTTGTAGTTGAGACCTCTTTGTGATTCATCCGTTTGAACCTCTGAAATTGTCTGTCAAGTTGTCAGACTGACAGAAGTCCCCTGTTACATTTCTGCTACAGAACCAACTTAATAGTGTTCAGTATTTTCTGATTATCTGGAGATTCCCTTAATGAAATTTCAGTTTTTTTAATTTTGTGGAAAGTTGTAATCTAGACTTACGACTTTCATATTTTTGGTTTTGATTGAATCGTTGCTTAGTTACCTCAAAAATATTGATCTTTTCTGCTACTGTCGAATCTTTGAATTTTATTTTCTTAAACAATAACTCATACCATTCCGAAATTCAAAAATTTGTAGAGGACTGTAAAAAAATCTAAAAATTACAATCTTTAGTGTTCTAAAAAGGTTGGGATTTGACCTTCCTTTCGTCAGTTGTGAGTTTTTGCAAACTTCAACGTTTGAGGGGTCAAAATTTACTTCAAACAATCTGTCCCTGAAATACGATAATCTGAGTTAGACTTGTTCAGCAGTCCCGGTGACGAGTCCGTGGAGCGGACATTCCTGCCCCAAATCTGGTGTGTTTAGATTTTTTGGAAAGCTGTGTGAATTGCGCATAACTTTCATTTGGACCGCCTCTGTCAAAACAGAGTGCACAAGTCCTGAAAATCTGTTTTCCAGAGTTTTATTCAGACTCTGCATCATATTAGCTTCCGCGTGTGTTTAGATCCGTTTGGATCTTGGATAGTGTATTGGTGTGTACCGAGTCCACCGTAACATTGCATCAAGAATCAAGATCAGTACGCCCAAATTGGTGATGATTTGAGTGTTCTATCATTGACCAAAGTTCATGCTTAATTGCAGGCCAAAAATCATCATTTTTTGATGTTGACTATTTTTTGGTCATGATTATCTAATGGTATCCATTCAAAGGTGGTGATTTCGAGGATCGTGGGGTGGTAATTCTCTTGGCCGACTAGGGTGATGATGTCCAATGTCATCGTGAGGAACATGTGCATACCATGTTAATAAAATACAAATTATGTGTGGGTGAAAATAACTCTGGTATTGCTTGGTACTTTGGTGTTTACCTGAGACAATACTTGCGGGGGGTTTCAAGACAAAACTTAAATTGCTTATGTTCATGTATTCAAAAGTAAGAGGTAATATGGAAGATAAAAATTAGCTCATGCATTATGCATTAGTTCATGTATCATGCACGATTTACAGGTATATCTGAATTGGGTTATGTACCTTAACATTCTCTAAGGTTGAGGTTTGTTTTATTTATGCCTTAATAATTCAGATATATAATCATGAATATGTTCTTGTTGTAACGACCCCAAATTGAGCCTAAAAAATGCAATTTTTTTAAAATGATTTTAAAATATTACAGAAAGATATCTTAGGGATCCAGGGGCACATTACAGATTTCATATCCAGAAACCAACATACATTTCGAATATAGAATTATTCAAACCATAAATTTAAATTGAATTCACCTATTTCGGGTTTAACAAGTTCTCAAAAAATCACAAACTCCTAAAATAGTCAGAATTGAGTTTACCCAATCATAAATTATTAGTCCCACAATCATTGAGCCTTAATACCTAAAAAAGGTTTTTAAAAATGAGATAAGAATTAAAGTTTTAGTATGTGACCTTCTCGAAATCCAATAGTAAGGAAGATAGCATAAATCAAATCAAACATAAGTTTAAGAGTGATCTAACAAATAATTCACATTTAAAACAGACTTACAAAATAAACTAGTTAAATTTAAGGTAAAAAAAAATCATGTGCCACATAAGCATTTAGGGATGTATAAACCAATGCAACTTGCATAAATGACTTTTTTATTTAGTTATCAAGTATTATTTTTTAATGCATGTCTTTACTTAATGCAACACATTTAAGTTTTATCTTGCATAAAACCAGCAGATATTAGAAACAGGCCAAATCCTGAAGTCCAAGGCAGTCCTCAGTGGTATTTTATCACACAATTTATATTTTATTAACTAGGTCCTACACAAGTCTCTCAACCGACGGTCATAATCATCATAAAAAATCAAGACATTATGAATTATCACCTAATGTTGGGACGACAAAGGCATCATCACCCATTGATGCCACTTTCTTGGTATACCAATAATTACAGCTGAGTCAAACCACACCACTCTCAAGCAATATTTGTGAAAGTTCTCTACAACAGTAGCTGAGAACGCAGACTATTCATCAGGTTCTTGGAGAAAACAATGCACATGACGTTCAGTATCCTCACGGTCCATATGACCACCATTCATGGATCCTACTATTTTAGAGGGATATAAAAAAAATTATTACACTATTGGGTCTCTTATACCATCTTAATTAGTTAAGGGTTTTGCTCACAAGAACAATTATGCAAATCAACACTTTTGCTTCTATCAATTTCAACATTGTAATGCATGTGCCATAATTAACTTAGAGGCGTAATGAAACCATATTGCAATGCATTCAAAACTTATCATTTTAAGAACAACACAAGTATCTAGACTCTAAAAGCCCATTAATGGTTTATACATAACCACTACACAATTTAATATAATTAAATGACATTATAAATTTTGGTGAACAACAATCACACATAAATAGAAAAATATCAATTCGTATTTACGGTACATTCACCCGAGACATAATACTGATGCATATACATGGCTAAAATTGCATGCACATCATAACTAAAGAAAATCATATTTATAATGCCAGCCAAACATCCAATTACTAACTTGACTAAAAACTAAACTTTTATAACCCACTAGAATCAACTTTATTTTAAAAAAAAAAATCATATTTAACCAAAACAAATCAATTTCATTTACTTCAAATGAAACTCAGATTTGGTCGAGTTAAGTAAATTCAGATTCTAATCAATTTTCAAAAAACCAAAATTTTAACACATGATTCACAACTCAGTTGATTAAATAGATCAAGCTGTCACTTCAAGTCTCAAGTCATATTTGGCAAGTAAGAAAAGAAAAGAACTCAGATTTACAAATCTAGATTTCAAGGTTTAAAACCCATTATTGATTTAAGGTCTTATTCGTAAAAACCATAAATTAGTTTTAAGATGACTAAATAAAAAAACATGTTTATCTAAATCTTTACTATAACAAAGCATCTCTAAACCACACGACTGGAAACATATTCTTTAGAATGAAACATATCTGCGATTCTTTTCTTCAGTCTATGATCCACGCGAACCAGTCCTGAACCAACACCGGTTCAGAGAATAATCCATTGTGAACCCATAAGGCTGACCCTTCTTTGATTTGGGTCGGTCCAAATCCAAACATAAATTTGGATTGGGACAGATTCTTGGGATCAACCCAAAAACCAAACCACGTCAGAATTTAGAAATCTGGAATAATCAATCAATTAAATCATGCTCATTAACATTCATCATACCACAAATTTGGGTATGATATAACTCTACATGTTAAAAATAACAATCAAGGAAAATCAGATTTTAAACTAATACTATGCATTAAAATCTGTACAAGAATCGTGGATTAAAAAAATCAAAGGCATGGGAAAAATAATTAGAGTATGCAAAATTATGAGCATGCAAAATATCTAAATATGCGTTAATCTCAGCATGCAAAAACTGATCTCTTCAAGCTCTAAACAATATCAAACTTAGACAAAACTGGTTCATGCTAATCAAAACCAAGAAATGTAGACAAATTTCCAGACTTTGCATTATCCACAAGACTATGCAATTAAAAAGATAATTTGACCATGCTTAATAAAATGGTTAAAGTGTGACAACAAAAATCTGTACAGAGATACACAATCCAATAGAAACAAACATGAAAGAAATATATATATATATATATATATATATATATATATATATATATATATATATATATATTTGTTCTTGGAGCCTGACGTCATCTACAAGGCTTACCCATTCAGGCCGGAACTAAACAATACAAACAACAAAAGGCAATCTAGCAGTAGTCTAAAGAAATAATAAAATATCAGCAGTATAAAACTAACAACATACATTTGAGCCGAGAAATTTGATGGTTGCATGAACCCAAACCCCCATTTCAATCACCAATCAAATTCCAAAAACAGTTTTATTTTAAAAACTAGATTTTAGTAGGTTCAAAAACCCATCATGAAACCTAAATACATACAGGCTATGATTCTTCTTAATATGCTAAAACAAAGCCTATCGAGATTGGTTTTGACTTTTGTTTTCACCTCCTTAACCCCGGAGATGTGTGGTTCGACCCATGCTAACCTCCTGCGCTAAGGGAAAGAGAGACTGGTATCTTTTTTATTAGAACAACAAAGGAAAAAGGAGACGTTGAGGGTGAACACACTGCAGCCTTCCACGCAGCCCTCTCTCTCTCTCTCTCTCTCTCTCTCTCTCTCTCTCTATATATATATATATATATATATATATATATATATATATATATATATATATATATATATATATATATATATATATATATATATATATATATATATATATATATATATACAACCCGCTCTCTCAAGGTCATGACTTGAGAGGGAGAGGGTTTCACATTTTTATAAAGGGGAGTCTCCTCTAAGGAGGAGACATCCCTTTTTTCTGAAATAAAAAGTCTTCTATTTTATTAAGAAAGGAACGTCCCTTCCTAACTAAACTATAAAAATATAATATATATATATATATATTATCTTATTATTATTATTATTAGTATTATCATTATAATTACTTGTTTTTTTATAACTTATATATCTTAACATAGATGGATCATGGATGTCGACCAATGGGTTCATGATCCATATCAAGATCCAAAATTTTGTTAGCCCCTATTAAGAATATATTATATATTATATTAATCCAAACAAAAATTTTTTTTATTATTTTAGTATAAATTTATATTTATTGAATTTCAAAACCCATGATTTTTATGAGATATTCACTTGTTATGTAACATGTTATATAAATTGTTGTCCAAACATATGTGGTATGATTGTTATGTTGAGTTTTACATGTTCTAAAAATATGTATATTTCATGTATGCTTATTTTTGTACATACATATATTGTTATTGTGTTTCTACTGAGACTTGATGAGTCTGACCCCTATATTACCATTATTTAAGTAATGAATTAGTTGAAGCGATGATAGAATGTTGTGCATGGTGTCTAAGAACCAACAATTTTGAATCTGAGATTAGTTGAATAAAAAGACTTATTAATTGGATTTGACAGTTGTCTAAAAACAAATTTTTTTGAATTGATGAATGGCTTTAAATTGATTTATGAACTATATGTATCTTTTATATTTTAAATTTAGATTTCTTAGTTGGAATTGAATTATGAGTTGGACTTAGACCCAAGTTCCAAATGAGAATTGGATCCATTCCTATGCTAATTTATCATACATGTAACCCGCCCGAAGCTTTTAACCAAAAACCAAAAATAGATGTTTTCGTTGTATTTATGTTTTCTTGATAAAGGGTCTTGTCTTTGGTGTCTCTTTTGTGAACTTAGTTCTAGTGGGATATTAAATAATAACATTTGTGCACAAGTTGACCAACTTAGTCCAGTTGGAGCAAAGTCATCGATAAGGCCTTGCATAAAAAAAATTATGTATTTTTGAGTTAAAAAATTTGAGGTGTTAATGGAGGTGGACACACCAACTCTCTTGTATGCAAGAGAGAGGTCTTCCTACATAACACCATAAGGAAGAGGATTTGCATGCAGACTGGGCCATTGACGTTGTAGAAAATGGCCAATGGTGTTGATCCCTCCGGTGGTTATGGTTTGGGTGCATTTAATGATAATCCCTTGTTGTCATCAACTATAACAATTCAGCTTGCAGCTAGCAAACTGCCTCCCTTTGACAATAGTGCACCATACCATAGAATTGTTGTTAGTGTTGACGTTGTGATTATAGCTGCCTACCACACTTCAATTTACAAGTCCAAGCGTGGGGACTTTAAGAACGTATCCTAATGACCTTGGCATTGGATGTGGGTTAGAGTCTATGACCACACATGCCATGGCTTGGTCAGACTGCTATGGCTGGGAAGTGTGGCATCCAAATGATCATAGTAAAGGGCAAATTTATTGCCAAGCGATTGCAGCAAATCTTGGTTCATTATTGCAGAAATATATTCAATTGAAGGAACAAGAGTACACTAGTCTTGGGATAGAACACATGCAGTACATTGATGCAGCACATGACTCCTCTACAAATCCTGAATTAATTGTATTTGAACATTTTTTTAGTAATAATCATGGTGTTGAGAAGTCAACCTGTTATGAAACTGCATAGAGTGGTCAGGCATGCTGACATAGCCACAACTTCGTCAAATGTTCTTGAAGTGTGAGTGCCATGTAAAGAAGCCTTTGAGAGTGATTCCATTGAGAAGTTGGATGATCTTACAGTTGCACCAATTGCTCTAGCTCAGATCTTTTCAATCAATTGTGCATAGGAACCCCTGTCAACTGCTAGTTGTGCCCTTCCATTTTTAGGAGAGGGTGTTGTGTGTTCTCCCCGGAACACAAATTCGCATGTTCTGGTGTGTACGGAGGAATATCTTGGGACCCACAATAATTCATATGCCAATGTTGCCCATGATGACTTTATAATAAAATAACATATAAAAAAGGTAGATATGCTTTTGACAGAAATATCCTCCTGTAAGATAGATATGTGTTGAACAAAAATGTCCTCCCGCTCCCCATATATAGATTTGCATGTTCCGCCTTTGTTTTTAGCTTGTGTTACAATACATGGCCGCCTTCTCATTCTTGCCTTGTGTTAGATAGAAAACTTTTCTAGGTTCGTTCCTACCTCGTGGAGATAACTATAAATCAAACGATTGGTTCGATCATTAGTGGGTGTCATAGGGGGATTTGTCGACTATCTTTTTTATAGTCTTCTCTTCTTTTTTATTTTCGTTAGACAGTGCAGAAAAAAGCAATGACGCACAAACATTCCAACAAGTGCCATTAAAGAGTGGTGAGTACCTTTCCATGTCATCATGTTATTGTTGAAGAACGTATGTCATCGTGAGTGTCATTAAGGCGTTGTTTTGTTATTGCAGGTAGATTTTATCGTTTCGATGGTTGGAAACTTGAAGATATTTGTAAGGCGGTGGGATCTGTTGACAAGAATGCTTGGTTACAGATGCGAGCAAGGGATCTGTTGACAAGAATGCTTTGTTTGTTAATATCGATTTGTAATATATTATGCTGAATTATTGTATATCGGTTTGTAAGATAATATGTATTTTCTAGTGTCGATTTATGAGATATTATTTTGTTTTTTAATATCGATTTGTAATATATTATGTTGAATTGTTGTATATCGATTTGTAAGATATTATATGTTTTCTAGTGTCATTTTGTGAGATATTATTTTGTTTATTAATATCAATTTGTAATATATTATGTTGAATTGCCATATATCGATTTGTAAAATATTATGTGTTTTCTAGTGTCGTTTTGTGAGATATTGTTTTGTTTGTTAATATCGATTTGTAATACATTATGTTGAATTATCGTATATCGATTTGTAAGATATTATGTGTTTTCTAGTGTCGATTTGTGAGATATTATTTTGTTTGTTAATATTGATTTATAATATATTATGTTGAATTGTCGTATATTGATTTGTAAGATATTGTGTTTTCTAGTGTCAATTTATGAGATATTATTTTGTTTGTTAATATCGATTTGTAATATATTATGTTGAATTATCATATATCGATTTGTAAGATATTATTTGTTTTCTAGTGTCGATTTGTGAGATATTGTTTTGTTTTTTAATATCAATTTGTAATATAATATGTTGAATTATCGTATATCGATTTGTAAGATATTATGTGTTTTCTAGTGTCGATTTATGAGATATTTTTTTGTTTGTTAATATCGATTCGTAATATATTATACTGAATTACCGTATATAGATTTGTAAGATATTATGTGTTTTCTAGTATCGATTTGTGAGATATTGTTTTGTTTTTTAATATCGATTTGTAATATATTATGTTGAATTGCCGTATATCGATCTGTAAGATATTATGCTGAATTGTCGTATACCGATTTGTAATATATTATGTTGAATTGTCGTATATTGATTTATAAGATATTATGTGTTTTCTAGTGTTGATTTGTGAGATATAGTTTTGTTTGTTATTATCGATTTATAAGCTATTATGTTGTTACTTTGATATTGTGATTCATTTAATCATTTTTTTGACTTGCTTAAGTAATCGGTAACCATTCTTATATGTATCCTGAATAAATCATAGTAAACGTATGCGCTGGCTAACGCAAATTGATATTGTTCTCATGACAGTGTTGAGCATATCAACTAGTTGCAGTGAAGATGATGTATTTCAATCATTGGAAAGTCATGAAGCAATGAACATCTATACTATCGATGCACCTGAAGAAGTGAATATGTGCACTAATGATGCACATGATAAGAAGGGTGCAAGCATTGGATTCACTCTTGACTTGAATATTCCAGCAGACGAAATGCAATTCGATAATGAGGTAGACGATCATGACAGTGCACTTGACAAAGGTGCAGGCACCTCCAATCTACATGATAGTACACTTGACTTTGTTCCCGTAGAAGAAATGCAGTTTAATAATGAGGAAGCTGCATACAAATTTTACAATGATTGTGCCTTAAAACTTAGCTTCAGTGTTAGAAGGTATTCTTCGGCAAAAAATGCACAGGGTTTCGTGGTGAGAAAGGCATATGTTTGTTCTAAGCAAGGTTGGAAGAAGTCAAGTGAAAATCCAACAAGGAGCAAGCTAGATTCAAGATGTGGCTATCCAACGAGAATGGTGTTAAGAAAACTTCTAAATGAGAAATATGTAGTTTGTACTTTAATCAATGATCATAACCATGAATTAGTCACTTCATTTATGACTCTTATGTTAAGGTCACATCATAAAGTAACTGAAGTGCATGTTGCAATTGCTGATAGCATCACCATTGTACCAAGGAAGACATACAATTTATGTGCGCACATAAATGGTGGTCGCGAGAATGTACCATTCACACTTATGGATCTAAGAAACCACTTGAGAAGGAAGAGGTAAGACAACATGAAGAGTGGAGGAATATGTTCTTTGGTTGATTACCTACAAAAAAAATCAAACATTGACCCTGGTTTCTTTAGTGCAATGCAACTGGATGAAGATGAGTATGATGTGAATATGTTTTAAGCAGATTCAAAGTTAAGAGTGGATTATGAATGCTTCAATGATATGCTTGTTTTTTATACAACAGTGAAGATTAATACAAAATAGAAGTCATTTGCGTAGTTTGTCAGAGTGAACCATCACTTACGGAGTTGCATATTAGGCGACACTTTTTTGTATGACCAGACCAAGGAAACCTTTGAGTGATTGTTTAGAGTATTTACACATGCAATGAATGAGAAGCACCTTAGAGTTGTACTTACATATGGTGATCATGCAATTGCGGCTTGCAGTGTCTCATGTATGGCCATATGCACATCATCGCCTATGTTTGTGACATATCTTTCAAAATGCAGCAAAGAACATAGAACACATTTTTAATCAGAAGACAGGGTTTGATAAAAAGTTTAGAAAGTGTGTACTTGAGAGCATAGACGAGGTCACCATTATGTCTGATTGGGAGCAAATGATTCATATGTATGACCTTGAAGACTGTGTGTGGTTACAACATTTATATGCAGACAAAAAGAAGTGGGCATTGACATATGGAAGATAATACTTTTATGCATGTATGATAAGCACACAAAGAGCTGAATCTATGCATGCCATACTGAAAAAAACCTTGTATTCATGTTTAACAATGGTTTGCTTCATGGAACAATATAAATTATTTATAGACGATTTTAGACAGAATGAGCTTAAACAAGATGTGAAATGCTTCAACACCCGCCCTGTAACTTTGGGCATGAAAATATTGACGTGACTTGCAGATCTGTATGCACTAACTGTATTTGAATAAACTAAGAAAGAGGTTATACAGGTCATGAATTGCAACATAGAAGAACGTATGCAATATGGGAATATGCACAAATACCATGTTGTATGGGAGGGCAAAAAGCATCCAAAAAGAAAATATGCACATGTTACGAATAATATTGACAACAAAATAGTTGAATATACATGCAAAATATTTAAATTCAAAGGTATTTTATGTCGTCATGCATTAAAGGCACTTAATCAAGAGAAGATACAAAAAATACCTGAGTCGTATATAATGCGAAGATGGACGAGACAAACAAAGATTAAACTGTTGGATACAAATAATGTCAATCTATCTGGTGTTGATGAGAAGTGCCACATAGCCTCCCGTTACCAACAACTATGTAGGTCACTTATGCATGTTGCAGATTTGACATCGAAAAGCGAAGAAGCCTATGTATGTATGAGAAAAGTGTTAAGGAAATTACTTGAAAATTTATAGTTAATTCACCATGAGTCTGTTGCAGCTCATGAAGACCAATCTAAGAAAACGGAATCGAACAACGTAGGTAAAACTCACACTTCTTCTGACCCTTATGAGAAGTTGCGCTGAAGCGTAAACCTCGTCTTCGACAAGTCAGGAGTAAACATTTTAGATTATGATAGAAATATTCACCTAGCGAAAGGTATTAAAAGTAAACATGCCTCTGATTGTAGTCATCAGAGGACAAAGGGTGCACTTGAATTGGTTGGCAAGAAAATGTCTAAGAAACAACCAACCCCTAAGCAACCAAGCCCTTCGCATGAACATGTATGTAATATAGTATATTGCTTCCTATGTAAATTATATTGCGTGCAACTTATCAATATCTAACTTGTGATTTTCAACATGCAACAATACCCTACAGACATGCACTACAATGTTGGAACCTGCAATCCTTCTAACCTGTTTGAGTGGAACAATGACATGAGTTTGATAAGTCCTTTGGTATATAACAATTTTGTAAGGATGTTTGCATTTCTTATTGAACTTAATGTAGTGCCTGATATTGTTTTGTTTTATGACAGACTCAGTTCAATTCAAAAGTGAGCAACGTAATGCAAGAATCGTGTGTGGATTCTTCAGCTATAAAATAGTTGCAGCATTTAACTTTCATTAGTGTAAATCATTATAATGTTTAACATTCTATAATTCTTTGTTGTATTTTTATAATTCTTTGTTGTAAAGCAATAATTCTTTGTTGTAATTCTTTGTTGTAAATCGATAATTCTTTGTTGTAATGTTATAATTCTTTGTTGTAATTCTAAAATAGAAATCATACTACAAATATCTTAAAAATCGATACTAGAAAATACATAATATCTTACAAATTGATATACGGCAATTCAGTATAATTTATTACAAATCGATATGGCAATTCAACATAATAGCTTACAAATCGATATTATCAAACAAAACAATATTTCACAAAAATAGGTAGAAACGATTTATCTTATCGCGATTTACACAATGACTGATAAAAGGCGAAAAGGAGAAAGTAACAACAAATCGACATGATGTTTATTGATAGTAATATCTTAAATCGATTTGTAAGCTATTATGTTGAATTTTTGTATCGATTTGTAATATATTATGAGATATATATATCGATTTGTAACGTATTATGTGTTTGCTAGTGTCAATTTGTAAGATATTTGTATTATGATATTGAAACGTGTGCATGCAGCATTTATATTGTTGCGCGATTGCGGTGGCGATTATTGTATTCAAATTATTGTTCATTAAATTGTTGTCATGTGAATCGCTATCGTCAATACACATATACAATAAGTCATTTCTTTTATTGACACATTAAATAACAACTCGATGCATAGTATAGTGTGATGCAACTAACGATCATGACAGATAACATGAAGAATGATGTTTATATAGATTTAATTTTGCATGGTCGGCAGGAAGAAATCATTTTGCCTCATAAGTGAATGTAGTTTTCATTCTCCTCCTCATTTTTCCTTTGCTTTTCTCCCCTGTCAGTTCAAAATTTTAAATCAATGTCATGTTCTCAACAAGCAACTGAAAAATGATGCCATATGTTGTCTCAATCGATATAATATCCTATAAATTTATAGCAGACATCGTGTTAGGAAGCAATATCTGTAAATCGATGATAAAATATCATAAAAATCGAGAGGAAAATTCCTATTAATAGCTTAGAAATCGATATTAAGAATAAGCATACAAATTGATATTAAGAATCAATTTATAATATATTATGCAATATTATATCGATTTGTAAGATGTTATGTGTTTACTAGTGTCAATTTGCAAGATATTTATATTATTATTTTGAAATGTGTGCCTGTAGAATTTACATTGTTGTAATTTGCGCACTTGAGGTGGCGATTTGCGTATTCAACACACGTGTGTCAGGTGCATAATTTTGGTTTTTGGATCAATGTGAATTTTGTATACAGCCTTACAAAATTTGTATTCACAGTCTACAAAATCTGTTACAAATGTTTGTACACAAAAAAATTATCATATTCGGCAAATTGAATGTTGAACAAAAAATTGCTCTCTCTCTCAGCAGTAGAACGTAACCCTCTTTACATTAGCCTTGAGAACAGGTAGACATTTAAAATGACTTCCTCTTACTCCTGGGGGCCTCGCATTCTTCATTGCTTTCTAGGTAATTTGCAGTCTAGGTTTTTGTATCTTCTGCAAATAGAAAATTGTGAACACCCCAAATTTTCCCAAAAATCCAAAAATTCCCTTGTTGCCCCTGGGTCCCTTCCTTTGAATAATCGGGTCAATTTTAAATCAAAATTTTCATTCATTTCTTGGATTCACTGGAATTAGACTCAATTTTCATTTTTGACCCAGTTTCTGATCCAAATCGGATATCCAGATCCAATTCTGATCCTGGATCTCTTATTGTTCAAAAAATCAATTCTTTGGATTTTCTTGGATGCTTTATCTGGATCCGATCTCAATACGAGATCCAAACCCAATATTTTCTGAAAATCTTGGATCTAGATCCATTATGAGGTTCATTTTATAAAACAAATACTGCATTTTTCATAAAATCCTCATTTTAGAAAAATCTTAAAATCTTAAAACAAAAATTTTGAAAATACTTCAAAACATCACTTTGGATCCCCTATTTCTAATTTCTTTGTGTTGTCCTCATATTTTCTTTTGAAATATAAAAGAAAAAAAAAAGTTTTTAGAAAATAGCCTAAAGCACCCTTTTGAAAATTTTGCAAAAAGAAACACCACCTTTTTGAAAAGTACCAAAGCTAAAGGATTTCTTTCAAAAAATTTCTAATGGCATGCCGTTATAAAATGAGTCGAAGGGGTTGACTCTTCCTCACCACCTCTTCACCCCTACACCCGACTTTCGCTTTCACGCTTCCTTCTTCTTCCCCTTTCTTCTCCTTCTGCTCTCCCCCTGGTGCTTCCCCTCTTTACGAAAGAAGCTTCTCCTTCCTCCTTCAGATTTTCTGCAAAACAAAGGTAAGAAATCCCCTTTCATCTTTTGTCCGCAGATTTCTTTAGAAATTAGTTTCTCTCATTCATCATCTGTCTATGTATAGTTTTTACTTGCATTTTAGGCTTTTTAGTGTCTATTTTTGTTCCCAATTCACATTGGGTTCCAGATTTTCATTTAGTAATTTTTTTTTATGTAGTGATGATCGACGATGCCTCGCAATGGCATCGCCGATTCATCTGTTTTTGAACTTTAGTTTTTTTTTGTTTTTGTTTATTTATTTTATCTCTGCATCTATTTTACCTCCTCCCCTTTGTTTTCCTCTGATTTTCTTCTAATTTCTCGTGTTTTTGCCCCACTAGAGCAATCGTGGAAAGAATGATCTGCTTATAGCAGATCAGCCTGCCATAATGCAACATCAACAGGAATGGTTACATTCCTACATTCTTTTTAGTTTGTAATTTACCTCTGAGTTTCCCTAACTCCACTGGAAAATCCCCTTCCTGTGTCTCGCTGTGGATCGGGTACACCACAAAAGGATGTGGCATCATGGATATCACTCTGGGCTTCATCAGGTAGTTGAAGGTGCCACGATTAGTAGTGGAGGCGGGTTTGAACATCCAGCATTTGCGTTATTCTGTTGCAAGTTTGGACTCACGGTGAGGAGGTTGCTTATTCCAACTGATCTTGACAATAGATATAGACAAACTACTATAAAATCCAACCTCCTACTTGTATTCCCACATTTAAACCTATTGTATTTCATGTACATTAGCATTAGCGTCTTTACAATGATTTGGATTCCATCATTTTCTGCCCTATTGCTTTGTTAATAACATATTTAGCATCTCATCTCATTAATGCTAAACTCTTGAGTTTCGTTCTCATTCATGAATTTGACTCCTGCATCAAGTAGTTCCTCTGCTGCATTCAAAATACATTGAAAATCATGTGTGAGTTCCAGCTAATTTGAATCAATATCTAATTCATCATTACATTATCTGAGCATCATGTCTTTCTGTTTCAACTTGTATAATATTTTCGGGTTCCTAAAGCATCTTTCAGCATTCTCAGCATCAGACTGTTGTGGCAAATTGTGATGATGCAGATGTTATGGTAAGTAAAGGAATCTAAATTCCATTACAGCAAAACAACTATTCTCTTTTGGACTCACCAAGGATTTTTGCTTTGCCCATCTGAAGATAGTCAATTTTGGTTCACCTTGGAGTTGATCGAACCTCCATTCCCCTGTCGCTCCATCTGTATCCAAGATATTCGATAGTCTTATCACAAATTCCTATTATGTTACAAGACTCATGATGTTTCCTAAGTATTGGCAGTGGATTATATAGCAGGTTGTGCTCTTTGCGTAACAGCAAAGAAGATTCAGGGGCTGACATCTATCTTGAATATCCAGAAATATACCAAGTCGGTTAGTAATTAAATCCATATTATGTTGTTTAATTGAGAGGGGAATCCGAAAGAATAACATGCAACCCTTGAATCCTCCATCTAATACACCTAATGCTCACCATATCTCATATATTTTGCTTATTGTCTTCACTCATGTTCATTCACTTCATCACACTATCTCCTGCACCCATTCATACATGCATTGTCACCACATAGCATCATCTTTCACTATCCCCCCCACCCCACCCCACCCCTTGTTGTTGCACCATATTGGCAGCCACTCAGGACCATATAGTTATATATCCCCTGTGCACAACATATGCACAATGCCTCCTTCCCTGCATGCATACACTACAGTAGTTACATCCCTCATAATACCCACTCATTTACACGTTACCTGCAGCGTTACCCATACATGCACATCAATCACTGTGTTTTTCTTTTTTAGATCTCTCCCCTCTTGGTGAAATTTTTGTTGCCCCTGTTCACACACTTGCTGGTTCACCAGGTCAAGTCATCCTCTCTGATATGTCACATTCATATACATGCCGAGGTCACAGCGGCTCCAGCTTTGTCGCTAGCTAGTACAAGGACTATAGGGTTGCATCCTGTACTAAAAACCCAAAACTCAAAATAAATGAGTATAAGTCTAATCAACTCAGATAATTCTTGTCTTCAAGCCCAGCTAGAGTTTTGCCCTGGAGAACATTAGTTATAGTTGTTCCAGCACAGCTTACAGAGGCAACAAACCATGTCTTGAATTCATATACCTGCTTCTCCAACCCCAATCGCCATTACCTGTATTTCATTCTTGTTAATCACCTACTATAGTATATACACACCTGTTGCATCTTCATCACCCACTTCCCATCAACAACATCTTGTTATACCATCTTCATCAAACCACTTCCACTACACTTATCCTTTTGTGCAACACACTGCCACCAACACTTTTACTACCACATTATTATACACTAAACATTACCTGCTATAGTTTTCCTAAATACCTGCACCCTCCATTCACTTCCAACACTTCTCAATTACACCTAATCCCCATACATATTTCATTTCCTCACAAGTACTCATCTTCCTCACATCACATTAGTCTATGCACAGCCTTGTTACCATACTATATTCTTGCATCCTTCCCCTTTGCTACAGTTACAGCATCCCCTGCATCATCAGCGTATCATGTTCAACCACCTCTTTACTGGTACTTTAGTATTGTCATCACTACCACAGCCAAGCTGCACTTCCCCTTTATTTCCTGCGCTGCGCCTCACATTCATGCCCATGACATCCACCACATTTCACCCCATCACTGCCCATGGCTAGTCTATGCTTGCCTTCATATTTGGCATACGTTAAATGTCTTCACCATAGCATTTTCATATCAATACATCTGCAGCATCTGTCATATCAATTCATGTATATTAGGTCTGGGTATGTATCTTGGGTATATCTGAGAATGCATGCAAGCTCACGTTTTGCTTAAAGCACTGCATATCTCCCTCTCATATAGATATTCGTGCACATTCTAACTTTAATCTTTTTAATAGCTTAGGATATTACATCTGTATGTGCATTTGTAATATGACATCTTCCATTTCTTCCTATACTCATATTTGGCTAACTCGGTTTTGCAGGGATCGCATCGAAAAGTTTGTTTTTCCTTCTTAGTCTCATAATTTGAATTTAAATTCAATTCAATGATGTAATAGCTAGATTATAATGAGAAATTTACATTTTTAGTATTAGAATAGAATGTATGTGCATATAGATCTCAAAATCATGTGTTTCATCTCATTTTCCCTTCATTTATTTCAAATTCCACTATGGTGAAACACAAATGGCACGTGCATCATTCTAATAAAAGGTGATTAAATCCTAAGTTGATGATTTGCATCAATAGCCATAGTCAGGGTGTGAACAAAACTTATGGTTTTCATCTTTTATGGAATAATACTGGATTCACACTCTATCTTTTTCAAAAATCATCATATTTTCAAATATTTTCTTCTTTTATCAGAGTTTAATTTAAAATTAGCTCAAAATATATATCAATGGCCATAGTCAGGATATATTGAGAATTAATTTCATTTTAAACTCTATAAAGGCACAAAAATGTGTTTTATTCTTCACTTGAATTTAAATATGATTACTATATAATACATTCAATGACCATAGTCAGGGATGCATTATATCTTTAATCTTATTTTAATTCACTTAAAGAATGAAATATGCTTTTCAAATTCAATTTCAAAATTCTTTAATTCATTTCATCATTTAGGCTGGAACTACATCATATTCAAAATCCCAATGATTTTGAGATATATTTTCCAAGTATCTTCTTCATTTCTTAAATCAACCTTCAATTCTTATTTTAAATTCATTTCTTCTCAATTCTATCTCATTTTTAAATTCAAATTTCAATTTCAAAGTCCAATTTGACTTTGAAATTTCAAAATTCATTTTTACATTCAAAAATTCAATTTCCCATTCGAATCGAATTTCAAAGTTTAATTCAACTTTGAAAATCCAAATTCATCTTCAGAATTCAATTTCAAATTCAATTCAACATTTCAGGTCAAATTTCAAAGTTCAATTTAACTTTGAAATTTCCAGATTCATCTCCTAATTCAAGTTTCATTCTCTATCCTTCCTTTCAAATTTCAAAAGTCAATTTAGATCTCTCAGATCCAATTCCAGGTTTCATCTGGATTTCTGAAATCCAATCCTATCTTCAAATTCTATGAGAATTTCTCAAATCCACTTTAGATTCAATATGGATTCTCAAATTCAATTCCGGATTTCTCAAAATCTGATTTTCCACTTTTAAATTCAACTTGGATATTTTAAAGATCCAAACCCAAATTCAATTTAGATCTGAAAACCCAAACACATATTTAAAATCCAGACTCCAGATCCAATTCCATGTAGGATTCTGGATTCAACTCCATCTTGGATTTCAGACTTTGGATCCAATGACATTTAGGATTCCAGATTTCAGATTCAAATCCATCTTGAAATCCAGATCTAAAAATTCAATTCTATTTTCAAATTCCACCTAGACCTAAGATCAATTCTGATTTCAAATCTAGAATTCCACTCTATCTCTCAAATACCATATTGACTTTCAATCCATTTTTGGAGTCTATATTTATTTTTCAAATCTCTTTTCTTCAAATTCAGGTTCATCTCAATCTTTGATTATTTCAAAACTCAAGATCTATTCTAAATCTTAAAGTTAAAAAAAAATCTAACTTCTCCAAGTCCATCTTCAACTTTCAAAAACCATTTCTTCACAAATATTCTCAAGATTCGTTTTCAAAAAAAAAAACACTTGGAATATCTCCAAAATTTCTGAATTATTTTCTCAAAAGCATATATCCTTGCATTTGCATCGCACAAGCATGATTCTTTGTGCATCCTTAGACTTAGAATAAATTCTTAGATAATATTAAGGCAAAGTAAAAAGGCATAAATTCGATCCTTGGTTCGATTACCCCTGGTAAAGGCACCAGGAATGGTCGAACCTTGTACCGATGAGCAAATCTCGTTTCTCCCTTTTTCCCGCAAATATCTCAAAACGGAGGTGAGTAATCTTTTAAATCTTTTCAAAATAAAGTCAAGTGAGACCTTCGCAAAAGAGTTCCTCTCTCTCTTCTTTTCTTTTCTCTTCTTTCATCTTTTTTGTCTTTGATTTTCCCCTCAAAAAAGGGAAATAGAGGCTAGAAAGGAAGAGAAGGAATACAAGAGGAAAATTTTTGCGATGATCACAAAAATATATCAATTTTTTACATAATTCTGTGCAGAATCCAGGTATATCATCCTGTAAAAAAAATGAAAGTCAGACCAATATAGAAATGTAGTCACCAATAATATAGTATAATAAAACATGTTTAAGTATACAACATACAAAGGTGAATTATGGTTCTTGTCCATAGTATATTGCTTCAATATACTTCATTACAAAGATGTCATAATCGACACCATTATTTTGTAAAGAAACATCCTCTGCGACGTGAAGCCTCCATGGGCCAATGTCGACACCCAACATGTCTCTAAAAAATCTAATTTGTGGTTTATGAAAAGCAAGTAAATTTTGGGTCATGGTACAAGATACGATAATTTTATAGATAGAAACTTACCAAATGCACAATGTTACGGTCTACACCAATGTTATAGTCCAAGGAGTTGTATAGAAATATTTTTTATTTTCATACATCCAACATGTATAAGACCCAATGTTTTTCTGAGTGTCATAATGTAGGAATCAATCCCTGCAAATCGATTATAAAATATCTTACAAAATTGATATAGAAATGTGTATTGATAACATAAAAATCAATGTTAAGAAACAACATATAAATCGATATTATGAATCAAAACAATATCTTAAATCGATATTAGGAATCAACATAGAAATCAATATTAAGAATCAAAACAATATCCTAAATCGATATAAAAATTCTTATTGATAGATTAAAAATAGATATTAAAAATCAGCATAGAAATCGATATTAAGAATCAGCATAGAAATTGATATTAAGATTCAAAACAATATCTTAAATCGATTTGGAAATTCATATTGATATCTTAAAAATCGATATCTAGAATCAAAACAATATCTTAAATCAATATTAAGAATCAAAACAACATCTTAAATCGATATGAAAATTCCTATTGATATCTTAAAAATCAATATTTAGAATCAAAACAGTATCTTTAGTCGATATTAAGAATCAAAACAATAACTTAAGTTGATATTAAGAATCAAAACAATATCTTAAATCGATATTAAGAATCAACAGATAAATCAATATTAAGAATCAAAACAATATCTTAAATTGATATTAAGAATCAGCATAGAAATCGATATTAAGAATCAAAACAATATCTTAAATCGATATTAAGAATCAACATAGAAATCGATATTAAGAATCAAAACAATATCTTAAATCAATATTAAGAATCAGAATTATATCTTAAATTGATATGAAAATTCCTATTGATAGATTAAAAATAGATATTAAGAATCAGCATAGAAATCGATATTAAGAATCAAAACAATATCTTAAATCGATATTAAGAATCAACATAGAAATCAATATTAAGATTCAAAACAATATCTTAAATTAATTTAGAAATTTGTATTGATATCTTAAAAATCAATATTTAGAATCTAAACAATATCTTAAATTGATATTAAGAATCAAAACAACATCTTAAATCGATATGAAAATTCCTATTGATATCTTAAAAATCAATATTTAGAATCAAAACAATATCTTAAGTCGATATTAAGAATCAAAACAATATCTTAAATCGATATTAAGAATTAGCAGAGAAATCGATATTAAGAATCAAAATAATATCTTAAATCGATATTAAGAATCAACATACAAATTGATATTAAGAATCAAAACAATATCTTAAATCGATTTGGAAATTCCTATTGATATCTAATAAAAGATAGAAAAGAAGAGAGAAAAGAAAAGGAAGAAGAGAGAGGAACTCTTTTGCAAAGGTCTCACTTGACCTTTATTTTGAAAATGTTTTGAAATTACTCGCATTCGTTTTAAAAATTTGCGGGAAAAATAGAGAGACGGGATTCGCTCGTCGGTATGAGGTTCAACAGTTTCTGGCGCCTTTACCAGAGGTAATTAAACCAAGGATCGAACTTATGCCTTTTGCTTTGCCTAAATAATATCTAAGAAATTATTCTAAGTCTAGAATGCACATTGAATCATGCTTATGCAAATGCGAATGCAGATATGTATGCTTTTGAGAAGAATAATTCATAAATTCTGGATTTTTCCAAGTGATTTTTAAAGTAAGTTTGAAAACATTTTGAAGAAATGTTTTAAAAGGTTGAATTTGATTTAGAAATCTTGAAATCTAAGTGAAAACTTTGAAGTTAGAATGAATTTGAGATTTTTTAAAAGATAACTTGAAATTCTGAAGTTGAAATCATTTCTGATATCAGAAATTTGAAATGAATTTAAATTTGATTTGAAGAAGGAATATTCTAATAGAAGATTGAAATAGAATTTAAAAATAAGAATGGAATTTGAAATTGAGATTGAATCTGGAATTTGAAATTGAATTTAGACTTTGAAATAGAATTGAAAAGTGAATTTGGAAATAGAATGGGATTTTAAGAAATCTAAATGGAATTTGGAAATGGAAATTGGAAATGGAATTTGGATTTAAGAAATCCATATGGGGTTTAAAATTGGATTTGAATTTGAAAACTTAGATTAAATTTGAAAATGGAATTGGTTTTGAAATCTAGAATTCGAGATGGAATTGGATTTGAGAAATCCAGATAGAACTTGAAAATGGACTTGAGAAAATCTAGATAGAATTAGTAAATGCAATTGGATCTGAGAAATCCAGATGAAATTTAAAAAATAGAATTGAATCTGGAATTGGATTTGAGAAATCTAGATGGAATTTGAAAATCTGCCTTGAATTTAGGGAAAACCGTTTTTTGAGATTCAAAGTCAATCTCAAAACTTTGATTTTGGATGAATGAATTGGATTGAGAATCAAGACTCAATCTTAAATAGAACTTGGAGATTGTGGAATTTGAAATAAAGAATAAACTTGATTTTAAACCTGAAATTCGAAATCAAGAGATGAATCTGAGATTTCAAAGTTGAGTTGAACTTTGAAATTCAATTTGGAATATTGAATTGATTTTGGACTGGGAAATGGATTTAGAATTTCAAAGTTGAATCAAACTTTGAAATTTGATTTGAGTTGAAAATTGAATTTTGAATTTAGAGATGAACTTTGAAATTTCAAAGTTGAATAGAACTTTGAAATTGGAATGTTGAAGTTTAAATTTTTGAAATAAGATAGAATTGAGAAATAGGAAAATAAATTTGAATTTATAAAGAAGAATTGAAGATTGATTTGAGAAATGAGAAGAAACATTTGAAAATTTACCTCAAAATCACTTAGATTTTTTAAGATAGCTTGAAATAATTTGAAAAAGAAATGCAATTCTATCCTAAATGATGAATGGTTTGAAAAGAATTTAAAAAGCATATTTCATTCTTTAGGAGAATTGAAATAAGATTAAAGATATAATACATTCATGACTATGGTCACAAATGTATCATAAAACAATCTATATTTAAATTCAGATAAAGAATAAAATACATTTTGGTGCCTTTATAGGATTTAAAGTAAAATTAATCCTCAATATATCCTGACTATGGCCATGAATATATGTTTTGGATTAATTTTCAGGTCAAATCCTAATAAAGGAAGAAAAATTTTAGAAAATATGATGAATTTTGAAAGAGATCCAGTGTGGATCAAATGTTATTCCATAAAAGATAAAAACCCTAAGTATTGTTCACATTTTGACTATGGACATAAATGCAAATCGTCTACTTGGGATTAATTACCTTTTATTAGAATGGTGCACGTGCCATTCATGTTTCCATTCATGAATTTTTGAAATAAAAGAGAAAATGGTATGAAACAGGCAATTATAAGATCTGTGTGCACATACATTTTAATCTAATACTGGAAAGTAAAGTTTCTCATTGATATCTAACTATTACATTGTTGAAATTGAAATTAAAGTGATAGAATTTTAAATCTAAAAAGGAATTCAATGATTTCTGCATATTTCCTGCAAAATTCAAGCTAGCACAAAATGTATATAGAAAGCAATTTACATAATATCACATTGAATCCTTAAGATGCAACTAATGAAATGCTCATGCATGTATTTTATGCTAATGGAGATGTAATGTATCACATTTGATGAGAAACCCTATGTATTGGAATGTAAATGTGATAAACTAAACAATTGAAGGAATGAATGCTAACATATATGATATCCTAAGCTAGGGGTGAGAATGGTTGTTAAATGCATATATCAAATCCTAAACTAACCATTAATTCTAGGACATCTATACAGTATATTGTCTTAACGAAGAATATCTGTTGCAACACATGTGGTAGAGTGATCATGATATGGTAATGGATGTTGTACTATTATGAGGGAAATGGGAATGTCATAAGTGGATTATGCAAAAAGGGTTAGCAACCAGTATGTTGTGTAAAATAGTGTAAGTGAAAGTGATCATGATATGGTAATGGATGTTGTACTATTATGAGGGAAGTGGGAATGTCATAAGTGGATTATGCGAAAAGAGTTAGCAACCAGTATGCTGTGTAGGATAGTGTAAGTGAAAGAGGGACCCTGATGAAGTATTGTTATATTTACAGCAGGCATAGTTGGTAGAAATGGACAGTAGTGAGGCTGGACCTAAGTGAGGCTGATAGGTTGTGCAGGGAAATGGTTAAAAGTATAACAAGGCTACTATAGATGGAAGAAATGGAGTGTGTGTTTGTGAAAGTATATGGAAGTGCAGGGATATGGTGTTAGTGCAGGTGCTTCAGCAGTGAGGGTGAATGGAGGCGATCGGTAGTAGAATGTGAAGATGTGATGAAGTAGGTGGGTGTTGTGAGTGTATGACTTACAACAAGTAGCATGTGCATATTGCTGTAAAGGGGAGCACAACACAGGTGAGGCCGTGCATGGGGAAGTGATGAGGATAATCGGTATGGGTGAAAGGGTAAGGTGATGTGTTGTGTATGTGTAGAATGGGGTGCGAGACTTGTATAAGTGCATGGTGTGGAGC
Source organism: Nuphar pumila (assembly GCF_984573655.1). NCBI lineage: Eukaryota > Viridiplantae > Streptophyta > Magnoliopsida > Nymphaeales > Nymphaeaceae > Nuphar > Nuphar pumila. The sequence continues at coordinate 52,120,926 of NC_143265.1, forward strand.
TAGAAATGATAAAGCATACAGGTGGCAGGGAATATATGCATAGCAGTGGTGATGAATAATATGATTTGCAGGAAGTGATGTATTGTGGAAATGTGAGGTGAGTGGTAGATGAACAATGCACTTAAAAGGTGAGGTGCAAGTGAAGTGTTGGTGCCTTGCTACGCATTTGCAGGAAGGTGGGGTGCTAGTGAGATGACAGGTGCAAAGTGTGATGGATAAAGGTGGTAAATGAAAGATGAATAGTGCCATTTGCAGGTGGGACATGGTGACAGGGATGATACGCTACAAATGACAGCAAAGGGTACCATTGGGACGATATTGACAGTAGATGTGCAACTGGTCATACAACACAATTTTCACAAGAATTGACACACAAACAGATCTATCTAGCAAAACTAAAGAGTCAAGCAAACACATAGACAATAGGCAAAAGATCTCAGATTTTCAAAAGCACCAGCTATCTAACAATGTGAATCCCTCAGACAATAAGCACAAGCAAGAAAACAAATTTATTAATGGAAAAGTTCTTTAGCATTCAAGGAACTACTCGGCTATTGACATATAACATGGTGTCATTCAGTGGATTTACTAGCACCATTCCAAAAGAGCAAAATATATGATAGAAGCATACCTATCAGCTTCAGCATATGAAAGCATCTTGTTGATTCACAAGACATGGAAAGGGTGCACCCTGACACGAGGATGGAAGGCATCCTTTCCAGCAAATTTTGTCATATACTTGTTGCAGGCAATGCGAGCAGCTTGTGCTTCACTTGTAACATTTTCCTTCTTCCAACTCAGCAGGTGAACACAGAATGGGTGTCATAGTTGTTGAGAAATCAGGTCGGAGTACTGAATATTTTGTAACAGGTTTTGAATGCCTCATGTAACTCCAAAGACAAAAATGATGGCTTCACCAGGAGGCCTGTGTCGCCCAGAATCGCATCAGTTGGACTCACCATTTATGAGAGAAACCATTCTGCAGATTACTATTCCAATGCTTTCCTTCATGCACAATTTTCCTGAGGTGCATGGGCTTCCTGCAGATGCCTTATATTCATTAAACTGACTACTTTATTGCCCAGTCTTGTGTCTGTGGCTTGCAAAATTGGCAGATTTTGTTCGATTGATGCAGAACAGACATTGCCACTTACCAGGAGGTATTCTCTTGAGAGGAGGAAAATTAGATGCCAAACACCGATTATTGAGAGGGTGTGTTCATCAGTCACACTTTGACACAAAACACCCGAAAGATCAGTTCTGAATTGGATTCAGAACAGGGTGATATATGAAATCCAAACACCATGATGATGATAAGGTCAAGTTCTATTGCAAAGATGCATAAGTATGCACAATCAGAATTATGAAGAAATGTACGCCATGAATCCAGCTACAAGAATGTGTACAACCATGAACCGGTGCAGGGGTGGAAACAAGCCACTAACATTGATCTGAAGCTAGAAAGCTTGCATATCTGGTGCTTAATCGACTAACCACAGTGGATGTAGATGATCCGATGTATGAATGGGGAATATGATGCGAAAGATGCAAAACAAAAGGGCATGAATGCCAATGATTTACGAATGAAAATAAAGAAGATCTGCACATAGAATGGAAGTCAAATAAAAAATGTAAAAAAAAAAAATCAGAATGAAGATGCAGGGATGATATACATGCGAGAATGAAAAGATGGAATGTTAATGAGATGAACCAGAGATGAAATGCAGAAATTGTAATTCAGCCTCATTGAGACATATACCATTAATATGCAGGATAACAACAAAATGAAGATGGGAAATGGGGGGTTTTCAGAACTCGATCACGATGGACCTCTGGGTGATCCGTAATGCCCCCAATACCATCTCTTAATCAAAATTTACCATGGACACAACCATGTTCACAACAGATCTAGCAGGGCTACGCTCAGGACCAACTGGTGTAGATGGTGCTTTAACACTACATGAATGCCATGAGCGGACATGAAAATAGACATGATGCATGATGCAAAACGAAAAGAAACGAAGGAACATGGAATTCTAATTAACTAGAGACAATAAAACAAACTGGAAGGCAGTACTAGAGGGGCTCTGATCCGTCAAATATCCAGAAATAAGATGCAAAAAGTTCATTTAACAAGGTGGATGATCAAATCCTTTTAAAATCGGAAATCAAATATGGAACAAACCATCTGATATGAGCATCAAGAGTAAAATGTGAAATAAAAAATGATAGAAAGAAAAAGAAATAGGATATGGAAATAAGGAACAGAAGAAAACATAAAATCAGGATAAAGAACATAATAACATCATGGAAAAGCAAAATAAATGTAGGAGTCAGATTACTCCATTGTTGTAGCAACAGGTGGGTCGATCCTGCTATATGCAGGTCGATTCCCACCACTTGTGCCTTAAAATGCAAATGAAAGAAAAGAAATGAAGAAGAACAACAAAAAAAATCGAAACAGAGAAACGCTGAAAATGGAGGGAAAAAGATGTTTACAGAAAATAGAAAAAGAGAGGAAGATGGTTACTTACCTATAACCGCAGGGGGAGGGGGGATAGATCGACTTCCTTCAGATGATGGAGAGGAGGACCAGAGAGAGGAGGAATGAAGGAGAAGGAGAAGGAGCGTGAATCTGATGGGGTGAAGACGGATGCTATGAATGGATGTTGAAAGATCGATAAACATGATAATATAGAAAAACCAATGAAACAACAGGAAATTCGGATCAGAATGACAATCAACAAAACAGATAGGATATCAAATGTCGTGAAGGTTCAATGAAACTAAATACAGTAAAATTGATTGAAACATCATAAAATGCTATCAGTAGAGTGATTAAAATATAATTGAAAACAGGAACTAAAGGGGAGTATCGTGAATGAATTCCAAGACGCACTCACACGACACCATGTTATCGTCGCAAATTTTACCGTCTTTCCTTCCCTTGCGGGAGAGAAAGAGGAAAACGATTTCGCGAGTCAAACTTGACCAGATTTTGGAATTTGTTTTTTTTTAAATACTCGCCTCCGTTTTGAAAATTACGGGAAAATTCATGGGATGGGGCTTTTAACAGGGGTAATCGAACCAAGGACCAAAATTGTGCTTGACTTAGCGAAATTATCAAAATTATGTTCTATCCTAAATGCACAGGGAATTCAGGCATGTGCTATGAGGTTTTGTAAATTGCAAGTTGGAAAAACATGATGTATGCTTAGAAAATATTTGGAGTTGAAAAGCATTTCTCAGAAAAAAGGTGGAAATCAACCTCTTAGGAAACTCAGATGAAAGAATTGGGAATCACCAGAAAGTTTATGAAGTTTTGGGAAAATTGTGAATGGATGATAGTCCTTGGAAAATGGAGAATTGAGAAAAGATGAATATTTGAAAAAAAAATATTTATCAGGAAAACTCTGACTTTGAAAATTTTCTTACGAAAATGATTGAAATTCATTGGAAAACCCTTTGGAGAAGGAAATTCAAAACTTGGGAAACTGAAATCATGAGAATATTGTCTTTGCAGTATCTAGAAATCGATTTTTTTGATTCTTGAGAAAGATGAGAAATTCTCTTTTGAAAAGAATCTTAAGAAAATAACTTTTTCAGGGAAAAACATGGGAAAAACTTGACTTGAGAAATCCAACTCTGGGAATCTTCATAGTTTCTTGAGGGATCGATTTCCATGGAGTGAAAATTTTCTTGGGAAAATCATGAAAAAAGCAGATGATGACATGATGCAGATGATTTGAAATGAATGAATGCACTTTGAGAAGATTTTTCTGAGAAATTTGTTGGGAAATGTGTATTAAGCCAAAGTAAATCCTTCACATATTCTGACTGTGGTCATGAATATGTTCAGGGTTTATTTGAGTTAATTCACAATATTTTGAAAACATTGGAAATATGATGTGCATTTTTTTTAAGATAGCCTAAGAGTGTAGGCTCAGTGTGACTAGTAGAAAGATGATGGATCTGGGTCTCGTCCATATTCCGACTAGGGCCGTAAATATGGACTCCACCGAGTTCATCAACTCCTTAAGAGTTGGTGCATGTGTCATTCGTGTACATCCATAGTGCTTTTGAAATACAATGCATGAATCACATAATCAGGATATTGCATAAATTCAAACTATATGATATGCATCTTAATCTAAGCGGAAAAGTAAATTTCTTATTCCAAAGTTACATTATTACATCACTAAATAAAATGAAAGAAAGAAATTGCTGATTCCAGCTCATTCCTTTGAATATCCCTGCCAAGCTTAAAATGGGATTAGTATAGACCTGTAGGTTTTTCCAGAGTATTCCGATAATATCCAAGAATTATCAGATTTATCCAGATATAAACCTAATCTCATATCTCCTTGCTATAAATATAATTAAAATAATATGGATGCAAGAAAATATGAAAATAAGAATTTTGACATTTTGAGATCATGGTGAAATAGACTAAAATACTCCTATAAAATGATGACTTTGAAACAAATATATATATATATATATATATATATATATATATATATATATATATATTTTTATATTTATATTTATATTTATATTTATATTTATATTTATATTTATATATATTTATTTATTCAAGTAGGGATAAATAAGGATAAAACGATCATGAGGTCCTATGGAATGATGTCATACATGATAAGGTCTTAGAATCATAAAGATTTCTAAAATCAAAACTGATAAAATGCTAATCCATCACCAGAATTCATGAAATTTAAGGGAGCTTCGTTAATGAACAAAGCAACATATTTTGCTTTGACAGATTTAACATTCAAACAACCATTGTAAAAGCATAAATTTGAAAATAAAAGGCTTAATTCAAATAGACATGAGTAAGCAACAGAAGTATCAGTTTTCCTAAAATTATTAGAAAAGTATTAAATCTTTCAAAAAAATGGGAAATATCAGCACCATACAACAGACATCAAAACAGCTAGATTCCCCTTTTGCGGACCCAGTAACAGACCTACAGATCCGGGGCTAAGGTTAACCCAAATCAGTCAATGGCCTCATAAATTTGTAATAGGCTCTGCGATAGGGTTTATGCAAACAGCAGCAGGGAAGGATACTAACTTATGTCAGAAATATCTGATGAAATCATTTTGATAAATAGACTTATCTGTGGAAATACTGCCTTTTATAGGTTCTAAATTACATTTTTTTTATGGGAGAAATCAGGAACTTTCAATATGATGACACTAAGCTAATACTAAAAAAAAAAGACTAAAGCACACGAATGAAAAAAGAAGAGAACTTATGGGATTTAAGAACAAACAGAAATGCAACACAAAAAAAATAATCTAATAACAAATACAGAAATAACATAAGAGATATGATGTTCTATTAAAGTGGGCATTGGAATGAGAGGTTCGGTCCATGAAAAGGATGAACCATCTCATCTAGTTAGTCTGATTATGAAAGCCCTCAAATTGTCTCCCTTGAAGTCATTTGTGATGCTAAGATCTGGACTTCTAATGAACCTTCTCAACACTGTCGTTCCTTCCAGTCGATGGCAACAAGATTTGAATTAATAAACATGAACAAAGGGGTAAAATAATATAAAATCACATTACCTTGGGGTCTTCTATGCCAATTGAATCTGTAAATGAAAATCCCAGGGACTGGTTCCTTTGTGCAGGGCTGCGGAAATAGGAAGAAGGAAAAATGGGTAGGTAGCTATAACGTTTGGGAAAACAGTGGTGATAATGAAGGAACTGGTTTCTGAGTTTCGACTGGGAATCTCTGGCACTGATTGGAACCGTAACCAGCAATCAAAGGGATTGCTTCTCTTCTGCCTGGCTGAGGGAAACAGGAAGAAGGCCCTTATCACACGTACAACAAAGAGGATCAAAGCTTAGGGTCGTGAATCAGAGGATCTGATACTTCCTGATATATTATCGTTGTCAGTTGTGTGTTCCTATGCTGCTCCTTGTAGGCTTCGTTAGAGGAAAATGGCAGAGGAAACAAATGACAGCCAAAAACAGGGTTGTCCGGTGGGCAGAGAAGAAAAGGGGCAATAAAGAAGAATTTTGGAGACAGGGCAAAAAAATCAGCTCCCTTTTCGCAAAATCGCTGGAGTTCTTCCCTCTTTCTGTTGGAAGAGGATGGGATTAGCAAACCGTGAGAAGAGAGTCGATCCCCCCTGAATGTTTCATTGAGAGAGGATGGAAGCCGGCAACTGTGAGGGGAGCAAGGACTAATGGAGAGAGAGCAGAAGGATTCCAGAAATAGGGGGAAGTGGGAGATAGGGCCAGCCTTCTGCTAGAAGAGGGGAAAAGAGGCAATGAGGGAAACTCCATAGATCCCTCAAAAAAATGAACCCCCAGCTTTTTAATAGCCAGCTCATCTGCTTTTTTCCCCCCAAATCTGAGAATTTCCTCCCCTTTTAGCCGAATTCTAATAATCTTTTAAAACAAACTTTTGAAATATTTTGAACAAAACTCGCCGTTTTGAGAGGGGACAGCTCCTTCTCTTAAGAGGACCTTTTGAAAACTTAGGTAAAATGGGATTTTGGGTAGGGTTTCTAGGTGGCTCCATTTAGGGCTGAAAAGTAATAAAAAAAACAAAAAAAGTGATAAATTTTGTTTTTCCCCTTTTTTTTTAAGGTGGTGCCACCTCAACTGACTTTGAAAACCTTTTGAAGTATATATGAAAAGGATTGTTTTTCTTGGCAAAGAGTCTTAGTGGGGGTGCCACCTACGTGGGCCCACTAATTATTTTATTAAAAATTAAATCCAATGAAAGAGTTTTATAAATCGGTGCCACTTCCGGATGGGCACCGTTTTGAAAATAAGAGAAATATTTAAAAATTTGAGTGTGACACCACCTCGAGGCGGGTCCCACGTCACTTATTTAAAATAAGAGCCAAGTGAACTTTTTTTGGAATTTTCATAATAGTAGGCTAGTTTTAGAAAACACAAAGCAAAATTTGGCTTGATTTCAAAACTTAGAAGAAACTGGTCCTTCAGGGCAAAATTTTGAAAGATGTAGAGAAATTCGGAGCCCTTTTGTAAAAGTTTGAAATAATGTCTTATGAATTTGAAATTGTGTCCTCCTCTTTTGAACTGACGAAATCTTGAAAATCAATGTCCAAAACTATCCAGATCGTTTTCTTGAGAAAACTTTTGTAATTCGGAGTCCTGGGGGTAAAATGGAAAGAATTTGGCAATTTTAAAAAGTCAGGAGTTTGAAATCAATTTTGAAATATTTAAAACTTGAATCTGGATTGACATTTTTGAAAATCAGGAGTTCTGGATCTCAAAATGACATGTTGTTGATGTGAAATGATATGAAATGCTCATGCGATGTTATGCAAAGACATGTTTCCTGAAATGCCGCTCTGAATTCAAAATTGGAATTCTAGCTTCTTGTTGAGAATAAGATTTTGAAATTTTGCAGTTTGAAGTTATTTCTGAGTCCAAATGGAGAAATTTTGAGACTTAGGAATAAAATTTTGGACTTTCTACTAGGTTCAATCGCAGAAAATGACCATTTTGCCCTTCATTGATTCTGGGGAACTGAAATGTGATGATTGGTAGAGATGTCAGGGAGGTGAGTGAAAATTTGGGGTGTTTACAAATGCCCTTCTTTGCTACTAAGCCGGCTTATGGTCGAGCTTAGTGGCAAAGAAAATACACCAAATTTGGGCTATATAAAATGCCCCAGTTAGAAGGATCTGACTGGGTATGAAGAAATTAGCCTGAGGAAGGTGGTAGATATGAAATGGAGAATAAAGAGAAAAGATTTGTTCTGGTGAGAGTGAAGTTCAGGTTTTTGCCCTTCACCTGGATGGGACAGAAAATGCTTCGTATGGAGCGAAGCTCAGGTTTAACCCTTAACCTGATTGGGGAATGAAATATCTCATTGAAATGAGATTCAGGTTTGTACCCTTAACTTGATCGGGTGGGAAATGAAATACCTCATTGAATGAGGCTCAGGTTTGTACCATTATCCTGATTGGGCAGAAAATGGAATACCTCATCAAAGGAGGCTCAGGTTTGTACCCTTATCCTGATCGGGCGTAAAATGGAATACCTCATCAAATGAGGCTCAGGTTTGTACCCTTAACCTGATCAGACGGAAAATGAAATACCTCATCAAAGGAGGCTCAGGTTTGTACCCTTATCCTGATTGGGCGGAAAATGGAATACCTCATCAAAAGAGGCTCAGGTTTGTACCCTTATCCTGATTGGGTGGAAAATGAATACCTCATCAAAGGAGGCTCAGGTTTGTACCCTTATCCTGATTGGGCGGAAAATGGAATACCTTATCAAAGGAGGCTCAGGTTTGTACCCTTATCCTGATTGGGTGGAAAATGAATACCTCATCAAAGAAGGCTCAGGTTTGTACCCTTATCCTGATTGGGTGGAAAATGAATGGCATCCTTAAAGGAAGAGACCATGATAGAACCTTCAGATTTTGCACAATAAATCCGACAGGGGTTTTGCAAAAGGAAGGAAAATGGGGTCCCTAAAGCTTGAAAAGGGGTTGATTTTGGGCGTCTCATTGCTGAGACTAAATAGCTTTTGAAATTGCCTTTTGCGAGAGAATGATCAGCGATTCGACCTCGAACCGAAATGGGACTGTCTATGGTAGGACAGTGGGGACACAGGCAAGTGTGCGAATCTGAGAGCTCACGCTCTCAAAGAAGTAAAGGAATCAAGTCCTTAAGAGGGATTTAAAATTGGTGTCAGGATATATCAAAAACAGACATCAAGTTCTCACTTCACGTCAGGATAGCTAGAAAATATCGTCAAATGTTGAAAATTTTGTTGTTGATTCAAAATATTTGAAAAGGATATGCATTGTTGCAAAATATTCTTTCTTTTCTACCTGAAGCATTACCTCCAAACAAGGTTTACTTCGTAGAATCGAGATTGGAATCCAAATTACTTGCCATTGACTTTTTTCAAGGAAGCTATCAATTTCCTTGACATGAATAGGAAAGAGAATTTGATATTATGAAAGCAATTGATGATAGCATTTCACAAATTTAAAGAAGATTCTTGATAGATTTGGCAGTTTGATATCCTGGGAGCTTCTCTCATGATAATATTTCTGCACTCTTTTGGCTCTCTTGGGTTTCGGTTATATTCTTCTTCATTTTGGAGATGTCTTGACTTTTTCTCTCTTTCTTTTTCCTCTCTTGCTCTCTTTTTGGGAAGGGTACGTCACAAACTCCTTCAACTTGGAGATGTTCTGATCCTTCTTCAACGATGTTGGCTCATGGGTTAGAGATTTTTGGGTGATAACTGGAATTAAATATCTTTTAGGGATTGTCAGGAGATTCATCGCATTTGCCTTCATCTCGACAGCGCTTTGGACTTTCTTTGGAAGGATCCGTCACAAACTCCGTCATCTTGGAGATGTTTCAAATCTTCTTTGGCCCCGGGGGTCTACTCGCTTAATTCGCCTTCATCTTGACGACAATTGAGAGATCCCTTTTGCGGATATTTAATTACAACTTAGGTGATTTTGCGGAGACAGGGCTTGGATGAATTCTCTCTTTTCTAGCGCTCAGGATATTTCCACTGCCTCATTTTTTTGCAAGAATAGTCTTTAAAGATGTGCCATAACTGTGATCATTATCCATCATCTATGGCTTTGCAATAACATTGAATTTTCTTTTGCTGGCCATATCGAGGATTTATCCTTCATCCTTTTGGATGGCCAATAAAAAGAATTTGAATTTTGAATTTCTTTTCGCAAAAGCTTCATTCTTTTGGAAGTAATCTTGAAGGTAAACTGAGGTAAAGATTTCTTGTAATAAAGATTCTGAAATCAACAAATAATTTGATTGACAAATTGACAAAGTTTTGTTGAAATCCTGGGTGAAAGAGAGCGTTTGAGGTCTGGCCCAATACATCCGTGACGAAAATTCTCCTCTCTTTTTCTCCAAAAAAAAGGACTCAGGCTTAACCCTTACCTGAATGGGAAATGGGAAGAATTTCTTTCTTCCCTGAAGATGAGGTGTTTGCAAAACAAACTTTCGAAGAGAAATTAAGCTTTCGTCAAAGCTCCCTAATATTAGGCTTCTCTTATGGAAAGGGGGCCGATAATAGTGAGGTCAGAAAATTGGGTCATGAAAGGAATGAGTCCATCACACTCTCCCTGAAAAGAGGGTCCCTCATGACGAAAATGGCCTAGTAGAAAATTGGGGGGTCACAAGAAAAGCGAGTCTACGTCGAGTCTCTCCCTTTAAAAGGGTTCCTTGTGTGAAATTGGAAATTGTTTTGCAAACGGTTCACAAAGACGCGAGTCCCTTCAAACTCTCCCTGAAAAGGGGCTAAGTGAACGAATTGGATAGCATGCGAAAAGAACGAGCTCCCTCGAAATCTCCCTAAAAAGGGTCTCTCACAAGAGAAAGTGATTGAAATTGGATGTTGAAATTGATTGACCAAAGGTCGAAATTGGAAATTGGAAGATTGATTATTTGGAAATTGGATGACCCGGAGGTCGAAATTGGATGACCTAATGGTCGAAATTGGGAATTGGTTGACCAAACGGTCGAAATTGTGTGGCCCAAAAAATGAGAATTGAGTGACCCGAAGGTCGAAATTGGGTGACCTAGTGGTCAAAATTGGAAGTTGATGACCTAAAGGTCGAAATTGGCAATTTGAGTGACCCGAAGGTCGAATGTTTGAAATTGGATGACCTAGAGGTCAAAATTGGATGACCCAATGGTCGAAATTAGAAATTGAGTGACCTGACGATCGAAATTAGAAATTGAGTGACCTGACAGTCAAAATTGAGAATTTGGAATTTCCAATTGAGAATTTGGAATTTCCAATTGAGAATTGGAATTTGAAATTGAAAATTGGGTGACCCAGGGCTTAAAATAGGGAATTGACTGATCTGAAGATTTGAATTGAAAATTGATGGGCAAAATATCAAATTTAAGCAATTGGCTGACCCTGAGGATTGACATAACTTGGATCAATGCAGGAGAATAAATGGCTCGAGTCAGAACTCGAATAAAGTAGAGAGATCACGAGTCGAAACTCGGATCAACAAAGGATGATGAGTTAGGATCAGAGCTCGAATAAATAAAGAGATCTCGAGTCAGAACCCGGATCAACAAAAGAAAATAAAGTGCTCAAATTAGAGCTTGAATAAGTAAAGAGATCTCGAGTCGGAACTCGGATCAACAAAAGAAAATAAAGAGCTCGAGTCAGGGCTCGAATAAATAAAGAGATCTCGAGTCAGAACCCGGATCAACAAAAGAAAATGAAGAGCTCGAATCAGAGCTTGAATAAGATAGAGAGATCTCGAGTCGGAACTCGGATCAACAAAAGAAAATGAATAGCTTGAATAAGATAGAGAGATCTCAAGTTGGAACTCGGATCAACAAAGGAAAATGATTTAAGGGAAAACCCGAGTCGGAACTCGGTTCTTCAAAAGAAAAAGTAATTTAAAGGAAAACCTGAGTCGGAACTCAGATCTTCAAAAGAAAAAAAATGATTTGAAGGAAAACCTGAGTCGGAACTCGGTTTTTCAAAGGAAGATAATTTGAATAAAAACCCGAGTTGGAACTCGGTTTTCAAAGACCGACTTAAAAGTTGGATTTTAAAAATGTACCAGTTTGAGTGTTAGGTTTTGGTTCAGTATTGGTGATTATCTTTCAACTTTGAATCATTAGAAATTGTTATGAGACTGTTTGTTGAAATCCCAATATTGACCAGATTGTTGTTAATGCAGTTGAATGCAAATGAATGTGAATTGATGCACATGCATGCACAAGTGTGTAAAATGAGAGATTTGCTTATCCTGTCTGCATACAGAACAAAATTTTTTAAAATGCCCCAATATAACTCGGAAAGAAAGTTTGGTCATTATTGGAAGGAAATAGGAAGATTACAAAGGAAGAATAGATGCTTCAAGTATAGAATTTTTTCAAGTGTCGAGCATTAATGGGATCTGGTAATTCCACCCCATCGACGTTGATGAGCCGATATGAGTTGCGGGGTAATGCTTCTTTGACAACATAGGGACCTTCCCAATTTGGTGACCATTTGTCGCCAAGATGATGTTTAAGATAAGTTGTGGATCGAAGTACTAAATCATTGACTTTGAATCTTCTTTCAAAGACAGACTTCGCATATTGCATGGCTACTCTCTGGCGATAGGATTGAGCATGCTTTGCTGCTTTTAGCCTTCTCTCGTCGAGTAAGTCTAGTTGTACCAGTCGTTGCTGCTAGTATTGATCAAGAAGTAATTCTAGCAGTGATGCAAATTTCAAAGCAGGCTTCTGAACATGTAGCAGCAATACTACTTCTGTTCCATAGACCAATTCTGATGGAGTAGCATTCGCTGGTATACGAATGGTGGTCTGGTAGGCCTATAGTGCATCGTGGATCTTCTCATGCCAGTCGCAGTCTATTTCCACAGTTCGCTCCAAGATATGAATTAAGATCTTGTTGGTGACCTCTGCCTGACCATTCCCTTAAGGATAATATGGAGCGGAAAAATGATGATAGATTTTGAACTTTGAGCAGAATGTCTTCATCTTTTTATTCTTGAAGTGACTGCCATTATCGGACACGATGTCATGTGGGATGCCGAAACGGCAAAGGATGCTCTTGTGGATGAAAGAGACCATGTGTCGGCCTTTTATTGTGCGAAGAGTGATAGCTTCTACCCACTTGGTGAAATATTTTGTTGCAACTAGGAAGTATTTGTGTCCATTTGAAGCAGAAGGAGTGATGAGACCTACGACATCGAAGGCCCACATAGAGAATGGCCATGAAGAAGCAACGGATTGCAAATAAGTTGTCGGAGCATAAATAGAAGGTTTGTGTATCTGACATTGCACACACTTCTTCACATAATGATAACAGTCTTGCTGCATAGTCTTCCAATAGTAACCTGCTCTAATGATCTGCTTGACAAGGGTTTGGTAGCCGACTTGACCACCACAAATGCCTTCGTGTGCTTCTCGCACGACTTCTTTGGCTTTGTTTTTGTCTAAGCATCTGGAATACTCTGCACTGAATCCACGACGATAAAGGACATTGGCCAGAATGAAATATTGGGTAGACATACGTTGGATTGCTCGTTGCTCTTTCTTTGAGAGTTCTGGAGCAAATTCACCGGTTTCTATGAAAGTTTTGATATTGTAATACCAAGGCTTCTTCTTTTGCTCAGCTTGGTTTACTTGTTCTGTTGGAAGGAAGGCAGGTTGGTCAAGTCTGCCAATTTCGAAGGAGCGATAAGATTCTCCATTCTTGAATGCCATGATAGAGCCTAAACTGGCTAGGCTATCAGCCACTTGATTGAAATCTCTCTTGATATGGAAAAGTTGAAATTCTTCAAATTTGCTGACAAGGGCTGAAACGATTTTCTGATAAGGAAATAGCTTCTGATCTTTCACTTGCTATTCGGCTCGGACTTGATTAACGACGAGTAATGAGTCCCCGAAGGCATGCACACTTTTAACGTTGAAGTCTAGTAGGATCTTTAGACCTTGAATCAGGGCTTCGTACTCAGCCATATTATGGGTGCATTGAAAATCTAACTTGAGAGAAAATGGAATCATCTCCTTCTCTGGAGTGATTAATAAGATTCTGATGCCTATTCCGGCCATATTTTTGGAACCGTTGAAAAATAAATTCCAGACTGAGTATTGTTGGATATTGCATATTTGCTCGTCTGGGAAATCATCTTCGGCTTTCACCTCTTCTGGCAGAGGAAAATCTGCCAATTGATCTGCGATTGCTGGACCTTTTATTGATTGCTGCGAGACATATTCTAGGTCGTACTGCATCAGTAAGACTTGCCATTTGGCGACTCGTTCGCTGAGGAAGGGTTGCTCCAAGATGTATTTGAGAGGATTGAGTTTAGACGAGATTTTGACTTCAGATGCCAGCAGGTAGTGTCTTAGCTTCTGACACATCCACACCAGAGCTAGGCAGGTCTTCTTTATGTGAGAGTATTTATTTTCATAGTCTATGAAAGTCTTACTCACATAATAAATGGCATGCTCTATCAAGCTGCCTTCTTTGTATTGTGCCAACGAATCCGCCGCATGCGACTTGATTGACTGAGATGTATAACAAAAGGGGTTTTCCCAATTCTGGCGGTTTCAGGATAGGAGGATTGAGAAGATACTTCTTGATCCGATCAAACGATTGCTGACACTCTGGTCCCCATTTGAACTTCACTCCTTTTCTGAGCAAGTGATTGAAAGGCTTGCATCTCATTGCCAAGTTGGAAATAAATCGCTGAATTGATTGCATGTGTCCCTGAAGGCTATGTGGTTCTTTGAGATTCTTCGGGGGCGGCATATCAATGATAACCTTTTCTTTGGCTGGGTCAACTTCAATTCCTTTTTTGCTGACCATAAAACCCAACAATTTGCCTGATTCGACTCCAAAGACACACTTTTGCGGTTTAAGCCTTAACTTGTAAAGAATGAGTCGCTTAAACACTTGGTCAAGAGCTTCAAGGTGATCTTTTTCCTCTTTAGATTTTACGAGGATATCATCAACATACGCATCCATGATTTTGCGCATTTGATCATGAAAGGTAACGGTCATTGCCCAAAAGGCATAACTGTATAGCAGAAGGTGCCCCAGAACGTAGTGAAGGAAGTTTTGGATTGGTCACGGGCGGCCAACTTAATCTGATTGTAGCCGAAATATCCATTCATGAAAGAGAACATAGCATGTCATGTCGTGCTGTCGACTAGAAGATCGATGCTTGGGAGTGGATAGTCATTCTTCGGAGTTGCCTTATTGAGGTCTCTGGAGTCTATGAAAATCCTCACTTTGCCACTTTTCTTTGGAACAACGACGATATTGGCTAACCAATCTGGGTAGTCAATAGTTTGAATAAATCCTGCTTTGAGCAAATCTTCAAGTCCTTCTTTGACTTGTTGTTCTATTCAGGGATCCATTTTTCTCAATTTCTGTTTAACTGGCTTAGCATCTGGCTTCAAGACGAGACGGTGTTCGACCAATTTGGGATCTAAGCCCGACATATCTTCATATGTCCATGCGAACACTTCTTCATGTTGCTTGAGGAAATTTGTAAGTCTTTTCTTTTCTTTCGGACTCAGACTGGTTCCGATCTGGAGAATTTTGGGATCTTCCTCTGAACCGATATTGACATCTTTAGTCGGATCTTCTACTAGAGGAGATGGTTCGTCCTGCTTCTGAACTGCGGCGAACTCTAGTAATTCCTAAAGAGACTGATCATATTCTGCATAATCATCTGACCACTTTGCAATCTTGTCATCTTCAGTGCTTGCTTTGACTCTGTGAATTGCTGCCGACTTCTGAAAAAGCCTTGGGATTGAGAACGAGCTTCTTGATTGTCCGAGAAGACATTCTGAAATTTTGGATAAGAAATTGGATTCAGATAAAATCGCCTGTCATAAGTTAAGCAATCTTTTGAAGAGAATTATGCATAAATTGACATTAAAATTATAAAATGAATAGATAGACGGAAAGGAGACAGATGGCATCCAGATAGACAAAGAAACTTGAAATTTTATTGATTTTGAATTGATCAAAGATATTGATAAAATGAGACATTTATTTTGAAAAGAATAGAAAGAAAATAACAAATGGACTTCATTGTGCCCCTTTGACAAAAACAGTCTTCTTTGTTGAGCTTCCATCGGAGAACCCCAGTCCTGCTCTGTGGGGACGATGCTTCTGGATCACTGGCTCGATGCGGCCATCTTCATTTTTGTTGAGTCCTTTGAAAGGTTGATAATCGTGCTTCAGGAGTAAATCAAATCCCTTTCTTGCCTTCATGAATTATGGAAACAACGGATGATCTTTAATAGTGTTGTAGTTGATCCGACCTCCAACCTAGAAGAATTGAGGACCTCTCCATCAGGTCATGGCTACAGTGTGCAGAGATAGTTTTGAGGATGCCCGGAGTATTTCTCGATTTTCTCCGAGACTGATTTCTTCACTCTCCCTGATGCTGGGGATATCCACCATGAATGATGGTTGAGGGATCATGGGCTATGGGAGACTTTCTTCTAGGTCTTCTCCCAGTACTGTTGTAATCATTCCACCTTTTGACCATTTCACGCATTGATGAAGGGTGGAAGGCACTGCATTTGCATTGTGGATCCATATTCTTCCGAGCAGCAGATTGTAGGTGGGTGGCACATTGACCACATGGAAAAGTACTGAGTGCACCGAGTAGTTGATGAACACCTATAGAAATATCTTGCCCTTGGCCATTTGACCATGGTTGTCAAATCCGTAGATAGTGATAGGATCCAGAATGTATTCTTTATCCTTGATCCCTAATGCTTTTGTTATCATCTCAGGACATATGTTGAGGTTGCTGCCTCCATCAACTAGCACATGTGGTATCGTCATTCCTCTCACTCGAACAACGATGTACAGAGCATTATTATGAAAGGAATGAGGCTTTGGAAGGTCCTCATCTGAGAAGGTGATTGGCACGTTGGTCATGGCGGAGTTCACTATTTGTGCCATGTCTTCAGAAGTGGTACTGGGTTTGACTTTGATTTTTCTGAGCAAATCATCCAGTACTTGTTGGTGCTTGCAGGAATTCTTGGCTAAGTCCAAAATTGAAACATTGGACAGAGCAGTTAGAGGCTTCTGAGTTGAAGTTTCTCCCTTTTTTGTAAGGGATTTGAGAAAATGCTTTGGGAACCATAGAATTTTACTGGCTGTTGTAGGAAAAATTTCGGCTGGTTCTGCTGATACTTTTAGCTTATCAAAAGCTGAAATTATGTTCACCTTCTTGGTGGCCGATGTTGTTTGTCGTAGCACTGAAACCTGGTGTTGAACTCTAAGATCTTTTACAGAACATGGCTTGATGTGTTCGTGAGGCAGGAATGGCTGTGCAGACACTACCGCCGTGGTGTGTGAAGGAAAGGGCTGTTTTAGAATATCCATTTTTTCTTCTTCTTCTCCTTCCACTAAAAGATTTTTATCAATAAGATCTTGCACGATGTTTTTGAGAACAAAGCAGTTCTCAGTGTTGTGTCCCACTGTCCTGTGAAACTTGCAAAACTGATCTTTCCATTTTCCCATGGGCACAGGGGGATCAACCAGTCTTGGCAACTTGACCATCTCTTTTGACAGCATATACTCGAGCACATCTTTGAGTGATTGGTCTAAAGGTGTGAACTTTTGATCATAGCTCCACCCTTCATGTTTGGTTTTCTCACGCAGTTTCGACCCTTGATCCTGCTGAGGAGGCTTGTTGTATTGAGGAACAGGCTTTCCTTTCTGATCCCCTTTGTTGTTTACATTGCCTGCACCGTAGCAATAATCTTTCTTATGCCCTTTATACTGATTTCGGCTATTGTTGTTGTTGGCAGAGAAGGTGAAGTGAGCTTTCTTCTTCTGCTCACCTTGAGGGTTGTTTTTGGAAAAAGTGAAGCCTTCATAGACTCTATTCTCCACACTCATTTCGAGCCATTCGGCTCTCTCGGTCAGCTCAATAAAGGTACGGGATGGTGCAGTAGAGATTAATCCTCTTAATGGTTGTGAGAAATTGTTGAGGATCAGTGACAGGGCGTGCCTTTCTGAAATAGGATCTCTAATTTTGTTACAGGATGACCTCCATCTGTGAATAAAGTCCCGCGCCTTTTCATTCTCATTCTGCCTTAGATTGCAGAGATGACTTAGTGTAGGAAGCGCCTCTGTGTTAAACAAGAAGCGTTCAATAAACAGGTTTAGCACTTTGTCGAACTCCTTGAGCTCGATAGAGTTGATATGCTCAGCATACCACTTAGCTGCAACTCCTTCCAAGCTACGGAGGAAACATAGAAATAGTGCTCGGTTGTCCCTCTTGAACCTCAAGCACTCAGCAAAGAAAGTGGCAAGATGAGCTTTTGGGTTGCCAGAACCGTCGAACTTGATGAATTTACGGGGAAGGTTCTCTAGATCATCGTCCCCTTCTAGGCCATCATAGAAGTCTTCGTTGGTGAAGACTTTCTTGCCCTTGTCGCGGACTTGGAGATCCTTGACAACTCTAGCCATTTCTCTGAATTATGCTTGCAGAGGCACTTCTGTGACCTGACTCTTTGATTTGCGGCTTTTTCTTTGTTCTTAGCTCTGCCTCTGAAATGTCGGAGGCACTTCATATTCTTCATCTGTATCTTCAATTGAGTCTATTTCGTCTAAGATCTCTTCCGGTTGAACTTGCTTTTTGGAAGTCTTCTTATCCCTGTGACTATGGAACTTCTCTCTGAATGGATTTCTTTTTGAGCTGGTCCCGGGCTGCTCATTCATCATCTTATTCATCATTTTTTGGAACATGGCATACATTTGCGGGTCTATGCCATCATCCTCTTGTTGCGGCTCTTGACTCCTCTCGGATCGGGGGGAGCCCATCTCTTCTTCTGAGGCTGACAAGTACTGAGATGTCGTTGTTCTTTTGCCTGATCTCGTCCAAACCATCAAATGTTATAGATGCTCTCTGCAGGGCAAAGACCTAATTAGATTCTGAAGGAATTGGCTTTTGGAAGAAATATTTATTGAAAAAATGGCATATAATTTGAAAAAGATATCCATTACTAGGGACTGAGTCGTCGCGGGAATCACGACAATTGTGTTGTCATTCGCAAGAGAAATAAACAATGAAAATATGCCTTGTTACCTAGGCGAGGTCGTCAAACTACAATAGAGAGAGAAAATTTTATTGGAATGAGAAAATTGAACTTTTATTGATTTTGACAAAGAGATGGAGGACAAACAATTTGCCACCATTCACGATAGTCGGCAGACACTCTAGGACCTGGAAAGATTTTAAGAGAAACAAAGGAATCCTAGCCGTAGCGGGCGGAATGATATGCCCCGGACCATTGTGCGGAAGTGAGATCAAATTCTGTCATAGCTCCTGATAGTAGTTTGGCTTCAATGTACTGCTGCCTCTGGGAGAACTGCTGAACACACCGCTCCGGTTGGTAGTAAGTGCAAAAGAATGGTCCCAACAATTTGAACCGCTTGCCATAAGCGTATGTATATCTGGGAGAAGACAATTGTCGATCAAAATAGTCCCAAACAATGTCATCTTCTTGAATGTTGTTGATCATGGACCGGTACTGTGCCACTGGAAGGAGTTCTTGTCCATTGTATCTGAAAGAGTTTGCTCGGGCGAGAACATGTTGGAAGAACCAGGATTGAAGTGCGTAGATGCAACCTTCAACTAAGATGGATTCTCCAAGTGAGAAACGAGTCAAACCCCGATACAGGAAAGCAAGCGCTGCCATGGCTATGGAGAGACGGTTGGTTTGTTGACTTCCCCATCTTCTCATAAGCTGGATTATTCTGATGTCCATGTAGTTTTGTCCATCTGGAAAGAGGGCTAATCCTACAGTGCACAGAACCATTGCATTCTGAATCCTTTTTTTAGCTATCCTTGATAGCGAACTGACTTCAACAAAGGTCCTATACTGGCGGTACAATTTGAGCAGGTTGACATATTCATTTCCGTCCAACTGGATCAGGGGCAAAGATCGGCGGCCTGTCATACAAGCTAAGGAGTCTCAGGGGTCCAAACTATTGACATTGATAAGGAATTGATGTTCTAATGGATCTCCTGGTTGACCGGCTGGTTCTGGTAATCCCATGATTTCTGAAAATTCATCCATTAAAACGGTCATATCTCCCCATGGGAACCAGAATGTACATGTCTGTGGATTCCATCGTTCTGCCATTGCATGGATCAGGTTGCCATTGATGGTCTGCTTTCCAACTGCTGACGTCAATTCTAATCTGCACTCGCTTAAATGGTCTGGGAACATTCGGGAAAAGCTTTTGAGCCAAGAATAGTACCACCGGGGAATGAAAGTTCCGATGCTAAGGGCTCGATGTTCAGAACGACCTTGTCGCTCCTTGTAGGAGATGTGACATTCAGGAAAGATAGAATCGACTTGACTGGATGCCATCGAACTGAAAATAGAGAAAGACTCAGAATGAGACTTAGGAAATTGTAGGAAATTTTGAAAAATTTTGCAGGCAGGATATAAAATACAGCTGGAAAATTCGAGATCCAGTAGAAAGGTAGAATGGAAAATCACCTGGAGTTTTGAAAGAAATGGGATATTTGAGAAAAGTCATCCAAGGTTTGAGAAAATAAAGGGAAAAGATGAGAATATGAATATTTGAAAATAATTTTGGGGAAAATATGGGAGGAATAAAGGTAACATACAATCAATCACATCCTGTACAAATATTTAAGCACATACAGCACTCCCTAAAAGGCTGACTCTAGATGCATCATTTTAAAAACAGTTGTAGGACCCTAATCCCAACTCTAAGTTCAGATCATCTTTATCCAATCCAGTTATGCCGATATACTCGAACCGAAATTCGAGGTACGTGGCATATAATCTCAACTCCGGTTCTAAGGTAAGGTTTTCCAACATCCTTGAGCGCCTACCGATATACTTCAAATTGTGGCCCGTTGTACGTGGTAGGGGGGTGTTAATCCAAATAATTGGCCCAGTTGTGAGGCTCTGTCCCGAACTAAGGTTCTGAAAGAGAGCCCAGCAACATGAAGACCGGGTAATGATAGGTAAGGGAGGTTTGAAAAAATGATCACATGCAAGAAATAGAGGACTCTGAATCCTAGAGAGATAGATTTTGAAAATCCTTAAAGAACCATACATTGTTTGCATTCAGATCCAAAATTGAGGAGAGTTATATTTAGACCTAAGTCTATGTGAACATGAAAATATCTCCTCAATCTGGTCCTACCAAACCATGCCTAAGCTATATGCAGTCAATGTCAGCTAAGTCATAATCTAGGCTCCTAGGTTCGCATGATATCGAAAGCAAAAGAACTGACATTTCTGGAACACAGTTTCGATAATTGAACTAAGTCAAGCACACTTTCGATCAGACAAGGGCAGGTCCCATCACGGTCGTCAAACCTATTATCGTCGCAAATTTTTTCATCTTCCCTTCCCTTGCGGGAGAGAAAGAGGAAAACGATTTCGTGAGTCAAACTTGACTGGATTTTAGAAATTGTTTTTTTTTTAATACTCGCCTCCATTTTGAAAATTGCGAGAAAATCCATGGGATGGGGTTCGACCTGTCGGTACGAGGTTCGACCGTTCCTGCCGCCTTTAACAGAGGTAATCGAACCAAGCACTAAAATTGTTCTTGACTAAGCGAAATTATCGAAATTATGTTCTATCCTAAATGCACAGGGAATTCAGGCATGTGCTATGAGGTTTTGTAAATTGCAAGTTGAAAAAACATGATGTATGCTTAGAAAATATTTGGAGTTGAAAAGCATTTCTCAGAAAAAAGGTGGAAATCAACCTCTTAGGAAACTCAGATGAAAGAATTGGGAATCACCAGAAAGTTTATGAAGTTTTGGGGAAATTGTGAATGGATGATAGTCTTGGGAAAATGGAGAATTGAGAAAAGATGAATATTTGAAAAATAATATTTATCAGGAAAACTCTGACTTTGAAAATTTTCTTAGGAAAATGATTGAAATTCATTGGAAAACCCTTTAGAGAAGGAAATTCAAAACTTGGGAAACTGAAATCATGAGAATATTGTCTTTGCAGTATCTGGAAATCGATTTTTTTGATTCTTGAGAAAGATGAGAAATTCTCTTTTGAAAAGAATCTTAAGAAAATAACTTTTTCAGGGAAAAACATGGGAAAAACTTGACTTGAGAAATCCAACTTCGGGAATCTTCATAGTTTCTTGAGGGATCGATTTCCATGGAGTGAAAATTTTCTTGGGAAAATCATGAGAAAAGCAGATGATGCCATGATGAAGATGATTTGAAATGAATGAATGCACTTTGAGAAGATTTTTCTGAGAAATTTGTTGGAAAAATGTGTATTAAGCCAAAGTAAATCCTTCACAATATTTTGAAAACATTGGAAATATGATGTGCATTTTTTTTTAAGATAGCCTAAGAGTGTAGGCTCAGTGTGACTAGTAGAAAGATGATGGATCTGGGTCTCGTCCATATTCCGACTAGGGCCGTAAATATGGACTCCACCGAGTTCATCAACTCCTTAAGAGTTGGTGCATGTGTCATTCGTGTACATCCATAGTGCTTTTGAAATACAGTGCATGAATCACATAATCAGGATATTGCATAAATTCAAACTATATGATATGCATCTTAATCTAAGCGGAAAAGTAAATTTCTTATTCCAATGTTACATTATTACATCACTAAATAAAATGAAAGAAAGAAATTGCAGATTCCAGCTCATTCCTTTGAATATCCCTACCAAGCTTAAAATGGGATTAGTATAGACCTCTAGGTTTTTCCAGAGTATTCCGATAATATTCAGGAATTATCAGATTTATCCAGATATAAACCTAATCTCATATCTCCTTGCTATAAATATAATTAAAATAATATGGATGCAAGAAAATATGAAAATAAGAATTTTGACATTTTGAGATCATGGTGAAATCGACTAAAATACTCCTATAAAATGATGACTTTGAAACAAATATATATATATATATATATATATATATATATATATATTCAAGTAGGGATAAATAAGGATAAATCGATCATGAGGTCCTATGGAATGATGTCATACATGATAAGGTCCTAGAATCATAAAGATTTCTAAAATCAAAACTGATAAAATGCTAATCCATCACCAGAATTCATGAAATTTAAGGGAGCTTCGTTAATGAACAAAGCAACATATTTTGCTTTGACATATTTAAGATTCAAACAACCATTGTAAAAGCATAAATTTGAAAATAAAAGGCTTAATTCAAATAGACATGAGTAAGCAACAGAAGTATCGGTTTTCTTAAAATTATTGGAAAAGTATTAAATCTTTCAAAAAAAATGGGAAATATTAGCACCATACAACAGACAGCAAAACAACTAGATTCCCTTTTTGCGGACCCAGTAACAGACCTACAGATCCGGGGCTAAGGTTAACCCAAATTAGTCAATGGCCTCATAAATTTGTAATAGGCTCGGCGATAGGGTTTATGCAAACATCAGCAGGGAAGGATACTAACTTATGTCAGAAATAGCTGATGAAATCATTTTGATAAATAGACTTATCTGTGGAAATACTGCCTTTTACAGGTTCTAAATTAGATTTTTTTTATGGGAGAAATCAGGAACTTTCAATATGATGACACTAAGCTAATACTAAAAAAAAAGACTAAAGCACATGAATGAAAAAAGAAGAGAACTTATGGGATTTAGGAACAAACAGAAATGCAGCACAAAAAAAATAATCTGATAACAAATACAGAAATAACATAAGAGATATGATGTTTTATTAATGTGGGGCATTGGAATGAGAGGTTTGGTCCATGAAAAGGATGAACCATCTTATCCAGTTAGACTGATTATGAAAGCTTTCCAATTGTCCCCCTTGAAGTCGTTTGTGATGCTAAGATCTGGACTTCTAATGAACCTTCTCAACACTGTCGTTCCTTCCAGTCGATGGCAACAAGAACTGAATTAATAAACATGAACAAAGGGGTGAAATAATATAAAATCACATTACCTTGGGGTCTTCTATGCCAATTGAATCTATAAATGAAAATCCCAGGGACTGGTTCCTTTGTGCAGGGCTGACAGAAATAGGAAGAAGGAAAAATGGGTAGGTAGCTGTAACGTTTGGGAAAACAGTGGTGATAATGAAGGAACTGGTTTCTGAGTTTTGGCTGGGAATCTCTGGCATTGATTGGAACCGTAACCAGCAATCAAAGGGACTGCTTCTCTTCTACCTGGCTGAGGGAAATAGGAAGAAGGCCCTTATCACACGTCCAGCAAAGAGGATCAAAGCTTAGACTCGTGAATCAGAGGAGCCGATACTTCCTGATATATTATCATTGTCAGTTGTGTGTTCCTATGCTGCTCCTTGTAGGCTTCGTTAGAGGGAAATGGCAGAGGAAACAAATGAGAGCCAGAAACAGGGTTGTCCGGTGGGCAGAGAGGAAAAGAGGCAATAAAGAGGAATTTTGGAGACAGGGCAAAAAAAATCAGCTCCTTTTTCGCAAAATCGCTGGAGTTCTTCCCTCTTTCTGTTGGAGGAGGATGGGATTAGCAAATCGTGAGAAGAGAGTCGATCCCCCCTGAATGTTTCATTGAGAGAGGATGGAAGCCGGCAACTGTGAGGGGAGCAAGGACTAATGGAGAGAGAGCAGAAGGATTCCAAAAATAGGGGGAAGTGGGAGATAGGGCCAGCCTTCTGCTAGAAGAGGGGAAAAGAGGCGATGAGGGAAACTCTAGAGATTCCTCAAAAAAACGAACCCCCAGCTTTTTAATAGCCAGCCCATCTGCTTTTTTTCCCCTAAATCCGAGAGTTGCCTCCCCTTTTAGCCGAATTCTAATAATCTTTTAAAACAAACTTTTGAAATATTTTGAACAAAACTCGCCGTTTTGAGAGGGGACGGCTCCTTTTTTTAAGAGGACCTTTAGAAAACTTAGGTAAAATGAAATTTTGGGTAGGGTTTCTAGGTGGCTCCATTTAGGGCTGAAAAGTAAGAAAAAAAAAGTGATAAATTTTGTTTTTCCCCTTTTTTTTTTAAGGTGGTGCCACCTCAACTGACTTTGAAAACCTTTTGAAGTATATATGAAAAGGATTGTTTTTCTTGGCAAAGAGTCTTAGTGGGGGTGCCACCTACGTGGGCCCACTAATTATTTTATTAAAAATTAAATCCAATGAAAGAGTTTTATAAATCGGTGCCACTTCCAGATGGGCACCATTTTGAAAATAAGAGAAATATTTAAAAATTTGAGTGTGACACCACCTCGAGGCGGGTCCCACGTCACTTATTTGAAATAAGAGCCAAGTGAACTTTTTTTGGAATTTTCATAATAGTAGGCTAGTTTTGGAAAACATGAAGCAAAATTTGGCTTGATTTCAAAACTTAGAAGAAACTGGTCCTTCAGGGCAAAATTTTGAAAGATGTAGAGAAATTCGGAGCCCTTTTGTAAAAGTTTGAAATAATGTTTTATGAATTTGAAATTATGTCCTCCTCTATTCAACTGAAGAAATCTTGAAAATCAATGTCCAAAACTATCCATATCGTTTTCTTGAGAAAACTTTTGTAATTCGGAGTCCTGGGGATAAAATGGGAAGAATTTGGCAATTTTAAAAACCCAGGACTTTGAAATCAATTTTGAAATATTTAAAACTCGAATCTGGATTGACATTTTTGAAAATCAGGAGTTCTGGATCTCAAAATGACATGCTGGTGCAGTGAAATGATATGAAATGCTCATGTGATGTTATGCAAAGACATGTTTTCTGAAATGTCGCTCTGAATTCAAAATTGGAATTCTAGCTTCTTGTTGATAATAATATTTTGAAATTTTGCAGTTTGAATATATTTCTGAGTCCAAATGGAGAAATTTTGAGACTTAGGAATAAAGTTTTGGACTTTCTACCAGGTTCAATCTCAGAAAATGACCATTTTGCCCTTCATTGATTCCGGGGAACTGAAATGTGATGATTGGTAGAGATGTCAGGGAGGTGAGTGAAAATTTGGGGTGTTTACACACCACCGATTATAAAATAAGGAATCTGATATGAATAGGAACTTAAACTCACTATGACGATCAATATCAGCAGGCCATCAAAGTGAAAACAGAAGTCTAAAAATCAACAGACGATCAAAATAAAACAGGAATTCATCATGAATTGGAAATCAGAATAAACATGAGAAATCTAAAAAGGTAAATAGGAAATCAGATAATGAAAATAAAAATAAGAAAATCGGATATAAACAGATATTTGATCGAAAACCAGAGAAAATTCAATAAACATAAAAAGGAAATGTCGGGATGAATATTTTGTTGCTCTTGCACAGGGATGGGTTGATATTGCACAAGAAACTCAACACCACCAATGGTGATTTAATGGGGCAAAAACCAAAAAAATCAAAAGCAAATCAGAGAAAGTGAAGGAGAGAGGTTCTTACCGTGATTCGATGGAGGATCTGGTTTGCAAAAGTTCTGAAGAAGGGAGTTCCTTCTTCGTTCTACTGTAGAAAATCCTCCATTGAAGAAGAAGAGGGGAAGGAGAACGATCGAGAAGAAGAAGATGGCGGGGTGAAAAGCGATGCTTGAGTCGATCCCCTGTGGTTTTCTTTTATAAGAGAAAATCGTTGGGGATTTTACAAATCGGGTCCAACAATTTTTGAAAAATTTTCAAAGAGTGGTCATTTCAAAAGGATTTTCTTAAAAGAGGTTTTTAGCAAAAAGATGCTTTCAAAAAGAGGGTTTCTAAACATTTTTTTTATTTATTTTTTTTTCCATTTTTATTTTTTTGTTCTTTTCTTCGCATTTTCTATATATATTTTTTGTGTTTTTGAAATAAAAACTCTAAACCCATGAAAAAAATAAAGGATTTTGAACTATTTTTGTAAAATTTGAAAATATTTAAAAAAAGAGGGGTTTTCTAAGAATTTAGGATTAATCTTCGAGAATTTCTTCAGAAAACGGGTCTGGATCCGGAGCTTTTGAGAAAATATTTGAGTTTTGATCTCGAATCGAGGAATATAGAACAGTGGATCCAAATGGATATCGGATGGACTGTCTGATCCATTCAAAGATTATTTTTTGTATTTTTATAATTTTGATTTTAAAATTGGATAATAGGGCTTAGAATTGGATTTTAATATTGTATCCAGATCTAAAATTGAGTCAGATATAGAGAATGGATTTGATTTCAGTAAAATCCGAGAGATAAACTGGAATTTAGATTGAAACCGACTCAATTATTCATAAAATGGGGGTCAAGGGCAAAAAAGGAATTTTTATAAATTTTTGAAAAATTTGGAGTGTTCACAGATACACAAATCACATAATATGTTTATTCGCTGGCACTTGACGACTCAGATGGACATACAAATTGTCTCTTTCTTTGCCTTGGTGGAGACTCGTTATTCGGTGGCCTCTTTGTTCCTTTGCTCTTATTAAACCCACTGGTAATCATCTCAACCAGTGACCCAATTTGTCTCCCCAAATTCTGCATGTCCTTCTGTAACTTCTTATTCTTCCTCTCCAGCATCGCTAACATATTGTCGAATAATACATTCTCCTTTGGAAGTTGTGTTTGCTCCTTATCGTGTACTGCAACAGAGGGAATCGTAGTATCCGCCAAAGGGACACGATGGATGTTACGTCTATGCTGGAAGATGACATGCTCGGGGACAATAGTGTTCTTACTTTCAGGTTGATTTTCCTCAATCTGTTGGTTTCGATGCATGGGTAGCCAATATTGATTGAAATAGTTGGGGTCATATTGTCGTTCTTTATAATCATATGGTATGGCACGAACACCTCCTTTGTTCCAGCTATCTAATTGTTTCCTAAAGCGTTCGTGTCAATTCACGTTCCTGGCCCCACCACTATTCATCTTCCTTCTCAATAGCACATGCACTTTTGGTATCGACTATCCCAAGCTAGCTTGTAGGAGTACTCGACGACCATGCTGCAACTCGGCTTCACATTTGCTAAACAGCCAAATATCGTAGACAGACAGCCTCGCAGACACAACAACAACCTCTTTGTCCTCGTCCTCGTCCTCGTCCTCCCCTTCTCCATACGGTCTCCACACAACTTATACAATCGAGATTGTGGTTGAGATATAGACATAATTATTCATGCAAAATGCTAAATGCAATAACAATTTTTAGTAAGGAGACAAAATCCTAAAGCGATGATTACTTAAGAATGTTAAACATTATAACGATTTATGCTAATGAAAGTTAGATGCTAAAGAGATAACGATTTGTACTAAGGAAGACAAAATCCTAAAGTGATGATTACTTAAGAATGCTAAACATTATAATGATTTATGCTCATGAAAGTTAGATACTAAGGAGATAATGATTTATACTAAGAAAGACAAGATCCTAAAGCGATGATTACTTAATAATGCTAAACATTACAATAATTTACGCTAATGAAAGTTAGATGCTAAGGAGATAACGATTTGTACTAATACAGATAAAATCCTAAAGTGATGATTACTTAAGAATGCTAAACATTATAATGATTTATGCTAATGAACGTTAGATGTTAAGGAGATAACGATTTGTACTAAGGAAGACAAAATCCTAAAACGATGATTACTTAAGAATGTTAAACATTACAACGATTTATGCTAATGAAAGTTAGATGCTAAGGAGATAACGATTTGTACTAATACAGACAAAATCCTAAAGCGATGATTACTTAAGAATGCTAAACATTATAATGATTTATGCTAATGAACGTTAGATGTTAAGAAGATAACAATTTGTACTAAGGAAGACAAAATCCTAAAGCGATGATTACTTAAGAATGTTAAACATTACAACGATTTACGCTAATGAAAGTTAGATGCTAAGGAGATAATGATTTATACTAATACAGACAAAATCCTAAAGCAATGGTTACTTGAGAGTGCTAAACATTACAATGATTTTAAACCATTTACTTCATTTAATTGCAGTCCATCTAAAATGAACTGAGTATTTTCCTCCTTGACATTTATTGAAGCCCATTGGCCGATATTGGGAAAACCATAAGACGTAGGGTCACACTGAGGACGCAAGGCAACAATATGCTCCCACGTCTAGGCCTACAAAAACAATATATTAGTAAGACTACAACCTTCAACGAGCTTAGTTTGCATGTACTAAATATGTAATAAACAAATACCTGAACAAATGGCCAACCCCCCCTCCCCCCGATGGTTTTTGTACCCTTACTCGCACGGTAAAGTTGACTGTACAAGTGTGTGAGTACAGCAGCACCCCATGCCCAATTATCGACTTTATCTAAGTCTTCAAGGAACTACAGCCACAAGTAGCTTATTCTCGAACCAGAACAATCAGAAAATAAAGTAAGTCTAAAAAAATAAAGAATGAAGCCGCGCAACTCTTGGTCCGCCGCTTAAGATGCACATGCAGTAGACCGATCTTCCCATTTATTACAGAAAAAATAAACTTTCATCGATGAGGAATTGCTTCCACCAGAAATATACTCACTCCATTCCTCCATCGACATTTCTAGAAGGGTCGTGCAATTGTCCCTTGGGTTATAGTTTGAATCTCGTGTTAGGACAATACTTCCATGGCACTTAGGACCCGTAATTCGTGTCACATCCTCTAGGGTCATAGTGATCTCAAAACCCCCAAACTGAAATATATTCGTCTTATGGTTCCACTTATTGACCAGGTGGGTCATGGTGTTCCAGCAATTTTCAAAATAATGTTGGTCCAAAAGGCTGCCGAAGTGTATCTTTCATAATCGGTCCTTTTGATATTCACTCAGCTTTCTGTA
This sequence comes from Nuphar pumila, assembly GCF_984573655.1. Taxonomy (NCBI): domain Eukaryota; kingdom Viridiplantae; phylum Streptophyta; class Magnoliopsida; order Nymphaeales; family Nymphaeaceae; genus Nuphar; species Nuphar pumila. The sequence goes on from NC_143265.1 coordinate 52,150,188, forward strand.
CCACAACAGAACTACAGGCGATTGACACCGCCCTTTCAGCTTTTCACCTGCTGCTCTGACCTGCCTGTATTACAAAATATCAAATCATAATTAATTGTTATACATAGTAATCGTTATCACAATAATCGCTATCGCAGTAATCTATATACATAGTAATCGCTATCATAATAATCGCTATACAGAGTAATCACTATACATAGTAATCACTATACATAATAATACCTACCACAGTACATCGCGACATCCAATAGCGATTAACGTACCTTGGTCATATTTTTCTCCTCTTCATCCCCTTTCTTCCTCTGCTTTTATACTTCTTTCTTCCTTTGCTCTTTCGCGTCCATCCTTTGCTTTTTTTTTCTTTCCTTCTCTTCCTCCCTCTGCTTGTTCCTTTCCATTTCCTTCTTTTCCTCCTCTTTCTTCTTCCTTTCTCTTTCCTTCTCTTCCTCGTCCTCCTTCTCCTTCCTTTGTCTTTCCTTCTCTTCTTCATCCTACTTCTCCTTCCTTTGCCTTTCCTTCTCTTTCTCGTCCTCCTTCTCCTTCTTTTGCTTTTCCTTCTCTTTCTCATCCTGAATTTGCTTTCTTTTCCTTTCCTCTTCCTTCCTCTTCAATTGCCTTTGCTTCTCTTTCTCCTCCTCCTTCTTTTTCAACTATCTTGGTTTTTCTTCCTCCTTCTTCTTATTCTTCCTTTGCTTTTCCTTCTCCTCTTCCTCCTCCTCCTTCTTTTGCCTTCGCTTCTCTTCCTCCTGCTTATTCTTCCTTTGCTTTTCCCTCTCCTCCTTCTTTTGCCTTCGCTTCTCTTGCTCCTTCTCCTTATTCTTCCTTTGCTTTTCCCTCTTCTCCTCCTCCTCCTTTTGCCTTCACTTCTCTTCCTCTTTTTCCTTATTCTTCCTTTGCTTTTCCCTATCGTCCACCTCCTCCTTCTTTTGCCTTGATTTCTTTTGCATTTTTTCATTATCCTTCTCCTTCCTTTCCTTTTGCTTCTCTTCATCATCATTCTTATTTTTTGTTTGTACTTCTTATTCGTTATTCTTCGTTGGATTATCATCTTAAATATCTAACGAATTAGGCTCTGCTCTATACTTTTCCAGCAATTGCTTCATTTCCTTATCATTCTCAATCATCATTATTTTGTAGTACTCTTCTAATTGCTCATACAAAGCATACTTTTCGATGATTTTGTCAAGAGATTTCCCTTCTAATGATGAAGTGCTTCTTTTCTTACGAATGTAAGTCATTGGTAACCTGCACAACAAAAAAACTCACCAAGACGGCAAAGGGTGCTCCGGCGAAAGAAGATAAAGCGTTAGATTTTTTGTGGAACACTTATGGGGAAATATTACGAGGATCTCGTTTTATACCAGAGAATTTTAATGCTTATGGGACCCGCCAAAGATTTTATAACAAAATAACATATACCTTTAAGTGGTTCACGTTTTAGGCAGTTTACGCAATGACGTCTTTATCGACCACAAATCAATATAGAAATTCCTGTTGATAGCTTATAAATCGATATACAGAATCAGGATAGAAATCAATATTAAGAATCAAAATAATATCTTAAATTGATAACCAAAATCAACATAGAAATCAATATTAAGATTCAGAAAAATATCTTAAATCGATTTGAAAATTTATATTGATATTTAGAATCAAAATAATATCTTAAATCGATATTAAAAATCAAAACAACATCTTAAATTGATATGAAAATTCTTATTGATATCTTAAAATACGATATTTAGAATCTAAACAATATCTTAAATCGATATTAAGTATCAAAACAATATCTTAAATCGATATTAAGAATCAGCATAAAAATTGATATTAAGATTCAGAACAATATCTTAAATCGATTTGAAAATTCGTATTGATATCTTACAAAAATGATATTTAGAATCAAAATAATATCTTAAATCGATATTAAGAATCAAAACATCTTAAATTGATATGAAAAATCCTATTGATATCTTAAAAAATGATATTTAGAATCAAAACAATATCTTAAATCGATATTAAAAATCAAAACAATATCTTAAATCGATATTAAGAATCAGCATAGAAATCGATATTAAGATTCAGAACAATATCTTAAATTGATTTGAAAATTCGTATTGATATCTTACAAAATCGATATTTAGAATCAAAATAATATCTTAAATTGATATTAAGAATCAAAATAACATCTTAAATCGATATGGAAATTCCTATTGATATCTTAAAAATTGATATTTAGAATCAAAACAATATCTTAAATTGATATTAAGAATCAAAACAATATCTTAAATCGATATTAAGAATCAGCATAGAAATCGATATTAAGATTCAGAACAATATCTTAAATCAATTTGGAAATTCATATTGATATCTTCAAAATCAATATTTAGAATCAAAACAATATCTTAAATCGATATTAAGAATCAAAACAATATCTTAAATAGATATAGCAATTCCTATTAATATCTTAAAAATTATTGTAATGTTTAGTCGATCTGCCTTTGTTACAAAAATATTGTCATAGTATCACGCAAATCGATGATCAAATATCATATAAATTGATGTGGAAATTCTTGTTGATAGCTTATAAATCGATATACAGAATCAACATATAAATCGAGGGTTTAGGGTTAGGGTTTAGGGCTTAAAGTTGAGGTTTAGGGTTTAGGGTTTTAGGGTTTAGAGCTTAGGGTTTTAGGGTTTTAGGGTTTTAGGGTTTGGGGTTTAGGGTTAGGGTTAAGGTTTAGGTTTAGGGTTTACAGTTTAGGGTTTAGGGTTTAGGGTTAGGATTAGGATTTAGGTTTAGGTTTAGGTTTAGGGATTAGGGTTTAGGGTTAGGTTAGGGTTTAGGTTTAGGGATTAGGGTTTAGGGTTTAGGATTTAGAGTTTAAGGTTTAGGGTTAAAGGGTTTAGGGTAAAAGGTTTAGGTTTAGGGTTTAGGGTTAAAGGGTTTAGGGTAAAAGGTTTAGGTTTAGGGTTTAGGGTTTAGGGTTTAGGTTTAGGTTTAGGTTAGATATTGTAGTATGTAATTGAAAATTGTGCATGAGGAATTTACATTATAGTGACATGAGGTGGCCATTTGCGTGTTCAAATCGTTTCTCATTTAGCGATTTCTATGGAAATCGCTTTAAAGCTTCGTACCTGTAATTAAATAGCTGTCACGTGAATCGCTATCATCAACAAGTATAAATCGCTATTTCATCAAACATATAAATCACTGCTGCATCGAACATACAAATTGTTGCTTCAAGTGTACAAATCGATGTAAAAATCGAACCCTTCATAAGTACATATTGTTGTAACGTTTGGGCTTCAATACTAATTGTCGTTCCACATCCCGCTTGTTGTCAAAAATTGATATGCCTTGTGAGACTAAGAGTATGGTTGATGATTTATGTGATTTACGCAATGATGTATATGTCGGCCACAACTGATGATCATGACAGATAACATTAAGAATGATGTACATGTAGATTTAATTTTGCATGGTTGGCAAGAAGAAATCCTTTTGCCTCATAAGTGCACGTAGTTTTCATTCTCTTCCTTCTTCCTTTGCTTTTCCTTCTCTTCATCATCCTTCTTCTTCTTCGTCCTTAGTCCTTCCTCATCTTTCTTTGTTTTCATTTCATCTTCAATATCTGATGGATCAGGCTCCGCATAATAAATATCCAACAATTTGTTCGTGTCTTTTTCATTCTCAACGTTCATTATATTTTGGTACTTTACATAACCCTCATATATATCAGATTGGCGGATGATTTTTTCAAGAGTCATCCCCTCCAACGATGAAGGCTTTCTTGGCTTACGAACTGTAGTCATTTCTAACCTGCAAAACACATAAATTTAACTGTATCATTATATGTTACAACTGCTTCCCCAAGTATATATTATTACAAATTATCATATTCGTTACACAATCACCAACATTACAAGACATCGCAATATTTGGCTTTATAAGTAAACATCGCAATACAATTTAGCAAAATTAAGTATAAATCGAGGTAACTTCATAATTACACATCGCTACTGCATCAAATGTATAAATCGTTGCTGCTTCAAACATACAAATTGTTGTACAAATCGCACCCTTCATAAGTACATATCCTTGTAACATTTTGGCTTCATAAGTAAACATCGTAGTACGATTTAGCAAACTTGAGTACAAATCATGGTAACTTCATAAATCATAAATACACATTACTATTGCTTCAAAATTATAAATCGTTGATGCATCGAACATACAAATCGCTGCTTCAAACGTACAAATCGATGTAGAAATTGAACCCTTCATAAGTGCATATCGTTGTAACATTTGGGCTTCAACAATAAATGTTGTTCCACATTCCGCTCGTTGTCAAAAATCGATATGCCTTGTGAGACTAAGATTACGGTTGATGATTTATGTGATTTACGCAATGATGTATATGTCGGCCACAACTGATGATCATGACAGATAACATGAAAAATGATGTACATGTAGATTTAATTTTGCATGGTTGGCAAGAAGAAATCCTTTTGCCTCATAAGTGCGCGTGGTTTTCATTTTCCTCCTTCTACCTTTGCTTTTCCTTCTCTTCGTCATACTTCTTCTTCTTCGTCCTTAGTCCTTCCTCATCTTTCTTCGTTTGCTTTTCATCTTCAATATCTGATGGATCAGGCTCCGCATAATAAATATCCAATAATTTGTTCGTGTCTTTTTCATTCTCAACGTTCATTATATTTTGGTACTTTACATAACCCTCATATTTATCAGATTGGCGGATGATTTTTTCAAGAGTCATCCCCTCCAACGATGAAGGCTTTCTTGGCTTACAAACTGTAGTCATTTCTAACCTGCAAAACACATAAATTTAACTGTATCATTATATGTTACAACCACCTCCCCAAGTATATATTATTAAAAATTATCATATTCGTTACACAATCACCAACATTACAAGTCATCGCAATATTTGGCTTTATAAGTAAACATTGCAGTACAATTTAGCAAAATTAAGTATAAATTGAGGTAACTTCATAATTACACATCGCTACTGCATCAAACGTATAAATCATTGTTGCTTCAAACATATAAATTGTTGTACAAATCGCACCCTTCATAAGTACATATCCTTGTAACATTTTGGCTTCATAAGTAAACATCGTAGTACGATTTAGCCAACTTAAGTACAAATCATGGTAACTTCATAAATCATAAATACACATTACTATTGCTTCAAAATTATAAATCATTGATGCATCAAACATACAAAACGCTGCTTCAAACGTACAAATCGATGTAGAAATTGAACCCTTCATACGTACATATTGTTGTAACGTTTGGGCTTCAACAATAAATGTTGTTCCACATTCCGCTTGTTGTCAAAAATCGATATGCCTTGTGAGACCTGGATTATGGTTGATGATTTATGCGATTTACGCAATGACGTATATGTCGGCCACAACTGACGATCATGACTGATAACATAAAGAATTATGTACATGTAGATTTAATTTTGCATCGTCGGCAGGAAGAAATCTTTTTGCCTCATAAGTGCGTGTAGTTTTCATTCTCCTTCTTCTTCCTTTGCCTTTTCTTCTCTTCGTCATCCTTCTTCTTCATCATCCTTAGTCCTTCCTCATCTTTCTTCATTTGCTTTTCATCTTCAATATCTGATGGATCAGGCTCCACATAATAAATATCCAATAATTTTTTCATGTTTTTTCATTCTTGTAAACACCCCAAATTTTCACCCTCATCCAGTGTTTATCCACTTCATATGTAATTGCATATCACTGCATACATTTTGCATATCATTTCATCATATTGCATAGCATTGCATGTCATTACATCTCATTTTCGAGATCCATCACTCCTGTTTTCAAAACATTCAATCCAGATTTGAGCTTTAAAGCTTTCTTTCAAAATCAATTTCAAAACCTGGGTTTTTAGTCAACATTCTATCATTTTCCAACTCCAGGACCTCATATTTCGAAATATTTTCTCAGAAACCAATCTGGATTCATTTCAAACTCAATTTCAATTGATTTCAATTCTCAGATGAGACCCATTTAGGTGGTGTCGCTTCTGAATTCTTTTACTTGTCAAAAATCTCCAAAAATCTCATAGTCCTAGTTGGATCAGGACTCTTCTTTAAGAGTCCAGTCGGATCAGGACCCTTCTTTAGAGTTTCAATTGGATTGGGACTCTAATCTTTTATAGCTATTTTATCTATTTTTAATCAAATCTTTCAAAAAGAGTCAGAAAGTCAAAGTTTTAGTCAAAACAGGACTCTGTTCAGAGAGCCCTAGTTGGATCAGGACTCTAATCCTGATTTCAATTTTGAAAGAATCTTTCAAAAATCTTTCCATCTATTAAAACTGTTACACTTTTATCAAAGAATTTCAAAATTCTGAGGTTTTATCCCAGAGTCCTGATCAAATCAGGACTCTACCCCAGAGTCCTGATCGAAGCAGGACTCTATCCAAAATTGATTTTCTCACTTCATTTTCACTGGTTTTCAAAAGCTTTGCCCAAGTTTCATCATTTGCTCATCAGAAAACCAAAATTCTTAGAGTTCTGAGCGAATCAGGACTCTTTCTTAGAGTCCTAATCAGATCAGGACTCTAAACCGCAACTTCGATTTCATCCTATTTTTAACTATTTTTCAAAATTCTCTCATTTGTTTTCTCAGAAAATCCAAAAATCTGAGAGTCCTAGTTCAATCAGGACTCTGTCCCCAGAGTCTCAATTGAATCAAAACTCTGTTTTATTCCAATATTTATTATTGTTTTCGTTGTTTTCACAAGTTCTTTCAACTGTTTTTCAGAAAATACCAAAAAAAATCTAGAGTTTCAGTCTGATCAAAACTCTGTCCCGGAGTCCTAGTCCAGTCAGGAGTCTTTTTTTTTTTTGAAGTCTGTTTTTATTCCATTTTTTTATTTATTTCCATTTGTTTTCAAAAATTAGGTCATTTTGTAGAGTCCAGTTAATTCAGGACTCTATTTCAGAGTTCTGATTGAGTTAGGAGTCTAACCCTGACTGTATTTTCTGACTTGTTTCACCATTTTCGATTAAATCTTTTCAAAAACTCCTTTATTTGGCTTTTAAAAACCAAAATCACAGAGTCCTAAAAATCCAGGACTCTAACCCGGAGTTCCAGTTCGCTTGGGACTCTATTTTCGAAAATCTTGAATTTCAAATACTGATTTTAACCCCTTTTCAAAACCATTTTCAGTGTTTATTTCAAAATTCTTCAAAACTCGATGTGGGCCCTCTCAGTTGGCACCATATCCAGAGGAGTTCTAATCCAGTTAGGACCCCATGCCATTTCGAAACTTTCATTTTAAAAGTTTGCTTTTGAAAATCCTTTTGAAAACTTCAATTTCAAGTTTTAAAATCGCTTTTTGAAAAACTCAAGTAGGGCCCACTCGGGGTGGCGCCATATTCGAGTAAGTCAGGGCTAGACTAGGGTTAGTCAATGTCTTGGTTAGTGTTAGGGGTTTAGAAGAGTCAAAAATCATTTTAAAAACTCATTTTGAAAGTTAGTTTTTAAAAAACTAGTTAAAGGTTTTTAAATGTGTTTTCAAAAACCATATGTAGAGAATGCCAAGTGGCATTACATTTAGGGGATTTCTAGGTTTAGCTAGGGGCTAATTAGGAATTAATTAGATTAATTAGGCTAGGGGTAGTTAGGTCATTCCACACAAAAATCCCCCCCCCCCTAGAAGAGTCCAAATTTTCCAAAATTTTTAACCTAAAAAAAATTCTATAAATAGCCCCCATAGGGGGGGGACGATTTTTCCATCTCTCCTCTTGGAAATTCTTGGAGCTTATCTCTCCTCTCCAGCCCTTCCTCCATTGCTGCAACTCCAAGGTAAGAAATTTTATTGGTTTTTAAGTTTCATTTAATGTTTTTCATTGTTTTAAATCAATTTTAACCATCTAAATCATATATCCCATGGATTAAACCATGGATTCAAGTCCAAGAACCTCAAGAGAGGTTCAAGAAAGTGATCTAACACTATTTTTGGTGTTTTACAGGGATTCTAATCTATTAGAATCAATTTTAACATTATTCTTTACATTATGAACCGATAAATCATGTGATTTACCCTTTTAATGGGTTAAATCCATGTGTTTAAAGGTAAAATCGAATTCCAGCCATTGATTCCCTGATTTTTTATTTTTTTATTTATTTATTTATGTTTATTACACGTTTCTTAGCATAGAAATAATTTTTATTTATTGTTTTATGGTTTATTTTTTTGATTTTCATTAGTTAATGCATGTTTTATTAAGTTTCTTAGTTTTCTGTGTGTTTTAGGTTTAGAACAGTAAAGATAATGTTATTTCGGATTTAAATTCTTGTTGTTTATTTCTGATTTTTTTATATGTGATGCATGCATATGTGATTGAACTACTGTAAAAAAATCAAAGATTTTGGATTCGGGAACCCTGTTTTGCAATTCAAGCCATTTAGACATCAAATCGGGTTTTTAAATCTTTAAAATCGTTGTTAAAATCAAGAAGGTAACTTTCTATGATGATATTTTTCTTATCCTATATCCAATTTTAGATCTGTAAAATTCCATGGATTCACATTGATTAGATCTGTTTACTGTAAAATTTTCATAATTTTTTACCACAGTTTAGTATTTTTCCTCTGTCAGAGACTCTGATTTTTAATTTAAAACTCGTTAGGGTTTATCAAAACCCTAATCAGACTTGTGCTATTTGTAAATCTCAAAATATAGATCTGATTCATGATCTGTAAAAGTTAAGTACTATTATGTTTCTAATATCTGTTCACTGTTAAAATCTCAGATATTTTGGGTTAGTACTGTTATTTATCCCAGGATTTTTAATCTGAAGTGTCAGTCTGGACCAAGGTTAAAATCAATATATTCAAGTCCGTATTGTCGGATGGGGATCTCATTGGTTTTAAAGGATTTTTCATATCTGTAAAAAGGAAAAGTTTTGTTTTCTTGTCTATTTAGTCTTTGTAAAATTTCATAGATTTCCATGGAGGTTTGACCCCTGGTTTGGGTCTTGGACTGAGACTGGTTGGTGAACTAGGTCAAAAATAGCATATTTTTAGGGTTTGATGCTATTTTCGGATTAATTTAATGCCAAAAAAATATTTTTATAATTCTAATTTGATATTAGGGTTATAACAAGGACAGGTACCAATTTTGAGGATTGTTAGAATCCGTTTGATGCTTGAATGGCTTGATTTGCAAAACAGGGCACCCGAAAAATTCCAAAACACTGCAAAAAATCACAAAATTTGTGATATTCTTGGATTTTCGTGCATAAGCATATGTTTTTAGGGTTTAATCATATTCATAATCATATTAGGATACTTTAGGTTAAATTTGATGTTCATTTGATTTTATTTAGTGCATAAAACCTAAGTTTTACCAAAATATTTTCTGAAAATCCCTGATTTCAAGGCCATAGTCTTGCTATCAGGGGTAGTTTGGTCATTTTACCTCAATTTCAAAGTCCCTAACTCTAGCTTTCACATTTTTAAGCATGTCATATCATATTTAGTTTAGTATATTTGCATTTGAATTTCAAAATTTGCATTTTATCAAAATAACTTTCTGAAAACCCTAATTTCAAGGCCATGGTCTTGTTATTAAGGGTATTTTGGTTATTTTTACCCCAATTTCGAAATTTCAAATTTCATTTTCATATTTATTCAATCTTATTTCGTATTTTATCAATTTTTATTTAAGGGAATCATGGAAAAGGCTTATATCTAGCAAAATCCAGTAATTTCTAGATATTACTGGATAAACCTAGAAAAGCCAACATATATTCACTAACCAAGCTTTCTAGTTTTGCAAATACATTGAAGATTTTAATTTCATGTATTTAAATTTCAATAATGATGTAAATTAAATGTAAACTTTGGAATAAGAATTTAAATTCCTGCATAGATTAGGATTTGCATTTCATATAGTTTAAACTTTGATATATTACTGCCATATATGTCAATTCATGCACATTTTATTAATTCACTATGGTCTACACGAATGGCACATACACTAGCTTTTATGAAGTTTATAAACTTGGTGGAATTTGTATTTATGGCCATAGTCAGAATACGAATGATACCCAGATTTGTAATCTTCGTATTAGCCACATTCAGCCTACACTCTTAGGCTAACTTCAAAATGTACTGCATTTCTCAAAAATACAAAAAGATTTTCTCAATTCCTCAAAATCAAGTCTTTCAAATCCATATTCATTCATTTCATTCAATTTGCAAGTTCAAATTCCAAATTAGAAAATCAATTTTCTCAAAATTTTTCTAAGTCTTACTCTAAAATTGATTTTCTCAGAACTCTAAGTTTTCAAATGATATTTCAAGTATTTTTCAAAGTTCAAAATTCGATTTTCCAAGTTATAGCTTCAATTTCCAAGTTCTAATTCAAAGAAATCAAGTTTTTTCAAGTTATTTAAAATTCCTCAGAAATCGATTTTCATTTTCCTCAGAAATATTCTCTCACCATGGTTCACGATTTTCCAAGTGTTATCTTTTCCAAAAATTTCCAAGTATTTCAAATCTCAAAGCAAACATCATGTTTTCAAACCTGCATTTTCAGAAAATTTATAGCACATGCCTGATTCTTTATGCATTTAGGAAATAGAACATGATTTAGACAAGTTGAACAAAGTTAAGCACACAATTGATCCTTGGTTTAATTACCCCTAGTAAAGGCGCCAGGAACGGTTGAACCTCGTACCGACAAGCGAGTCCTATTCTTCGGAATTATCCTGCATTTTAAAACGGAGGCGAGTTATTTTCAAAAACTTTTTCAAATGTCAGTTTGACTTGCAAAAGTAAAAATTTTGCGATGATAACAGGTTTGGCGACCGTGATGGGACCTGTCTTCGCCTGATCAATTGTGTGCTAAACTTAGTTCAAATTGTCAAAATCGTGTTCCATGGAATGTCAGCTTTTATTTCATGATATCATGTGAACCTAGGAGCCTAGACTTGAACCCAGCTGACATGGAATGCATGTAGACTAGGTATGGTTTGGTAGGACCATATTGAGGAGGAAATTTTCATGCTCACATAGACTTAGGTCTAATACAACCCTCCTCAATCTAGGTTTGATTGAAAACAATGTTTGTTTCTTCAAATATTTCAAAATTCTATCTCTTTAGGACTTAGAGCCCTCTGTTTTCTTGCATGTGCTCATATTTCAAAAATCACCCCCACCTATATTGTCCCGGTCTTCACATTGCTGGGCTCTCTTCCAGAACCATAGTTTGGGACAGAGCCTCACAACTGGGCCACCTATTTGGGTGAAAACTCCCCTGCCACGTACCAAGGGCCATAGTCCAACATATATCGGCAGGTGCTCGAGGATGTTGGAAAACTTAAACCTAGAACCGGAGGAATTGATTTTATGCCACGTACATCGAGCCTTGGCTTGAGTATATAGGCATAACTGGATTGGATACAGTTGATCTGAACCTTAGAGTTAGGATTAAGGTACTACAGCTATTTCAAAATTTGTGCATCTAGAGTCAGCTTTTAGGGAATGTTGTATGTGCATACTTGTTTATGCAGGATGTGATTGAATATGTTATAGTCATTTCCTTTGTATTTTCCATATTTTCCATATTTTCTAAAAAATTGGACGATTTTCTCAAAAGTTCCCCAATCTATGTCCATGTACTGTCCAGGTTTTAAATCCTGAACGATTTTCAAATACTTCATTTTCTGAAGTACTTCTTTATATTTCAATAAACCTTGGACGATTTTCCAAATTTCTCTCCATTTTCCTCAAAACTCCAGGTTATTTTTCATCCTTTCTTTTTTCTGGATCTCGAATTTTCTGCTTTATTTTTATCCTGGCTACATTTTCCTCAAATTTCTTGTATTTTCCCAAGTCTTATTCCAATTTTCCATGTTTTCTAGTCTGATGGCATCCAGTCAGCTTGATTCAGTCTTTCCTGAGGATCACATCTCCTACGAGGTGCGACAAAGTCTTCCCGAGCATCGAGTCCTCAGCACCGGATCCTTCTTTCCCCGGTGGTACTATTTATGGTTCAAGAATTTCTCTCGTATGTTTCCGGACCACTTGGACGATTGTGGGTTAGAACTTGCGTCTGCAGTGGAAAAGCAGACAGTCAACGGTAATTTGATCCATGCACTAGCAGAACGATGGAATCCGAGCACTTCTACTTTCTGGTTCCCGTGGGACGAGATGACGGTGTTGATAGATGAATTTTCAGAAATCATGGGATTGCCCGAGCCAGCCGGTCAGCCTGGAGATCCATTGGAGAAACAGTTTTTGATTAATGTCAAGGGTCTGGACCCTAAATATGCTTTAGCTCGCATGACAGGGCGTAAGTCTTGGCCGCTGATTGAGGAAGATGGAAACGAATATGTGGACCTGCTCGAAATCTACAGACAGTATGGGGCATTTGCAGAAGTCAGCTTGTTGTCCAGGACAGCTCGAGAGAGAATTCAGCATGCGATGGTCTTATGCACTGTGGGACTCGCTCTCTTTCCAGATGGACGGAATTACATGGATATCAGGATAGTTCACCTTCTAAGGAGATGGGGAAGTCGACAGACCAGCCGCCTCTCCATTGCCATGGCCGCACTCGCCTTTCTATACCGAGGGTTGACTTGTTTCGCACTCGGAGAATCAATTCTAGTAGAAGGGTGCACCTACGCGTTGCAGTCTTGGTTCCTCCGGCATGTGCCAGCCCGAGCCAGTTCCTTCAGATATAATGGTAAAAAGCTTCTGCCAGTTGCGCGATACCGATTCTTGATCGACAACCTTCAGGAGGAAGAAATCGTATGGGACTACTTTGATCGTCAGGAATCACCTCTCAGATATACTTACGCTTATGGCAAGCGGTTCAGGCTACTTGGCCCCTTTTTCTGCGCATACTATCATCCAGAGCGGTGTGTTAGACAGTTCTCTCAGAGGCAGAAGCGCGTAGAGATTCGTCCACTAGCAGAGGTTCTGCCAGAATTCGACCTCGCATCAGATCAGTGGTCCGGAGCATACCATTCTGCCAGACATGGCTGGGATTCCTTTGTCAATCTTACTATTTTCCCTGGCCCTCAAGTGTTATCTGATTATCCAGAGTGGTGGAAAATTGTTTGTCCCCCTCCCCTCTGTCAAGTGTATTATTGATAAAATCATGTTTTTCCCCTCAATAAAATTTTACATCTCATCTTGGTTTGACGACCTCGCCTAGGTAACAAGGCATATTTCGAGTTGTTTATTTTGCAAAGAATGGCAACGCAATTGTCGTAACCCTAGCGATGACTCAATCCCTAGTAATGGGATATTATTTCAATTGTCTATCAAAATTCTCAACAAATATTTTCCTCCAACCAAATTTCCTTCAAAAGCCTAACCATCAGTTCTACCTTGTAGAGAGCATCAGCAACATCTAAAAGAATACACGTGATACTCAATGGTTCATACAAGGTCCGGAAAGAAAACCCTATCAGTTGAAGGCATTGCATACTCAGTCGCTTCAGAAGAGGAAATGGACTCACCCCGTGGTCAAGGTCAGCAAGCAGAAGATAACGTAGATCCCCAGATGTACGTCATGTTCAAAAAGATGATGAGTAAGATGCTGGCAGAGCAAGCTGAAGCCAGTACTGAGCAGATTCAAACAAAGCAGAAGGATAAGGGTCGTGCCACTAAGAATGTGAAAATTATCAAAAAGCAGACTCGTCACGAGGAAACGTCTGACGAATCAGAATCAGCGGATGATACTGACAAGGAATATGAAACTAAGCAGGAATTCAAAAGGTCGACCCAGGGCCAGGGGTCGGCTTATAAGTCCCAGACTCAGTCTGTTGACGACCTTACTCAGTCACAGCTAAAAGACATGATGAAAATGGTCAAAGATCTGCAGGCCCGCAACAAGGGCAAGAAAGTCTTCACCAGCGAAGACTTCTATGATGGTTTGGACGGGGATGATAATCTGGATAATCTCCCCAGAAAATTTATCAAGTTTGATGGTTCTGGCGACCCTAAGGCTCATCTCGCCATGTTTTTTGCTGAGTGTTCGCGATTCAAGCGTGACAATTGGGCACTCTTCCTTTGCTTCCCTCGCAGTTTGGAGGGAACGGCAGCTAAATGATACTCAGAGCATGTCAATTCAATCGAATTAAAGGAATTTGACAAGGTGGTGAACATGTTCATTGAGCGATTCCTCTTTAATGCTGAGGCGCTCCCAACCCTCAGCCATCTCTGTGGCCTGAAGCAGAGAGAGATTGAAAAAGCTAGAGACTTCATCCACCGCTGGAGGTCGGCTTGTAATAAAATGAGAGATCTCATATCAAAGGGGCACACTTTGACCCTAATTCTGGGTAATTTCTCGCAGCCGCTGAAAGGCCTCATCTCCACCGCACCTTCCAGAACCTTTATTGAATTAACAGAGCGAGCCGAATGGCTCAAACTGAGCATGGAGAATGGTTTTTACGAAGGCTTTACTTTCACCAAAAACAACAGCCAGAACGAGTCAAAGAAGAAGACTCACTTCACTAATTCTGTCAATAATAATAAATGGAATCATCGCAAGGGACAGAATGGAGACTTCTGTTATGGGGCAGGAGGTTCAAACAAGAATGATCAGAAGGGGAAGCCGATCCCGCAATTCAGCAAGCCGCTTCAGCCAGAGGAGGGACCAAAACCCCGAGAGAAAGTGAAGCATGAAGGATGGAGCTATGACAGGAAGTTCACTCTGTTAGATCAATCACTCGAGACTGTGCTCGAGTACATGTTGACCAAGGAGATGGTCAAGTTGCCAAGGCTGGTCAATCCTCTCGTTCCTATGGGAAAATTCAAAGATCAATTCTGCAAGTTTCACAGAACAGTGGGGCACAATACCGAGAATTGCTTCGTTCTCAAGAACATAGTTCAAGATCTTATTAACAAAAATCTTCTGATAGAAGGTGCCGAAGACGAGAATATAGATATTTTGAAAGAGCCATTTCCTCGTCATTCTACAGTAGTCATCACCGAACAGTCATTTCAACCACAAGAGCATATCAGGCCATGCTCTGAAAATGATATGCAAGCTCAGCATCGAGTCCTGGTATTGCAATAGGCTCAGTCCAAGGCTCAGAAGATGGATCTCATCTCAGCCTTTGGCAAAATAAAAGCATCTCACAAGCCTGCTGGAGTATCTCCTGAGGTAGCCAAAAGAATGCCATGGCTCCCTAAACATTTCATTAAGTCCGCCCCCGAGAAAAGCGAGACATCTACGCCAAAGCCAATTACAGCATTATCCAATGTCTCAATTTTGGACTTAACCCAGGCTTCTGCCAAGCATCAGCAGGTGTTGAACGATCTATTGCAGAAAATCAAGGTGAAGCCAAGCACAACTCCGGAAGACATGGCCCATGTAGTCAACCAGGCCATGACTAATGCTCCAGTTACTTTCTCCGATGAGGATCTCCCTAAGCCTCATGTGTTCCATAACAACGCTCTGTATGTTGTGGTTCGAACCAGAGGGATAACAGTTTCTCACGTGCTGATAGACGGAGGCCGCAGCCTCAACATATGTCCAGAAATGACCGCCAAAGCTTTGGGCATTAAAGAAGAGGAATACATTCCAGATCCTATCACCATTTATGGGTTCGACAATCATGGCCAAACAGCGAAAGGAAAAATTTTCTTGGAGATCTTTATTGACTATTCGGTCCATTCAATTCTCTTTCACGTGGTCAACGTGCCACCTACCTACAATCTGTTGTTAGGACGACCATGGATCCACAATACAAATGCAGTACCATCTACTCTACATCAGTGCATCAAGTGGTCAAAAGGTGGTATGATCACGACAGTCTTGGGCGAGGATCCGGAGCAGAGACTGGCACAGCCCATGATTCCCAGACCCTCTTTCACTACTGATATCCCTAGCATTAGAGGGATTGAAGAGGTCAGTTTTGAGGAAGATTCGGGAATAATACAGATGGCAGAGCAATCCAAGCATACAGTAGCTACGACTCGATGGGGAGGCCCACAGTTCTTCAAGACTGGAGGACGAATTGATTACAGCACACTTAAGGGGCATCCTCTATTCTCCCACTTTATGAAGGCTAAAAAGGGATTTGATTTACTAGTGAAGCACGGCTACCAGCCTTTCCAAGGTCTAGGCAAAAATGAAGATAGTCGTCTTAAACCAGTAATTCCTCAGCACTACCCTAAAAGGGTCGGATTAGGCTTTCGTGACAGAAGATCTCAGAAAGGCACTGTTTTCGTCAAGGGAACACATTAAAAGAATCTATTTGTCTTTTCTTTTCTACTCTTTTGTCGGGATGATATCCCATTTCATTTTCATCACTTTCATTTGATCAATTCTATCTTTCAATAAAGTTGCAAGTTTCCTTTATTTATCTGGGTGCCATTCGTCTCTTTACTCCTCAATATTAAATCTTCACAAAATTGACATTATTTTGCTCTTTTATTTTCCCAATTACTCTCCCAATAAAAGTAATTTATTTCATGATGAGCGATTTCCCTGAATCAATTTACCTTCCAATTTTCAGAATGTCTTCCCGATCTATCAAGAAGCTCGTCCTTAACTCAAACGCCTGTTCGAAATCAGTAGTGATTCATCAGGTCAAAATAAGAGCAAAATGCAGTCAGATTACAAAACAGTCAGAAGAATCCGCAGAGTTTGATTCAGCTCTTCAAGAATTGCCAGAATTTGCATCAGTTCAGAAGCAAGATGAGCCATCATCCTTAGTTCAAGATCCGACTGAGGATATCAATATCGGATCAGAAGATGATTCTAGAATTCTCAAAATTGGCCGCGGTTTGCGTTCGGGAGAGAAAGAAAGGCTCACTAATTTTCTTAAGCAGCACAAAGAAGTATTCGCATGGACTTATGAGGATATGCCAGGCTTAGATCCTAAATTGGTAGAACATCGCCTCGTTCTAAAGCCTGATGCGAAACCAGTTAAGCAGAAGTTAAGAAAAATGGATCCTCGAATCGAGCAACAGGTCAAGGAAGGACTTGAAGATTTTCTTAAAGTAGGATTCATTCGAGCAATAGATTATCCGGACTGGTTGGCGAATATCATTGCAGTTCCCAAGAAGAATGGTAAAGTTCGAATCTGTATCGACTTCCGTGATCTCAATAAAGCCACTCCGAAGGATGACTATCTGCTCCCAAATATTGATCTCTTAGTTGACAGCACAGCTGGGCATGCTATGTTCTCCTTTATGGACGGATACTCCGGATATAATCAAATCAAATTGGCTGCTCGTGACCAATCCAAAACATCCTTTACCACGCTATGGGGTACCTTCTGTTATACGGTTATGCCTTTTGGGCTTAAAAATGCTGGAGCCACTTATCAGCGTGCTATGGCTGTTATTTTCCATGATCAGATGCACAAAATCATGGATGCATATGTTGATGATATTCTGGTGAAATCCAAAGAAGAGGAAGATCACATTGAAGCTCTTAATCAAGTTTTCAAGCGGCTCATTCTTTACAAGCTAAGACTCAATCCACAAAAATGTGTTTTTGGAGTCGAATCTGGCAAGTTGCTAGGCTTCTTGGTCAGCAAGAAGGGGATAGAGATGGATCCCGCTAAGGCCAAGGCTATCATTGGCATGCCGCCCCCGACTAATCTCAAAGATTTGCGTAGCCTTTAGGGACGCATGCAATCAATTCGGCGATTTATTTCTAATTTGGCCATGAGATGTGAAACTTTCAATCATTTGCTCAGAAAAGGAGTAAAGTTTGAATGGGGACCAGAGTGTCAGCAATCGTTCGAACGCATCAAGAAATATCTTCTCAATCCTCCTGTTTTGAAGCCGCCGGAATTGGGGAAGCCCCTATTGCTATATATTTCAGTTAATCAAGTTGCTTGCGGCGGATTCTTGGCGCAATACGAAGAAGGCAGTTTGATAGAGCATGTCATTTACTATGTGAGCAAGACCTTTATTGATTATGAGAAGAAATACTCTCAGATAGAAAAGACATGTCTCGCTCTGGTTTGGATGTGTCAGAAGTTGAGGCATTATCTACTAGCATCTGAAGTCAAGATTTTATCCAAGTTAAATCCTCTCAAGTATATTCTCGAGCAGCCATTCCTCAGGGGACGAATTGCCAAATGGCAAGTCCTATTAATGCAATATGATTTGGAGTATGTCTCCCAGCAATCTATCAAAGGCCAAGCAATTGCAAATCAATTGGCAGATTTTCCTCTGGCAGAGGATGTTAAAGTCGAGGATGATTTCCCCCATGAGCGGATCTGCAATATTCAACAATCCTCAATTTGGAATTTATTCTTCGACGGTTCCAAGGATATGGCAGGCATAGAAATCGGGATTCTGCTAATCACACCAGAGAAGGAGATGATACCCTTTTCTCTCAAACTGGATTTTCAGTGCACTCACAATATGGCCGAGTATGAAGCTTTGATACAAGGTCTGAAAATTCTACAGGACTTCAATGTCAAAAGAGTGCATGCTTATGGCGATTCTTTGTTAGTCGTCAATCAAGTTCTAGCCGAATGGCAAGTGAAGGATCAGAAATTACTTCCTTACCAAAAGATTGTCTCAGCTCTCGCCAATAAATTCGAAGAATTCCAACTTTTTCATATCAAGAGAGACTTCAATCAAGTTGCAGACAGTTTAGCCAATTTGGGATCATTCATGTCTTTCAAGAGTGGAGAATCTTGTCGCTCATTTGAGATTGGCCGACTTGATCAACATGCTTTCGTCCTAGTAGAGCAGATAAACAAGACTGAACAGAAGAAGAAACCTTGGTATCATGACATCAAAAACTTCATTACAACTGGCGAACTTCCTCCAGAATTACCAAAGAAAGAGCAACGAGCAATTCAGCGCATGTCTGCTCGATATTTTATTCTTGCTGACGTCCTTTATCGTCGTGGATTCAGTTCTGAATATTCCAGATGTTTGGACGAAGACGAGGCCAGAGAAGTTGTGCAAGAAGCACATGAAGGTATTTGCGGTGGTCATGTTGGCTATCAGACTCTCGTCAAACAAATCATCCGAGCAGGATACTACTGGAGAACTATGCAGCAAGATTGCTATCATTTTGTGAAGAAGTGCGTTCAATGTCAGATGCATGCGCCTTCCATTCATGCGTCAGCGACATACTTGCAATCTGTCGTCTCGCCATGGCCATTTTCCATGTGGGCTTTCGATGTTGTAGGCCCCATTACTCCTTCAGCTTCCAATGGTCACAAGTATTTTCTTGCCGCAATAGAATATTTTACTAAATTGGTAGAAGCAGTCACTCTACGCACAGTAGAAGGTCGACATGTGGTCTCATTCATCCACAAGAATATCTTATGTCGTTTCGGCATACCACATGATATTGTGTCAGACAATGGCAGTCATTTCAAGAATGAGAGAATGAGAACATTCTGCTCAAAGTTCAGAATTCATCATCATTTTTCCGCTCCTTATTACCCTCAAGGGAATGGTCAGGCAGAGGCCACCAACAAAATTTTAATTCGAATCCTGGAGCGAACTTTGGAAACAGGCCGTGACTGGCATGAAAACATTCATGACGTACTATGGGCATACAGAACCACCATTCGAACTCCAACTAATGCTACTCTGTCAGAACTTGTCTACGGAACCGAAGTAGTACTGCCTCTACATGTTTAGAAACATGCTCTGAATTTTGCATCACTTCTAGAATTACCTCTTGATCAGTATCAGCAATAGTGACTGGTACAACTTGATTTGCTCGATGAAAGAAGGCTCAGAGCAGCAGAACATGCTCAATCCTATCGCCAGAGGATAGCCAGACAATATGCAAAATCCGTCATTGAAAGAAAATTTCGAGTCAATGATCTAGTACTCAGATCAACAGCTTATCTCAGGCACCGCCCGGGTGGCAAGTGGTCGCCAAATTGGGAGGGTCCTTATGTTGTCAAAGAAGCACTACCTCGCAATTCATATCGGTTCATCAATGCCGACGGAATAGAATTGCCAGATCCCATCAATGCTCGACATTTAAAAAAAAATTATACTTGAATCCTTTCCTACTCTTTGTAATTTTTCCAAATTTCTTTCAATAATAATCAAGTTTTCTTTTCAAGCTATACTGGGGCATTTTTAAAATTTCGTTTTTATCTACAAATACCCTGTATGCAGACAGGATCAAACAAATCTCTCATTTTACACACATGTGCACCCATTTACATTCATTTGCATTCGCATGCATTCATTCGCATTCATCTGCATCAATTTGCATTGAACTCCCCATTCAGGATAAGGGATAAATCCTGAGGCCCCGACAGTTGTCCAAGTTGTCGTAAGGGTGAAGACTGAAAATCTTCCATCAAAATCAATTAGTAATTCTTCAGAATCCAGTGTTCGTGCTGGTAATTTTTCAAAAATCCAGTGTTCGTGCTGGTAAACTTTCAAAACCCAGTGCTCGTACTAGTAACCATTTAAAACCCAATGCTCGTATTGGTAACCATTTAAAATTCAGTGCTCGTACTGGTAATCTTCCAAAACTCGGTATTCATACTGGTAATTTTTCAAAACATAATGCTTGTATTGGCATATTTTCAAAATCCGGTGTTTACACTGATACACTTTAAAATTCAGTGTCCACTGATTTAGTTTTCATTCGGAATTCGAGTTCCGACTCGAATTTCTTTTCCTTCTAACTGGTTTAGTTTTCCTTCAGGATTCGAGTTCCGACTCGAATCTTCTTTCTTTCTAGTTAATCTAGTTTTCCTTCAGGATTCGAGTTCCGACTCGAATTTCCTTTCCTTCCACACCGGTTTAAGTTTTCCTTTGGGATTCGAGTTCCGACTCGAATCTTCTTCCCTTCTAGTTGATCTAGTTTTCCTTTGGGATTCGAGTTCTGACTCAAATTTCCTTTCCTTCTTACCGGTCTAGTTTTCCTTTGGGATTCGAGTTCCGACTCGAATCTTCTTCCCTTTTAGTTGATCTAGTTTTCCTTCGGGATTTGAGTTCTGACTCGAATTTTTTTTCCTTCCAACCGGTCTAGTTTTTCTTTGGCATTCGAGTTCCGACTCGAATCTTCTTCCCTTCTAGTTGATCTAGTTTTCCTTCGGGATTCAAGTTCCGACTCGAATTTCTTTTTCTTCCAACCGGTCTAGTTTTCTTTCAGGATTCGAGTTCCAACTCGAATCTTCTTTCCTTCTAGTTGATCTAGTTTCCTTCGGGATTCGGGTTCCGACTCGAATTTTTTCTCCTTCCAAATTGATCTACCTTTCCTTCAGGATTCGAGTTCCGACTCGGATTTCTTTTCCTCCCATAATGGACTTGGTTTTCCTTCAAAGATTTGGGTTCCGACTCGAGTTTTCTTTTCCTTCAGAGTTGGTCTAGAAAATCCAAGTTCCGACTTGAATTTTCTTTCAAATCTAATTCACTTAGCTTTCCTTTACAAGTTTGAACTTCTACTCAAACTACCCTGCAAGTTGGTCTAGAAGATCCGAGTTTCGACCCGAATTTTCTTTCAAAATCCAATTCATCTAGTTTTTCTTGAAGAGTTGAATTCTGATTCGAATCTTCCCTCAAAAACCCAGTTTAGCACTTGGTCCATTCAAAGCTCACAAGTTGGAATCATTCATTCTTAAGCTATGATCCTTAGGTTGAATTCCTATGGAATTGATAGTTCGTAGGTCGAACCCCTGCGGAACCAATGTCGTTCTCAATAGAACCAATGTTGTTCTTAGGCTGAATCCCTATAGAACCCATGTCATTCTCAGTAAACCAATTCATAATTTTGACCTTTTTAGCCAATCAATTTCCAATTTCCATTTTTTAAATTCCCAATTTTCAGATTTCCAACTTTCAATTTCAAATACCAAATTTCAGAACCCAAATTTCAAAATTCCAATTTCCAAAATTCGACCCTTTTGAGTCACCCAATACCCAATTCCAATAAATTTCTCTTGCGAGAGACCCTTTGTATAGGGAGAGTTCGAGGGAGCTCGCTCTTTTCGCATGCTATCCAATTCGTTCACTTAGCCCCTTTTCAGGGAGAGTTTGAAGGGACTCGTGTCTTTGTGAACCGTTTGCAAAATAAAATTCCAAATTTCACACAAGGAACCCTTTTTATAGGGAGAGACTCGACGAAGACTTGCCTTCCTTGTGGCCCCATAATTTCAGACTAGGTCATTTCATCATGAAGGACCCTCTTTTCAGGGAGAGTGTGATGAACTCGTTTCTTCATGACCAATTTACCAATCTCACCAATTCCGGCCCCCTTTCCATAAGAGAAGCCTAATGTTAGGAAGTTTTGTCTAAAGCTTAATTTCTCTTCGAAAGTTCGTTTTGCAAACACCTCATCTTCAGGGAAGAGAGGAGTAATTTCTAATTCCAATTTCTGAATCTTCTCCTTTCGGGAAAGGAGAAGAGAATTTCTGTCATGGATGTGTTGCGTTGTGCTTTAAATGCTCGCTTTCACAAAAGGATTTCAAGAAAATTTTGTCAATTTGTCATTAAATATTTGTTGATTTCAAAAATCTTTATTGCACAAAATTATTACTCCAAAATACCTCCAGTATTACTTCTAAAAGGGCAATGCTTTCGCGAAAAAGGATTCAAAGTTCAAAATCTTTCTATTGGCCAACCAAAAGGATGAAGAATAAATCCTCGATATGGTCAGCAAAGAGAATTCAATGTTGTTGCAAAGCCATGAGTGATTGATATTGATCGCAGTCAATGGCACGGTTTTAAAGATCATTCTGGAAAAATAAAGCAGTCGAAATATTCTGGGTGATACAGAAAAATCCACTCAATTTCCATATCTCCTCAATCACCTAAGCTGCAATTAAATATCTGCAAAAGGGATCTCTCAATTGTCGTCAAGATGAAGGCGAATTAGGCGAGTAGACCCCCGGGGCCAAAGAAGATTTGGATCATCTCAAAGATGACGGAGTTTGTGACGGATCCTTCCAGGGAAAGTTCAGATCGCCGTCGAGATGAAGGCGAGTGTGATGAGCCTACCGACAAACCCTAAAAGATATTTAATTACAGCTATCATCAAGAGATTTCCTACCAAAGAGTCAATAATCGTCAAGATAATCTCTGAGAGAAAAGAATGATCGGAACATCTTTGAGATGAAGGAGTTTGTGACGTACTCTTCCCAAAAAGAGAGACAAGTCAGGATATCTCCAAAATGAAGGATGATGTAAATCCCGAAAAATCCAAGAGAGCTCCAATCTGCTAAAAAAAGAGTGCAGAAAGATCATCATGAGAAAAGAATCCCAAGATATCAGACTGCCGAATCTATCAAGAATTTTCTTTAATTTTGTGAAATTCTTTTATCAATATTCTTTCACCAATAGCTCTCGCAATATCAAGAATACTTTCTTTCCCGTCCATATCAAGGAAATTGATAGCTTCCTTGAAAGAAAGTTAATCGCAAGCAACTTGAATTCGAATCTTGATTCTACGGAGTTAAGCTCAGTCGGAGGTAATACTTCAGGGAGAAAAGAGAGAATATTTTCAAACCAATGTGCATCATTTTCAATTATTTTGAATCAACAATAATTTTCAACGTTTTGACAATATTTTCTAGCTATCCTGGCATGAAGTGAGAGCTTGAGGTTCATCATTGGCGCATCCTGGCACCATCCCTTTTTAGGACTTGATAACGAGAGTTTTCAAGATTCCTTCCCTTCTTTGGTATAATCTGAGCGCCTGGGTTCTCAGATTCGCACACTTCCCTGTGTCCCCACTGTCCCACCATAGACAGTCCAATTTCGGCCTGAGGTTAAGCCACCAATTTCAGCAAAAGGCAATTTCAAAAGCTATTTAGTCTCAGCAATGAGACGCCCAAAAACAAACCCTTTTCAAGCTTTAGGGACCCCAATTTTCTTCCTTTTGCAAAACCTCTATCGGATTCATTATGCGGAAATCTGAAGGTTTCATCACGGTCTCTTCTTTCAAGGATTCCGTCCATTTTCTGCCCAATCAGGTTAAGGGTATAAACCTAAGCCTCTTTTGATGAGGTATTTCATTTTCTGCCCGATCAGGTTAAGGGTACAAACTTGAGCCTCCTTTGATGAGGTATTCCATTTTCAGCCCAATCAGGTTAAGGGTATAAACCTAGGCCTCCTTTGATGAGGTATTCCATTTTCCACCCAATCAGGTCAAGGGTACAAACCTGAGCCTCTTTTGATGAGGTATTCCATTTTCAACCCGGTCAGGTTAAGGGTTAAGCCTGAGCTTCGTTCCATACGAGGTATTTCCCGTCCCATCCAGGTTAAGGGCAAAACCTGAATCTCATTTCTTTTTTAAATAAAATTTTCTCCTTATTCTCCATTTCATATCTACCATCATCATTTGAATTAATTCTTTCATACCCAGTCAGATTTATCTAACTAGGGCATTTTTATGGTTCAAATTTGGTATGTTTTCTTTGCCACTAAGCTCGGCCCTATACCTGCTTAGTAGCAAAGAGGTGCATCTGTAAACACCCCAAATTTTCACCCTCATCCAGTGTTTATCCATTTCATATGTAATTGCATATCACTGCATACATTTTGCATATCATTTCATCACATTGCATAGCATTGCATGCCATTACATGTCATTACATCTCATTTTCGAGATCCAGCACTCCTGTTTTCAAAACATTCAATCCAGATTTGAGCTTTAAAGCTTTCTTTCAAAATCAATTTCAAAACCTGGGTTTTTAGTCAACATTCTATCATTTTCCAACCCCAGGACCTCATATTTCGAAATATTTTCTCAGAAAACAATCTGAATTCATTTCAAACTCAATTTCAATTGATTTCAATTCTCAGATCAGACCCATTTAGGTGGTGTCGCTTCTGAATTCTTTTACTTGTCAAAAATCTCCAAAAATCTCAGAGTCCTAGTTGGATCAGGACTCTTCTTTAAGAGTCCAGTCGGATCAGGACTCTTCTTTAGAGTTTCAATTGGATTGGGACTCTAATCTTTTACAGCTATTTTATCTATTTTCAATCAAATCTTTCAAAAAGAGTCAGAAACTCAAAGTTTTAGTCAAAACAGGACTCTGTTCAGAGAGCCCTAGTTGGATCAGGACTCTGATCCTGATTTCAATTTTGAAAGAATCTTTCAAAAATCTTTCCATCTATTAAAACTGTTACACTTTTATCAAAGAATTTCAAAATTCTGAGGTTTTATCCCAGAGTCCTGATCAAATCAGGACTCTACCCCAAAGTCCTGATCGAAGCAGATCTCTATCCAAAATTGATTTTCTCACTTCATTTTCACTGGTTTTCAAAAGCTTTGCCCAAGTTTCATCATTTGCTCATCAGAAAACCAAAATTCTTAGAGTTCTGATCGAATCAGGACTCCTTCTTAGAGTCTTAATCAGATCAGAACTCTGAACCAAAACTTTGATTTTATCCTGTTTTTAACTATTTTTCAAAATTCTCTCATTTGTTTTCTCAGAAAATCCAAAAATCTGAGAGTCCTAGTTCAATCAGGACTCTGTCCTCAGAGTCTCAGTTGAATCAAAACTCTGTTTTATTCCAATATTTATTATTGTTTTCGTTGTTTTCACAAGTTCTTTCAACTGTTTTTCAGAAATACCAAAAAAAATCTAGAGTTTCAGTCTGATCAAAACTTTGTCCCAGAGTCCTAGTCCAGTCATGAGTCTTTTTTTTTAAGTCTGTTTTTATTCCATTTTTTTATTTATTTCCATTTGTTTTCAAAAATTAGGTCATTTTGTAGAGTCCAGTTAATTCAGGACTCTATTTCAGAGTTCTGATTGAGTTAGAAGTCTAACCCTGACTGTATTTTCTGACTTGTTTCACCATTTTCGATTAAATCTTTTCAAAAACTCCTTTATTTGGCTTTTAAAAACCAAAATCACAGAGTCCTAAAAATTCAGGACTCTAACCCGGAGTTCCAGTTCGCTTGGGACTCTATTTTCAAAAATCTTGAATTTCAAATACTGATTTTAACCCTTTTTCAAAACCATTTTCAATGTTTATTTCAAAATTCTTCAAAACTCGATGTGGGCCCACTCAGTTGGCACCATATCCAGAGGAGTTCTAATCCAGTTAGGACCCCATGCCATTTCAAAACTTTCATTTTAAAAGTTTGCTTTTGAAAATCCTTTTGAAAACTCCTTCAATTTCAAGTTTTAAAATCGCTTTT
This sequence comes from Nuphar pumila, assembly GCF_984573655.1. Classification (NCBI taxonomy): domain Eukaryota; kingdom Viridiplantae; phylum Streptophyta; class Magnoliopsida; order Nymphaeales; family Nymphaeaceae; genus Nuphar; species Nuphar pumila. The sequence goes on from NC_143265.1 coordinate 52,176,306, forward strand.
TGAAAAACTCAAGTAGGGCCCACTCGGGGTGGCGAAATATTCGAGTAAGTTAGGGCTAGACTAGGGTTAGTCAGTGTCTTGGTTAGTGTTAGGGGTTTAGAAGAGTCAAAAATCATTTTAAAAACTCATTTTGAAAGTTAGTTTTTAAAAAAACTAGTGTTTTTAAAGGTTTTTAAAGGTGTTTTAAAAAACCAAATGTAGAGAATGCCAAGTGGCATTACATTTGGGGGATTTCTAGGTTTAGCTAGGGGCTAATTAGGAATTAATTAGATTAATTAGGCTAGGGGTAGTTAGGTCATTCCACCCAAAAATCCCCCCCCCCCCCCTAGAAGAGTCCAAATTTTCCAAAATTCCAAAATTTTTAACCTAAAAAAAAATCTATAAATAGCCTCCATAGGGGGGGGATTTTTCCATCTCTCCTCTTGGAAATTCTTGGAGCTTCTCTCTCCTCTCCGGCCCTTCCTCCATTGCTGCAACTCCAAGGTAAGAAATTTTATTGGTTTTTAAGTTTCATTTAATGTTTTTCATTGTTTTAAATCAATTTTAACCATCTAAATCATATATCCCATGGATTAAACCATGGATTCAAGTCCAAGAACCTCAAGAGAGGTTCAAGAAAGTGATCTAACACTGCTTTTGGTGTTTTACAGGGATTCTAATCTATTAGAATCAATTTTAACATTATTCTTTACATTATGAACCGATAAATCATGTGATTTACCCTTTTAATGGGTTAAATCCATGTGTTTAAAGGTAAAATCGAATTCCAGCCATTGATTCCCTGATTTTTTATTTATTTGTTTGTTTATTTATGTTTATTACACGTTTCTTAACATAGAAATAATTTTTATTTATTGTTTTATGGTTTATTTTTTTATTTTCATTAATTAATGCATGTTTTATTAAGTTTCTTAGTTTTCTGTGTGTTTTAGGTTTAGAACAGTAAAGATAATGTTATTTCGGATTTAAATCCTTGTTGTTTATTTTTGATTTTTTTATATGTGATGAATGCATAAGTGATTGAACTACTGTAAAAAAAATCAGAGATTTTGGATTTCGGGAACTCTGTCAGAAAAATCCGACATCAAATCGGGTTTTTAAATCTTTAAAATCGTTGTTAAAATCAAGAAGGTAACTTGTTGTGATGATATTTTTCTCATCCTATATCTGATTTTAGATCTGTAAAGTGCCATGGATTCACATTGATTAGATATGTCTACTGTAAAATGTTCAGAATTTTTTACCACTGTTTAGTATTTTTCCTCTGTCAAAGACTCTGATTTTTAATTTAAAACTCGTTAGGGTTTATCAAAACCCTAATCAGACTTGTGTTATTCGTAAATCCCAAAATACAGATCTGATTCATGATCTATAAAAGGTGAGTACTATTATTTTTCTAATATATGTTCACTGTTAAAATCTCAGATATTTTGGGTTAGTACTGTTATTTACCTCAGGATTTTTAATCCGAAGTGTCAGTTTGGACCAAGGTTAAAATCAATATATTCAAGTCCGGATTGTAGGATGGGGATCTCCATGGTTTTAAAGGATTTTTTATATCTGTAAAAAGGAAAAGTTTTGTTTTCTTGTCTATTTAGTCTCTGTAAAATTTCATAGATTTTCATGGAGGTTTGACCCCTGGTTTGGGTTTTGGACTGAGACTGGTTGGTGAACTAGGTCAAAAATAGCATATTTTTAGGGTTTGATGCTATTTTCGGATTAATTTAATGCCAAAAAATATTTTTATTTGATATTAGGGTTATAACAAGGGCAGGTACCAATTTTGAAGATTATTAGAATCCGTTTGATGCTTGAATGGCTTGAATTGCAAAATAGGGCACCCGAAGAATTCCAAAACACTAAAAAAAATCACAAAATTTGTGATATTCTTGGATTTTCGTGCATAAGCATATGTTTTTAGGGTTTAATCATATTCATAATCATATTAGGATACTTTATGTTAAATTTGATGTTCATTTGATTTCATTTAGTGCATAAAACTTAAGTTTTACCAAAATATTTTCTGAAAAAAAAAACCTATTTCAAGGCCATAGTCTTGCTATCAGGGGTAGTTTGGTCATTTGACCTCAATTTCAAAGTCCCTAACCCTAGTTTTCACATTTTTAAGCATGTCATATCATATTTAGTTTAGTATATTTGCATTTGAATTTCAAAATTTGTATTTTATCAAAATAACTTTCTGAAAACCCTAATTTCAAGGCCATGGTCTTGTTATTAAGGGTATTTTGGTCATTTTTACCCCAATTTCGAAATTTCAAATTTCATTTTCATATTTATTCAATCTTATTTCATATTTTATCAATTTTTATTTAAGGGAATCATGGGAAAGGCTTATATCTAGCAAAATCCAGTAATTTCTAGATATTACTGGATAAACCTAGAAAAGCCAACATATATTCACTAACCAAGCTTTCTAGTTTTGCAAATACATTGAAGATTTTAATTTCATGTATTTAAATTTCAATAGTAATGTAAATTAAATGTAAACTTTGGAATAAAAATTTAAATTCCTGCATAGATTAGGATTTGCATTTCATATAGTTTAAACTTTGATATATAACTGCCATGTATGCCAATTCATGCACATTTTATTAATTCACTATGGTCTACACGAATGGCACATACAGTAGCTTTTATGAAGTTTATAAACTTGGTGGAATTTGTATTTATGGCCATAGTCAGAATACGAATGATACCCAGATTTGTAATCTTCGTATTAGCCACATTCAGCCTACACTCTTAGGCTAACTTCAAAATGTACTGCATTTCTCAAAAATAAAAATAAAAATTCTCAATTCCTCAAAATCAAGTCTTTCAAATCCATATTCATTCATTTCATTCAATTTGCAAGTTCAAATTCCAAATTAGAAAATCAATTTTCTCAAAATTTTTCTAAGTCTTATTCTAAAATCGATTTTCTCAGAACTCTAAGTTTTCAAATGATATTTCAAGTATTTTTCAAAGTTCAAAATTCGATTTTCCAAGTTATAGCTTCAATTTCCAAGTTCTAATTCAAAGAAATCAAGTTTTCCAAGTTATTTAAAATTCCTCAGAAATCGATTTTCATAAAACCTCTAGATTCTTCAGAAATCGATTTTCATTTTCCTCAGAAATATTCTCTCACCATGGTTCACGATTTTCCAAGTGTTATCTTTTTCAAAAATTTCCAAGTATTTCAAATCTCAAAGCAAACATCATGTTTTCAAACCTGCATTTTCAGAAAATCCATAGCACATGCCTGATTCTTTATGCATTTAGGAAATAGAACATGATTTAGACAAGTTGAGCAAAGTTAAGCACACAATTGATCCTTGGTTTAATTACCCCTAGTAAAGGCGCCAGGAACGGTTGAACCTCGTACCGACAGGCGAGTCCCATTCTTCGAAATTATCCTGCATTTTAAAACGGAGGCGAGTTATTTTCAAAAACTTTTTCAAAGGTCAGTTTGACTTGCAAAAGTAAAAATTTTGCGATGATAACAATTCTCAATGTTCATTATATTTTGGTACTTTACATAACCCTCATATATATCATATTGGAGGATGATTTCTCCAAGAGTCATCCCCTCCAACGATGAAGGCTTTCTTGGCTTACAAACTGTAGTCATTGCTAACCTGCAAAACACATAAATTTAACTGCATCATTATATGTTACAACCGTCTCCCCAAGTATATATTATTACAAATTATCACATTCGTTACACAATCACCAACATTACAAGTCATCGCAATATTTGACTTTATAAGTAAACATCACACTACGATTTAGCACAATGAAGTATAAATCAAGGTAACTTCATAATTATATATCGCTACTACATCAAACGTATAAATCGTTGTTGCTTCAAACGTACAAATCGTTGTACAAATCACACCCTTCATAAGTACATATCTTTGTAACATTTTGGCTTCATAAGTAAACATCGTAGTACGATTTAGCAAACTTAAGTACAAATCATGGTAACTTCATAAATTATAAATACACATTACTACTACTTCAAACATATAAATCGTTGCTACATCGAACATGCAAATCGTTGCTTCAAATGTACAAATCGATGTAGAAATTAAACCCTTCATAAGTACATATCGTTGTAAATCAAAAATCGCTATTGCATTAAATGTATAAATCGTTATTGCTTTAAATGTATAAATCATGAATCATAAATTGTAAATCGCTATTGCTTCAAACATATAAATTGTTGTTTCATCGAACAAATCGCTATTGTATTAAATGTATAAATCATTGTTAAATTCAAACTTACAATTCGTTGTAGAAATTTAGCTTTCATAAGTATATATTGTTGTAATGTTTGGCCTTCATAAGAATAAATCGTGCTAACTGTTTTTCGATGCCTAGAAGGTGGATAGGTACAAATCAATTTGTTTCAGTATGAAAGTAGGTGTTATTTAGCATGAATAGTACAACCAGTTATAAGATTTAGCGTTCAAATTTACAAATCAATTTATTTACATAACGAAACTTTACACAAAACTCACCAAAAAGACATAAGTTTTGCTAATCTGACAGTAGAGAAGAAACACCTCGAAGGTAGATGTAGCCGATGGTGGCAACGGTGCTCCAACTACGCTCCGACGACAGCAGACGACCAAAAGGGGTGCTTTGGTGACAACAGACGATGGCAAAGGGGTGCTCCGGCGATAGTAGACGACGGCAAAGGGTGCTCTTATGGAAGTAGACGACGACAAAGGTTGTGTCGTCAAAGGGATCTCCTGTTACAGCAGATGGTGCATCATCAAAGGGTGATCCAGAATGTATAGGGTGACATATTGTGAGGCGCTCCTGTTAATCAGAGGAGCTTACTCCTTAGGGCAAAAACGCTGATGATTTTAACCCTTTCTGGTGGGAGGACATTTTTATCCTTTACTCAAAACATCATTTTATGGCACTAATGGCGGGAAAGGGTACTTAAGTCTTTGCGAATGCAGCGGACTCCGATGCTAAGTGATGCTGACACACATAGGGAAACAAGCCCCATGTGCTTACATATGTGGCCCTCATTCAGACCCGAGAACACACACCTGCGTGTTTCGGGGGGAACATATAACCTGCTTCACATTTTTAGGGTCGAGTGTGGTGCATTATAGAATATATGTGTATCTGACCTCGTTGGATCTGTCACCCTCAACCTTGCTATTATGACAGATGTTAATGCATCTAGTGTGTTCAATCCACACATACGTAGATGTTACATGAGTGTCATTGACAAGGTTTCACATCTTTTGGAGCTTGGTGTCAATACGATCGAGTTGCTACCCATTTTTTAGTGTGATAAATTTGAGTTACAATGGTGCCCAAACCCTAGAGTTCACATGATAAATCCATGGAGCTATTCCTCTATGAATTTCTTCACTTCAGTAAGTTGATGTGTTGTTCGTGGAGTTTCTTGATTTCAAATCTCAATAAAAGCACTGAAAAAAAAGGTCATCTTGAGAGTGCAGTCTATGGTGATCGGAGTTGACCACTCAACTATTTTTTTATCCCGATGAAAACCAACAACGAATCCACCACCGGTTAGTTGAGTGCCTTCCTCATGGTCACATCTGCAAATGGCTCGTATGTCGGAAGGATGCACGGGTGCCGCATAGTGCTAAAGGTTAAAAGACATTTTGCTAAAAAATATGAAGGTGTGTGCCAACATTAAAGATTGACTACACCCTTTGAAAGCATCCTCTCAGAATCTTTCCTAAGAGACTAGACAATTCTCATGGGAGAGGGGATGACGTGGATGTAAAATTTAAAGACTCAAATCTGAATTAAATTTTCCAAATGCTGGAACTTATAGGGCCCACCCATGGGGTGCCACCTCCTAATTCTAGTAGTAAAGACTTAAGTGGGGCCCACCTATAGATCACCCCCTCCTATTTTTGAAGCTCAAGGGTCAGTGAGTTCCCGTTGCAGAGGCAGCCCACCTATTTCTGGAGTCCTCTAAAAGTCGTGTAAAGGAGTTTAATAGCCCCACTTAGAAAGACAAATAGAAGTCAAAGAAGTTGTCCAATTTTTTAGATAAAGACCCTTATTTTTGACTTGGTCCAAGTAGGGCTTATCCATAAATAGCCCAAAGTCATTTGGGTTTAATTAAATTTAGTTTTTTCTTATTTAGGTTTTATCTAGATTTAGGTTTAGATTTAATATTTGTTTGTAATTTGTGTAAGGCATTATATGCCCCCTTGGCCTATATATAGGGGCCTTGTTCTATGCTTGAGAATTATGAATGGAATTAGAACTTGACTTTGTCTCTCATATCTCTCTCTCAAATTTGTTCCTCTCTGAGAATGACTCTCTCTTTTCTTGTGAGTCTCTACTCTTTGACTTGTCTCTCTCTAGGGCTAGTGTCTCTTTCAATTGGTTTGTTGATCCCTAGTGGGTGTGCTCACTTCAGTGGACCAAGGTTGTAGCCAAGGCCCACCTCAATCTGGCGTGCATAACTTTGAATCCCCGATGGTCTCACCTGTCTTGAGCTATACTGTAAAGCTCTGGCCTTCCTGAACCAAACCAACTTCTGTAGGAGACCTCCAAGTCTAATAAGTCGTGCAAGCTTTTCCCCTAACCCCATACCTAGTTAAAATCAACCTAACTCTTACCCTCCAAATTTTATTATTTATTGAGCTATATGTACCGAGATCTTGATTTTACAAGTCAAGCATGTTTGTCGCAAAATACAGTTTGTCCCTGTCATGTCTTGTTTGTTCGGTTACTTTCAAAAATTGTATCTCCTTCTTCTTGTGTTGTTTGTCCCTAAAAATTTAACTAAGCCTAGTCCAAGGTTGTAGAATCATTCCTCCAAATTTGAGAATTTTTTGCTGTCGTTTGAGAGTTCTATTTTTTCTTCCAAACTCTATCAGAAAACCTGCACTCTATTTTTTAGTGTTGACTATTGACCTAGACATTGACCTAACCGAGACTACCCCTGCCTAAACAATTTAAACCTAAGCCATCAAATTACTATCGCAATTGCAACATTTTCTAAATTATATAGTGATGGATTTGACACAGGATTGATAGGGTCCATTATGAAGCATGGTTTTGGTATAAAATTTTCTATTGCAGTTTGATTTGAGGTTTATACACATAATATAGGGTCACTAGAATATATTAATTGAAAATATGTAAACAGGAGTGTAAACCGAGATTTTCAGTAGTTTTTCTATTGTTTTGATTAAATTTCATTATTTGGATGTGATTTACATGCTTGATTTTATAGAAACCAGCTCTTAGATCATACGGTTATGATGCATAAGCAGGATCCTTTAAGACTTGAAAATCAACGGCTCAAGATTTTCATAAATATTCAAGTATGCCATAATCATTTTTTTTGTCGAAAAAAGATGATACAACAGTCGTCTAGCAAATCGCCCATGTAGAACATATTTGTAAGGTCTGTTTTGCAAAATAAGTGTTGAAAATGTTGTGTGTATGTATATATATATATATATATATATATATATATATATATATATATATATTATAGTGTAGGTGCTTAATGATACATGCTTAATGGGTTTTTCAGGTTTTTTATTTTATTTTATTTTATTTTTAAATTCTAACTGTACAGGTGATCTATATACTTGATTTTATAGGGATTTGAAGTGTTCAATTCCGACACATGGGTAGGTTTTTATAAGGTTCAAAAAATCAATGGTCCAAAATCTTTGTAAATTTTTTAGGTGGCAAATATCATTTCTTTTATGGAAAACACATGATTCAAGTGTTGATTCCTCATAAATCGACCATGCCCAACACATTTGTGGGGTCAAAACTATGAAAAAAATACCCAAGGAGCAGAAAACCCATTAAGCACCTACTCTCTCTCTCTCTCCCTATATATATATATATATATATATATATATATATATATAGGTGCCTCTGCAGCACCTACTCTCATCTAATAGAAGCTTCAAAATTTTCAAATTTTGAGTGCTTTTTTGGTTGATCTGAACTTTTAGATATGACCTACAATCATTATTTAGGTAAATGAGCTAAGTTTGGGCCTTCAGACTTGACTCATTAAGGATACACCCCTGCTTGAGTTTAGCTTGTCACGAGCCAAGTCTAGCCTGAGCTCATTATGAGTCGATCATGAGCTGGCTCATTTTCTTTAAAAGATTTATTTTAAGTGTTTTTAAAGCTTGATAATATATAAAATAATTATAATATATAAACAATAAATGTGTATATTATATATAATATGTAAGTATATAATATATAAAACTAGCTTATACGAGCTGAGCTTGCCATGTTCGTCCTCGACTCATTTAGCTAAATGAGCTGGCTCATAGCTCGGCTCGCAGAACTCAATTTCTGATATATAGGGAAGGAGAAATGCCCGACCAAAGGAAGGTCCAAAATCTACAACAGACAACAATCAACGGTGTTCCTTCCCTAACAATTGAGTTTTTTCAACCATCAGACTTTCCATATTGGATTTTTATCATTCATTTAGTCAATGACACATTTTAGATTATGATTTTTTGATGTTTGGATGCATTTTTAAAGTGCTAAATGCATAAGTCGTTGAATTTTCATGTTTCAAAAAACATGTCTATATGTCATAATGTTTTCTTTTAAAGCATATTTCTTACTAAATAAATTATAAAGAACAAATATGAGTTCAGATTAATGAGGTGCTCAAGCATTGGAGAAGAGGAACCATCCAATCATATTTGGTTATAGATTTTGAACCTTCTTTTTCATTGGATGATCCCCCTTCCCAATATATATATATATATATATATATATATATATATATATATATATATATATATATATGTGAAAACTTAGAAAATGAGAATCATGCTATTTTTGGTGTTTTTGCAAAATTTTGACCAGATGTAACTTATATGCTTGTTTTTATAAGAAAGACTTTGAGCATTTGATTTTGGATATATTTTTATAAGGTTTCAAAAATCAATGTCCTACAATTTTTATAAACTTGTAAGACTCCAAATACCATTTTTTCATCTAAAATGTATGATCCAAGTGTCAATTTCTATAAACCACAATGCTGAACACACACCAACGAGGGCTCCCCTTGGTTGGTAGGAGTTGTCAGTGCATGTGGTAGGGAATAACTGATGAGGGTCTACCTAATCCCAGCTTGATTTAAAAAAAAAATTGTTGAATGCAACTATGAGGCTGGAATTAAGAAAAAAACACCAAAAATTTAATAGCATGTTTTACTGTTTTTATTTTTTCATATATATATATATATATGATCAGGTGTCAGGAGCTTTTTTGTGCCTACCACGTGCCTATTTAGCTTTGGAAAGATTGTTTCTATTTTTTTCTAAAATTTGACCATACAAATGTGATCTACATTCTTGATTTTATAGGAAACGACTTTTGGATTATTAGATTCCAACACCAAGTTAGGTTTTTATAATATTAAAAAATCAATGGTTTACGATTCTAAAAAATATTCAATGCTTAAAAAATCTTTTTCTCAAGAAAAAAAAACATGATCCAAGTGTGATTAACTAGCAAATCAATCGTGCAGAACACATCGGTAGGGTCAGATTCTTTTAAAAACAACTTAAAAACTCCCAATCCACCGGTGGGAAGGCACAAAAAAGGTCAGACACCTACCCATATATATATATATATATATATATATATATATATATATATATATATATATATATATATATATATATATATATATATATATATATAAAGTGTTTGAAGATGGGTTGGATGAACAATCCTGCCTATTGATCGCACGTGATCAAACGGCAATGACTCGTCGTCATTTGTTTGGAGCACTCCAAACATTTAGTGACGGTCTTGACGCAGAAAATTGATTTTTAGCAGAGGTACAAAACCACCGCTAAAAGTCATTTTTTGAAAAAAAAAAAAGAAGGCGGAGGTCACAAATCTCTAAGATTAAAAAATTGCAATAATTTAGAAAAGTTTTGTTTTATAAAGAATATCTTAAGAAGGGACGCTATTTGCAAATAAAAAGTATAATTATATAAACTAGAAGCATTGAAAGTGCTTTTTATAAAGTCTGTATTGTGATGAAAACAGCCACATTTTCACAACAGGCAACGTTTTGAAAATACAACAATATTTGGGATAATATATTTTTCTGAAAATATCACGATAAAATCAAGTATTTCCCAATTGAAGCTAGGCTAGTCATAAAGTTGGCAGTCCATGGCAGGGAGTCTGCGACTCGGCTTGTACGTGATGAGACTAGCAGAAAATAGCAGACAGCATCCAGCAAGCACATCGAATATGTTCATAAGCTTGGCAAGGTCATGATATCAATTGCACAAATTGTAATATAAAAACAATACAACAGAGCATTTCATAGGAGAGGAAACCACCGTCCGGATAAGAGAGACCTAGTCGTGCAGGCTAAGCCAACTTATGGTCGCCCGCTTCGGCTGAGCAAGGGCTTATACCTTGCCCTCATTAATGCGAGTTTGACACTTATGGGAATTGAACCCTGACCAAGACAAGGAAACAATAGGAACATAGAGGGTTTTTGTGTACACATATGAACATTTGGAAACATACATCTATGAATCAAATGTGATGAAAGAAGAATTGAATGAATTTCCAGTCTGATAAAAGATCAATTGGCTGGTAAAAAATCCATGACAACTCGGAGCAACAAACCATTGTTGCCACCAGTCACAAACCGAAACCAACACTCACTAGGTAAGATCGTCCTCCTCCAATTCCTTTTCTTTCAGGGTGTTCTTCGCTTTCAACAGAAGTGACGTTCTCCAAGGGTCCTAGGCAAAGAAGAATGACAGTCAGTATTTGGATATATTCAACTATATCAATAGAATAAAAAAAAGCATATATATATATATAGTAACTGAAATATGTTTACCAACCAAATATGTTTACCAGTATGAACCAAAATTTTCATAGATATTTTACTTTTTTTCGGATGTTTCACCATAAGAATGTGATCTAGACGCTTGGTTTTATAGAAAGAGACTCTTGGATCATCCAATTACGATGTATAAGAAAGATCTTTTAAAGTTTGAAAAACAATGGCTTAGAATTTTCATAAATATTCAAGCATAAAAAATTGCATTTCTTGATCCGATTACGATGATCCAACAGTCGATTCCTAGCAAATGGACCATGCCGAATGCATCTGCAGGTTAGATTTGTAAAAGAAACAAACTATGAAAATCTCGATTCATATAAGCAAACATATTTGGTTGGTAAACATATCGGTTTCCCTATATATATATATATATATATATATATATATATATGAGTCACTACAATATGAGAACTGCCATGTGAACTGAGAAATTCCAATGCTTTTTTCGCAAATCAAACCTTGTATGTGTTCGACATGGTGAATTTGCTAGGAATCAACTGTTGAATCATGTATTTTCGTTTTTCGATGAAAAATGTGTTTTCTGGATGCTTGAATATTTATGAAGATTATGAGCCGTCGAGTTTAAAGCCTTAAAAAATCTTGTTTATGCATCATAAACAGATGATTGAATAGTTGTCCTTATAAAACCAATAATGTAGATCACATCCATATGGTTAGATTCAAGAGAAAAGAACAAAAAAATCATGAAAATTGTGGTTCACATGATAGTTCTCCTATTTTCAGTTTTCATATTCTAGTGACTCGTGTGTGTGTGTGTGTGTATTGACGAGTAGCTCCTAAACAGTTAATATCTTAAACCATCCTAAATGCTTCTAAAAAACATAGTTGCACGTGATTTTTGTTAATTCTAACCTGCAAATGCATTACACGCGTTTTTTGCTTAATCCTAACCCATATATTGACTGAAAACCATTCTTTAAGATCGAATCAAATTGATATGCAACTTCAATTTCTGTTTCACCAGGTTTTGGTCCAATATGAGCCAGTAACTTTCAATTGCTCTAAGTACGGATCTAAATACAAAAAATGCCTTATCTAATACACATTTCCTACTAAGTAAACTATAGAAAATAGGTCTATGAGTTCAGATTAAGCAAACACCTGAAACTTTTGTTAATCTAATCAATATTTTCTACCAAGTAAACTATAGAGACTGTCTATGAGTTCAGATTAAGCAAACACCCCAAATTTTGTCTCTTTGAAGCCATTTAGGATCGCTTAGGAGATTAGGAGATAAGACTATTTAAGAATTACCCATTACTCTATCTATATATATCGAGAAATTGGACAGTGTTCCCCAAGTTTTGGTGTGCCCTAGTGTGTCCCAAGGTCAAAAACACCTGTTTCATGCATTCTAACCCTACGAATGTGTTAAGCATAGTTTGTTTGCCCATAATCATATCTTGGATTGTGTCTTTTGGAAATAAGATCAGATGGAGAGTTAAATGTGCATGTCTTTTCATTATTATTGGAAACCCAAAAAGTAAATGAGTTGGGAGGGATAGTTTTGAACGTTTAGATAGAGTTAAATGCCTATCTCTTTCTCTCTCGTGCATAATGAATAGATGATGAATGCATGGTATGATCACACATGTATGCATCTCTCTCTCTCATGCATAATGAATGGATGATGAACCTGAATGCATGGCATGATCACACATGTATGCATCACTCTCTTTCTCTCATGCATAGATGAATGGATGATAGGCATAAATGCATAACATGCTCACACATGCATGCATCTCACTTTTTCTTCAAAAAATCTTATCTTTCTCTAATGCATACATGGATGGATGATGCACACACATGCATGCCATGTGAAATGCCTTTACACATGCATGTCATGTGCATGCTGCTATGATGGAAATGGAGTTTGGTTGGCAACAATAGAAAGTCCAAAGACAATAGCTAATAGAGAGAGAGAGAGAGACCAAAGTCAAACTTATTTCTATTAAAGCTTTGGAAATGATTCCTCTTAACTCTTCATTTACTTTTTTTTGTTTCCAATAACTATAGAAAGGCACAAAACATTTAACCCTCTTATAAACCGTTGGATTGGAAATGATCCAACAGTTTATAAGAGGGAGTAGGTGCTCTAGGAGCACCGTCTCATTACTAATATATATATATATATATATATATATATATATATATATATATATATATATATATATATATATATATATATATATATATCGGGTTAGTATTTGGTGCTATTGAAGGCACAGAACTACTAAGCTGAAAATCTAGGTTCAATCTTTATTTACTCAATCTGATCATATAGATGTGTTCAACAAGGTTTGTTTGCTAAGGATCAAACCTTGGATCGTGCGATCTCAATTTAAAAGTATGATTTTTTGAGTTATGAAATTTTAGCACATTGTGGGTCATTCATTTTACAGCCCTTAAAAAACTTGCTTACATGTCATAATCACATGATTTAAAACTCATTTTCTACTAAAAATACCCTGTAGATAGCATTCACAAGGTCCAATTTACAAAAAACTGCAAAAGATATGAAAAGAAGGTGATTTATACTCAATAATTATGTGCCTTCAAATATTAACTCGTATAAATACATGGGAAAATGTTGGTTACTCTTGTGAGTTCCAAATCTCCTAGTGAAAAACTTTAGTGTTTTTATTTTTCTCATTTTTGTTTCAAATCTGACCCTCAAGGTGTGATCTATATGTTTGGTTTAGTAGAAACTGACCTGTGGATTTTCCATGGGTTGAAAAATCAATCGCTTATAATGCACTAAATTTTTCACCCTCAAAAAATCGCATTTTACATCAAGAAAACAGGACCCAAGTGTCAATCCAAATACTTTGACCATGCTTCCATGAGGTCAGATTTAGTTAAAACAACCTTCCCTTATGAGCTTCAACTAGGGGGTTTGGAACCCGCAAAGGTAACCATATGTGTAGTCGACTGAATAGTTACTATTTTATTTTATTTTGTTTTCTGTGGTAAATCTAAACCTATAGGTGTGCTCTAGATGGTCCATTTAGTGAGGATAGGATTTTGAATAACTGGATTCCAACTTGTATGCAGGTTTTCAGGCAGTTCAAACATCGACGACTGTAAATGCATCAAAATTTCATGACTTAAAAAAAACATATTTTTTGTCGAGAAAATGTGATGCAAAGGTTGACCCTAACAAATCGAAAATGCTGAACACATCTACAGGATCAGATTAGAATCAAAACAGCTTGCAACTATGATATTATATTATATCTATATATATATATATAGAGAGAGAGAGAGAGAGAGACTTTTTCATGTCCAAATTGTTAGACTCAACATGATTTGAACTAAATTAACCATGCCAAACCCATACAGTTCAATCTAGTGGAAAATGCTTGAGCAGGTGACATTCAGCCCATGGATATGAAATGCACATCCACAGCAGACATTGTGTTTGTGTGTGTGTGGAGAGAGAGAGAGAGAGAGAGAGAGAGTAGATTAACTAAAATGCTATTTCACTATATTGAAAATAAAAGCATACCAGCCGAGTCATAGAATCAAATTCTCTAACAGCTGCTGTGAACTTCTCATTATCTTCTTCATCAAAAGCAGATAATAAATCCTGACAAATTAGTAACAATAATCTAGTCAGTTGAAATTACATTTGCAATCTTAAACAGGATACCGCCAGAGGCAACTGTGGTAAGCAGAGTGATTATCATCCTGCATATCCTAGAGGAACAGTTTGCATAGTCAGTTGTTAATCAAGAACTTAAGATGGCAGTCTATGGAGATCACATATTCCTTGCACTAATATAAGGACCTTATTCTTTCAAGAAAACTTACAAGTGCTTCTTCACCTTAACCAAATTTTTTTAATGAGAAATGAAAATGATGAAGCCACTTTCAGTACCATAATGATAAGACAACTTTGCAAACAATAACAGAAAAACTTGTGCAATTTGAACAGTATGTTCTAATGCCAGATTTTGATTAATAACTTACAGCTAACAATCTATACTCACGCGTTCCAGAGAAGGTTGGATCTAATTCCTGCAAGAGCAATAGTAACATTTTCAAGAAGTTGTTTTCTTTCCCTTTTTTCTTCTCTTTCTTGTTATGCTCAGTAAATAAAGGAGCTCAAGGTATTAAAGCTGATTCTAACCTGGTACCGCTCTAATGCATTACTTATTGACACAGCATCCCCTTTACAGAGGTGACAAATGCCAGCATTTAATAGAAGTCCTTTCACACTGTACTTCAGAAGATTATTATTCATTGACTGCCTCGCAATTGATTCAAAAATCTCAATAGCCTTTGGATACCTGAAATAGCACAACAATGTGGCTTAGTACAGTACTTAAGGCAGATAGCCTTAACAGTTCTACTTGAATTTCTAATGTCATGAGTACCATAAAAGATAGTTTATAAAAGAAAAGAGATGAGGTGTTTCTTTGAAGTTCACTCAGAAACTCTCAAATAAATTTTGCATGTATAGAAGGCAAGACAGTGTTTCTTATTTATGTTTCAACCTCAAATTCCTGCAAGGACCAGTAAGCATGCTGGAGGACATGCATTAAATATTCAGAAACTCTCAAATTTCAGAAGCAATCCTTCATAGCTATCTTTGCTACTACGCAGAAAACAAACAAGTTCAGCTACTTATTTAGCACAACTTCTTAGTTACTTCAAGTTAACAGTTAGATTACTAGTCTACTATAAGGAACAGCATACATAAAATAAAGCAAAAGGTTCGCTTAAAAAGAAAAAGAAAAAAAGAAAAGATTTAACCTCCCTACTCTTTAGCATTGAAGGATTACCACTTTATAAGCTTGATCCAAATAATTACCACCTACTCATACAATTCTATTACATAATATATCACCGACTTGCACAAGATGTGACAAGTAGAAAACTCATGGGCTGCTTTAAAAGAGAAGGTGAAAAGAATATAATATTGAGATGGAAGGACTAATATGTGCATAAGTTTATGTTTCTTGAGTTATGTTGGCATATACCAGTTCAAACTCATGAAGATAACATATACAACAGGACTTGAGGTACATAAATATTTCTTTGTTCTAAGAAAAAGCATCTTTCGCGTATCTGATGACTCACACATAGTCAATAATTTAACATCTCTAGCTTTTACATATCTAGAAGGAAAATGATTGCCAGACTAGAGAGACAGGTGGAAAAGAAAAAGTTTCCACAGATCTATGCCTTTGCTACCACCTGTTCAGCTCCAGTGAAGTTTTTCCATAAGTCACCTCAACCTTTTGTTAGTCCTCTAACTACCCCTTCACATTGCACAAATGCAAAAGCCATGACCCTTGGCAATTTCAAACACTTTTCAAGTTAAGGAATATATATATATATATATATATATATATTGTAATATATATATATATAATTTGGGACTAAGTCAAACAAGTTGACTTAGTCCTAATGGCTAGAATTCTAACCGTTGGAAGGGCTCTCCCTTTGGTTCTTGAGAGGACTTCCTCTCCTCTACTTTTTTCTCTTCTTTTCTATATAAAAAGGTGTGGGTGTGTACTTTGTACATTGAGAGTAGGCTTGTGTGTATTTTGATAGTATTGTAGTGAAGTTTGAATGTAATTTTTTTTTTTGTATTTTTAATGTTCATTATGAATAAAGTTATTCATTCACATCTTCATGTGTTTTTTTTAGCTCTTAAGTTTGTATCCAAATGAATAATGTTTTGATTCTTAGAGTTCATTATAGAGTGCATTAGAATCCGTACCATTTCGTGACATGGTATTAGAGCAAGGCATCAGGTTCTTGGAAAAGATTTGTATTAATGAATGAAATGGATTCAAGGATTTCGCATTCCGGTATGAATCTTTGGCTCTTCGATTTTCATATGGTAAGTATTTTTTAAAAGGGTTATGTTAAAAATAAATATTTTTTGAGATATGTAGAAATTGGTGTGTTTTGATATATGAAATATGTGTCTTAGATTATGGATGTGTAGTGAAAATTTATATTTTGCAAAGATATGTAGCTTCTTAAAATCTTATGTGTTTCATGTTTTGCAAAATACTAAAATTCATGTTTGACTGTCTCTTAACGTATGTATGGACTATATTTGGGATTTTTAATATATTGTGATGTGATTAAGCATGAACTTTTATTGTGATCTATTTTAACATAGATGTGTTTCTAATGAGGTCTTTCTATCACCATGTGAATGTGTTATTTCATATATGTTTGAGTGATATTGCTCTATTAAGTAAGATTATTTTCAAATGGCATGTGTTAAATTAAGGCATTTTTAAGTATATGTCTCAAGTAGTCTTTATTGAATGGCATAAGCATAACTTGTTATCATATACTCAAATGCATATTTTTAATATTAAATGTGTTTATCTTAGTGGTCTCTTTCTTGCATATTGATATTTTATATCATGCTTCTTCGAGATTGTTGCATTGTGAGAAAAATCTCTTGTTTGATGTGTTCATATATATATATATATATATATATATATATATATATATATATATATATATATATATATATATATGTGGGTTCATGATTGGAGATAGTTATGTATGATTATTAAAATCTCTATAGCTCTTTGGGAATCTTCACATGTTTGTCTTCAATTGCCTCATAGTAGACTTATGATTTAGATCTAGCTTCTTAAGATCATATATGTTCTTGTCTCTTTAGTGAGATTTATTGGTCCTTTTGTATGTGATGCTTGTTTCTTGATTGGTGGATTTATGATCTTTTGAAGGATTCTCAAACTTCATAATTTCATCTCCTCTCCGTAAATTGCTTATATTGGGCATGACTCATTATTTGCTTATTCAAGATTGTAAAAAATGTCATAAGACATCTTATGTTGCATTGCATGTGATTGCATCAATTGGCATATTAATTGTGCATATGATTGTTGTTAAAATATATATGTAATATATATTTATACATATATATATATATATATATAAATATATTCTGCCCGATAAGGGGTAATTCTGTAACTCGCCCAATAGGGGCATTTTAGTCTTTTTTCTTTTCTACTTTTTCCTTTTTCCTTTTCTATTTTTTCCAATTCTTTTTTGTCTTTTTTCTTTTTCTTTTTGTGCATTTAATGCACAGCCATTGGGGGCCCCAACAAAGAGTCGTTGGGCCCCCAACGGTCACAATTGTGACCGTTGGGAGCCCAACGACTCCTTGTTGGGACTCCCAATGGTCCCTCTCTCTTGCTTTTCTCTAACTCTCCCTCACTCCTCTCTTGCTTATAAATAAGTGGGGTCTCCCCCTTTGTAATGCGTGGCTTCTACAAGCCCTTTAGTGCATTTATAAGATTTTATGCTTTCTAGCCATTTTTTGGCTTTTGTGTATGTCCTCTTTTGGACTTGTTCTTTGATTTCTATGTGTGAATGTCCATTGTAGGACATACATTTCTTTTTCGCATATTTCATTACATGGTATCAGAGCCTTGGTTGTGCTCTTGTTTCATATAGCTAGTTGTCTAGTTTTCTCTCTCTCTTTGTTTGTCCTCCATTCTTGATTATATAATGGAAGGAGAACAAAAGATTGATCTCTCCTTCAAGCTTAACGGTACGAACTACATGATGTGGGCCGTCGCCATGGAAAACAACCTCAAAGGTAAAAAGCTTTGGGGATATGTGATGGGCACCATTAAGGAACCTCAACTTCAACTTACAAAAATAGATGGTGATCAAGAAAAGGCTCTAGAAGGAAGTGCTCGCATGAAGGCTATTGAAGATCACCAATCCAAGGTAGAAGATTGGGAAAGTAAGCATGCGAAAATTCTTGCATGGTTCATGAACAACGTGGAGCTAAAGATTTGCGCCAACATTGCCAAATTCCGCTTAGCAAATGAAGCATGGTTCTTTATGAAAGGTATGTATACCCAAAAAGACCTTGCTCGTCAATTCTTTATCCAAGAAAAAATTTGTACCATTAAGCAAGGTGAAATGAGTGTAAGAGATTACTATAGCACTCTTGGACATTTATGGGATGAGCTATCCCTTCTTGAACCCAAATGGGTATCAAGTGAAGATGTTGAAATGAGAAGAGAACAAATGGAGAAATAACACTTTTTTCAATTTTTACATGGGCTTAGGCCCGAATATGAACAAGTAAGGTCCTCCCTTCTCCATAGATCAAAACTGCTTCCATTGGAAGATGCCATAGCCGAAATATGCCAAGAAGAAACTCGTCTTGGCAGGATTAAGGGAGGAGATGAAGTTCTTGTCGTGTCTAGACCCGGCAATCATATGAAAGCATATAAGCCTCCACACTTTGGGAGGCAAAATAACTATAATGGCAATTATAGGAAAGCTATTTGCCATCATTGTCAAGAACCGGGCCATATAAGACCCAATTGTTCCAAAAAGAACATTTGTTTCAAAAAGACCCTTTGAATTAATTCATTCGGATGTTTGGGGTCCTTCTCCGGTCATATCAAAAGGAGGATACTCATATTATGTTACTTTCATTGATGATTTCACTCGATATGTGTGGATCTATTTTTTCAATTTAAAATCCGAAGTTTTTAACTTTTTTAAAAAATTTCATATGATTGTCAAAAATCAATTTTCAACTAATATCTCCATTCTTCGATCCGATTCCGGTGGAGAATATCTATCAAATGAATTTCAAGAATATTTGGAAACCAATGGAATTTGTCATCAAAGGTCATGTCCTAGGACTCCCCAACAAAACGGTCTAGCCGAAAGAAAGCATAGACACATTTTGGAAACCACTAGGACTCTTCTCATTTCCAAAGAAATTCCAAAATGCTATTGGGCCGAAGCCGCCTTAACATCCACTTATTTGATAAATAGAATGATATCCTCATCCCTTCAAAATATATCTCCATATGAAAAACTTTTTGAAAGAACACTCGATTTTAATAGATTACGAATTTTTGGGTGTAAGTGTTTTGTCCTTACACATAAAAGAGATAAATTATCTCCCAAAGCTATCGAATGTGTGTTCTTAGGATATGGAGAAAATCAAAAAGGTTTTAGGTGCTTCGATCCCAAAAGCAACAAACTATATGTATCCAAAGATGTTACTTTTTTAGAAAATGAGAACGGTTTTGAGAAAAATAAAGATATTGATGAAAGCGAATATGCTTTCTTATTTGATCTTCTTTCTCAAGAAGATGTGACTCCTCACGTAGAGGATGTTCTTAATGATTTAGAGGATACTCCTCTTAGTAATGATGAAAATGGAAGTAATGATGTTGAAAATAGGTCAATTCAAACCTATACTAGGCGTGGTCAAGAACTTCCCATAAGTGCTTTAGAAAAATATTCTCAAAGTTCCAACATAGAAGAAACCTCTTTAAGGAGATCTAGTCGAATCTCCAATCCTCCTAATAGGTTTGTTTCCTATGAATCCCTAACACCTATGTATAGGGCATGTCTAATTGCATTACACTCTTATCATGAACCATCACACTATAATGAAGCCAAAAACATTCCTCAATGGGTTGAAGCCATGAAACTAGAACTTAGTGCCCTTGAAAAGGCTAAAACTTGGGAAATAACTTCATTACCCATTGGAAAGAAGTCTATCGGATGTAGATGGGTCTTCAAAATTAAAACTAAAAGTGATGGGTCATTGGAACGGTATAAAGCTAGGTTGGTAGCTAAAGGATATGCTCAAGAGTACGGAATAGACTATGAGGAAACCTTTGCTCCCGTAGCTAGAATGACTAGTGTTAGGACTCTTATTGCGGTTGCATCCATTAAAAAATGGCCTATCTATCAATTGGATGTTAAGAACGCATTTCTTAATGGCGAACTAAGTGAAGAGGTCTATATGGATCCTCCACCAGGAGTATCTATTGGTGAAAACAAAGTTAAACTAAAAAAGGCACTATATGGGTTAAAACAAGCTCCTAAAGCTTGGCATGACAGATTTAGCAATGTAATGACTAGCTTAAATTTCCGTTCATGTTATACTGACACTGCGTTATTTGTGAAAAATGCAGGGTCCTCTGTAGTTATTTTACTACTATATGTTGATGATATGATCATCACTGGAAATGATGAGCAAGGAATCCATGATATTAAGAAAATTTTAAAAGAAAATTTTGACATATCTGACCTTGGTTTCTTAAGATATTTTCTAGGTATTGAAGTTGCATATTCACCCCGAGGGTATATTCTCTCTCAGATGAAACTTGCTGCTGACATTTGTGCCAAGTCTGGAATTTCGGATGATAAAAAGACAGAAACCCCTGAGGTTATCAATGCAAAGCTATGGCTGGAAGATAGGACACTTCTCGAGAATCCTACTCCCTACCGTCAACTCGTTGGGTCTCTGACATACTTATCCATCACTCGGCCAGACATAGCTCATGCAGTTCATTCTGTCAGTCAATTTCAACATACACCTACAACTGTGCACATGAGTGCAGTCTTAAGGATTGTCAGATATATTAAAAATACCATAACTAAGGGAGTTTTTCTTTCCTCTTCATCATCACTTGATTTAATTGCTTATACAGATGCTGATTGGGGAGGAAATCCCAATGATAGAGTCTCAACCACTGGTTTTTGTGTTTTCTTAGGTGACTCTATGATTTCTTGGAGATGCAAGAAGCAGCATAAAGTATCATTGTCCTCAACTGAAGCGGAATATCGTGTAATGGCCACTACAACCATGGAGCTTGTGTGGCTTAGAAGTCTCCTCTGTGATATGGGCATCATCATCTCAATTCCTTCGAAGATGTGTTGCGATAACAAGAGTGTTATCTATATTGCAAGCAACCACACCTTCCATGAGCGTACTAAACATATTGAGATGGATTGCCACTATGTTCGAGATGAATACCTAAAAGGAACCATTACTCTGCCCTACGTCACATCCGAGTACCAGTTGGCGGACTTCTTCACCAAAGCTCTTGCTGCTCCTCATTTCATGTTTCTTCTCAACAAGCTTTTTGTTGTATCCCCGTAAAGCTTGAGGGAGGGTGTTAAAATATATATATAATATATATTTATATATATATATATATAAATATATTCTGCCCGATAAGGGGTAATTCTGTAACTCGCCCAATAGGGGCATTTTAGTCTTTTTTCTTTTCTACTTTTTTCCTTTTTCCTTTTCTATTTTTTCCATTTCTTTTTTGTCTTTTTTCTTTTTCTTTTTGTGCATTTAATGCACAGCCATTGGGGGCCCCAACAAAGAGTCGTTGGGCCCCCAACGGTCACAATTGTGACCGTTGGGAGCCCAACGACTCCTTGTTGGGACTCCCAATGGTCCCTCTCTCTTGCTTTTCTCTAACTCTCCCTCACTCCTCTCTTGCCTATAAATAAGTGGGGTCTCCCCCTTTGTAATGCGTGGCTTCTACAAGCCCTTTAGTGCATTTATAAGATTTTATGCTTTCTAGCCATTTTTTGGCTTTTGTGTATGTCCTCTTTTGGACTTGTTCTTTGATTTCTATGTGTGAATGTCCATTGTAGGACATACATTTCTTTTCCGCATATTTCATTACAATTGTACTATATTCATGCTAAGTTTTTCATATTTCTTTATTTGATTTGAAACTTTGCTTTTTCAAATCGGTTATTTGATATGAACTCACCTATTTGGAAATTGATTTTCGTAAGTATTTATTATCTTCATATGGCATTGTTTTTTCCCATCGCAAAATTTTATATGATGCATCATTTCTCTTGGCCTTGTTATTGTTGAATCAGAGATGTTTATTGAGATGAGTTATGTGCAGCTCGTTTTATATCAGTTTAGATCAGAGTTACCGGAAGCTTCTTAGGTAGGTGGGAAGCTCACTTCGGAAGCGCGATACTCCTTGCTTCCGAAACTTCATGGGAAACTCGATTCCCCCCCCCCGCTTTTTCTATGCTTCTCATACACATGGTCTATGCATACTATATGTTTTTCTCACGTTTCTTTTCATCTTTTTCATGTATTTTCTCTCACGCTTTCACTCACTTTCCATGTACTTTCTTTAAATTGGTAATCATCATTATTAGATTTTAACAAAAATTTAACTCTTTTACAAAAACTCATGAAATATAAGAATGATCAATTTTATTTTAGTTTTTATTTGTTTCTTGTTTGATTCCATATTGCTTCATTTTTTATTCATATTTCACTTTTAAATTGAAACTTCGCTTCCCGCTTCGTATAAATTTGAAAATGCATCGCTTCTCGCTTCTACTTCCCGCTTCCACTTCCTAGTTTGGCAACCTTGGTTTAGATTGTCAACTTATGGTTTGGCTCTGATTGGTTGTTGTTTGATCTCTAGATCTATGAATGTATTGTATCACTCATTTGTTTTTTTGCCATTGTTATTATTATGGATACTTATAATTCTGTTTATTTGTGATGGCTATCTATTTTTGAAACCATGGCATTTCGAAAGATTGTTAAAATTGATAATTCTTATTTATGACATTAGTGTGTTTTCGTTACAAGCTCTCTTACCTCATGTGTCTTCTTCTTTTATGCCTTTTATTTAAGCATCACTTTATGTAGACAAGAGACGTTTATCAGTGTGGTGAGTTATATGCACCCATTGAAATCGATGTTGTTTACAGTTTTACAGTCATTTGTAAGGTGAGTTATGTGCACCTCTTGTGGATTGTATCTGATTTATATCGCCAGGGAGCCCTAAATTGCCTCTACATGGTCACAGAGATGATTGTTGGTGACATTTGTGATTAATCCCTTAATTTGTATTGTCAGGGAGCCCTGTATTGCTTGTGCATGGTCACATAGATGAATGTTACTGACATTTGTAATTGTGTTCTTAATCTAGTAGCTGATACACTTAAATTTTGAGGTTTGGAGGTTTAGCGAGGTAGTTGTTTGTGGTGGTCGAACTAGTGTTAAGATTTGCAAATATCATTCATTGTGTTTTTGTGGGATTTTTTAAATCTCTAAACTCATTTATGGGAAATGACTATTGAAATATTTTCATGCATTTTGCATTAATATGCTTTAATTGCATGATCAAGGATATTTTAAAATTTTGTTACATGATGAAGTGTCTTGCATGTTCTGCATAAGTTTAATTATTGTTTTCTCAAGCTTTTTTTATACAAAAATCCTCTATTTTTGTGTTCTTGGGCCCTAAATGGTCTGTGTATGAGTTTATGTGATTAATTCATAAGTGGACTTTGTGCTTTAGAATATTGTATTCTTGTAAGCCTGTAAGAGGCACTTTCTTGTTCCTATTCATGTTATTGTTCTTGTTTGATTAATGAAACATTTCATTAGTGAAATTACATATTTTTTATGTGTTGTGTTATGCTCTTGAGATTGTTAACACTTTGTATTATCTTTTCGTGAATTAATGCTTTTTAGCACTAATATAGTGTTGTTGACGCTTAGATTCTCCTCTTGTATCTTCATTGTGATCACTTTTGTATTTCCACTTATATTATTTTCTAAGCATTTGAAGGATATATTATTTTTACCTTGTGAATTGTTTATGTGGTCGATAAGTGATCATTTTTAGTTATATCACTTATAAAATGAAAATGAACTATGTATATTTGACATTTCTCAATTCTCTGTTGAGTGATTAAAATTATTTCTTATCTTCCGCTGTGTAAAAATGATTTGTTATTTATGCTCTTTTTTTGAATTATTTCTTCATAGTATTAATAATGTTGAAAATTCATGTCTTTTATACATTAATGTGCCTTTTATAATATAATATAGATATATATATATATGTGTGTGTGTGTGTGTGCGCGCGTGCGTGCGCGTGCATGATTTTCATGAATGATTAAAGTGATAAATGTTTATTGTGTTTGAAATTAATGATTTGTTCAAAAATTAAATCTCACTTTAAAGGATTTTGAAAAATGTTAAATTGACTTCTTAAATATTTTCTATATATTGTATGTGTGCATTGGTCATCATCTCTCCATAATATATAGCTAATATAATTATCCTTCGAAATTTACTTATGATATATTTGTGTATAGTTGGGACGTTTTGTTAGCTCTATTTACATGTTTTTAAGAATTGATGATATTGAAGATCCTCTGTGTAATAGATATGATAAGGCACCCCTTAAGAAAGCAACGAATAGAAGAACTTGATGAACACAAATGATGATATTTTATATAATGGGTTCCTTATTTGTATTTGCAAACTTACAGTGAGTCGTTGTAAGTTTGAGGGGGGTGTTAAGATTAATGAACATATATGTATATACTTACTATATACATATTTATGTATATAGTAAGTATATATATATATAATTAGAGACTAAGTCAAACCAGTTGACTTAGTCCTAATGGCTAGAATTCTAACCATTGGAAGGACTCTCTCTTTGGTTCTTGAGAGGACCTCCTCTCTTCCTCTACTTCTACCTCTCATTTTCTCTATAAATGAGTGTGGGTGTGTGCTTTGTACATTGAGAGATTGATGGGTAGTACTAGGCTTGTGTGTGTTTTGAGTGTATTGTAATGAGATTTGAATGTTTTTTTCGTATTTTTAATGTTCATTATGAATAAAGTTATTTTCATCTTCATGTGTATCTTTTTAGGTCTTAAATTTGTATCCAAATGTATAATGTTTTGATTCTTGGAGTTCATTATAGAGTGCATTGGAATTCTTACCATTTTGTAACAGTAACTTGACATTCAAAGTCTAATACTTTTGGATTTGGCATTCATCCATGATGGCTTAACCACATTCTTATCTATGTCATATTGATGTGAGAGTGGATTCGGTTATGGGTGTGAAGGGTGCGACACAACAATTTCAACAAACTTGGGTGCAGGGGTACATACGTACATATGTGTATATATATTCTATAGGATGCATTTATAATTGTACAATTATAAAATTTTAAGTTATTTTAACTTGCACAATTTTGGACCTATCTCATGTAGATGCGGGTAACACACAGGTGCATTAGGGGTGCAGAAGCACCTATGTAGCACCCATGTTACATATTCTTATTGGTTCCCCATTTTTTCCTTTACTAGTGTGTACTGTCACTGCAAATATCGCATAATACTTTTGTATATCATGACTTTCTTTGCATAACTGTGCTAAGTATTTTCTGTTATGAACATTTTTTTTCACTATTACTGTGCTGAATATTTGATTTCTTGATTATTGTTGTGTTGAACATTTGCTATGTGAATATTTTAGCATATTTATTTAATTTTTCTAATTTTTTTAAACTTTTTCTTTTGGGTCCCTAATCGACTGACTAGTTTTGCCTAGGTGCTGACTACGACTTTTAGGGCCTGGTGCCTAGGTGCCAACTAGCATTTTTTTTTTTTTTGAGAAAGCCAACTAGCACTTTTGACTACATAGATCATAATTTTTTAAATTTTTTGGATTAAGAACATAGTCACAAATGTCGTTCTCGGGAATTTCTCAGCAAGGGAAAATCTTGGGAGATTTTGAAAAAAAAATCTTGGAAATTTTTTGGCAAAATTAAAAAACAAAAAAAAATGAAATTACATTATTTTAGACTTCTAAAGACATTTAATGAACACTATATATAAATAAAAATTAACTTATTGATATTTATTTCCCATAGAATAGGGAGGTCGGTGAATCCATTCCTTTTTTCTGTCATGCTGTTCGAGAATTGAGTGTAGCCTCATAAGAAAACCATGAGTTTATTAAAAGCCTTTTGTGGCTGCAAAGTAAGATAGAATGGCTAGCACTTGATTGGGACTGCAGGTTGTGCACAAGAAAAACTTGGTTTTTGGCATTATTCTTAGATGGTGTGCATGCACATGACTGTGTTGACAATTTTAGGTATGCATAAAGAAGGATGCAGGTGGTTGTGCAGGATGGGGCTGCAAGGTAGGTATATGATGCTATGCATGTGAAACACTAAGATGCATTGGACAAGCCTTCTCTTGTGAAGAACCACATCCAGCTAGTGGCTCCGAGCAGCAGCACCACGTCTTCGGCAAGTACCCTTTGACTAAAGTGGGTTTCCTGCCCTGTTCTATAGAGATCTAGAGAGAGATCACGAGTTGCAGGTTGGTTGCAATGGGGTGTGAAGCGTTTCCTGTTGGAAAGAGGAGGTATGCCTTAAGTTGGTAGGTGTTACTCATACAGGTTTTGGGAATAGTCCCATATCATGGTGTGTGGAGGAGACTCCTCCCTCCATCTATGTAGTAAAAAATGCTGACTAGGTCGGGAAGTATATTGTATGCATTTTTTTCAGTAGAAATTCCATTTGTCACCTATATTTGTGACTATGATTAAGAACAACAATAAGGTTTTTCTATGTTTTTTAGAAGAGGAATTACATTACTTCCAAGCTTGAAGTAGTAAGATTTGAACTCTCTACCTATTGCTTGCAAACCAAACACAAGAACGCGGATACGATGAAATGCCAACCAGCTTAGGCAAATCGAAGCATACTGAGAAGACCATAACTCAAACACACAACAGGAGTCAAGACATGACTTCATACAGGTCAAATGGTGGAAGGTAGGATGGAACATCATAAGACCATAACTCAAACACACAACAGGAATCAAGACATGATTTAATACAGGTTAAATGGTGAAAGGTAGGATGGAGCCTCATATATGATAAAAGAGAAGATTCTTGAATCTTAACAGGGAGACATTTTTCAATGTTTAATGCAATATTTTCCTGGATCCTTCCAATTTGAGTGAATTATAACAAGTTCCAAATAATGTAGAAAGGATAGGCCCGGCACTTTCAAGTTTACTGAGATAAATTAACAGAATCATCAGAGTAAAATGCTGCTTACTGCTCTAATGAAGCAGCCAATTGTGCAACTTTTTGCATGCATTGATTTGCAGAGGTTGACACTTCTTCACTCCGGAATAAGTCAGCGGATCTTTCCAAGTATGCAATTGCTTGATCAAAGCTATGTTCAGTTTCATATAGTTCGCTGATTTCCTGCATATAAGTTTTGTGATTTAATGAACATCCAAAAGTGATAGCGTGCAATCATACTAAAATTTAAGTATCAGAAATATCATAAGATTCATGACAGATAGATAGAGGAAAAAAAAACCTAAATGGATCACAACAGAAACCCCAATTTTGGGTAAATAGCACCCGTGTCCAGACCAAGATGATATTGAATACCTTGCAGTATCTTGCTGCCAGATTAAGCCTACCAATCTCCATGAAATGGTTGACTGCTGCATCATAACATTGTATTGCATCTACATATAACAAAGAATGCATCATAAGAGAGAGCGAGAGTCAAAGCATCCAGAAGCACAAGTTGATTTTTCCGTCTTACAATGCTAAAATATATATCAAAGAAACATGCATCACAAATGATATGTACAACTATCCCAGAAGAAAGGTAACTATGATTGCAGAATATTGTTACACACATATAGCACATTCACCATCTAAGTCACAGGGACTCGGCAAAGAAGGTGCCGCACCTGCGTCGACGCGACGCGACGCGGGTGCACGTGCAGGTGCGCGTGCGGCACCGGGTGCGGTCAACACGAGGGTGTGGTCAACACGACCCTGGGTGCGGTCAACGCACCCAGGGTCATTTTCTTCCACGTTTCGGACTTTAAAAAAAAAAGATGAAAAGGAGGATTAGGGCAAAATAAAATAAAATAAAATTGCCCTAATCTCTCCTCTCCCGCGTAGCTCAGCTCGAGCTCTCTCCTCCCGACGCCACCTCCTAGACTCCTCCTCTCCCTCGTCGTAGGTATGTACCCTCTTCTTGTGTCGGCAATGGAGGGGTCGAGCCCCCCTGCTCCCTCTCGCTCTCTTGTTGGGTCGGCAGGGGAGGGGCTGAGCCCCCCCCCCTACGCCCTCTTGCTCTTTTGTTGGGTCAGTAGGGGAGGGGCCGAGCCCCCCCTGCTCCCTCTGATTTTGGCAGGGGAGTGGTTGAGCCCCCCTCTCTCGCTCTCTTGTTGGGTCGGCAGGGAAGGGGCCAAGCCACCCCCCCCCCCTCCCTTCTCGCTCTCTTGTTGAGTCGGCAGGGGAGGGGCTGAGCCCCCCTGCTCCTTCTGTTTTCGGCAGGGGAGGGGCTGAGCCCCCCTGCTCCTTCTGTTTTCGGCAGGGGAGGGGCCGAGCCCCCCCCCCCCCCTCTCGCTCTCTTGTTGGGTCGGCAAGGGAGGGGTCGAGCCCCTCCCTCCTCTCGCTCTCTTGTTGGGTCGGCAGGGGAGGGGTTGATCGCCCCCTGTTCCCTCTGTTTTCGGCAGGGGAGGGGCCAAGCCCCCCCCCCCCTCCCCTCTCGCTCTCTTATTGGGTCGGCAGGGGAGGGGTTGAGCCCCCCTGCTCCCTCTGTTTTCTGCAGGGGAGGGGCCGAGCCCCCCTCTCGCTCTCTTGTTGGGTTGGCAGCGGAGGGGCCGATCCCCTCCCCCCTCTCGCTCTCTTGTTGGGTCGGCAGGGGAGGAGCCGAGCCCCTCTCGCTCTCTTGTTGGGTCGGCAGGGGAGGGGCCGAGCCCCTCCCCCCCCCCCCCCCCCTCTCTTGTTGGGTCGACAGGGGAGAGGCCGAGCGCCCCCTGCTCTCTCTGTTTTCGGCAGGGGAGGGGCCAAGCCCCCCCCCCCCCTCTCGCTCTCTTGTTGGGTCGACAGGGGAAGGGTTGACCCCCCCTCTGTTTTCGACAGGGGAGGGGCCGAGCCCCCCACCCTGCTCCCTTTGATTTCAGAGGAGGGGTCGAGCCCCCCTCTCGCTCTCTTGTTGGGTTGGCAGCGGAGGGGTTGAGCCCCTCCCCCCTCTCGCTCTCTTGTTGGGTCGGCAGGGGAGGGGCTGAGCCCCCCCTGCTCCCTCTGTTTTCGGGAGGGGAGGGGCCGAACCCCCCCTCACACTCTCTTGTTGGGTCGACAGGGGAGGGACTGAGCCCCACCCCCCACACTCGCTCCCTCTGTTTTCAGCAAGAGAGGGGGTCAAGCCCCCGTCCCTGCTCCATCTTATTTCAGGGGAGGGGCTGAGTCCCTCCCTGTTTTTGGCAGGGGAGGGACAAATCCCCCTTCCTTGCTCATGATTTTATTATTATATACATATAATATATATATATATATTTATATCAAGATAATGTTTGTATAATTGATTTGAAATTTTGAATGTATTTTTTTTGTTTTCAAGATAAAAATGACGGATAAAAGGAAAGGACTTGCGTCATCCTCATCCCAACATGTGAGTTTTGTTGCTAGTTTTGCTGATAGTTGTAGTGGGATTGATGATGTGGGGTCACTATGGGTACATGTAGATAAAGTTGCAAAAACTGGAGAACGAGGTGGTGGAAACAAGAGATTTCGATGCAAGCTTTACGAAAGAGATTTTGTTGGGTCTTACACAAGAGTGAATGCTCATTTGTTGAAGATACCAGGACATGGCATTTCAGAATGCAGAAAAGTTGATGAGGCAATGCGAAGACAATACAACAAGAATATGAGAAAAGAAAGACAATGGCCGATTCTTGTGCAGTTAGTGTGCCATTTGCAAGCCACCAAGAAGATGTTGAAAAAAAAAGAAAAGTCAATGTAGGAGGCAGAGGAACGATACAAGCAGCATTCAATACATATGGAAGAGAAGAATTAGATAGAAAAGTTAGAAGGTATTTTTATTCTAGTTCACTCTCATTTAATGCCGCTAGAAATTCTTATTAGAAGAATTTAGTAACATCCTTGGCAAATTGTAATTTGAGTGGCTATGTGCCTCCAAGTTTAGAAAAAATATGAACCACACTTCTTGCAGAAGAGAGGGCAAATGTGGAGAGGTTGCTGGAGATTAAAAAATATTCATGGGAGCAAAATGTAGTTTCTATTGTATCTGATGGATGAACAGATATTCAAAGGCGTCCATTAATCAATTTCATTGCTTGTTCGCTTAATGGCCCAATATTCTTGAAAGCAGTTGATGCATCTAGGGAATATAAAAATGCAGAGTATTTGAAGGATTGTTTATAAAAGTGATAAAAGAAGTGGGTGATCAGAAAGTGGTACAAATCATTACAGACAATACTCCAGTTTGTAAAAGTGCAGCGTTGAGTTTGGAAAGTGAGTACCCTCATATTTTTTGGACTCCCTGTGTAGCACACAGCTTAAATCTAGCTCTAAAGAGCATCTGCAACTCCAAAGAAGAAGAAAATTCACAAGCATATGTTTTATGTTCATGGATTGAAGATTTAGAAAGAAATGTCAAAAACATTAGGAATTTTGTTGTTAACCACCATCGTGCTAATGCTATATTTAATAGGCATTTTGATTTGAAATTGTTGAAGGTCGCTGAAATACGTTTTGCGACCATCATTGTGATGATGAAGAGGATTAAAAGAGTGAAGAATGCTTTGATTAACATGGTGACTGATGAAAATTGGACATTCTATCGTGTTGATGATATCAAGGCTCAAGAAATTAAAAAATTCATTCTTGATGATGAGTTTTGGGACAGAGTGGTATACTTCCTTCAATTTACGCAACCTATTTGGGAAATGTTAAGAGAAGTTGATAAGGATGAGCCCATGCTTCACAGAGTTTATGAAATGTGGGATAATATGATTGAACAAATACAAGCTATAGTTAGCATGAAGAAAAAAATCCCGCATTGGATGATTCAGAATTTTTTAATCATATTCATTCAATTTTAGTCAGAAGATAGGATAAGAGCAACACTCATTTGCATTGCATAACACATTCTTTTAATCCAAAATATTATGCAAATAAGTGAGGCTGGTGGTATTTGTCGTGTCCCTCCAAATTTAGACTCAGAGCTATCAAGACATAGAAATATGTGTATGACAAGACTTTTTCCAGAAGCATATCTTCTACATCAAGTCACACAAGAGTTTAAAAATTTTTTATCTTCGAGATTATATGGACTGGCATTATTCGCGAGAGAAGAGAATAATATAAATCCTATCACATGGTGGTCAACATTTGGATCAGAAACACGTATTCTCCAACGTCTTGTATTAAGATTGCTATCGCAGCCTGCTAGTTCATCTTGTTGTGAAAGAAATTGAAGCACATATTCTCAAATCCACAACATGAAGAGAAACAAACTCACCATCAAGCGTGCAGAGGATTTAGTATATGTTCATTCAAATTTTTTATTACTTTCACGAACCAATGATGAATACAGGTATTAATTTGCTCTCTTAGTTATTTGATTATTTCTTAGTTTTTCATTTAAATATACTTGTATTGTATTTAACATTTTCAAATTGGGTTTGTAACGCAGACAAGGAACATCCAAATTTTGGAATGTAAACCCAGAAGAGTGTGACTTCAAGGGAGAGCATGATTTCAACATAACAAACATGAATTTAGCTGAGGCCAGTGTTCCTTCTAATGATGCATTTGATGATGAAGAAGAAAATTATTAAGATCCATTACCTCATCAGGATATACTTTGGTATGTAATTTAGTTCTTTTCTACTTTACTTATTTGATTGATATTTAGGTTAGATTTATGTAATTGCTTTACTTATTTGATTGATATTTAGGTTGATATATTGCATGCATGATGAATGATATTATGACAATGTTAACTATTAAATGTTAACTATTAAAACTTTAAATTTATATAGAGAGAGAGAGAGAGATATTTTTTATATTTTTGCCCTACTGCACCCCCGCACCCAAGGTTTTTGAAAGTGCCGCACCCGCACCCATGTGACATAGTTCACCATAATACACAGCACATGTTTTCATGGAGTTGGTTTATATTATTATTAAATCAGATTTTTCCAAATAGTGCCAATTAATTACATGCAAAATTAGGCACCAACTTCATTTTTAGGTAAAAATCTAAAAGAAAACATCACTGAGACAGTACAAGTATTATAGGCAATGGCTATGTTTCTAGGATATGGCTGTAGGATACAGTATATTCATGTAAAAATAGAACATAAAACATCAACACAGGAACTAATGGGTGATTAATTTGGTGTCATCATATGGTGAACACTCAACCCACATATAATTCTTGAATGTTGTGAATTTGAATGCTAATGCATGAGAAGCATGACAACTACAACAGGCCAAATCGTCCTCACTGTATGGGTAATACCCAAAATATAAACAACCCTTAAGAGATTAAATTGGTGGGTGACTTGAAATATATATTACAGGAATAAACTATTAACTGTAAAAATCAAAATTTTCATTCATCAAATATCAGCTGATATATCTTCAGGTTGCAACAGTGAGAAGCCATCAATTTCTATTGGAAAAGATAGATGGATGCATAGAATGACAACAATAACAACAACAACAACAACAACAAATAAACAAAGAAATAGATAGATAAATAAATAGTACTTAAGAAACAACTAATTCGGGTGTTCACTAGTGGTGTCAGTCAACATGTAGCCAATGGTGCATCGTTACATAAATACGGCCATTGCAGTACGAACTAAAAATGCAAGAGGACCGATTGGCACAAGGGCAAAGTGAGTGAAAGAAGAACCTCAATTGAGTCCAAAACAATTCATGAAACAGATTCAATACCTTATAGCAAGATCATTTCATTCAGGGCAATCAAGCATAAACAAGCTCACTTATTTCTTCTGAACAAAGTGATCAGAAAACCAAATTGGATACAAATCTTTGCAGATTCTTCAAAGAGAAAGATGATAAGATACCACTAAGATTCTAACCAAAAAATGCTTAAGCTGGAAATTGGAATTAACTCTTAAAAAGGTGCAAAAAAACAACCTGCGCTGTTAAGTTTCTTGTAACAATTCGCTGCGTCCACAAACGCCGAAGCAGCCTCATGCCTGCTATCCAACTGTCGAGCAAAGAACATGACAATTAAATAAAGCGCTACAAATGCAACATAGTCCCTTACCAATCCCAAAATCAAGCAGAACCAAGGAATCAAAAGAAGAACCTTTAAATGGCACTCCGCCAATTTGAGGTACGTAGTTCCAGCTTTATCCCCTGAAACAGAAGTAGATTTGAGACAATGTGTTTCTTTTCTCAAGGAAACAACCGATCACAAACCAAAACAAAAAAAAAAAATCTCAAAATTTTCCACTCAAAGGAAAACAAAATCGAAATTCGATTTCACACAAAGATTTCAATAAGAAAAAGAAGATAAACAATGAGAGAGAGAGAGCAAAATTCCCCAAAGCAATCCAAAAATCCACAAAAAACGACAAGAAAAAAGAGAGAAGAAGAAAAGGGTCGATGAGGATCATAAGCCTTGGCGAAAAAAAAAAACGAAGAAAAAATCCCGAAAATTCCGGGAAATGCCAAAGCAAAGGAGGATTGAGAGAGAGAAGAAGAACATCGATGGAGCTCTCACATGATTTGGACAGCTTGAATTGGTTCGCGGCCTTATCGTACAATTCGGCGGCATCATCGTACTTGGAACCGAAGATGCCCCAACCGTTGATCTTCTTCTCCGCCTTCTTCAGCAAATCGTCGCCCTTCGACTCGTCTCCCATCGCTTTCGCCCTAAATTCTTCTCTTCTAGGGTTTCGGAATGCCGGTCGCCAGAGAGGTCCTCCAATCGAGAATTGGCGGAGAGAAATGGGAACGCCAAACACCGATGGAAGGATGCCTCTCAAGAGAGAGAGAGAGGAGGGAATATATAATCTCCCAAATAAAAGTATATGCCTAAAAATACCCGGCTCGTGTTTTTCTTTTTCCCATAATTCAAATTCATATCTAAAAGCTTTGTCACAAGGACACGACCAAAAGACTCGAGTTACGGTATTTTGTACGTTTTCTCATTAAAAATATTACATAAATAACACGTGTCACAAGCGTAAGTTCAATTGTCCTTGTAACATAGCCATAAAATACATACAATGCGAATATACAGAAAGTTCGACTCGAATATAAATCTGTCTCACAGTATGGGTTGGCGATGATAATGATGATGATGTTTCTTGTTGGAATTAGTTTTAGTCAAATTCCTTTGAAAGAATAGATGTTCTCTCTCTCTCTCTCTCTCTCTCTCTCTCTCTCTGCTGTCAAAAAAGCAGCCTCCTTTTTGTTAGACCATCTCATTAACCAGGAAAGGGTTAGTAAAACAGCTGGATGAACTGAATATGAGGCGTTCAAGCTTAGCTCAATTTTTGTGGTGAGTCAAGCTAAGCTAGAGCTCATGACGAGTCCAAGCTATACGACCTCAGTTTGAGCTGAATAGTTTAGAAAAAATATATTCTTTTAAAGCTACAAGAAAAGGATTTTGAATTATCAACCCTATCAAACGGAGCCCTAGCTGGTTTGTTACAAAAAAAAAATTTATTTTTTTCTAAATTAGCTAATGTTAAGAAAGTCCTTATCCTATCTGGGGGTGGCAATCGGGTCGGGTCGGCGGGTTGGCAGGTCAACATACCTCAACACGAACCCGACATGTTTATTAAATGGGTCGGTTGTGTCAAACACGAACCCGACCCATTTATTAAATGGGTAACCGGACACGACAAGGTTAACCCATTTAATAAATGGGTCAGGACGGGTAAACGGGTCGGGTTCGGGTAAACGGGTTGGCGGGTAGTGTTTGAGTGAATGGGTAAACGGGTTGACGGGCGGGTCGGGGTCGGGTTGGTGGGCGGGTTGACGGGTCGGGTTTGGGTAAACAGGTTGACCCGCCCACCTAACATGTTTATTAAACAGGTCAGCCAGGTTGGCGGGTTGGCATACCTCTAACACGAACCCGACCCGTTTAATAAACGGGTTAGGCGGGTCGACCCGTTTACGACACGAACCCGTTTAAGCCAAACCCAAACCCGTCTAAGAAGCGGGTTGGCGGGTCGGGTCTGATTTTGCCACCCCTAATCCTATCCAGACGTTTGTTAGGAAAGTTCTTATCATATCCTGATGTTTTCCCAAATGAAGATGAAGTTCTGTTAGGATAACATCAAATGAAGATTAGGATAACATCAAATAGGCTAATCTCTTTTCTTGTTTTGAGATCATATCCTAACCGTTTTCACATGGTTTTCTAATTCCATATCATTTATGTAAATGTATAAATTGTACAATATAACAAGCAAGTGTGACATATCAAAAATATCATTTTCTTCTTTCCTGGTCTCTGCATTTTTTTTCATGGTATCATGAGCGGGAGCCGGATCCAATTTTGTTATCATGTTTTAGAAGCATTGCACCATGCACAGCGATCATAACACATCTGTCCCGTATGCAGCCTGGTTGTTAGTTTTTTGAGTTTGCTCACCGTGTGTTGTGAATACAACCCATTAGTTTTCCCTGCAGCATCATGATTCAATCTGCGGGAACTTGAGACTCATCATTCATGGCTGCTAGTGATCCCAATGGCAGTCAATTATAGAAGGATGAAGACCCAGTAGATTCTAATCCTTTTTATATACATCATTTCGATAATCCAAGAGTGTTGCTTGTATCACAAGTTTTTACGAAAGAGAATTATTCAATGTAAAAATGAGCAATGTATATAGCGCTCAGTGCCAATAACAAGATGGGCTTCGTCAATGGCACCATCACAAAACCCGTGAACTCACCAAAAAATGGTAGTTACATGGGAGAGGTGTAACGATATGGTCATCTTCTAGATTTTCAATACCATTTATAAAGATTTATCGAAAAGTGTTATATATGCACAAAGCGTTGAGGATCGATTCTCTCAATTAGATGCTCCAAGGATCTATCAGATCCAACATCAAATAATCAACATGAAGCAAATGCAAGCTTCAGTGGCAAAATACTTTACAAAACAAAAGGGCCTATGGGACGAACTTGATTCACGCGCTCCCCTTTCTGAACGCACTTGCGGTGCCATGAAGACCATTCACGACCATTAATAATTGGATCGCCTCATCTAGTTTCTAATGGAACTAAATGACAACTATGGCATGATTCATAGTCAAGTCCTTCTCATGCAACCGCCTTCGATCGTATCAAAGGCTTGTTGTCTAGTCATGTAGAAAGAGCGACAACATGGCATGCACATCATTTCTAATGCTGCTATTGAAACTCCTCTTGTTGCGATAGTCGAGACACATGGAAAATCACATCAAGGCAGGTCTCGATCGCACTGCGATCACTGCAAAAAAGTTAGTCACATCAAGGCTAAACGTTTTCACTTACACAATTTTCCTAATTAGCAAAATGAGAGGGGCATAAATCAAGTAAAATCAGGTGATGGGACGCCCAATGCAAAATAGAAATCTTTGGCCCATGCAAGCATAGTTAATAAAACTACAACAAACTTGTCATTCATCAAAGATCAGGTTGAACAATTTTTTACATTTATCAATCAAGGTAATCAAGCAAGTCCACAAGTGCATTTGGCAGGTAATGTTTTGAACTTCACTGTCGTCGCTTCTCTTTCGCAATAATGGATTCTTGACACTGGTGCAACCAATCATATGACCATATTTTTTTTATAATCTCACCTCACCAATACCAGTGTCTTGCCCTCCTGTTAACCTTCCAAATGGAATCCTAACTCATGTCTCTCATATAAAAAATGCCACAATCTCTTCCAAAATTAATCTTTCAAATGTTATGTATATTCTTGAATTTAAGTTCAACCTAATCTTGATTATCAAACTCACTCAAGACCTGGATTGTATAGTTATATTTGATAATGATCGTTGTTTGTTGCAGGACCGTGTCTCAAAACGAACAATTGGAGCAAGTAGGAGGTGAAATGGTCTTTATATTTTTTAGAATACCAGTGAGATAACCTTGGCTGCCCTAATACCTGCCCATATTTGGCATTCCAGACTTGGTCACATTTCTAATAAACATTTACAAACTCTCATTAATTCCAATAAGATAGATGCTTGTTCATTTGATGATCATTGTGATATTTATCATTTTGCCCAACAATTTTGTTTACCATTTCCCATAAGCTCCACCTCAACTAGTGCCCCTTTTCAATTGGTGCATTGTGATTTATGGGGAGGACACCATACCCCTTCTACTTTGGGTGCTCATTATTTTTTAACCATTGTTGATGATTTTTCTAGAAGCACTTGGGTTTATCTAATGAGATATAAATCTGAAACCTTGCAGCTTATGCAAGATTTTTTTCTATGATCAAAACCCAATTTAGTATTTAAATATAACATCTTCGAAGTGATAATGGAATTAATTTTATTTCTAATAACATGCAATATTTCCTTCATAATCAAGGGGTAGTACATCAACATAATTGCATCTATATACCCCAACAAAATGGAGTGGTAGAACGCAAGCATCGTGATGTCTTGAATATGGCACGTGCCCTATGGTTCCAAGGTAATCTTTCCATAAATTTTTGGGGAGAATGCATTCTCATGACTGCATATTTAGTTAACTGAGTTCCTACCAAAGCCTTACTTGGTAAAACTTCTTATGAGGTTCATTTTGGCAAAAATCCTAGTTACAAGCATTTACGTGTATTCAGGTGTTTATGTTATGCTCACAACATTCATCATTCGCATAAGTAAAACTTCTTATGAGGTTCATTTTGGCAAAAATCCTAGTTACAAGCATTTACGTGTATTCAGGTGTTTATGTTATGCTCACAACATTCATCATTCGCATAAGTTTGACACTCATGCGAAACGATGTGTGTTCATTGGATATCCTTATGGCCAAAATGCTTATCAGGTATATGATCTTGACAATCATACCATTTTCACCAGTAAAAGTATAATTTTTCATAAAAGTATTTTTCTCTTCTGAAAAATACTTGATGCATCAAAAGACAATGGGGGTGTGGTTTTACTTATACCAATTTATGATATATCTCAAGAACCCAATAGAGACCAACTTTCCTTAACTGACACTATGGCCCCTCACCAAAATCCAACTTTAGATCTAAACAACATCGTGCTACCTGACCAAGCCCCTGAGCAAGACTCACCTTATGACCTAATCTAAGAGCCACATAATGATTCTGATTTTAACCCAAAGCGTTAGACTAGGCCAAGATCTCAACCTATGTATCTCAAGGATTATAGATGCTATACCATTGTATGAGCTCTTTCGTCTCAGACGGACACATCCAAAGGAACTTGGTACCCTCTCACTCATTTCTTGTTTTATGATAATTTTTTGAATTCTCACAAAGCCTTCTTAGCAGCCATCACTCAAACCATTGCACCTAGATCATTCCTTTAAGTAGTTCAAGATCCCAAGTGGAAAGATGCAATGATAGTTGAAATTCAGGCATTATAAGCTAATAACACTTAGACGCTTGTTCTCTTGCCTGTTGATAAAAAGCCCATCGACTGTAAATAGGTTTATAAAGTCAAATATCATTCGAAAGGATCCATCGAGCGATATAAAGCCCACTTAGTTTCCAAAGGTTATGCTCAGATTGAAGGGCTCAATTACAATGAGACTTTTGCACAAATTGTTAAACTTGTCACTTGTAAACACCCCAAATTTTTAAGGTTCACTTCTAGACACCCCTTTCACATATACCGACCCTTGTTAGTACAATGTAGGAGTCTAAACCCTAGGTCCATTCCAATTCAGGTATCATTTCACCCCTTTTTATCAGAAAAATACCATTTTGCTCCTAGGTCACCTTAAACCCTTGTCAGTTAGACCCAACCAGTATCATTTTAAGTTTAGAAGAGTTAGAATGTTAGTTAATGTTGAGAAACTATATTTTGATGACACACAATATGATACACTGTCATATTTGATTTAATATGATATGATAATATGTCTTTATAAAAAATGTTATATTATGATTGGATATGCTTTGTCATGTATCTAACGAGTATTTGATGCAAAGATATCTCACCCAAAAGGATGGAGACCTCATGTTCAAGTACAACCTTGGTGCAATCATACTCCTTGAAGAAAAAGCTTGATGGGCCATTTATTCTTAAAGATCATCTAAAGGGATCGGCTACTTCAAGATGAAGATTTTTTCTTCTTTAGAGTCATATGTAACAGAACCTTCAGAAGCATGCATATTGCATATTACATACTTTATCATACAAGTCACTCATTCATAAAAGTATACGATATTTTAAAAAAGCATCTTTTTTTAAAACCAATCATTGTACCTTCTTATAAACTTTTATGAGAAAAGTATTTTAGCTCATGATTTCAAAAGCATTGATTGTACCTTCTATCATGTATAAGACAACTTGAAAAGAAATAAAAAAAGTAATGATTTCAAGTATGTAAGAAAAAGACAAACATAGAAATCGGCTAGTTGAACTAAACAAAGAAAAACAAATATTATTATATGTTTAGAAAAGACTTTAGTCACTTTTTACAACTCAAGAATGTCGACTTACTTAAAGTCATCATTCTTTCTGTAAAACATTAAATACCTCCTCAAAAACTTTTTTATAAATGACTATCTTAATCCCACTCAAGAATGTCGACTTACTTAAAGTCTTCATTCTCTCTGTAAACATTAAGTAGCACATCAAAGTACTTTTTAGATATGACTATTTACAAAATAAAGGACTCAAAGCATTTATTGTACTTACACCCATTTAAGTAAAGAAGTGATGATTTCTAAATAAAATACTAAAGTACTACAAATCATTAATTCGAATAAAGACAAAACTACATGATGGTTTATAATCCAATGTTCAATGTACTATAAGTCATTTATTATGAGAAATAGACTTTTTACATAAAATATATCATACCTAAAATACTACAACGACTAGTGTACCCAAAATACTACTTTTATAGAAAGAAGACTTTTTCGAATATCCATAAAGTGATTTTTGAAATGACTTGACATCTCATATCCCCAAAATACTATCATTTCAAAAAGACAACGACTATTTTTCTAAGGCTATATAAACACAATCAAAACAATTTATTCAACATGAACATGTGAGCTTACAACGAGAAAAATTCTTATTCGAATTTTGAAAGAGAGCCTAGAAAAAGAAAGAGAAAAGAAAGAGAAAAAGTCAAGAATAACTCTTTGACAAAGAATATCTTCTGAGTGAAAATAACAGAACATTCTGAGAAACCCTTCATTCGTGCATTCATATCATTCTGAAGGTTCTATAGGAAGTATTGTAACTTTCTGTTATTCACTGTATTCCTTCTTTGTTGAAAGAAGAAGACCTCTGTGAAAGAGGGTGTGCCCCTTCTCTGTTGAGAGAAGAAGACCTCTGTGAAAGAGGGTGTTCCCCTTCTCTGTTTAGAGAAGAAGGCCTCTGTGAAAGAGGGTGTGCCCCTTCTCTGTTGAGAGAAGAAGACATCTGAGGAAGAGGGTGTTGTACTATTTATCCGGTAACTTGGATGTTATAGTGGAAAGCTCAAGTGGTTTGCTTGAGAACTAGATGTAGGTCAGGGTCTTGACCGAACCAGTATAAATTCTGTGTTTTATGTGTTGTGCCTTATTGCATTCTATTTTTAATTTATCGATCTATTTAGTATTTCACTATTCACCTCCCCTCTAGTGGAATTTCATTTGGTATCAGAGCAGGTTTGCTGGTTTCGACATAACAAGTCTCCCAGCACAAATAGCATCTACCTCTTATGCTCGTGATATTGAAGGTCAACATGCATCTCGTCCTCCTTTTTTTAACGGCTCCAACTATGGATACTGAAAATGCAGAATGACTATATTTCTCAAGTCCATAGATTTTGCTGTATGGAAAATTGTTGAGCATCCATACACATCTCCATCCGCAAACTATAGCTTATGGTCTGATGAAGAAAAGAAAATGGCAAATCTAAATGCAAAGGCTATGAATGCCTTATATTGTGTCATTGATCAAAATGAATTCAACAAAATATCTATTTGTAAATCTGCTTATGATATTTGGCATTCTTTGGAGGTTATTCATGAAGGAACCAACAAAGTAAAAGAAGCCAAAATCTCATCTCTGGTTCGAAAATATGAATTGTTCAAAATGAACAAAGATGAACCCATCACAGAGATATTTACAAGATTCACCAACATCACCAACGACCTGAAATCTCTGGGAGAAACTTATTCCCAGACAGATAAAGTGAAGAAAATCTTGAGATCTCTCACAGCTGACTGGGAGAAAAAGACTACTGCAATTGAAGAAGCTCAAGATTTATCCAAGCTTACCCTAGATGACTTGATAGGCAATCTTATGGCCTATGAAGTCCATATGAAGAAAAAAAGGGAAGAAGAACAACCTGTAAAGAAAACTCTAGCCTTCTCATCCTTTTTTGAGAATGAGGTCTCACAAAAAGAATATGAAATTGCACTACTCACCAGAAAATTCCAGCGCTTCATGAGAAAGAACCGACTTCAAAATAAGCACAAGGAAAGAAAAGACTCTAAGGAAGATTTCATGTGCTATTAGTGTAACAAGCCAGGTCACATGAGATGTGACTGTCATCTTCTAAAAAGAAAATCCAAAACCGAGGAACCAAAGAAAAGGTTCTTCAAGAAAAAGGCTCTGCATGCTCAATGGGATGATTCCGAACCATTCTCAAGTGAAGAGTCAAGTGATGATGAAGCTGAAACCGCCAACATGTGCTTCATGGCAGAAAACTCTGTAAGTGAATCCCTTGATTTTTCTTTTGAAGAACTTCAAAATGCTTTTCAATAACTTTTTAAAGAATCAAGAAAAACGATTCTTAAAAATAAAAATTTGAAATTTGAAAATCTAGAGCTTATGCAGAAAAATGAAAAACTCAGTAGTGAAAATTCTGAGTTAAAAAAGAAAAATTATATGATTACTTCTGAAATCTCTTCTACTAGCTCCAAAACTATAAATCTTCAAGTAGAAATTTCAGAACTAAAAAGTAAAACTGAAAACCTTATGAAAACGGTTTTCAAGTTTACCAAAGGGAAAGAGAACCTGGATAAACTCCTATTCTCTCAAAAATTTTCTTTTTACAAGAATGGTATTGGTTATCCTCACATGAATAAACCTTCTTGTATAAATAAAAAGACTGTTTTTATCAAAGATTCTGTTGAACCTAAGCAGAAGCATTACAACTTTTATACTTTATACTCCTCTAAAGTTATAGACAAACCCAAATCAAAATGGATATGGGTTCCCAAGTCTAACAAAAAGGGACCTGATTGGGTACCACAAAGAATTTTTACTTAATATTTTGCAGGCTCCAAAGAAGAAGAACAGATGGATACTAGACAGTGGATGTTCAAAACATACGACAGGACATCCAAATCTTAAAACACATTTTTTAACTTTAGGAGAGAGTTTGTTTTATTTTTTAAGAAACACAAAGCATTTACATCCAAGGTGAGCTCCTTCTTTTTATTTTTAATTAAATTTTATTAGTTTTTCCATTAAATACCCCCATTGTCGCCCCATCTTGTTGCATCTTTCCCTTTCTTTTCTTTCAAGAAAATGCATATATGATTCAAGAAGATGATCCACTAATCATCTAAGGTGTTTTACACATTTTTGATCCATTAAAAACATTTACATCATATTTATTTTGTTAAATGCCCGAAAAAGATCAAGATTTGACCTTTCTATAGGTCAAATCCTTTTTTTAATGGCTAGATCAATGTAAATCCATGCTTCAGTAATTTTTTTTATTTATCCATGCTATGTTTATGTTATTTTCATCATATACATGTTCAAGCATGATCAAGAGCCCTTGATCTCATATTTTTATGATTTTTTACATTCATAAATTAGAATATA
Source organism: Nuphar pumila (assembly GCF_984573655.1). Classification (NCBI taxonomy): domain Eukaryota; kingdom Viridiplantae; phylum Streptophyta; class Magnoliopsida; order Nymphaeales; family Nymphaeaceae; genus Nuphar; species Nuphar pumila. The sequence goes on from NC_143265.1 coordinate 52,219,699, forward strand.
TCATGATTAGGGTTTTATTTCTAAGATATGCAGTTTTGGCCATCTGATAATGATATTGTTTTGCCTATTTACATTTGTTATTAAAAGCTAAAATTTTTATGGTAGAATCATGCATCTGTTTACGATTTTCAATAAAAAAATCAGATTTTTTTAAGATTTGTAACCTTGCTTTCAAAAATCAGATCCGAAGTTTGTTTCTGAACTAGGAAAACACTATGTAAATCCAGGGTCATCTTGTCGGAGGCATATCTCTTCAACCAAAGATCGCTTTTCCAATCTCTAAAAAAAAGCAATCTTGTATGCATATCTAGTTTATTCCGTAAAAAATTCATAAATTTCTACAGTCGTTTTCTATTTTTATTTAGCCCCAAATCAAAGCCTGTGATTCTTGAATTGCCAAGCCGGTTTGAATCTTGGTCCGTCTTGCCGAAGCGATATCTCCCTAACCGGAAATTATCTCTCTAATCCGTAAAAAAATGTTGTTTTTATCTGTGTGACTAGTTTCCATGGTGTGATTTTTATAAATTTTTACCATTATTTTTTATTTTCTTGAATTCTGAGACCAGAGTTTGTGTTTCTTGAACCTTCAGTCACAATTCATAGGCAAGGTCATTTTGCTGAGGTCATATCTCCTTAATTGGAGATCTTTTTCCTGATCGGTAAAAAAGTCATGTCTTCATCTGCATGTCTACTGTCTTCTATAAAAAATTTATAATTTTTTATTGTGTTTTGATACCTTTTTTTAAGCCCAAAACTGGATCTATCTTTATTGCATTGTTATGCATATGCCAGAATCAGGTACGTATTTTCGGAGTCGTATCTCCCTAATCGAAGATTGTATTCCAGATCTGTAAAAAGAGTTATTTTTATTAATATGTCTAGTTTATCTTTATCAAATTTCATAACTTTTTATTATTGTTTGATATTCAATTCTAGTCTAACATTGTGATAGATAGGAAACCATAGGTAAAATAGCATATTTTTTATCTTTTTATTTAATATTCATTGCTTCAATAATCCTAAAAATATTTTTTGCAACTGCATCTTAATTTTAGGGTTATTATAAGTGTTTATGTCATTTTTTATGATTTTTTGAATTCATTTGATATATTATTTAGTTATTTCATAAAACAGGATGCCCCTGGAGTTACGATTTAACTCGAACATGAGCAAATTTTGTTCTTTTTTGCATATTTTATTGTTTTTATTCATTATTTTCATCATTTTAGAGTTTAATCATCTTCATAATCATATTAAGGTGCTCTCTACCCAATTTGGCATGATTTTGAATCTGTTTGATCCTCGAATTAAGCATATTAAAAAGATTTTTTTTAAAAAAACCCTATAAATAACAATTTTAAGGGTATTTTGGCCATTTTCTTCAAATTCTGAATTTCAAAGTTGTTTATTTTCATTATTTATTTATTTTTGCATGATCTATCATGTTATTTGATGATTTTTATTTCACAGAAGCATGAAAAAAGGCTTATATCCAGATAAATCCTTTGATTTTATATATTATTGGATAAATTCAGAAAAACTGCCATTTGTCTACTAACAAGTTTGCTAATTTTGCAGAAAAGCTCAAGATTGTCTTTTTCTTTATTTCTCTTTAATGTTTATTCAGTTATTGATGTAAATTATAATATTAGAATAAAAAAATTTACTTTCTTGCTTAGATTAGGATGCATCGACATATAGTTTGATTTTAATATTAACTGTTATGTTTGATCATTCATGCACATATTTCAAATCCATAATGGTCAACATGAATGGCACGTGCACCTACTTCTAGGGAGTTGATAAAATCGATGGATTTTGTATTGTGGTCATAGTTAGAATACGAACGATACCCAGATTTATCATCTTCTTTTAAGTTACAAACAACCTACAATCTTAGGCTATCTTAAAAAATCATTGCATATTTTCTAAAGTTTTTTTTCTGAGTATTTATCTTTTTAGAATTAAATGAGATATACTCAATATATATTTGTGGCAATAATCAGAGATATATAGCAAATTTATTTCATCTAAATTCTATAAGGCACAAAAATCCTTTTTCAAATGATTTTCTCTCAAATTCTTCTGAAAATATTTCCACAAATTATATTCATGCATCATCTAGGTTTAGACTACATCATGAAAAGATTTCACAGATCCACACGCCCATCCCTGTTGATTTATTTCAAAGTTTAAATTCCGAAAAAAATGATTTTCTCAAAGTTGCTCAGGTTTTCCTCAAAATCAAATTTCTCAAAAAACCATTTATTTTTTAAGAAATTTTCAATCTTTTCTGAGTCCAATTCATGATTTTCATTTTTGCAAAAATATTTCTCAAATATGGTTCACAATTTTTAAAGTGTCCCTTTTCCAAGAATTTTCATGCATATATCTTGTTTTCAGTCAAAATTTCCAAAGTTTATAGCATATGCCTGATTTTTCATGTATTTAGAAATAGAATAACGATTTAGACAGTTGAGTAAATCAAAGCACATGATTGATCCTTGGTTCAATTATTGTGATCATTGCAATTTTTTTCCCTTTTTCCTTTTTCCTTTCTTTCCTTCTTTTCGCTTTCACCCCTTTTCCCCTTTTGAGGAAAAAAAAAGAAAGATAGATAGAGAAGTAAAAGAGAGAAAGAAAGAAGGAAACTCTTTTTGCAAGGTCTCACTTGACCTTTATTTGAAAAAAATAGTTTGAAAAATTAACTCGCCTCCGTTTTGAAAATTTTGCAGAGAAAATGGAGAGATGGGATTCACTCGTTGGTACGAGGTTCAACTGTTCCTGGCGCCTTTACCATAGGTAATTGAACCAAGGATTGATTAAATGCCTTTTGTTTTGCCTAAAAATTTGTCTAAGTGATTTTTCTGAAATCCTAAATGCATATCAAATCATGCTTCTGCTATGAAAATGCAAAGATGTATGCTTTTAAGAAAATGCTTCATAAATTTTGGATTTTTCCAAGTGACTTTGAAATAAGTTTGAAAATATTTTTGAAGAAGTGGTTTAGAAATTGAACTTGATTTGGAAGATTGAAATTTTAAATCTAAAACTTGGATCCGAAATGAATATGAGATTTGAAAAGGAAATTTGAAAGTTAAGGTTGCAACTGAAATCAAGAGTTGAAGTAAAATTTTGAGATTTTAAGAATTTATGAAATTGAATTATGAGTTGAAAAGGAAGATTTGAAACCGAAAAATGGAATTTTGAAATTGAAAAAACTTGAACTTGAGATTCTGGAATTGAAATAGAAATCTGGTTTTAAAATGGGAGTTCAAAATTGAATTTAGAAATTGGAATTTGAATTTTGAAGTTGGAATGGAAATGGAATGGGAAATTGGAATTTTGAATTAGTTTTGGAATTGAAGTTTAACTTTGAAATTGGAAATGAATTTAGAAATTGAAATTAGAGTCTGAAATTAAAATAGGAATTAAAATAGGAAATTAAAATTAGAGTCTGAGGGGGTTGTGTCTCTGGGAAAGGTATAGCAGTGTACAGGAAATGTTTCGAATGAACACTTTCTATGATAGTGAGGATGTGCAAGAAGTGAGGAGATCACTAGGTGTGTTGTTTGCAAAATGAAGGTGGCATGAGTATTGTGGTAGCAATATGCAGCAGGTGATGCTGTGAAAACAACAAATGAGGTGTAGTAAGGTGGTGTGCAGGTGGTACTGATGAAGGCAACAGGTAATGTGCAGCTGGGAGTGAAGTGAAAGTGGCATGCATAGTGAGTGGTGTATAATGCAATGAGGTGTTAGTGAAGAGGTGATGCTGGGTACAGGTGCTACATTATGCAGGAGGTGAGGAAGGTGCAGGTGATAAAGGAAGGTGTGTTGGGCAAGTGATGCTGCCAGCACAGTGAGTGGAGGTAATGCTGCTAGTGTATAAGGCAGGTGCAGCAATGAAAGAAGGTGTTGCGCAGGGAAGTAGTGGAATGACTACAGCAAGTGCGCAGGTGCTGTGTTGATAGGCAGTGAAGTGAGTAAGTGAAGATGTTGAATATGAGTTGTAAAGGGGAAGTGTAGGAGGTGAAGTGGCAGGTGGTCTTTTGCACTGTGGATGTAGCTGGTGGAACGTTGGAGGTTGTTGCTGCAAGTGCAGTGAGGTGGTGAAGATGCCGCAATGAAGAAGGTACAGGCAATGGTGTGGTTGGTGATAGTGATGGTGCATATATTGTGTTGAAGAATGCAGGTGCAACAAAGGTGATTCAGTGAATGTGCTTGCAATAATGAAAGGTTGTGAGGTGAAGTATAGTGACATTGAAGTGTAAGTGGAAAAGTGCAGAAACTGATGTGAAAGTGTAAGTGGTGAATGCGTAGAAATGTAGAAGTGTGACTTACAACAACTGCAAGGATAACAAACATTATCAACAAATATGGTTCTAAAAGAAAAGTGGGGCTATCAAAACCCCATTCGTTGACTTCAATTGGCTACAAAAGTGATCTTCAATTCTGTTTATACCAACTGAAAGCCATACTGTGTATGGTATGCATTTAGTCCAACCATCTCTGGGGCCAACTATGTGACCATGGAGGAGCTGAAGATACCAGCAGTTTCAAGAGAAAATGTTGATACTGATGGTGACTTCAGAGCATTATATTTCAACAGGGTTCCGGTAGATTGGATCCACACAAAGGATTCCCCTACTGTGTTTTACACAACAACCTGCTGAGGGCAATTTTTGACTGGATCCAGTTGCAAAACTGAAATGCCGGTGTAGAAGTATTATGGGGGATAAGATGTTGAAAAGAAAAGAAAATCGATGAATAAAAGGAGGAGGGGTTGTGTGAGAATGAAAAGTGGGCCAAGGGCCATCACAAGCACAAGAGCTTGCTTTGCTGATTGTGCATGAGAGAAATGGAGGGCAACAATTGGTATATAAGTCGAGCATGTTAGAAGAATGTAAGTTCCCAAGAGAAATCCATCAGACGGTAGTCTTCTCTTTCACCATTATAGAACTTCAAAATTGTTTTCCCATACCATGATACCCACGTGTATGAAACCTTACCATACTGTTATTTTAGGAGCTAATTTGGATTTGCTCCTAAAAAAAGAAATGGAGAAAATATGACCAAGAACAAAACCAACGAAACCCACACAATGGATGTTGATCTAAATAAAAGCACTACTAGTTTCGAAACATATAAGTATAGTCAGAACCCAAATTGTCCTTGGTTCAATCTTGTGGTCCAGAAATAATCTCCTTTCCAAAGCCAGGCCACAGACTATTGTTGTAATAACCATGTAACTAGGATACATCGCTCTATCATCAAGGCTGAAATAGTATATGCTGGAGTAACTTGGGGGCAAAAGTGAAAGTCCTGGGACAGCCATGGTTAGAACCATACTAGCAACTATCAGCTTACAAAAAGATTGTGTTGCTGTGAGATTCAACTGAGAGTCGATCTCATCGTGATCCAAATGATAAATTCACTGTTGTTGCTTTCAATTTTCAGTATATCATCTCACATACAGGTTGACACAAAATTCAGTAAATAACCAAGAATAGAGGAAAGAAAGCGAGATGAATGAAATGGTGCCAGTGGATGAACACAATAATTATGATACTATGAATATGATTTTTCAAAAATCAGATCTAACATCCTAGTATGCCCTAACGGATAATTGCCCATCTGAATGATAGAGGATCAACCTATCACAATGCATCATGAATGACAAACTAAACAGAGAAAAGACATATGTCAGATGCAATTGATGAAACGATACTGAGATTAAAACCTAGATATGGTATAAAATTGAATCAAAAGATGTGTTACGACACTGAAGCCGTACATGATACTTCAAGTACAAGGTTTTGATGATGAACAAGTAAATCAACTGCATTTCAGCTAAGGCAATGAAGACATTGAAGAATTCGATGAAGAATCTTTAAAGACTAGTGGGCAAATGTTAAATTCATTTAAAGTCTTAGATTCTTGTAAGAGCCTTACTTAGAGTGCATATTTTGATTGCATTTTACCTAAAAAGTCTTTAGAAAAACTTTTCTAAAAGAACCCCTCATAAAAATCTTTTTAGAAAACTCTTTTCTTAAATTTTCGTGATTATTAGTTGACCAATAGACTCACCAGTCGACTAATCGTTTCGCGCCATATTTTCTAAAAAGTCATTTTTGTCAAATTAGTCGACCGAAGGTTTTATCAGTCGACTGGACAGAATGTGTGTTTTCTGGAAATTTAGCAGCAGTCGGCTAATGACTTTATGAGTCGACTGGACAAAACATGTGTTTTCTGAAAATTTAGCAGCAGTCGACTAATGCTTTTATCAGTCGACTGGATAGAATGTATATTTTTTCAGAAGATTTTAGCAGCAGTCGACTGAAAAGTTTTTCAGTCTACTGATGATATTATCAATCGACTAACTTTTCTCTAGTCGACTAAGTTTCAAAAGTTTAGATTTTTAAACGGCTCGATAAATAGATCAGTCGACCGACGATAACTGTCAGTCTACTAATAACTAACTATTAGTCGACTAACTACTGTTTCAGTCGACTAATTTTGCCGTTTTTCCTGAAACTTCAAAAAGGCGTGTATTTTCATCTTTCAAACATTTTGATCATTCAAAATAGACTGTTTTGACACCCTTTCATACCATCAACGTATGAAAACTTTCAACTATAAATATGAGTGAATTTTACACTCAAAATAACTTCAATTCAATCAATTTGAATCAATTACTCTTTGCTTTTCACTCATATTCATTTTCTCACTCACGTGATATTTTTTACTTCAGATTTTCACTCAAATTCCTTTGAGCGATAGTGAATTTGTGAGTAGAGTATTTCAAAAACCTCAAAAGCCAATTACATCTCATTTGCATTCAAAAGAATGGCTCATAGGTTGTATTGTAAGTTGTTACTTATTTCAATTTTCTCTAAAAGGAAGGACTCCTTGGTTTAAAGGAGTTGTTTGCTTTCAGTAGGTGTGTTACTGAAAGTGGGACCAGATTTGGTCTGTGTATGATCTTGTAGTTACACAAGATTGATAGTGGAAATCTCAAACGGGTTTTGCTTGGGGATTGGATGTAGGTCGGGAAAGACCGAACCAGGATAAATTATTGTGTTCCTTTGTGTGTTTGCTTTTCAAATTGCAAAATCCATTAATATTCCGCAGACAAATTTTAAAAGCACTATTCACCCCCTCTCTAGTGCTCGTTGCCTCGATCCTACTGCACTTTCAAGATGAATCAGGGAAATGACATTGATGATAAAATAACGAATACAATAAATGGAGTTGCATAATATTAACAAGAAATACTTATGAATAACTATAGTGAAATCGAGATGTTGAACTACCGTGAATCTAAAAGCGGAAAATGCAAGATAGCAAAATGGGGAATGGAATGAAAATGATTATAAAGAGAACAAGGTTGCATGAATACATATGACAGATTTCTCAATCCGACCTCATACAACCACCTATTTTTAGAGATTGATTTCAACACTCGATCTTAACAGGTTTGATTCCCATTGCCAACACTGGCCGTAAATGGCCATCAGCGGATCGATGCATAGATTGATATGAAATCAGTGCAGCTTATGCAATATAATCAAATGAAATAGATGATGATGATGACCAAGAGTCTTAAAATGACGATGCAGAGATGAATCGAATGCTAATATAGGGGGGATATAGCAAATGAAAAACAAATGTCGTGACACCTTAAGTAGATTTAATGGAAATATGATACTAATTTGTAAGAACTAAGGATGCATATGATGATGCAGAATGAAATGTGGAGATTTATGTGCAAATGATGTGTAATGGAATGGAAGTATATAAGATGCAAAAAAAATCAAAAATATGGAAAACAACAATGAAGTAGATGTAACCCAGAAGAGGGTCAAAAATTCTGTTGCAAAATGCAAATCGGTGTTGCTATAAGTAGACCAATATTGCATATGATGTGTCAATGGACAAAAGATCAAAATCTAAGGAAAATAAAGTAGAAAAATGTGAATTCGCGGAAAAAGAATAGAGGGGGAAAGCATGATCCTTACCTTATCTCGACAGAGGCTGAGATGAGGGAAGTACTCCTTCTGGGATGCTACTGCTGCAATGATTTTTTTTCAATCGATCGAGGAGAGGAAAACCAGAGGGAGGGAAAGAAAGAAGAAGACAGAGAGAGGGAAAGGGAAGAAGAAGAGAGGAAAGGGAATACATGATTGAGAATGGGTGGAGAGGTTGAAGATGGATCATGCGCAGTGGAGGGGTGAGAATGGATGGAATTCATCGACTCCTCTACGACTTCTTTTATAACAAGAATTTGTTTAGAGTTTTTCAGCATTGGTTCTTGTTTTTTTGAAAAAATCCAAAAAGAGAGCTTTATGTTCAAGGTTTTTCAAAATAGTGTAAAAGTTATTTCTTTCTGAAATCTTTTTTTATGTTTTGGAGAGAAAATCTAAAAATATGAGAGATTTAGGAAATGGGATCTGGATAAGGTTTTTGAAAATGGTTAATTTCAAATTTTGAGAATTTTACAAAAAGGAGAGATTTTGAAATAAAAGAGTTTTAATTTTAAAATTGGGTTTTAAAACGGGTCTGGATCCAAGGTTTTGAAAAAACATTCAAGTTTGGATCTCGAAATTTAGGAAAATGAAATGAATGGATCCAAATGGATACTGAATGAACTGTCTGAGCCATTCAGAAAATTGTTTTTGTATTTTTAGAGTTTGAATTAAAAATTGGATAATCGACCTCAAAACTGGATATTTGATCTGTATCTGAGATTGGGTCAAATATGGAAATTGAATTTTGGATTTCAGATCTTCAACCAGTGAATCTGATAAATGAATAGAAATTGATACAATTGCTTTTCTGAATATCTCAGAAGGTGAATGTTAGGGGCAAAAAGGACATTTTTAACCTTTTTGAAAAATACGAGGTGTTCACAATTACCCTTGGTTATGGAGTCAGGAACAGTTGAACCTCATATCGATATGCGAGTCCCTTTCCCATAAATTTTTTTAAAATGGAGGCAAGTTATTTTCAAATCTTTTTCAAAAGGTCAGTTTGACTTGCAAAAGTAAAATGTTGCAATGATAACAGTAATGAAACCTTCTTGCTTAATTGTCAGCCTGAATCTTCTGTTCTCTTACTTGTTCATCATTTTCTGTCATGGTTGGCAGCCCTGCATGGGTGATAAGGTACATTTTAGTTGTTTATTTTCTTTATAGGAGTGATAACGCAATTGTCACAATTTCTGTGACGATCTAATCTCTGGTAATGGGATATTTCTTTCAATCGTCAACCTGACTCCAATTCCCACCTATTCATTGTGCTCTTTACCAAACTTTTTTTAAAGTCTTCAATAAGTCTAACCATTCCTTTACTCTGCAGAAAATATTGGCATTGTCACATAGTTCAGACGTGGTGAGGGAAGAAGACCATCCCACCAAAGTAGCAACGAGCAAGAAATGGATTCTCCAAGATCTGCCAAAGAACGGGGTCAGACAAACAAGGATGACATTGATCCCACCATATATCAGTTGTTCCAAAAAATGATGGCTAAAATAATGTCTGAGCAAGCTGAAGCAAGATTCAGAATGGCTTTTGCCAAGAAGAAGGCACATGTCACCTTTTTCCAGAACACCACTCGCAACAACAACAACAACAACACGAGAGGTTTTAAGCCCGACAGAAACAGTAATGAAGGCAAAAGGGAAAATACCTTTAAGCAGGATTATAAGCCTTTTCAGTCAAGCTCTCACCAAAAATAGAAGATTCAAGAAAAGCTGAAGTATGACAACTGGAGTTTTAATCATGGATTTACTCCCCTGGATCAGATCAGTCGCATGAAGAAATTCTTGAGTATATGCTAGCCCAGGAGATGATTAAGATTCTAAAAGTTGTTGATCCTCCTGTCGTTAGGGAAAGATTTAAGAATCAATTTTGTAAGTTTCATCAGGCAATGGGACATGACACCGAATAGTGCTTCATCTTTAAGAATATTGTTCAAGACTGTATCGACGAGAATCTTCTTGTTGAAGACAAAGAAAGGGACCAGTCGGTCGTCCTGACCAAGCCTTTTCAATCTAGCTCCTAGTAGAAAGCAAGCACTCGACCGAAGCTAAAGCGCGACCGTTGGGGTTATGATCACAAATTTACTCCTTTAGATCAGCCTCTTAAGAAAGTCCTTGAATACATGTTGTCTAAAGAAATGATTAAACTTCCAAAGATGGTTGATCCTCCTGTCACCCTGGAGAAATGGAAGGATCAATTATGCAAGTTCCACCGAGCAATAGGGAATGATACTGAATGTTGCTTCATCTTTAAGAATATTATGCAGGATTGCATCAACAAAAAGCTTCTTGTATAAGACGAGAAGCACAATCAACAAGCTATCTTGTCGACACCTTTCCCGGCCACTCAAAAGAATAATGATGCCAATGCTCCCTCATTTCTTTCATTTTGCTTTTATCGTTTTGAAGCGACGATGTAATCCGAGTTCTTTTCTCGATTTGTCATATTTTCTTTAATATATCAATAAAGCATTAATTTTCCTTATAGTTCGGTGCCATCTTCTTTATTCATTATTACTCTTTGTCCTACTGCAATGTCTTTTATGAGGAGCGATCTTTAAAAAAAAATCTTTTTTCGAAATGCCTCCCAAATCAATCAAGAAGCTCGTTGTCAAATCTCAATCTTCCCCCTATTTTCTTCAGAGAGCATTCTTCAATGTCAATTATCCTTCTGTTATCCAACATCTTCTTTCCTTGTTGTTCTGGGGCATTTCTTGTCATGAAAATTTGTTTTCACTTTAAACGTCTTGTATACAAACATGATCAAACAAAATCTTTCATCATCAATTTTTATCAATTTTCATCAATTTCCTTTTCTTCCCATTTAGGATAAGGGACAATTCTAAGATTGTCCATAGGAACGATAAGGCTACCTATTGGGTTTGTCCAAAATCGTTAACCTTTTTGAAAATTTTTATAAAATCCCCATCATGATCACCAAGAGTTTCAAAATATCGATCCTTTCAAAATTGACCTTCGGGTCGAGCTTCTTTTTATCAAAACCAGTTCTTAACCAATCTCTTTCAAAGCCAACCTTGGAGTTGAGCCTCTTTCTTTTTATCAAAGACTAGTCAGTGCCGGTCTTTCTCAAAATCGACCCTCGGGTTGGCCTTCTTTTCAAAAACTAGCTTCGTTCATTTCAACTCGCAGGTTGAGCCTTCTTTTTACAAAAACTAGTTTGCAACGATCTTTTCAAAATCAACCCTCAGGTTGAGTCTGCTTTTATCAAAAAACTAATTTCATATGTCTTTTGAACCCTCGAGTTGAGTCTTTTATCAAAATTAGTTTGAATCAGTCCTCCTTCAAATTCGACCTTTAGGAATGAACCCTTTTTCATCAAACTGGTTTTACCGGTCTTTTCTAAAACCAACCTATACAGTGAGCTTTCTTGTTCAAAAACTAGTTTTCACTAGATTTTTCAACCTTCAGTGTTGAGCTCCTTTTCATCAAACAAATTTTACCGGTCTTTTCAAAATCACCCCTAGGTTGATCATCTTTTCAAAAAATATTTTTTTATCGATCTTTTTCAAAATCATCCCCTGGGTTAATCCGCTTTTTAAAAAAATATTTTTATTGCTCTTTTCAAAATCAACCCTCGTGTTGATCATCTTTTTCAAAATCAATTCTCATGTTGATCATCTTTTTCAAAATCAACCCCCGTGTTGATCATTTTTCTCAAAATCAACCCTCGTGTTGATCATCTTTTTCAGAATCAACACTCGTGTTGATCACTTTTTCAAAAGCAACCCCTCTGTTGATCATTTTTTCTCAAAATCAACCCTCGTGTTGATCATATTTTTCAAAATCAACCCTCATGTTGATTATCCCATTTCAAAAGTCAATCCTCAAGATCATCCATTTTTCATCAAGACTATTTCAAATTCAATCTTCGAACCAAGCCTTTTTCAAAACTAGTTTTCAAACTGGACTCTTTTCAAAATCATGTTTTAAAACTGATCTTTTCAAATTCAACTTTTGGGTTGATCCCTTTCAGACTTTTGAGTCAATTCAACCTTCGGGTTACCAATTTTGTCAATGCCCAATTTTTATAAGCAAACCTTCGAGTTACCAATTTTATCAATGCCCATTCAACCTGCGAGTTGATCTTTTTATTTATGCCCATTTTCTAGAATTCAATCTTTGACTTGAAATTCTGCCAACCATCGAGTTACAATTTTGTCAATGCCTGATCATTTTACAATCAAACCTTCGGGTTGTAGTTTTTTGCCAATACCAGTCTTTTCAAAATCCAATCTTTGGGTTGAACCAATTTTCAAATTGGCCCAATATCTCAATTACCAATTTCTTCTACAAAGGACCCTTTCTTACAGAAAGAGTTTGAGGGAGCTCGTTTCTTTTGCAAAAAAATTTCTTTTTCACAAGAACCTTTTTTTTACAAGGAGAGTTTGAAGGGACTCGTTTCTTTGCGAAGCCGTTTGCAAAACAACCTTGCCTTACACAAAGAACCCTTTCTTACAAGAAGAGTTTTGACAAAAGCTCACTTTCTTTGTGGCCCAATTTTTTTGGCCTTCCCTGTCATAGAGGACCCTTTTTTTTACAAAGAGAGTGTGATGGACTCACTCCTCTATGATATTTTTTTCGACCTTTACTATTGACCACCTTTCCATAAGAGAAACCTAAGATTAAAGAGTTTTTGACAAAAACTTAATTTCTCTTCGAAAGTTCCGTTTTACAAACACCTCCTCTTCAGAGAAGAGAAAAGTATTTTCTACTCGTTCAGGTAAAGGGTCAATCCAGAGTTTATCTTTTAGGTAAAAAAGAGGAAAATTTAGTCACGGGTGAGTCAATCTGATATCAAGTAATTATTTCACAAAGTGTTTCAGGACATTTTGTCAATTTGTTACAAAAAATATTTGTTGATTTCAAAATTTTATTGCACAAAGGAATTACTTCAAATTACCTTCAATATTCTCTCTAAAAGGGTGAAGTTTTTGCGAAATAAGGAAGAAAAATCAAAGCTTTTCTGTTGGTCATCCTAAAGGATGAAGGAAAGACCCTCAACATAATCGGCAGAGGAAAATTCAATGATATTGAAAAGCAAAAAATGAATTGATATTGATCATATCTATGACATATTTTTAAAGGCAATTCTTCTGATAATAAGGCATTGAAAATGTTTCGCGCGACAAAAGAACCCACTCAATTTCCTCAAATCATGCAAACATAATTAATTATCTGCAAAAAGGATCTCTCAATCATCACCAACTTGAAGGTTGATAGGCGAGTTAGACCACTGAGGACAAAGAAGATTCGGATCATCTTCAAGTTGAAGGAGCATATGACGTGTCCTTCCAGAGAAAGTTCAAATCATTGCCAAATTGAAGGTTGATGTGATGAACCTCCCAACAAACCCTAAAAGATATTTGATTTATGTTATCATCAAAAGATTTCTAATCAAAGAGGCAATATCATCAATCTAATTTCTGGGGACAAGGAAAACTCGATCATCTCCAAGTTGAAGGAGCATGTAATGTGTCCTTCTAGGGAAAATTAGAACATCTTGAAGTTGAAGGCTGATATGATGAACTTATCGCCAAACCCCAAGAGAGCTCAATTTTTTGTCTCAAAGAGTGCAAAAAGATCATCATGGGTAAACCCCATATATCAAACTGTCAAAAATCATCTTTATCTATATGAAATTCTTTTATCAATATCTTTTCATCCAATTGCTTTTATAAAACTAAGAACATTTCCACTCTTTTCATGATAACTTCTTTGAGGAAACTCAACAACAACAAATTTGAATTTGATTCTTGATTCTAAGGAGTTAGCCCAATTGGAAGAAATACTCTAGGTAGAAAAAGAGAATATTTTTGCACAGATGTGGATATTTCAATCATTTTGAATCAACTACAATTTTTTATCTTATTAGCAATATTTTATGGCTATCCCAACATGAAGCGAGAACTTGATGTCCATTTTAATATATCCTCGTGTTGTTTTATCCCTCATTAGGACTTGAAAACCTGGGTTTTCAAGATCCTTCTCTTCTTTTTTATTTGAGCAGCTAAGCTCTCAGAACTGCACACTTCTTTGTTATCCCCATTGTCCCACCATAGATAGTTATTTTCAGGTCCAAGGTTGAGCTCATTTTTCTCTCAAAAGGCCATTTTCAAAAGTTATTTAATCTCAGTCATGAGACGCCTCATTTCAATCCTTTTTCCAAAGTCGTAAGGATCCCCATTTTTCTTACCTTTTTCACCCCCTCCCTGATTCTTTGTGTGAAATTCGGAGGTTGTGTCATGGTTTCCTCATCCGAAGATTCCATTCTCGTTCATGTTAAGGGATAAACCTGAATTTTTGCAAAAAGGTAATTTTCAAAAGCTATTTATTCTCAGTCATGAGATGCCCCATTTTCAATCCCTTTTTCAAAGCTTTAGGGAATCTCATTTTCATGCTTTTTGCAACCTCATTCCATGATGTATATTCATACCCGTTTAGGTAAGGGTTAAGCCTAAACCTCATTCTATGAGGTGCATTCCCCCCCCCCCCCCCCGCCCCCCTTTCAGGTAAGGGTTAAGCCTGCGCCTCATTCCATAAGGTGCATTTTTCTTCACCATTCAGGATAAGGTACTAAATTTGAACTTCATTTTATGAGGGCTATTCAAGATCAATTCTTCCACACTCAGTTCAGATTTTTTGATTGGGGTATTTTTATTTTGAAATTTGGTGTGTTTTACTTTGCCACTAAGCTCGGCTTTCGACCAGCTTAGCATCAAAGAAGGGCATCTATAAATACCTCAAATTTTTTAGGTCTATTCTGGGCACCCTTCTTTCACAGATACCAAACCTTTGCAGTATAGTGTAGGAGCCTCACCCCTAGGTCTACCTCAGTTTAGAGGCCATTTTACCCCCCCATTCTATTAGCAAAATTACCAGTTTACCCAGCCAAGCTCATCTTAAGTTCAGAAGAGTTAGAATGTCAATTATTTCTAGCTCCTCTGAGCTCATGATGAGCAGTGTCGTTTCAATTCAGCTAAATTTAGTTCATTTCAAACAAAATGAGCTCATTTCTAGCTCGAATTTTAGCCAATTATCTCTGAGTCATTCAAATTCCAGTATATTCTAGTCTCATGTGTCCAATTTGAGCTCATCATGAGTTCAAATGGTCCAGTTCTAGTTCAAAGTCACTTTCCATATTCTTGGAATCCATTTCAGCTTATTTTAGCTCATTTCAGCCAAAATTGAGCTAACCCAGTCAATTGAGCTAGTGTTTTAGCTCCAAATTTAGTTCACCTCAGTATAACTGACCTTCAATTCAGTTCTGTCCAGTTGAAATCAGTTCAAACCAGTTCAGTTCAGTGACACTCTACACCCTACACGGCAAAACAAAAAAAATAAAATAATTTCTAAGTCATTTTATTCAAAACATCAATTTTGTCAATTGTCAAGCTGAGACAATTCTCAATCTCGACTCAGACCAATTCATTTATCTGATATTTTATCTATATCCGAGATCCAATTTTATTTTGGGCTCGATCTGATGCTAGATCCAATACCCAATATCCAATTTCTAATCCTTGGCCCAAAACTTTTAATCAAGTCATTCTATTGTCTCTATATGGGGCTTGATCTTCATCCGGGATTCACCCCATCATTTCATCTATCATTTGAGATCCAAATCCATTTTTATTTAAAACTTCAAATCCAGATCTAAATTCAAAATCCAATTTTAATCCAATTTTAAAATCAATCATTGTATTTCAAATTCAAATCCAATGTTTTGAAAAGCCTGCTTGAAAAACTGTAACACCCCAATTTTTATAACCCGAAATTGGTGGAATTTTTTTTTTAAATACATTTAAATCTTTTAGCAGTTAACAGCAGAAAAACACATTGGGCATAAAACTTGGCATGCTACTTCAGATGAATGCTTGCAACCATACAATTATAGAATTTAAACTTCAACAACTAATTAACTATGCATGAAATAATATTTAGGTTTCACAAATATCCAAATTAATCACATTTGTCCTAGAATTGAATTAAAGTAAAAATCATAGTTCAGAATTCATGAAGCAGAGGAAAGGTAGGCTCAGTCTCCGTCGCAACCTTCCACTTTCGCACGTAAGTACCTACTCATTACCTGAAAAATATTAAACCATATAGAGTCAGACAACATGTCTCAGTAGAGTAAATATGCTAAACTTGTAAGACATAATAACAAGACAAAGATTTCAATAGAAAATTCATGGTTTAACATTTAATTTAACTTAAACAATCATACAACAACTCATGCATGTTTAGAATTTTCATATATAACAGAAAAACATAAATCCATATATTCAAAATACACCATGCATGAACAGATAATATGAATGACTTATCATATGCAGAAGTTCTTTCAATGCATGCATATTTTCTTATCTTTACTTACATTTTCTTAATTTGATGATGCATGCGATGCCAAATTAATGCACACACCATTTAAGTTATCACTTCTTAGCTCTGCTGATACGATACAGGCATACATTCTCACATCAGGACCATGACACAAAACGTGTTTTACAAACAGGGGTGGCTTTAGCCTGGTCAGGTCCATTCACTAAGACAGGGTGAGGGATGTTAATACGAGAGAGATTCCCAACACCTTTCAACCCGATGCATCAATTTTTCCTCATGAGTACAATAACCTCTACGCTGCAATCTAATGCAGAGGTTTTCCACCTAAAATCGTGGGAGGGGAGGAGCAACCTTCTGTGCCCATAACAGACTTGCCCCACGAAGTTTTGTATCATTTACTACTCTCCCAACAAATATCTTGGGTTTTAATGTCACATGATTATTTGATTACAGACATACTTTTTATGCAACATTAAACGTAAACCACTTTATGGTCATGGATGCATTCTTATAAAGCATTGGACAAAATCACTTAATTAAACTTGTAATAGACACTTGAACACATGTGTAGCATAAATATCTTATTCATTTTCACACATCATAAGGCATACACATGTACATGGCCAATGCAAAAAAGAGAATATATATGAACATCCATATCAATGAAACAATCATATCATCACGATATCATGCACATACATGTAGTCAACACATTTTTAGAATTTAAAACATAAACTTGTATTCATTGGACCTTTTGATCCTAAATCCTTAATGTGTAACCTTCCATTTACAATTCATGCCATAATCATATAAGATTTCATAAAATCAGACCTGCATAATCATTCACATAATGCATACTAATTCTATAAAAAAATTGAATAAAAACATATATATTATGCACCCTTTGAGCGTTGATTTATGAATTTGCCCTAATTTTTTTTCCAATTTCTTAACTTTGTCCGATTGGTACAGAGCTCGCAGAAAAATTTTGGCTCCATGAATAGAAATGAAATTTTTACAGTATATAGAAATTGTTATCAGTTATCCATAGCCGCAAACCGTTTGTAAAAACTTTTTTGTATGAGGGAGTTATGCATGTTTTACTACAAACCTATCAGTTTTTGTTTCAACTGTTACAGAGACATGCTCGGTCTATGAACATAGCCCAAATTTCTACAGTAGATGCACAATGAAATTAGCTTTTCAACGCAACAATCCGTTCATTAAAACTTCTCCGGACGAAAGAGAAACAACCATTTTACTGAACAGAGGTCAAGTAAAAAACCTGGAATTTCGAGATTTGCATTTGGGTGAATCAAACCGAGTCACCCGAATCCCAAGAAAAATTAAAAAAAAATAGGAAATGCGCATGAAATAAAATTCTGAAAATTCTAAAATATTCACAGTAGATGGAACAATTCATAATCTATCAATCCAAACTAATATTTGCATAAAAATCATGGAATAAATCAAATACAAATATATTTTACAAATCTATTTCTAATAAACCGATTTTTATGATAAACCCGATTTCAAAAATGGTTTTCTTTAGAGGAAAACGTGTTTTTGTCATGGATCATTAGATCTGAGTCAAACCCACGGTTAGGAGGGTTTGATCATGATCTAAACTCATGAAAAAGCATCAAAATCCATGCCAAGAACTCTGTTCTTGCAAGAAAAGCATAGAAACCCTACCTTTTGTTGAAAAAAATGTATTTCTTGATGGATGAACGCCCATTTTTGCTCGATCCACCGATCAACTCCTCCTTCCAGAAATGTGATGACCTTAGATATCCTCACCACACCCCTTGAGGTCTGGATCTTGCATTCAAGGACCAAAAGAAACTCTAAAAAGAAGAGAGTAGGGAAGGGGAAAGAGAGGAGAGAGAGAAGAGGGTTTTTGGAGGAGAGAGAAGCTCTCAATTTTTTCGAGCCCAAAATGAGGGGGCGTGGGCTATGGGAGGGTTTTATAACCCTCTCTAAGTTAGGTTATGGGCTGGAATTAATTTCACCCCTTGAGCACTTTAATGAAACTCAATTTAGAGCCCTTGATCTCCACTTTGATTTTCAAGTTTTAAATAAACTTAAAATTCACTAGACTTTTAAATTTCAAAATAAATTTAAAGTAAGATGCCACATAAGATGAAACGGCCCACCTATTGGCTCCTACTAAACTAATAAAATGGGTTTATTTTATAACAAAAATCTATTTTATTAAACTATAATTAAATAACCATATAATTCCAACAAAAATCATTTTTGTTTTATATAACCACAAATCATATAAATAAAGACATTAATTATCCACTAATTACAACTTATTAAGCATATTAATATGTATATGTTCACAACCTACTTTTGTTAATTCACATTATTTAATTAACTTTACTTAAAGAAAATTCAACATTTTCTTTTTAAGAGAGACATTTTCAATTAGGCATCACTTAGAGTTTTCTCAATTATTCAAACCGTGTAGGGTTTATATTTACTATAATTCAACCTTATTAAACTCCCTAAGCCTTATAAATATACTCGAACATTAATTTTTAAAGAAATTAGGGTTCTATATTGGCACGAAATTCAAGACATTTCACAATGCTATAGAAAAGAACTTAGAAATTTTTGGATATTACAAAAACAATCTGGATCCAATTTAAAACTTCACTTTGGATTTCATTCTAAAGCCCAGATTTCAAAATGGATCTTAGATCCACTTCAATTTTACATCCCAAATGATGTCCAATACCCATTTTCTATTCTAGACCTGGATCTTTTATTCAATTCATTCTATTATCCATATCCAGAATTCAATTCACTTTTTGAACATGGATTATTTCATTAGATATCCATGATCAAATCAATTATTTTTTGATCCATTCCTCAATTTTCAGGATCCAAGACCCATTTTCATCGTGATTCGGATCTCATTTCCAATTCTATCTTCTTATCTAGGATCCAGTTTATTCTTTTCATCATCTGGGATCCAGTTTAAGTATTTTTATCCTCTATCCAAGATTCCTTCATTATTTTTAAATATAAACTCTGACTCACGATCCAAGATCCAGATCCATTCAGAAAAATATTGTTTTCAATATATCAGATCTGGATCTCGATCGGATTTATGATTTGGATTTTATCAAGCTTGTATTTTGAAAATGGATCTTACATCCAATTTGATCCAAAAGACCCACCTAAGTGGTGTCACTCTTGAATCATCCCTTTCACATTAGTCTTGTTTTAAAATTTTATTTTTCACCTTTTATTCCTTTGCTTTTAACTTTGATTTTAAAACCTTCTTTTAAAAATCCTTTTAATTGCTGTTAAAATCCAACGTGGGGCCCACTTAGATGGTGCCACATTAGGGTTCCTTTTACGGCTTTAGTTAGTTTAAAGTTATGAAAAAAATCACAACAAATGTCAATTAGGAAAAGACAACCAAAAGCTCATTAAACCCAATTAGGAAAATCGCCCCCCATATGTTAATTAATTAGGTATTAATTAGGCTAACTAACTAAGAATCCTCTAGAAACCCTAAATTCAGCCCTAAAACCTATAAATACTCTTCAAGGTGTGGCACCAACCTCATTCATCCCCTCTCTTCCATTTCCTTTTTTAGCATTTGCTCTCTCTCTCTCTCTCTCTCTCCCCTTTCCCTCTCCCTTCTTCTTCTCCAAGTAGCCGCCCCTCCCTCTAGCTCCTTCTTCTTAATTTGGATTGCAGCAAGGGTGAAGCACCTTCTCCATCAAAGGTAACCGCTTCTCCTCTCTTTCATTTCAATTTTTATTGCTTTTTCCATTACTTCATTGTTGTATTTTCATTTCTATTACAACCACCATGAAGATGGAACTCGATTTTTTCATAAAATTGAGTTCTCCTTCAATCGGCTATAGCAATTGCTCCATGCATTTTGTTGTTTTGATTTTGTTTTGTTGATTTTGTAGTAGATATATTTTAGTCTTAGATTATTGTTTTCCTTTATGCAAAATCAAAAAAATATTGCATCTATGCATCTATTTTCATTTTATGCATGCTTAGATTAAATGTTTTCATTCTCTTTTACAATCCTCCATGTACTTTGATTCTGGCCTCATATTAGCATCATCATTTTGAGGGTTTTCCCTTGTCTTTTTTATCTAATTTTTTATGAGAAATTCATGATTGTGTCTTTATGAATCTATGAATTTTTCATATTTTTTGGGGATCTGATGACCCATTTTAAAAATCAAGAGTCAGAACTTGTTATTCTGCACCATTAGGATTTTAGCAGAATCAAGACCAACTTGCCAAAGTGATAGCTCCCAATCCGAAAATGATCTTTCGGATCCATAAAAGTAGTGTCTCCATGATTGAATCTAGTTTATCGCTGCCAATTTTTAGCAATTTACATGGTTATTGCATATTTGATTTTGATTGAAAACCAAAACCCTATCATTCTGCATCATCTGAGTTTGCTCAGACCTTAGTTCATTTTGCAAGAATTATATCTCCCTAACCGAAGATTATTTTCCAGATCTGTAAAAAGGGTTTTCTTCATTTGCATGTTTAGTTTATCCCTGCCAATGTTTAGAAATTTCTATGGTAATTTCATATTTTATTTTGATTGAAAACCAGAACCCTATCATTCTGCATTATCAAGCATTGCTCAGATCTTGGGTCATCTTGCTTGAATCAGATCTCTCGAATGGGAGACCATTTTTAAGATCTGTAAAAAAAGTTTTCTTTATTTACATGACTAGTTTATCTCTACCAATTTTTATAAATTTCTATAATCATTTGCTATTTTATTTCAGTTAAAAACCGTGACTGGTTATAAAACACTATATTTTATAACAGGTTCATTTCCAGAGATAAAAGATTGACTTTGCAAAGTTACCACGCGAAAACCAAAATAGATTTTCCATTTTTGTAAATTGGAGTAGTTTTATGATCTTTGTAAGCAACTTCTTCCACAAATTTGGAAGAAATTGAGTCGATTTAGCTTCTGAAACACCCAAATTACATAAACCTATCTATTGAATTTAATCTCTTGTTTTTAAAATTTAATTCTCTAATGTTTCATTAATATCTCACGATTCATAAATGATTTTCATATTTTGTAAAAAGAAGATGTTTATCTTATTTGTACTGAACCCATGGACTCAATTTGGTTTGAATTGAGTTCTTTTAGACCTTCTTTCACCTAAAACATACTAGCAAATTTTCCTGTAAATTTTATTTTTGCAAATTCCTCTTTCAATTTTCCTTGAGGATATAAGATTTGGTATACAGGACTAAATAGAAATAGGAATGGAGTAGAGATTTTTATGAGTCGTGAGTTTATAGATAATGTAGTTGAGGTCCGTAGGAAGGGTGATAGAATTTTAATTATTAAATTATTATTAGGTACTGATATTATTAATATTATTAGTGTTTATGCACCTCAAGTAGGTTTAGATGATTCCAATAAGCGTCAATTTTGGGAAAATTTAGATGGAGTAGTACAAGGGATATCTTATGGTGAAAAGCTTTTCATCGGTGGTGACCTTAATGGACATGTAGGCATTAGTATGGATGAATTTGAGAGTATCCATGGAGGCTATGGTATAGGAGAAAGAAACGAAAGTGGAGAAAGGATTTTAGATTTTGGTTTGTCCTATGATATGATCTTAGCAAACACTTGGTTTAGGAAGGGGGAGTCTCACCTAGTAACATTTAAAAGTGGGGTTAATACGAGACAGATAGATTTTTTCCTACTTAAAAAGAGAGATAGGGGTTGTTGCATCGATTGTAAGGTTATACCGGGAGAAAGTGTAGCTACACAACATAGAGTCTTAATTTTAGATCTTAGAATTAGACAATGTCGCAAAATGGATAGACATAGGATAGATCCTAGAATTAAGTGGTGGGCACTGAAAGGAGCTAAACAAAGAATGTTTGTAGAGCAGGTACTTAAGGAAGTTGATTGCTGTCTCGAGGAGGATTTAGAATCAATGTGGAATAAGATAGCGGGTGGCATGACAAAGGTGGCTATGGAGGTATTGGGTGAGTCTAAAGGCGGTGCACCGTTAGGTAAGGATACATCGTGGTGGAACGAGGATGTCAAATTAGCTATTAAGGTTAAAAGAGAGTTTTATAGAAATCTAAGTAAGAGTCGTGATAATGAGAATTTGGAGAAGTATATGATAACAAAGAAAGAAGCTAAAAAAGTAGTTCAGAACGCGAGGGATAAGGTATATAAGGAGTTTTATGACAAGTTGGATACTAAAGAGGGCGAGAAAGATATTTATAGGCTTGCAAAGATGAGAGATAGGAAATCGAGAGATCTGGGTATGGTTAGATGTATCAAAGATGAAACGCAAAGGGTTTTAGTCAAAGATGAGGAAATTAAGTAGAGATGGAAAGATTATTTTGATAAACTATTTAATGGAAGTCATGATCAGGATCTTGGAGACTTGTCCATTCCCTTTCATGAGATGAATCATGACTTCATGCGCAAAATTCAAAAGAAAGAAATTGCATAGGCTTTGAAGAAAATGAAACCAAGAAGGGCAGTTGGCCCAGATGATATACCTATCGAGGCTTGGAAATGCTTGGGAGAGAAAGGTTTAGAATGATTGACAAATCTTTTTAACAAGATTTAGCAGACAAATAAGATGTCTAATGAGTGGAGGAAGAGTACTTTGGTGCCTCTATATAAGAATAAGGGTGATATACAAGATTGCATAAACTATCATGGTATAAAACTCATGAGTCATACTATGAAACTGTGGGAGAGGGTGATTGAGTCTAGGTTGAAGAAGATTGTCATGATATTGGAGAATCAATTTGGTTTTATGCCTGGAATATCAACTATGGAAGCTATACATCTTCTTAGACAAGTTATTGAGAGAAATAAAGAGAGAAACAAAGATTTGAATATGGTTTTTATTGATTTGGAGAAGGCATATGATAGAGTACCTAGGAACATTCTCTGGTAGACAATGATGAAGAAAGGTGTTTCTCTCAAGTACATTAGTATAATTAAGGATATGTATGAAGGAGTAGTAACCAATGTCCGCACTTGTGGAGGGGTGACAACCAATTTTCCTATAACGGTTGGGTTACATCAAGGATCTGCTTTAAGTCCTTTCCTACTTGCTATAGTGATGGGTGAGCTTATGCGATCTATTTAATAAAATGTGGCGTGGTGTATGTTGTTTGTTGATGATATTGTTTTGATTGATGAGTCTAGAGCTGGGGTTAATGCTAAGTTAGAATTATGGAGACAGACATTGGAAGCAAGAGGTTTTAAGTTGAGTAAGAGTAAGACAAAATATATGAAATGTCGGTTTAGTAAGCAACGAAGTAGTGATGGGAGTGTAGTGAAGCTTGGTGAGCAAGAAATATCGGTGGATGATTGTTTCAAATATTTGGGATCTATCATTCAAAGTATGGAGAAATTGATGGAGATGTAAATCATAGGATAAAGGTTGGGTGGATGAAATGGAAAAGTGCAACTGGAGTATTGTGCGATCGTAGAATGCCATTGCGGTTGAACGAAAAGTTTTATAGGACGACTATTAGGCCCGCTTTACTATATGGTACGGAATGTTGGGCTGCCAAGAGACATCATATTCAAAAAATGAGTGTAGTTGAGATGCGTATGCTTAGATGGATGTGTAGAAATACAATAAAAGATAAGATTCAAAACAAGGAGATACATAAGAAGGTAGGCGTTGCACCCATTGAAAATAAGATGAGAGCGAATCATTTACGGTGCTTTGGACATATTCGGCAAAGGCTTAATGATGCTTCAGTTAGAAGGATTGAGAAATGGGAAAATATATTAGTTAAAAGAGGTTGGGGTAGGCCTAGGAAGACTTGGATGGAGATGATAGGAAAGGATATGAAGGCTTTGAACCTCACCAAGGACATGGCATTGGATTGAAATGATTGGAGGAGAAGGATTCATGTGGAAGACCCAGAATGATTTTCTTTTTTGGTTCTTATCGCCGACCCCAATTGTTTTGGGATGAAGGCGTAGTTGTTGTTGCCTCTTTCAATTTTCCAAAGTTTGATAGAAGACCCTAACTCGGGTTTTTCTTCAATGATTTCCCAATTTTTTTAATTTTAGATTGTTCCTAGGGTTGTTAGGGATCTCCATACCTATTTTTAGAAATTTCCATGGTCATTTAGCATCTCATTCATTGAAATTTTCAAAATTGGTTTTCTAAAAAATCATAATTTTGCTAGAAGAGGGGCAAATTTGATATTTTCTCATTTAATTTCTCAATTTTGAATATTATTTTCATGATTTAAAGTTTTGATAATGTTTTTAATCACATTAACCCGCTCTTTAATCAATTTTACAAAATTTTGAGCTTCCATGTGGTATATATTTCAAAATTTCTTTCAGAAAACCCTAATTTTAAGGCCATAGTCTTAATTTTAGGTGCATTTTGATCATTTTGCCCCTAATTTTCAAATTCATTTTTCAAAATAGATTCATTTTGATAGTTTATCAAATCATGCTTTCATCCTTTATTTCATTTATGATTTTGGTTTTATAAAAAAGCATGGAAAATGCTTATTTTAAGAAAATATCCTTCAATTTCTGGATATTGTTGGATAAATCTAGAAAAGCCTACATTTTTCACTAACATGTTTGTTAATTTTGCAGAAAAAGCTCAAGATATTGTCTTTATTTATTTCATCTTTTATTTTTCTTATTTCAGTATTCAATTATTCGGTATAAATTGTAATCAAATATCAGAAATAGTAGAAATTTCCTTTTCTGCATTAGATAGATTGCATTTGCATATAGTGTATTTTTCCAAGTTTTAAATGCTATGGTTTGTCATATGCATATTTCAAATTCCACAATGGTCAACACGAATGACACGTGTACCTTCTTCTAAGAAGTTGATAAACTTAATGGAATTCATATTTATGGCCATAGTCAGAATACAAATAAAATTTAGATTTATTAATTTCTTTTAAGTTACAAAGGGCCTATACTCTTACGCTATTTTAAAAAATTATTGCATATTTCAAAAGGTTTTCAAGATATTTAGAATTTAATAAGATATATTTAAAAACATATTTGTAGCCATAGTCATGGATATGTGACAAATTCATCTTTATTAAATTTTATAAAAGCACAAAAGCAAATTTCAAAATAAAAGAAATTTACAAAGGTTTTCTTTTCTCAAACTTAAAAAAAAAAACAAAAAGATATTCTTCAAAATTGATTTTTTCAAAATCATATGGATTTTTCCTTCTTAAAAATATTTTTTTCTCAAAAATATCTCCAAAGCATTTTCAAAATTTTGAATTTTCCAAAAAGCTTCCTTTCAATTTCAAATCAATTTCAATTTCAATTTCAATTTCAATTTCATTTTCATTTTCATTTTCATTTTTAAATCAATTTCAATTTTAATTTCAATTTCAATTTTAATTTAAATTTCAATTTCAATTTCAATTTCAATTTCAATTTTAATTTTAAATAAATTTCAATTTCAATTTCAATTTCAACTTCAAAGCAATTTTGATTTCAATTTCAAAGCAATTTCAATTTCAAAGCAATATCAAATCAATTTCAAATTCAAAGCAACTTTAATTTTAAGATAATTTCAAAAAATTTCAATTTTAAGATGATTTCAAAGTAATTTAAAATTTTAAGATGTTTTTTCAAAGTAATTTCAAATTTAAGATGATTTCAAAGCAACTTCAATTTCATGATAATTTCAAAAAACAATTTTAATTTCAAGATGATTTCAAAGTAATTTTAAAATTCAAGATGATTTCAAAGTAATTTCAAATTCAAGATGATTTCAAAGCAAATCTCAATTCAAGGTGATTTTAAAGTAATTGCAATTTCAAGATAAATTCAAAACAATTTCAAATGCAAAATAATCATTTGGATTACTTCTTCAAAAAATTGATTTCTTCAAAATCATCTAAATTTTCCCTTTTCAAAATCGATTTTCTCGAAATATCCCCCTTTTCAAAACATTTTCAAAGCGATTCCAAGCAGGCGTCATGATTTTTCAAAGCATCTCTTTTTAAAATAACTTCAAAACAATTTCCAAAATCATTTAAAAGTAAATTCAAAATAGATCTGAAGATAATTTCAGAGCAATCTTAAAGCCATTCTAAGCATGCATCAAGATTTTTCTTAAAAAATTTCTAAAAATCACATGATTGATTTCCTTTCTGCATTTTAGGACTTAAAATAATTACTTAGGCATTTAAGAAAAGCAAGGCATACAGTTCAATCCTTGGTTTGATTACCCCTGATAAAGACGTCTGGAATGGTTGAACCTTGTACTGACAAGCAGATCCTATTTCTCAATTTTCCCTCATTTAAAAAAAAATGGAGGTAAGTTTTCAAAATCTTTTTCAAAAGGTCAAGTGGACTTGCGAAAGTAAAACTTTGCAATGATCACAACTGACAATGGAGGGGGTGTTCCGATGGGTGTGGGTTCAGGTGGCTTTTGCTCATCGTGGTGTGGAAATGGCCACCAAAACACCCAAGAGAGGGAATGGGGGAGAGGGTGAACACGATGGAGGGGAAGAGAGGAGTGGATGAATGAGGTTTGAGGGTATGATAAGGGTTTTTATAGGTAAGAGAATGCAAGGGAGGGTGTGTATGATGTAATGTGTGTGTGAGAGAGAGGTTTTGAAGTTTAGGATTTTTGAGAAGAGAGGTTGAGGTGATGGGTGATGGATCTTTGGGAGGTGAGTTAATTTGATGAAAGAGAGATATTTAGAAAAGAAGTTGATGTGATGGATAATGGATCCTTGGGAGGTGAGTTGATATGATGTAACAAGAGTTTTGAGAGTTTGAAGTTGATTTGATGGAAGAGAGATCTTTGGAAAGAGAGTTGATGTAATGGATGATGGATTCTTGGAAGGTGAGTTGATGTGATGTAAGGTGAGTTTTGAGAGTTCGGAGTTGATTTAATGAAAGAAGGATCTTTGGGAAGGGAGTTGATGTGAAGGATAATGGATCCTTGAAAGATGAGTTGATGTGATGTAAGGGGAGTTTTGAGAGTTCAGAGTTGATTTAATGGAAGAAGGATCTTTGGGAAGGGAGTTGATGTGAAGGATAATGGATCCTTGAAAGATGAGTTGATGTGATGTAAGGGGAGTTTTGAGAGTTTGTAGTTGATTTGATGGAAGAAGGATATTTGGGAAGGGAGTTGATGTGATGAATGATGGATCCTTGAGAGTGGGATTGGATTGGGTTTTGGATCCTTGAATCCAAACCAAATCCATGATCCATCTTATCTATAAAATTCAAATATGGATCCAGAACAACAATTTAGGTTTTAATTTGGATTGGATCTACCAAGTGGATCCAATCTCCAATGGAGTCTGTTAATCCATTTGGATTCCCATAATTCATATAATGATCTAAAGATATCAGGTCCAAATCCGTACTTGTGTGGATCCGTTAAGATCCAAATTCAAATGACTTTTGGATCTACTAGATCTAATGTGTTTCAATTGGATATTTTGAATTCAAAACTTTGCAGGTGGATCTTGATCAAATCGTTACTAAGATCCAGATCCAAAGCTTTATACAAAACCTCATGAATTTCTAATTAAATGTCAAATAACTTAAATAAATGAGAAAACAATATTGATAATCAATTGCTAATAAATTGACCAATTCTAGGTGATTAAAATGCCAGAAAAATGGTATTTAATCAAAGTTACATCATAGAATAATTAACCAATTTTTTTTTCAATGATTTCATAATTCTGGAACATTTGCGGGTTTTATAGGCAAAGACATAGAGCATTGTTCGGCTAAGCATTGGGCAAGTGGATTAGAGGATGGCTGTTTTTGGAGATTTGGTTATGTACCTCTCTACTTAGATGATATATCCCATGAATATCATTTGGTTAGTATGGGGTGTGTGTAGGTTAGGGTTAATTCCTTCAGGGTCACATTAGGTAATCCTAACCACGTATGGTGATGCAGGGTTAGGCGAGTGAATTCCTAATTAAGCATTGGTTAGTGATTTGGGTAGCGTAGCTCACTACAACTATCTCCCGATCACAAGACTGGGTGGTCAAGGGAACAATCTTCCCCTGTGTGTTGAGACATGTTAAAGGCCTTCCTGGGTAACACTTTCAAGAGATCGCATCGCAACCTTAGAGGTGTGTGGTTGGTTCGGAGGCACATAAACGTCACGCCTCCTTGGAAGTTGGATGATGACTTCTTTCGTGCATCCATTAAAGAGCATTGTGGCCTGCGTGTAAGGAAGATGCATAGAGTCATGACTTGGGCTAGGCAGCTGCATATGAGGTGGTGCACATTGCCAATGATTGTATCGACAATTATCAAAAGCGTTTGTGTGTGGTATAGGCCCTTAGGCTGGCTAGACTGGGCAGTCTTGTGCCGCATGAGCTCAAATTTTGTTTTTGTAGGTGACAGACAAGATGCAGGCCAATTTTCTATGCCTTGATAATTTTCCTTAAAAAAAAACATTCCTTGATAATTTTCCTTAAAAATACAACCGGTAGGTTGAATGTCATATATGGACAGGACCAGGACAGTGGCATCTTAGATAAAGGATTATTTGGGTTCAAAGTCACACATGTAACTTTTTTTTTTAAAGAAAGTGGCAAGTGGCATTAGTATGACCACAACCAGGTACCGACTGGATTAGAAAATTGGAGCCCAGACTTGTTTGTTTTTCTATATGAAAAATAATAGAAAATTTGAGTGTGCTGTTGTTACTTGTGAAGGTACAATAAACCATGTTGATCAAGTTGTTGCAGACCTACCGAAACACATGAACTTGTCACGTGCGAGAGCATCACAGCGGCATTGATACTGATTAGGCTAAACAATTTTCATTTTCAGCTTTTTCAGATACTTCCAGGTGCGTATGCGCGCACGCACGCACACACACACACACACAGAGAGAGAGAGAGAGAGAGAGAGAGAGAGAGAGAGAGAGAGAGAGAGAGAGAGATTATGATTTCAAACCACAATACTGTTTAAGGGCAATGACCTGTATGGCGGAGCTGTTAGAATAGGCTTCAATGAAGTTTGAATTTAAAGCCACCTTAATTGAGATAGCGTGGCTTTACCAGTACAGCAATGTTATAAAGATGATCATGCTTGTCTCAGCATAGTGTCCAAGGCTCTCTTGTGTTGCTGAAGTCAACTCGTTTTATGTTTATTTCAGTATACTAATGCCATGGTGAGGTTTCCGCAAGGTTGCACCTACATTATTGTTTTCAATGTTTAGTTGAGAAGCTTTCTTGAGAGAGAGAGTGTGTGTGTGTGCTTTGATTGGCAGTACAATTACTGAGGATTTTCATCCAAACCTTTCTTCCTTATTGAGATCAATACATTTGTCCAGTAACCATGATGACAAATATGATAAAATTCATTCAATCTCACAAAACAAATGATATTTTGGTAAAAGTCAAAAGTTCCAGCAAGATCACAACACTGTCCATATCTGCATTTCATTTAGAAAAATCTGAAGCAAATCTTGTGTTTTTGTTTTTACGTACTTTTTTTATTTCTTTTTCAAGTTTTTCATATGGACAATTTTTTCCAGGTGATCATAAAGTGTCATAAGTCTACCACCAAGTTTGGAAACAGAGTTACCCCACGTGGATTAAGAATATCTAAATTTTGGTTTATGAGGTAAATCCAAAAACCCATGAAAATTGTGTTCTCAATGGCATCCAAAAAATACAAGGAAAGGGTTAGTTTGGCCAGCTTACCAGACCCGATCTCAGCGTGATTGAAGAATTAGAACCTGAACCAAAGTCCATTTCTCAACTTAAAAACCCAAACCCGATCAAGTCGCTTTCAGTTGTACTTAGTCACATAATGATAAATAATCAGTAATATCTTCAAAATCTCATGAAAAGAATTCTGTGTTTTAGTGTCATGATATTATCATTGAAAATTAAAATATATGTCGGCTGTTTTTCAAGATTTATTCTATTTTTTTTTTATATTTGTGTACCTTTTTATTTTTTGGACTTCAAGAAAAAGAATTCAGTTTATCCAGAATATTTTGGCGGCCTGTTAATTTTGCCGTACTACATTTTTATCACCACGTTGGCCCTACCATTTATGTTGGATACAGATTACGTTTGGATCCGAAAGGAACCGAATCCTATTCTACACGTTCTCCACGTGATTGACCGAACCAACACACCCTAGTTGCCCGCAACGGGGCACCAAAACTGGTACCCAATGAGAGCGAGCGCTCACACGTGCTAAGCGAAGAAAACCCAGAACCACGTCCAGGGCCGGCTCGAGAGGCCACCACCACACGTACCGGTACCACCAACGGATGGATTTCCTTCTCGAGGTCGTCCACAGCTGGAGGACCCGTGTGTGTTGATTTGATAAAGGTTGGAGAAGCTGACGTGGTTTACGGGATTCCCAAAATCGGCCTTTTCTCTGCCACGGTCTCTCACCCGCTCCCTCCCCCCCCCCCCCCAAAAAAAATCAAATATTCTCTTTTTCTTGTTCGATTTTTTTATTCTCCTTAGCAAAAGGATAATTTAGATAAACGGAGTAGCTTATAAGATATTTACGAAAGGACGCAGAATTTTTTAATTATTACATTCAACCTCTTATCTTTGCTAAATGGCTCCTAGAGTTGTGAAATGACAACTTTGATCTTTTCTTTTTATTCTAGTACAACTCACATCCTGCTCTTCTTGAATGTGTATTTAATGATTTTGTATGGCTAAACAAGAAGGGTATCTTGATAATTAAGGACCAAGTCTCACTGTGGAAGGTTAATAAAAAACCAGCGGCAGAATGCAATGCTTTAAAATTGAGCTGGTTGCTTGTGAATAGTGGTAATTTAGGCGATTTTTCATCAATTATTGAGAAAAAAGGAAGGAAATATCGTTCTGCCTCTCTCTCTCTCTCTGTCTCCATGGCGTTCAGAAACCCTAATCTTGAGCGTGGCGCCTTGGCAAAGGGGAACGTAGGAACCCTAATTTGTTCTATTGCAAGGGTCGAATCTGATGAGTCGTTCCACGTCGTCCCTGTGAGACTTTGTTTTGTGAAGCTTTCTTCTGCCAATTTCTTGTTTTCTTCTTTCTCGCCTTAGTCCGAGTAAAGTTTTGCTTTTCTGTATTGGGTTTTTGCTCGTTCGTGGCTTCTTATTTCTCTCTGTTTCGTGTTTTCCTTCTTTGGAATTGGGTGTCAGGAATTTTTGCTGAATTTGGTTTTGGAAGTTTCGGTTTCAATTGCGGTGATTGGGTTTTTGATTTTTAATCTGTGTTTCTGATTAGGGTTCCAAGAATTTAATTGGTGTTATTGTTGATTCATATGGATAATTGGGTTCTGGTATTTTTCTTTTTATGGCGACACTTTTGGCTATTGTTTGGCTGAAATTTAGTTGGTGTTTTTGCTTTTCTTTTGTTTGGTTAGCTGTTTCATTGATGGCTGTGGTTGCGAGCGTGCTTGATGAGATTCTATTTCTACGTTTAGAAAGTTAGTTTTTTCGCTGACAGGGTCTTCCGTGACGGCAAGTTTGGATTCATGGATTTGAGTGGAACTGGATTTCAATTCCTTCAAAATTCTTCCATCAACAACAGGAAAAAAGATAAGTTTGATGGAATTTGATTCCTGTTCTGCCCAATTCATCGAGAACAAACATGCCCCGAAGGTGCTTAGAGGTGTCCTCGTTCAAATAACAAAAACTTAACTCGAAGATGGTATTCTTCTAATTGTTTTAGATGCCTACCAGAGATGAATTGAAGGTTTGATTTCGATACTGTGTAGTGAAGGAAGCACGATTTCTGGTTGTGCGATGGCGTTTCTTCAGCTTGTAATTGGTGCAAGGGAGAAGGTTTTGGTCTTCTGGGTCTGAAATTGATGGCTGGTGAGGGCTTCAAGTGTGGGACCAGTCAGTTGCCTCATGGCCAGTCTGGATTTTCCTCGGGTTTGGCAGTTCTATTAGCCAGTGAAGACCGAAGGGGCAAACCTCAGAAAGCCTATCTTCTTTCAAGTTGCGATGATGTCGGTTCCCGGACAGTTGAGCATGCGCTTGAGCATATATTCGACCTGCCCTTTAGATCGATTTTTGTTCCGGCGAGTGCTATTGATGTTGGCTTCATTCGGTCGATCCTGAGTGGAGAAATAGAGAGGTTATTGGCCAAGCCTGATGTGAGCTTCGGTGACAGAGATGGAGTTTTCATCTTCGACAATGGGTGTGGTGCACATGATGTTGTAGTTGATGAGGCTAGTATTTGTGGGGATATGAGGATTTCTAGGCAGCCACTGCTGGTAGAGAGCATGACGGTTTTTAGCAGTGCACGTGCTAATGCTTGTGTCTGGAAAGGGAAATGGATGTACGAAGTGATATTGGAAACTGCTGGCATTCAGCAGCTTGGTTGGGCCACTATTTCATGTCTATTTACTAATGTTAAAGGAGTAGGAGATGCTGATGACTCCTATTCGTATGATGGAAGGAGGATTAGTAAGTGGAATAAGGACGCAGAGATGTATGGACAGCCGTGGGTAGTTGGGGATGTTATAGGCTGCTGCATAGATTTGGACTGTGACGAGATCTCATTCTATCGAAATGGTGTTTCTCTTGGTGTGGCATTTGATAAGGTGCGGAAAAAGGAGCCTGGACTGGGATACTACCCTGCCTTTTCTCTGTCGCAAGGTGAGCGATGTGACTTGAATTTTGGCTCCAGGCCATTTAGATATCCAATTGATGGATTCCTTCCGATTCAAGCACCTCCTCTCTTTAGTTATCTTGGGAAGGAAGGGTCAGCCACCACTGTTGCTACTTACCTTCTCCGTTGCTTGCTTAGGCTAGTAAAGTTGCAGAGTGTAGATATATCTGCTTCAACATCAGTGGAGAATCTGCAAAGATGGAAGAGGTTTCCTCCACTTGAACAACTTTTCAACCCGATCTGCCAGGCTATTTGCCAACAGTTCTTCTTCGCATTTGGCAAAACGTCCAGAATTTCAGAGTATGTTGGTCGGGGCCCACTTTTGACATTCTTATTAGACGTCTTTGGGGTGCAACCACCACATGACTACTCGAGTTTTGACAAAATTTTGGATCACTTTGCAGTGTTTCCCGAATTCAAATTGTTTTTCCAGCATGTTATGCATGCACTCACTAGTTGTTGCAAAACTGCACCTCTAAGACGTGATGAGCTGATGGATTGTCCTTATTCTGGATCATACTCTCATCTTGCATTAGCTTCTCATCTTCTGAGACGTGATGAGCTGATGGTTCAATTATGGAAGTCTCTGGATTTTGAGTTTCTACTGGAAGGACTTCTTTCAAGGAAAGGTCCAAACAAGCATGATTTGCAGTGCCTTATGCCAACTGTTTGGTGGCCTGGATCATGTGAGGGCACATCATCTGAATCTAGTATGCTACTAACAACAACATTATCAAATGCAATCAGTAAGGTATCTTCCCCCCCTCTCCCCAATATCGTGTATGGATCTTATTTGAATAAAGCATCATGGGTTATTATGCTTTAAAGTTTTATTTATGGTTTGATCTGTCATGATTTCCGTCCTGAATGTTTTATCGAAATTGATAACCTTCTCTAGTGGTGACTCGTTAGGGTTAAATTTTCATCTTACATGTTTCTGATGATTCACATATCCACTTTCGGCATTGCACTAGGGAGTATGCTACTACAACCTAGATTTGTTGTTGAAATACTACATGGCACTGTGAAATACTAAGTAATACTATGCATAGGTATGCTCATTTTGATAGGTAATTTCTCAAGAATGTTCAGAAAAAGGTTTTTTAGTTTCCATATATATCAAAAAAAAATTGCAAATGTCAAAGAAAGAAAATTATTGGAAAGTAGCATTGTGAAAAATATTGAAATTTAAAGATTTGCTGAACAATGGTTATAAATGTTTTTACTTGAAAATTGGCTATAAATGTTTGTAATGTTAGGAGTAAAAAAATTAAAAAATTAGTGTTTTCTTTTTAACCACCTCCACCTAGGTGCTTGCACTAGCTAGCCTGCACTTTTAACACGTTGCACCATATATACACACATAAACACATACATGCACATATCCATTAGGGGTGTCAATGGGTCTAGTTTACCCGGATCCGGACCCGACCCGGACCGAACCCTATAGGGTTCGGGTATGGTGATAAATACTAAGACTCGATTAAGACCCAATTCTGGACACGAAGGTCCGATTAATACAAGATCCGGGTATAGTTTGTCAAATTTTATACCAGACCCGGGCCCGACCCGAGTTCCACTTAAGACCCGCAAATTTTCAATATAAAAATGTTAAAAAATATTATTTTACCGGGTCTGGTTCATGTAGTTCTTATCGGATTCGGGTATGGATTCTCTTCTAGTGCACTCGATTAGACTCAGGTCTGGACCCGATACTATACCCGGAAATCAGTCACAAGTCTAGTTCTACCTGGGTCTGAACCAAACCCGACCCGTTGGCACCCCTAATATCCATGAATTATTATTCAATTAGACCCCAATGTCAAAAATTAGTATTTTCTTTTTAAGCACTCCTGCCCAGGCACTTGCACAGGCTAATTTCCACTTTTGACCACATTACACCATTTATGCACACAAAGACATGCATGCACAAATCCATTTATTATTAACAAATTAGACCCCAAAAATGTGATAAAGTGTCTCTGATGAAACACAAGTGCACAAGAGAGATGCCACAAAGGGCTATAAAGAGTGCACGATCACACAAGTAAGAAGCCACTAATGAGCAAAATACAAAGAGCCACAAAGGGCTAAGCACAATGCTCACAAGAGGAACGAGAATACATAAAAAATAAATAAAATATTTTAGGAAATGCCTATCCAAGAGAGGGGATCAACCCCTATATATACACATTTGAGAGACAACATTGGGTTCTATTGGGGAGCTCCCAATAGAGTCATTGGAAGCTCCCAATGGTCATAAGTATGTTCCGTTGTGTAGCCCCAATGACTCTGTGGTCTTTTGACCATAGGACAAAAAAATGTTCCTAGTGAACAATAACTATTACATGCATTAAAAAGACGACAATTTACACCATTGCAAAATATATATTTTAATATATATATATACATATATGTATATATATATACATATGTATATATATATCTACATTTTTAACACCCTCCCTCAAACTTACAGTGAGATCACCGTAAGTATTCTATTTATTAAGTAGATTGAGGTTAAGACGGCTTCAACCCATTTTTTTTTTGGAATGTCCCTAGAAATGAGAAGAGTCCTTGCGGTTTCCATTATATGTCTATGTTGTCTTTATGCTAACCCATTTTGTTGATGTGTTCTAACGCAAGACCTTTGATGATAAATGCCATTTTGTTTCAAATAATTTTGAAAATCATTTAACATGTTTCCCCTCCTGAATCAGACCTAAGAATATATATGTTGCTAAAAAATTGTTTTTTAATTTTTATATGGATTTGGAGAACACATCAGATTTAAAATTTAGAAAATAAATCCATGTATATCTAGTGAAATTATCAACAAAAATAACATAATAGAAATAACCGCCTTTCGATATGATCGGTGAAGGGCCCCATACATCCGATTGCACTAATTCAAAAGGACAAGTAAAAACAAAAGATCTATGGGGAAAAGGAATGACTTTCATTTTTTAAAAAATTCAATCTTTAAGAGACATATCCTTTTCATTACAAATATTTTTCAAAAAAAGAAAGAGATGTATCTTCGAAAAACTAGGATGCCCAAGTCTCTTATGCCAAGTATCGATATTTTTGTCTTCAACATAATTACAAAATAACTTGGATGAAAGAGTATAAATGTCTATGAAGTAAAGATCGTCTCTCCTATGGCCACGCCCAATCAGTTTCTCTGACTGGAGATCCTACACAGTGCAATCTTTAGATGAGAATGAGACTTTACATCTAATTTGAGAGACGGAGAAAAGATTTAAATTTAATTTGGGAACAACCCTTATTTTTTGAACAATTTTTTTTTGAGAAGGTTTTGAATCAAGAGTTTCAATACTATTTATTTTTAAAGAGGTTCCATCGATGGTTGAGAAATAAGATGAAATGGAATTAATGTAAACTTCAGAAAGGGCATTCTCATGAGGGGTCATATGAAAAGAAGCACCTGAGTGAAGAATCCACATACCTGAAGGAGATAAAGAAGATGCAGTGACGACACCCAAAGTAGAGGATAATTTAAGAAGTTGATGTAGTGCCTTTGATATTTGGCTAAAAGTGTCTTTAATATCTCTTTCATTCTTGCTAGATTCTTCTTTTTTTTGTGTGATTTCTCCAATGAAAGCAACATTGCCTTTAAGCTTTGGGCAAACCGGTTTAATGTCCCAGTTCATTACAATAATGACATTTAACACCCTTCCTATATCCACTGTTATAGTTATTTTGCCTTATAGAGTGAGGTGGCTTATAAGCCCTTACATTGTTACCCGACATAGTAACGACCAAAACATCTTCACCCTTGGCAATCATGTCAAGACGAGTTTTCTCTTGACATATCTCGACAAGAACATCTTTAAGAGGCATAACTGAAGTCCTATGAAGGAGAGAGGACCTAACTTGTTCAAATTCTGGTCTTAGACCATGAAGGAATTAAAAGAAGTGTTCTCTCTCAACTTGCTCTCTTCTAAGTTCAATATCTTCAGTGGCTACCCATTTTGGTTCAAGAAGAGCTAATTCGTTTCAAATAGGAGACAAAATACTAAAATAATCACTGACATTCATGTTCTCTTGTTTAGTGGTTTTAATATTGTCTTGTAAAAAATATTGTCTAGCAAAATCTTTTTGGGTATACATACCCTTAAGAAAGAACCACGTCTCATTGACTTTTCTAAACTTAGTAATGTAGACATATATTTTTATATCAACATTATTCATAAACTATGCTAAAATCTTAACATGATTGCTTTCCCAATCTTCTACCTTCAATTTATGTTCAAGAATAACCTTAATGCGATCATCTCCTTCGAGGGCCTTTTCAACACCTTCTTCAACTTTGGTAAGCTTTAAAGGTGGTTCAGAGGAAGTACTCATCACAAATCCCCGAAGTTTCTTGCCTTTGAGGTGATTTTTCATTGCTGAAGACCACATCATGTAGTTGGACCCGTTAAGTTTGAAGGAGAGCTAGAATCTTGATTCGTGTTCCATGATGAACAACAAGAGAGATGAATAAAGAAGAAGAAAGATATAGCCAAAAGATTTAATCATGAAGAGATGAACCACGATCACCAAGAACAAAGCCTTCCAAGAGCAAAAGAACCCAAAGTGCTATGATACCATGTAATGAAACACAAGTGCGCAAGAGGGATGCCACAAAGGGCTATAAAGAGCAGTGTTTTAAAACCCAGTGACTCGTCACTCGGCTCGTCCTTGAGTGACTCGTGACTTGGCCGGGTCAACTCGGTGACTTGGCTAGGTCATGTTAACTTTTATTTTATATAAAATATATAAATCTATGTATATATTATCTATATTTTATAGTATTTCACCAATATATTATACATAATATCTATTATATGATATTTAATGTAGAATTATATTAATACATATATAATCATATTTTTATATATAATATACATAATATTTATATTATATTTCATATAATATATATATATATATATATATATATATATATATATATATATATATATATATATATATATATATATATATATATATATATATATATATATATATATATATATATATATATGCATGACTCGCCCATGACTCAGCTGACTCGGCCGAGTTTTGTTAAGGCCGGGTCACACCTGGTTTTTGACGGCTGAGTCAACTGAGTCACCAGGTCAACCTGACGAGTTTTTAAACCATGATAAAGAGTACACAATCACACAAGTAAGAAGCCACTAATGGGCAAGATACAAAGAGCCACAACAGGCTAACACAATGCTCACAAGAGGAGAACACATAAAAATAAATAATATATTGAGAAAATGCCTGGAAAAGCATGGTATACAAGAGAGGGGATCAACCCCTATATATACACATTTGAGACAGAGCATGAGCCCATGCTCTATTACAATAAATACAAAATAAGACAATAAGAAATAAATAATAAAAAACAGAAAACTGTTCCTAGTGAACAGTAACTATTACATGCAGTAAAAAGACCAAAATACTCCTGGTGAGCATGACAATTTACAACATTGCAAAACTATACATATATATTTTAATTTTTAATATATTTATGTATATATATCTACATTTTAACAGTGTCCACATAATTTGAGGAATGTTTCAGGTGAGATTATTCAAATTAAAGAACTATTTCTGTAACAATGACATCTTCATGAATCTGTGCTTTATCATATTTCTACTTAATTGTAAACATGCTCAGTGAATGGCCAATGTTGATTGCATTCATGGGTTCCAATCTAAAAGACAATATTCAGATCTATTGGGTTTACGAGAAAATAATAAATACCATTCCGATATTTTAAGTGTCATAGCTTGTTGTGTTAAAATCTTTGGTTTGCATCCAGAAGGTGGGTCTAACCTTTTGTATATGACAGACATGGATTTGTAGTATTTTGTTACACTTATTACCCACAAATTCAACAGTAAAAAGGCCAATTAGACCCCAAGGCTCGTTCTAGTTGCTGGCTATTAGATTCACATGAACCAAAGGTTGCACCATAATGTTATTTTTTTTCAGTACTGTTATATACATATATGCATACATGAATATAATCAATTGAATATATCTTGCTACATCTCAAAAAAAATCTAAAGAGGCTATTTTATGTGCAAATGTATATATGCATGACATGGTTATAATCTTCAATTCTTATCCCACCTGCATGAGCGTTGGCTGTAGAATCTTGTTTCTCGCAGTCCTTGTCTGGAGCTCACACATGTATGACCCTAAAATCTTTTGTATGTTCTCCTCTTCTAATTTTTTCTACTCATATACTATCAATCCCTTGTGCTGGTGCTGTCTCTAGCTTTGATGAAACACACCCAAACAGCCAAACCATCTTTGCAATGTTTCTATTTTACTAGAATTGACAGACTTCTCAGTTGCTTGAGATCAGAAAAGATACCATCTATTCCATAGATCTCTGATGTTTATACCAGACACATATTACATATAAATTTTGTATTTTACTACGAGATTTTTTTATGAATTGCTTCAACATTTAGGCGCTGTCTCATTTGCTCTCATGATATAGCAGCCTTCCTCTTCCTAAAGGTTAATTCTCTTGTGCTCTCAGCTATCTTACCTGGGTACGGGTACGGAGGGTACAACATGGCAATTATAAAAAATGTGGGTATGGGGACACGGCTATATATATATATATTAAATATCACATAAATACAGAATAAATTCAAAATAAACTGAATATAATCTAAATATATGTGCTATATCTAAAATATAAATTATGCACTGAAAATATAAAGTTATAAACTGAAAATATAATTATAAATTATAAATTGAATACAAACTTGTATGTACGGAGGGTAAAATGGCGTGTCCAGGTGTCGACATGGGGACACACGTGTCGACACGGGTACGGAGGGCAAAATGGAGTGTCCGTGTGAATAGGCTCTCAGTGAATTGATATTTTTCGTGTTACCCTAGTCCAGTGCAGCTGGTTACCCTAGAGAAATGCAGATGTCAGTGCTATTGTCTTGAAAGACTTCTGCTGCCTTATTTTGTTCATGTGAGCATGTTTAAATATGTGAATTATGCGAATAGATCAACTAATTCTCTGCAGTAATGACTTTGAAAGGATTCTGGTATATCTAATCCCAAAGTTTAGTATTATTATTTTCATTGTTGCTCCAGCTGCAATATTTGCTTATTCTTTTTCCCTTTTTTCCATTCAAAGATTGAGGAGATGCAACGAGAACTCTGCAGGCTGGTCATACAGTTTATACCTCCATCAACTCCC
The DNA here is from genome assembly GCF_984573655.1 of Nuphar pumila. Classification (NCBI taxonomy): domain Eukaryota; kingdom Viridiplantae; phylum Streptophyta; class Magnoliopsida; order Nymphaeales; family Nymphaeaceae; genus Nuphar; species Nuphar pumila. The sequence continues at coordinate 52,260,005 of NC_143265.1, forward strand.
TCTCAGTCACCTGGATCAGTGTTCAGAACCTTTCTACAGAACCTTATATTGAAGAATAGAGGTGCAGATCACAATGTGCCTCCTTCCGGAGTTTCAAGCAATTCTGTTATTGTCTCTGTGTACACAGTGATACTTCATTTCCTTTCTGAAGGATTTGGTCTTGGGGACATGTCTGAGTGGATGAAGAGTTCAACAACTACAAGTCCAAAGATTGGTGCTGGTGAAGGATTTCTTCACAGAGGTGGTCAGCAGAGTTTTCCTATAGGGTTGTTTCTTAGACCTGACCCCCTTCACATTGATTTTTCTAGACTTGGAGGGACTTTTAGCCATTTGATAAAATCTTATCCTACTGATGATAATGAAATGGAAGTGGTTCGATGGGAGGAAGGTTTTATGGACAATGAAGAGACACGGGTAACCCATAACAGTAGGAAAAAGCCATGTTGTTGTGCCAGTAATGATGCTGATTTTGCTAGAATTGCAAAGAGTCCCATTAGAATTGTAACTAAAAGCCCTAAAGCTCATTGCAATTCTATTGCTGAGAGATCTGCACATATTGCATCAGAGTGCAGTGCTAGCAGCTTGAATGATGAGATTATTGACAAACCTAGTTCAAGTGATCAACCTGATACTGGCTTTGGATATCGATCAATGCAACATACAAGGAGTGTACCAAGGGCTAATAATATGTCTTCTGAAAGTCTAAGAGAGGAGGAACTGCTGGATGCCATGCTCTTGCTGTATCATCTGGGTCTTGCTCCAAATTTTAAGCAGGTGATTTGTTGCTTCTCTTTTGCTAAACTATTTGCATGGACACTATACAATGGAATTTCATATGACGTTAGACCTCTAGATGGTGGATATTTATTGCTCTCTCCTTCATGCAGTGGTTTTGCAACTTTTCTGTGGCAATTGGTGGCTAGTAAGTGATGGGACACATTTACCAACATTGTTGTAATCTAATGACATACTGTTCTTATTATGCGATAGGAACAAAAGTTGTAATTTACACTAGTTTACATGTATAAAAAAAAATATAATTGTGTATGTGCAGGCATTGATGTGTGCCCTTGTGCTAACTAGTTACTATTTTTTTTTAAAAATACTGTCATGCCTTCTAATTGCTACGGCCAAGTGCAACTTTATAAATGTATAAGCAATGAGTATATATATATATATATATATATATATATATATATATATATATATATATATATTAAGGGTAGGTGCCTATCCCTTGTTAGGTGAACACCCAATGTATGTGTGCTTAATAGAACAAATAGCGGCGGTTCCGTCCACCGCTAAAAACTGATTTTTCTTTTTTTACACTGCAGGCAGCATGTGGTGTGTGTGCATCTGCCAGCTGTTCGCCTGCTTTGGGGTAGGCAGCTACCCCCAACACCCCAAGAGTTGTTTTCAGAGCTACTATACAATTATAACCTATCTTTGCTCCATCCATGGATGCAAAACATTATCGCTTTAGCACCTCAACAGCTCCTCGTGCAACAAAATACACCAGCTTGACTTGGGGGGTAGTGATTTAGTAGCAGTAGGCAGCTAAGAAGCTTTGTTACCTATTTCATTGGGAACCACAGTTTTTTGGCTTCATCACATTCATGCATTTACGATCCATGTGAGCGTGTTGATACTAAGGATATGTTTTCTATCTGCCTGCAGTTCTCGTTTGATACCTTTACAAGCAAAACTTGGTTTTCGTTTCCCTTGTGACGAACCCAGGGCTACACCTGGAATCTACATATATATCAGTGTTTGTACATGTGTGTTAAACTTTCCCTGTTCAAGGGACTATATCTAATCTGGCCAAGCTGCATTTGCAAGTTTTGATTTCATTAGAGGCTCCAGCTATACATGTATGTGCATTTGCGTGCATATGATAATCAATCATGCATTCCTTGCTCTCTCTCTCTCTTGCTTCTTTCTTTTATGCAAGTGATCTATTGTTTTACATGGCAATAAAGCAATGGTCCAGAACAAGGCAATCATTTCTGACCATCAATTTTATCTGCAGAAGTTTATGTTAAAGGTCAACTTTGTAATCTTCTTAAAATTGGAGATCAATAAAATTATGACCAAGTTGTGAATGTCAAAGTTTGTGGTATGCATAGAGGTAGAGATAATCTTCTTGTTTTCACATGATTACTCAAAGGAATGCTAACCATTCCAATAATCTGAGTGCAAGTTTCATATATTTTTCGATGAGTTCTAGATTCAGACATATTGAGTATAATATGGGGTTGTACATAGTAATTTCCAGAATGTCACTTTTTTTGGTCTGTCCCTTTTGTCTCATTTCCTGACCCCTCACCTCTCTTAGTCTCTGACTATTGGGTGGATGAATAATTCATTGGTACGAAGGCTGAGAGGGATTTTATGATACACCTAGAACCAATTTATAAAAGGTATAACTGTAGCTTGCCTATTGTTGTGGAAGAATACCACCAAAGCAATGTTTCCAGCTGAAATTACTTAGATATGACATTTACTTTCCACTAGGGAGATCCTTGATAGATTGAGATGATAGAAGTTTACTGATTTCTATAATATGGTCAGCATAAAAAAAGAAATTGGAACTAATCAATATTTTGTGGGCAGAAAAGGATTCAATTTACCTAGAGTTCATTAATAACAAACATCATTACATGATTTGATTTGGAACCACTCACATGCTTGGTTATTTGGAAAAGAAAAAATGGGTCCAAATGTTGTACTTTATGTTTAGGCAAGTTGATTGGAGGAAGGATCAGAAAGGTGAACATTGCCAAGGGATTGGTGTATTGCGAATACACATTGCCGTTATTCTTTTGATGTTTGCTCACCATAACCAGCTCACTAAATCTTCTTTTGATGTTTGCTCACCATAACCAGCTCACTAAATCTTAAATCCTTTATACGGAATATTTTGGTTCAAATATCAACTTGTGCATTAATATTTAATATGCAATCAATAATCCAAGTCTGTCAGATCCGACATTCTTCTTTGTTTCTGCAATCTTCTGCCTCTTTCTTGGTTTTCCTTAAAGCTCCTCATATAATTTTCATTAGAATATTACTAACTACAGTCTTGTTTTAATTTACATTCTGCTCATATCAAACTGATACTTATTTAGTTAAACACTTGCTAGTATAAACTCCATTTTGTTAATGTGGTTATGAGTAGTTTCAGTTCCTTCACTAGATCTGTGCTGAAATAGCTGTATATTTTTCAATTGTTTATGGGTTAGTAATTTTGGATTTCTAATTACGCAATTACTAATAAGTGAAGTCCTAAGTATGAAATATCAATCCAATGCTTTCGTGTCTACTAAAATCATCTATGAATGTAACATAATATAAATAATCACCATTTTGACATAATGAGAGTGAGATCCGAATGCACTAATTCAAGGAAGTTCTAGATCCAAAAGGCATCATTTGCATTTTTTCAAGTATACAATCTTCACATACAAATTCTTTATTCTTACAAAATTTTTCGAAAAATGGAAAATGAGATAATTTGGATGTACTTGGGTGTCCTAATCTTTTATGCCAATGATCTAAATTAATGTCTTTGATATGATTACAAAAAGATTTTTTGGGTAAACATAAGAAATCCATATAGTAAAGATCTCCTCTTCTATGGCCTTGCCCAATTAGTTTTCCTGACTGAAGATCCTGCACCCAACAAGCCTTAGATGAGAAAAATACTTTACACCCATAATCGAAAATTTGAGATACTGAAAAATTGTTTAAATCTAATTTTGGAATAACCCTCACATTTAGAACAAAATTTTTTTTTTGAGATATTGTTGAGGTTTCCTTTACTTTTAACTTTCAAAGAAGTACCATCGGCTGTTGATACACTTGAAAAATATAAATTAGTGCAATCGGATAATAGAGACTCATTATGAGTCATGTGAAAAGAGGCTCTCGAATCCAAAATTCAAGAAGACTTGCCCAGAGCAGCAGAAGAGAAGATGACGGCCACGAATGTAGAAGGAGTGACTCTAAGAATTTGTGAGACGGCCTCCGCTATTTGGGCAATGGTTAAATCATTAAAGTTGCCCCCTTTCTTTGATTATTGAGGTTCTTTACTTACGGTGGCCACTTTCTTGAGCTTGGGACAATTTGGTCTTATATGCCCCGGTTCTTTACAATAATGACAAGTAATTTTATCCTTGTATCTTTCTTTGTATCCTTCCCCATTATGTCCTTCTCTATTGAATTTTCTTTCAAAGTGAAGTGGTTTATAAGGTTTTAAAAAAAATTTGGGTCTTGATACGGTAAGAACCTCATCATTAGACTTGTGCATTACAAGTCTTGTTTCTTCTTGACAAATTTGAGCAAGAACCTTACTTATAGAAGGAGTCGAAGTCCTATAAAGAAAGAATGACCTAACTTGCTCAAATCCCGGTCGGAGACCATAAAGAAAAGAAAAAAGTTTTTTTTTCAACTTGTAATTTTCTCATTTCAATAGCCAAACCTTCCCTTTTTGGTTTTAACTTAGCTAGTTCATTCTAAATAGGAGATAAAATATCTTAAAATTCTCTTGCACTTTTATGTCCTTGTTTGGTATTACGTACCTTGTCTTGAAGATAATATAGCCTAGTCATATATTTTTGAATGAAGGTGCTCTTTAGGAAGATCCATACATCGCATGCCTTTTAAATTTGATGATGTTGGTGGTGATCTTGAACTCCATGGTATTCATAAATCATGAGAGAATTTGCGCATTGAGAGAATTTGCGCATTGCTAGCTTTCCAATCCTCCAACTTGTTTTGATATTCTTGCAAAACTTTTTCTTTTTCTTCTTCACTTGATCTCCTTATCTTCTTGTTAATTTAAGTTGAGGTTCATTAGTGGTTCCACTAACAAACCCCCAAAGCTTTTTACCTTTGATGTGATTTTTCATAACGGTCGCCCACGTCAAATAGTTGTTTTCGTTGAGCTTGTAGGAGATGACAGAGGCAAAATCTCTTTCTCCCATAATGAAGAATACTTGTATTTGAGGACTAAGGATTGAAGAACACCACAACAAAAAGACCAATCCCAAGATAGCTTTCACCACTTCAAGAGCCTAGCTCTGATACTATGTAATGAAACAAGAGTGCACAATCACAATGCCAACGAAGGGCTACACAAGTGCACAAATATACTATGATATCTAATAGACCGATGACAATCTCATAAAAGAGATATAGAGAAGCACGAATTCCACAAGAGCACAAAGGTACAAAATCCACACGAGCACAATATATAAACTGGATTTTGTATTAACACACAAAATGCTTTAGAAAAAACATTTATTACATAGTGGGGTGAGGCTCTATTTATGCCTCCAACGGTCATATTTACAGTGGTCCCCAACAATTCTTTTGAGTTTACAAATAAAAAACAAAAAATAAAGTCAAAAAAGACTTTACGATTCCTATTGGACTGTACTAAATTACGTATTATTACATGACCAAAATACCCTTAACATTACATATATTGTATAAATATACGTATATCAGTTAGGTATAAATATATACACAATATTTTAACAAGGAGGTCCCAATAACTAACACTCAACTACTAGTTTTTGTATGTTCGTAGGTGATTCCCTTGTATCTTGGCGGTGTAAAAAAAAAACAGAAGATATTGTTATCCTCCACAAAGGCTAAATATAGAGCGATGATACAACAACTGAGGTCGTGTAGTTGCGGTCTTTACTTAAAGTTATGAGACTTGATGCCTCGGAACCTTCAAAGTTATGTTGTGATAACAAGAACGCCATTTACATTGTCAGTACACATACATTCCCCGAACGGACCAAGCATATTGAGATGGATTGCCATTACGTTCGATAGGAGCACTTGAAAGTAACTATTGATTTGCCATATGTATCATCTGAATTTCAGATCACGAATTTCTTCATTAAAACTCTCCCTTTACTGCAATTTCTCTTTCTTCTTAGCAAACTTTCTCACCGTAAGTTTGAGGGAGAGTGTTAAATTATATGTACAGTTATATATATATATACTAATTAGTATGTATCATACTATTTAATTAGTATATGTATTATATATAATAAATTAATAATGTATATAACACTTTTAGGTGTTTTTTTATTTTTTTATTTTTTATTTATTTAATGTACTATGTGGCTGTTGAACTAGCCATTGAGAGTGTCCAACAGTTGTACTAGCTCTTGGGTACCCCCAAGAGCTAGATCTAGCCATTTGAAAGTGTATATAAGGGGATGAGTCCCCATTGTAAATCTCACTCCTTGTGAGCTTAATAGTGAATGAAATATCAAATTTTATATTCTTATCGTGCTGTCCTTTGGGTCTTGGTGCTTTGCATTGCCCATACTGGCCTTTGTATTGCCTATATTGGCTCTTGTGTTGCCCTTAGTGGGTTGTGTTCTTGGCATATTGCATTTTTGTACTTGTGTTTTATGTTTTGTCATTTCATTTCAGGGTCTCCCCTTGCTGTTTGGGAATGAATTTCGCCCGTTGCCTCCCTTTGGGTCGGTCACTAGTGTCCTCCCTGACCTGGGCCAGGGTGGGCACTGCCCACATGTTATGCGGGTCACCCTGACCCATACCCCCCTTGGTGGTTTTCTGTGGGTCAGGGTGGGCATGTGCCCACCCTCCCCATAATGTGGTTTCGTCCCTGATCTAGTGGCACATCAAATGCTAGGGTTTTTTCTGGAAACTACCTGAAATGTGCGAAAATTCCTTTTTCTTTTTGCATAAACAAGGGGTTAATCCTCCAGCTTTCCTATCAATTTAAAAAGAAAAGAGCATAAGCATCATGTGACGGGTGATCAAGTCCAAGAACTCAATAGTGCTGGAACCTCTATTCTTCTGTTTGAAAACTCTTCGTTTTTTTTTTCTAAAAAACAAAGCAAGTTCAGAAGTGAAAATATTTCTAAAAGTGTTATGGAAGTTGAAAACATTTATTTATGTGGTATATAAAGAATGTAATTTACAAAGTCTTGAGATAGTAAATGGCCTGAGAATCAGAAAGGAAGTGTGTCAGGCTGGTCCATGGCCAACTTAGAATGCATTTATGCGGTTTGGTAACTTTTTGCATGATGGAGGTGCAGAGGGTGTTACTGAAAGTGCAACTACTAATGTAACGCCCCAAAAGTTTGACTCGAGAAAGGAAAAGATTTGAAATCGAAACACCTTTAAGGAAAAATCAGAGTTGCAGCAAGAATTTCAAAAGATATCAAAGGGTTTTAAAAACACGAGTCAAAGCTTCTGGGTACTTTAGCAAAAAGACTCATCACAAATACAAGTTCATCTTTTTAAACCAAAATAGTGAGCAAAGAATAAAAAGTGCATTTATAACAGACAGAGTTAATTTATACAAGGCAGAGGGTGTCCACCCCCAAAACAAAAAAGGGTACAAAAACAAAATAGCCAGCGAGTCGACGAGAGAGGCGAAACTTTGACCACGTAGCTTCTGCACCACCACCAAAGAAGAGCTACCTGTCACCTACACCCATAAAGGAATGGGGTCAGTCCTGAAAACTGGTAGGTGCGTAAAAGAAGTAAAATGAACTAATCTAAAGCATGCTTGAACAGAAGCAAGCAGAAACAGATACAATCTACGCAAGTGAATAGCAAAGCTAACAGGTATGTCATGAACGTAAGCAAACTAGTAGTACAGTGATATCAATACAACTGTAAGCAATCATAAACAGGCTTATCATGCATACCTTCCAACTATCGTAAGCACAGACAGATAGTGAGGTAAAAGTAACAGTACGAGAACAAATAAATGTGAGCATGCCATAAGTGTGATCTGCTTATTATTTGGACATTGTGGGTACGCACAATGTATAAACGTAGAAACAACCGAGAACCTTTCAGGGGTCCATTATGCCATATATCTTATTATACCCCGAAGGACTGACTGAGTCCGCTCCTAAGGGGACGACCTGTGGTCGAGAGAGCAAGTCCCCAAAGGCTAGAAGGGGCCCACGGATGCATCCAACTTCTGCAGAAGTGCCGGGCGACTACCACCTAGGATACTTATGGTGACGCCAACTCCCCTACCTTCGATGACTGGGGAAGCCGAGCCTTTGCTCGAAATGGCCATGAATGGCCTGTCCACCGAAGGGTTTGTACCATCCATCCTCTCTCTTGATGAACCAGCCCGAACAAGCACGATGAAGGGTTATTCAACTTCATCACCTTGCTCTATATGCCCTGGTCTATTCGACCCACTCGAGCATCTTGCCTGTGAAGGCGCATGATTATCGCTTAGTGAGATATTCAAAACCGAACATTAAGACCCATTCACTCTGCGCTACGCATTATAGCATCGCATGATACTGCTAAGTTTATAGCCATAAGCCGCCAAGAATATACAAAGGGGCTCGAGTACTGACAGCAATCTCTAAAAGCACCTGCAAGGCAGAACAATAGCAAAATCGAAGTCTATATAATATAGGCAAGAAATGAGTCAGCATAAATAAGCAAAGCAACAAGTAAAATGCACAAATATAATAGCCAAGGCGCATAAAGCGCGGGGCAACAGAAAGTAAGGTACTGCAAAAGTAAACAGGACAAGGATCGCGAAACCGTGTCCTTGAAGTTAAAAAGACGAAAAGGAAAGCCTAGGCACATATAGCGCGACGGCGGCAAAAAGTACAATACTGAAATGTAAATAGGACAAGGATCGCGAAACCACGTCCTTGAGTTAAAAAGACAGAAAGGGAAGCCTGAGCACATATAGCGCGACAGCAGCAGAAAGTAAATGCTGGAAAATAAACAGGACAAGGATCGCGAAACCGCGTCCTTGAGTTATAAAGACATACATATACGTATATAAGCAGATTCTTTTAATTATCTTCCAATTAGTTTAGTTTAGTTCATTCAAATCCTTTCACGCAACTTTCCCCTACCTTGGGGAGTCGCGGATCACTGCACGCCTGCGGGCGTAAGTTCGAAGGGTCTCGGGCCACGAGACACGCGAGCGCTCCGTCGTGCAACCTGTACACACTAAAGAGGTCAGCAAGCCAGAAGCAAAACAAATCCCAAAAGGGCAAGCGATCAGCAAGGGCTGAGCTCTGCTGACAAACAAAGGAGACGACAGGGGGCCCTGCTCCCTGTCGCCAAACAAAACAATGACAGGGGGTTCCGCCCCCTGCCAGCAAAACAAAGGCAAGGGGCCAGGCCCCTTGCCGCCAAACAGATAACGGTAGGGGGGCCAGGCCCCCTACCGACAATCAGAGGTGACAGGGGGCTCCGCCCCCTGTCAGCAAACACAAAGGCAAGGGGCCAAACCCCTTGCCGCCAAACAGAAAATGGTAGGGGGGGCCAGGCCCCCTACCTACAACCAGGGGTGACAGGGGGCTCCGCCCCCTGCCAGCAAACACAAAGGCAAGGGGCCAGGCCCCTTGCCGCCAAACAGAGAATGGTAAGGGGGCCAGGCCCCCTACCTACAACCAGGGGTGACAGGGGGCTCCGCCCCCTGCCAGCAAACACAAAGGCAAGGGGCCAGGCCCCTTGCCGCCAAACAGAGAATGGTAGGGGGGCCAGGCCCCCTACCGACAACCGGGAAAAAATGGCAGGGGGCCCGGCCCCCTACCGATAACCGGAAAAATGGCAGGGGGCCAGGCCCCCTACCAACGCAACAAACAACGGCAGGGGGCCAGGCCCCCTGCCGACAACACGCCGGCAACAGGGGGCTAAACCCCCTGCCGACCAAACAGACCCCAGCAGGGGGGGGCGAAGCCCCCAGCCAACAACCGGCCGGCGATATTGGCTAAGCCCCCATCCGCCAAAACGTCGGTGTCAGGGGGGCCAAACCTCCCCCCCCCCCTGACACACCGACGATGGCAGGGGGGGGGGGAGACCCCCTGCCGACAAGGAGACTCGGGCAGGGGGGCGAAGCTCCCCCTACCGACGAGCGGCCGGCGACAGGGGCTAAGCCCAGCTGACCCAAGCACAACAGCAGGGGGGGGGGCGAAGCCCCCATCCTACCGGCGCACTGTCGGCGACAGGGGACCAACCCCCTGCCGGCCGACGAGTCCGCAGCCCACGAGAAAAAAGAAAAGAGGGGAAAACGCGTACCTCTCAACAGTCCGGCGGCAAGTCGCCAGAAAAGAGGGAGGAAAACGGCGGCGAAAGAGCACGAAGGGGGGGGGGGGGGAGACACCACCAAAGTGGCAGCCGGAGGGCGATCGGACCTTCGCCGGTCGGTGCGTCGCCGGAAACGAGCCGAGAACGAGAGGGGGGAGAGAGAAAGAGAGAGAGTCGAGCGAGGGCAAATGCCCTCGCCCGAGGCACCCTACCCCCTTTTAAAAAGGGGGGGCGCGCACCGGCTTCTCGAATGTTCGAGAAGCCAGGTCCGGCATAGATCCGGGTCCGGCCCGGATCCGAGATCGCCCACTGACCAGGACACGTGTCCGACACGTGCCTGGCGCGTGTCCGACACGTGTCGGACTCGGTTTTTTTTCCAGGTATTACAACTAAGGCAGCAAGGAACCATGCTCCTATATTTGCATGGGTGGCAATCTGCAAATTTTCTGTGCCATTGTCCTTAACTACAAGCTGTTAGTCAACTGTGATATACTTTGCTTAGCCCCAACTTAGGCCACTTTGTCCTTATTAACTTTGGGATGGTCATGTGTTTAATTGATTAAATTGGTGATTTCTGACACAATTTATAGCTTCAGCTGTCACTAAATTCAGTGTTGTTCTGTAGACTATAGAAGTTTTGGTGACTTCACGGGATATGAGTCTAGACATAGAATTCCAGTGTATTTTTATAGGTTGATTGTAAGTAATTATGGGTTGCAGAATATTGACAGTTTGAGCGTCGTTCATAATATATTGGGGCAAATTATCTTTGCTGTTGTTGCTCATGCATTTGCATGTTCTTTTTTATTTTATCTTGTCCAACAGTTGCTATTTCATTGAGATCATAGTCATCTGTATCATTCATGGTAATTTCTCGCTGAGGGTTTTTCTGAGTTTTTTAATATGTGGGTTTTCTTGGAAAATCTTGGGCGTTTTGAAAGTTGAAAATATAAAAAATAATATGAAAAATAAGAAAATAAGAAAATAATAGGTTTTGTAAAAATTTTCTTGCAAAAATATAAGGAAATTAGTTAGAAAAGTTTTTAGAATAGCAAAGAAAAAACACAAAACTAGACTTAAAATATATAAAAATAAGAGTTTTTTAAAAAAATATCATGATAATATTGCGGTATTATCCCGACATTTTGAAAATATCATGATATTTTGCCGATATTATCAGCTTACCTTAAATTCCTGATAATATCGTGATATTTTGAAAATATCGGTGATATCAATTACTATGATTGGGATATGTTGTTGGATATCTGGAATTGCCTATTTCATTTTTGTGAAACTTTCTCAAAGTGTGCATATGGAACCATGAAACTTATGGACATATATTATTGAACGCAGGCATCATACTACATGTCTCATCAGTCACAATGGATCTCTTTGTTGGATGAAACTGACAGACAAATAAGATCAGAAAGAAGTTGCTCTGATCAGCTAAAGCATTTGAAGGAAGTCCGCAATACTTATCGAGAAGAATTAATTGATTGTGTGAGGCACTGTGCATGGTAAATTGATTATGACCTGTTATGCAAGTTCATTTTTCATGGGAATTTTTCTGATTGGATAAGCTCTTTGGTCTTGCTTTGTATTCCTCCGGCCAGAAAAATGTGTAAACTAGTATGAACTGAGATTTTCATAGTTTTTTTTGCAAATCTAACCCTGCAGATGCGTTCGGTGTGGTCCATTTGCTTGTAATCGACTATTGAATCATCATAATCGGATCAAGAAATGTGATTTCGTATGCTTAAATATTTACGAAAATTCTGCACCATTGATTTGCAAGCCTTAAAGATCCTTCTTATACATCGTAATCGGATCTAAGAGTCTGTTTCTATAAAACCAAGCATCCAGATCCCATCCGTACAGTAAAATTTTAGAAAGAAACTATGAAAATCTCGGTGCATACCAATTCACATGTTTTGCTGGTTTACATATTTCAAAGAGAGAGAGAGAGAGGTGAGTAGTGAGCAGTTCATAAACAATCTCATCTCCTAAACTGTCCTAAACAACTTCAAAGGGACAAAGTTTCGGGTGTTTGCTTAATCCAAACTCATAGATGTATTCTTTTTAGCTTACTTAGTAAAACATTGTATTAGATTAGGCATTTTTCTTGTTTAGATGTTTATTTAGAGTGATTGAAAATCAATGACTTATATTGGACCAAAGCTTGGCGAAATAGAAATTGAGGTTTCTCATCTAATCAAATCGATCCAAATCATGGATTTTAGTGAATAAGCAATGATGAATGCACCTGTAGGTTAGGATTAAGCAAAAAACACATGCAACTACGTTTTTTAGAAGCGATTAGGATGGTTTAGGACAAACTGTCTAGGAGCTACTCATCACTTCACTACGCACACTATATATATATGGGATAATATTGGCTACACTTGTGGGTAAGGAACCCCTAGTGAAAAAATGTAATATTTGTTGTTTTTTCCAGGTTTTTTACACATCTGACCCTCCAGATGTGATCTACATAGTGAGTTTAGTAGAAACTAACCTTTGGATCATGTTTTTCTGATATGTCAGATTTTATAAGGGTTGAAAAATCAATGGCCTACAATGTACCAAATTTGCAAACCTCAAGAAAACATGATTTTATGATTCAGGAGTTTATTTCTACTATTTTGACCATGCTGAACACATCCATGAGGTTAGATTTGGTCAAAACAACTTCTCCCTATGAGTTCTAACTAGGGGGTTCCTTACCCACGATGGTAGCAACTGCTATCCTACATGCTAATATTTGGTGCTATTGAAGGCATGAAACTGTTGAGCTAAAAATCATAGGTTCATGCTTTATCAAGTCAATCTGACCACAGATGTGTTTAACATGGTTTGTTTGTCGATACTGGTATTCGTGACTATGATATATATATATATATATATATATATATATATATATATATATATATATATATATATAGTAATAGTAATAGTAATGCGCTCCTGCCCGTTTTCTCGTTCTGCCCCGTTAGGCCCCTTCAAAAATCATCGTTTTTGGTATTTTTTCTCACATTTAACACCATAGATTTGATAGGTTTTTTTTAGTGGGAACCAGCTTTTGGATCACCGGAATCTGACTTGTATACAGGTTTTTCCGTTGATCTAAAATCAATGGCTAAGAAGGCATCAATTTTTTCCAGCTCATAAAATACATTTTATCGTTGAAAAAACATGATCCAAGAGTCTATTCCCACTAAATCGAGCATGATAAACACATCTAATGGTTCAGATCTATCATAAAAAACTTCAAACTATGGATCCTAATGGGGCAGAACGAGAAAATGGGGCTTAATATGTTCAGTTCTCATATATATATATATATATATATATATATATATATATATATAGAGAGAGAGAGAGAGAGAGAGAGAGAGAGAGAGAGAGAGAGAGAGAGAGAGAGAGAGAGAGCTGCTAACTGCCAGCGAACCTGGTTTTTTCCATGTTTTCCTTAAATATGACCGTACAGATGTGTTCGACATGGTCAATTTACTAGGGAACGACACTTGAAAAAACATGATTTTTTAAGCTTTAAATATTTTTGAAAATCTTAGACCGTTGACTTTTAAACGTTATAAAACCTACCTTCGTATCGAAATTGGATGATCCAAAAGTCGATTCCTATAAAATCAACCATGTAGAACACATCTGTACGGTCAGATTTAAGGAAAACATGGAGAAAATCCTTCAAAAGCCCTGTTAGCTGATGGTTAGCTAGAAAAGTGGTTAGCAGCTACCACTTTCTCTCTCTCTCTCTATATGTATATTTATTTACTTATAATGCATTCATGGACCTTTTGCTGCATCCAATCTTGCTATGGACATATGAGTAAAGATGTATGTGATGGGTTGCTGAGTGCATGCATTTCTTGAAAATGCTTTGCATTGACTGTATTGTTTGCTTCTTGTCTATTTTCTAGAAATTTTTTGCTGTTCTCTTTCATCTTTTTACCTACAACCCTTCAAGGTGAAAGATGATTAGATGAATATAGTTATTCCGTATGCAGCAGTATATCTCTTTCTCTTGATGACTTTACAGATTGGTCTGCTACTTTTTCATAGAAAAGTGTGAACAAGTTCTGTATTAGATAAAGTTTTAAGGATTGACATGAAATATCATGTTGGTTATCAACTACCGTTTCCTTCTGGAGGAGGTGTTACAAATTAATTTTCGTATTCTTTTTGCAAAGTATTGATTTCTTGCACATCTTTTGCTTTTTTTTTGTGATTAGGTGCACACTGGAAATTGTGAGCTTTCATTTCTGCTTAATGTTTACATTTTTTAACCATGCTATATTATAATATAATATTTATATATGACAGTACTGCCTCCACATTTTTCAGCTCCTGAAAACCTTTACTGTATGGATGCAAAGGAAGCAATTTTGTTTACCTTATTTGTTATTGATATGATCTTCATATCATGAGGTTGGTGTCATATGCATAAGTGATTTTTTATGTGCTGAGTTGTGTAGCATAAATGCCTGCAGGTATCGTATCTCTCTATTTTCCAGGTGGAAGCAAAGGGGAATGTATGCTGCATGCATGTGGATCGTGCAATTGCTATTGGTCCTTAGCAAAATAGATTCAGTTTTTGTTTATGTTCCAGAATTTTATCTAGAATCATTGGTAGGTTATTTATTCTTGTTCCTCATCATGTTGTTCTGGTTGTTTAGTATAAGCCTATCTTTCAAAGCCAATTGTCTACCCATCTGACTTATCTTCCACCTCTTCTTCGATCGAAGGGCTATCAAAAGATTCCCGCTCATGGTAAAGGATGTTTAATCTTTGTAATTAAATTTCTTTTTCCATGCACTGAATTATATTATGTGATAACCAATAATAATATGTTCTTTGTCAATGTACACAATTTTCTTGATATTTTGCAATTTCTTTGAATCAGAAATACTTAACTTTCCTTATCTCTGTTGTTTAAATATTTCAACAAATGACGGAAAATACTTATGCTATGGGTTAAGAAGAGCTATTCTTTGATCTGTTGAATTCTTCATACTGTCTAAATTTATGTCAATACCTTGAAACAAGTCCTGTAATCATCAAAGGACACTTCTCAATGTGAATTGGGTCTTTTGAGCTATTTGGCCATGTAGTTTTAAATCCTTTTTGTTATCTAGTACTTTTTGTCAGGTTTTTATACATGCATGTTTGTGTTTGTTTGTGGACACTTTTTTCCAGTTTTAAACAGTCTTTCTTGGCATTTCCAAATTGTGATCACATTGATGATTGCCTACCGTGGGATGAAGGTTTTTTTTCTCTTCAAAATCTCTTTCAAAAGGGAAAATATCGCTCAACAGAAAAATGATGAATGAGAAAGAGAGAAATTACAATAATTCGGTTAACACAACCCACATGCTTGTCCGCAACATTAGACCAAAGGACATGTATTGTTTATAGTCTATGTCACATGGGTGCGGGTGTGGGGGTGCGGCACTTTCAAAAACCTCGGGTGCAGGGGTGCTACAGGGCCAAAATGTAAAAAATTCTATATATATAATTTTGAAGTTTTGCATGCAATATATCAACCTAAATATCAATCAAATAAGTAAAGCAATTACATAAATGATGAGTTATGGAGCCTGATTCAGAGTTTTTGCCCTTACTGGGGGTTCGGGGGATTCCCCCTCCCCCCCCCCTTTGACGCGGGTCTCGCTGCACGTTCAACGGGCGGGGGTCAAGGGGGGCCGCCCCTGGTGGGGGGTCGTAGGGGGCAACGCCCCTCGGAAGAAATTTTTTCTTGGGAGGGGCTCAGCCCCTCCCCTGAAATCAGAGGGAGCAGGGTGGGGGGCTCGACCCTTCCCCTGTCGAAAACGGGGAGGGGCTCGACCCCTCAACTGGAATCAGAGGGAGCAGGGTGGGGGGCTCGACCCTTCCACTGCCGAAAATAGGGAGGGGATCGACCCCTCAACTGGAATTAGAGGGAGCAGGGTGGGGGGCTCGGCCCTTCCACTGCCGAAAACAGGGAGGGGCTCGGCCTCTCCCCTGAAATCAGAGGGAGCAGGGTGGGGGGCTCGGCCGTTCCCCTGCCGAAAACAGGGAGGGGCTCGGCCCCTCCCCTGAAATCAGAGGGAGCAGGGAGGGGGGATCGGCCCCTCCCCTGCCGAAAAGAGGGAGGGGCTCTGCCCCTCCCCTGAAATCAGAGGGAACAGGGTGGGGGGTCAACCCTTCCCTTGCCGACCCAACAATAGAGCGAGAGGGAGCAGGGAGTGGGGCTCGACCCCTCCCCTGCCGACCCAACATGAGAGCGAGATGGAGCAGGGGGGGCTCAACCCCTCCCTTGCTGACCCAACAAGAGAGCGAGAGGGAGCAGGGGGGGCTCCACTCCTCCCCTGCCGACCCAACAAGAGAGAGAGCGAGCGAGCGAGAGGGTACCTGCGACGTGGGAGAGGAGGTGGCGTTGGGCTCCTCTGCGAGACGTCGGGAGGAGAGGGGGCGAGCGAGAGAGCGGAGCTGCGTGGGAGAGGAGAGGATTAGGGCATTTTTTTTTTGCCCTAATCCTCTTTCGCAGCCCCTTTTGATCGGGCAACATAATTTTTTTTACGTTAAAAAATTGGGCGAAAAGGACCCTGGGTGCGTTGACCACACCCAGGGTCGTGTTGACTGCACCGGGTGCCGCACCCGCACCCGGATCTGCGTTGCATCGACGTGAGTGCGACACCTGCTTTGCCGAGTCCCTGTGACTTATTTTATAGTCAAAAATCAGGTAGCATGTCATATAATGCATTATGTGGGACTAAAACTACAAATGAATTCACTAATGAAAGAGTAAAATGTGTAATGAGATATGCGAAAATATAAAGAGTTCTATAAGCACTTGTAATGTCCTTTAATGGACAACCAAAAGAGACAATAACCAAGTCCACTAAGGGACAACACATACACAAGCCTTGAGAAAGGCAAAATATAAAAGCCTCTTTATTAATAAAGAGAGAGAGAGCTCTCAAGCATGAAGAAAATACAAGGGGTTCACCCCTATTTATACAAAGATAAATGAGAGGAAGGGAGGCCATATGGTCTCAAAAGGAGAGCCAAAAGGGGGCTCCCATGGAGTCGTTGGGAGCCCCCAATAGCCACAATTGTGACAGTTGGGGGCCCCAATGACTCTATGGTGGGGCCCCTTAAGTGGCAAAAAAAAAGAAAGAAAATAAAGAAAAAAAAAATAAAAAAAAATAAAATGAGAAGAAAAACAAGTACCCCTATCGGGTACTATGTGAAATGATCATAATACCCCTATCGGGTATTATGGTGTATTTGAAGAAATACATATATATATATATATGTATTGATATATATATTTTAATACCCCCTTCAAACTTTACGGGGAGATGACGAAAAGTTTGCCAAGAAGAAACATAAAGGAGGAAGGGCTTTAGTGAAGAAGTCCGCCAACTGATATTTTAAAGTAACATATGGAAGAGTAATTGTTCCTCATAAATATTCATCCCGAACATAATGACAGTCCATCTCGATATGTTTGGTGTGCTCATGGAAGGTGCGATTGCTTGCAATATAGATGGCACTCTTGTTGTCACAACATAACTTTGAAGCTCCAGCAATATCAACCCCCATGTCTTTAAGAAGACTGCGAAGCCAAACTAGTTTCATTGTTGTGGTTGCCATAGCCCGGTATTCAACTTCAGTTGAAGAGAGCGAGACTTTCTGTTGCTTCTTGCATCTCCAGGCAATTAAGGAATCTCCTAAAAAGACACAAAAATCGGTAGTTGAGATTCTATCATTAGGGTTACCTCCCCAATCTGCATCAGTATAAGCAATAAGATTTAAGGAATAAGATGATGATAAAAATAACCCTTTATTTATGGTGTTTTTGATGTAGCGAATGATCCGGCGCACGACGCTCATATGCACAGTTGTAGGAGCATGCTGAAATTGGCTCGCAGAGTGAACCGCATGAGCGATGTCTGGTCTGAGTGAGAGATCCAATGAGTTGTCTGTAGGGTGTGGGATCTTTTAGAAGAACCCTGTCCTCCAAACTCCGCCTGTGTAGTTATACACTGCCGGTCCCAAGCCCGGATAAAGGAGGAGGGTTGCGGTAGGCCTGTGACAGCCAACATAAAAACTTTGTCATATCCTATGAAAATGAACCAATATGAGAATTTCGTTGGGGCGTTCCCTACTGAGCGACGCGCTGTACTCTCTAGGCCCGGAGGCAGTGATAAATGTGCAAGGGTTGCTAGGTCGTCGCCCAGAAGCGACGCGTCACACCGGCGCTCGGGTGTGGTGTCAAATAGGCAAGGGTTCCCTCACTTTGTTGGACGGGTGGGGGTAAAGAAGTTAGTCCAAGACCATAAAATTAGGTTAGCCACTTGGAACATAGGGTCTTTAACTGGTAAGTTGGTAGAGTTAGTAGATGTTATGTGTAGGAGAAAGATTGATATTTTATGTCTTCAAGAGACCAAATGGGTAGGTGAGAAAGCTAAAGTGATAGAACCTTGGGGATATAAGATTTGGTATACAGGAATAAATAGGAATAGGAATGGAGTAGGGATTGTTATGAGTCGTCAGTTTATAGATAATGTAGTTGAGGTCCGTAGGAAGGGTGATAGAATTTTACTTATTAAATTAGTATTAGGTACGGATATTATTAATATTATTAGTGTTTATGCACCTCAAGTAGGTTTAGATGATTCCATTAAGCATCAATTTTGGGAAGATTTAGATGGAGTAGTACAAGAGACATCTTATGGAGAAAAGCTTTTCATCGGCGGTGACCTTAATGGACATGTAGGCATTAGTAGGGATGGATTTGAGAATATCCATGGAGGCTATGGTATAGGAGAAAGAAATGAAAGTGGAGAAAGGATTTTAGATTTTTGTTTGTCCTATGATATGATCTTAGCAAACACTTGGTTTAGGAAGAGGGAGTCTCACCTAGTAACATTTAAAAGTGGGGTTAATACGAGTCAGATAGATTTTTTCCTACTTAGAAAGAGAGATAGGGGTTGCTGCATCGATTGTAAGGTTATACCAGGAGAAAGTGTAGCTACACAACATAGAGTCTTAATTTTAGATCTTAGAATTAGACAATGCCGCAAAAGGGATAGACATAGGATAGATCCTAGAATTAAGTGGTGGGCACTGAAAGGAGCTAAACAAGGAATGTTTGTAGAGCAGGTAGTTAAGGAAGTTGATTGGTGTCTCGAGGAGGATTCAGAATCAATGTGGAATAAGATAGCGGGTGGTATGAGAAAAGTAGCTAAGGAGGTATTGGGTGAGTCTAAAGGCGGTGCACCACTAGGTAAGGATACATCATGGTGGAACGGGGATGTCAAATTAGCTATTAAGGTTAAAAGAGAGTGTTATAGAAATCTAAGTAAGAGTCGTGATAATGAGAATTTGGAGAAGTATATGATAGCAAAGAAGGAAGCTAAAAAAGTTGTTCGAAACGCGAGGGCTAAGGTATATAAGGAGGTTTATGACAAGTTGGATACCAAAGAAGGCGAGAAGGATATTTATAGGCTTGCAAAGATGAGAGATAGGAAATCGAAGGATTTGGGTATGGTTAGATGTATCAAAGATGAAACGCAAAGGGTTTTAGTCAAAGATGAGGAGATTAAGGAGAGATGGAAAGATTATTTTGATAAGCTATTTAATGATAGTCATGCTCAAGATCTTGGAGACTTCTCCATTCCTTTTCATGAGATAAATCGTGACTTCATGCGCAAGATTCAAAAGAAAGAAATTGCAGAGGCTTTGAAGAAAATGAAATCAAGAAGGGCAGTTGGCCCAGATGGTATACCTATCGAGGCTTGGAAATGCTTGGGAGAGAAAGGTTTAGAATGATTGACAAATCTTTTTAACTTGATTTGGCGAACAAATAAGATGCCTAATGAGTGGAGGAAGAGTACTTTGGTGCCTTTATATAAGAATAAGGGTGATATACAAGATTGCACAAACTATCGTGGTATAAAACTCATGAGTCATACTATGAAACTTTGGGAGAGGGTGATTGAGTCTAGGTTGAGGAAGGTTGTCATGATATCGGAGAATCAATTTGGTTTTATGCCTGGAAGATCAACTATGGAAGCTATACATCTTCTTAGACAACTTATTGAAAGATATATAGAGAGGAACAAAGATTTGCATATGGTTTTTATTGATTTAGAGAAGGCATACGATAGAGTACCTAGGGACGTTCTCTGGTGGACAATGATGAAGAAAGGTGTTTCTCTCAAGTACATTAGTATAATTAAAGATATGTATGAAGGAGTAGTAACCAATGTCCGCACTTGTGGAGGGGTGACAACCGATTTTCCGATAACGGTTGGGTTACATCAAGGATCTGCTTTAAGCCCTTTCCTATTTGCGATAGTGATGGATGAGCTTACGAGATCAATTCAAGAAAATGTACCGTGGTGTATGTTGTTTGCTGATGATATTGTTTTGATTGATGAGTCTAGAGCTGGGGTTAATGCTAAGTTAGAATTATGGAGACAGACATTGGAAGCTAGAGGTTTTAAGTTGAGTAAGAGTAAGACTGAATATATGGAATGTCGGTTTAGTAAGCAACGAAGTAGTGATGGGAGTGTAGTGAAGCTTGGTGAGCAAGATATACCGGTGAATGATTATTTCAAATATTTGGGATCCATCATTCAAAAGTATGGAGAAATTGATGGAGATGTAAATCATAGGATAAAGGTTGGGTGGATGAAATGGAAAAGTGCTACTGGAGTGCTGTGCGATCGTAGAATGCCATTGCGATTGAAGGAAAAGTTTTATAGGACGACTATTAGACCCGCTTTACTATATGGTACAGAATGTTGGGCTGCCAAGAGACATCATATTCAAAAAATGAGTGTAGCTGAGATGCGGATGCTTAGATGGATGTGTGGAAATACAATAAAAGATAAGATTCGGAACGAAGAGATACGTAAGAAGGTAGGTGTTGCACCCATTGAAAATAAGATGCGAGAGAATCGTTTACGGTGGTTTGGACATATTCGGCGAATGCCTAATGATGCTCCAGTTAGAAGGTTGGAGAAATGGGAAAATATAGTAGTTAAAAGAGGTCGGGGTAGGCCTAGGAAGACTTGGATGGAGATGATAGGAAAGGATATGAATGCTTTGAACCTCACCGAGGACATGGCGTTGGATAGAAATGATTGGAGGAAAAGGATTCATGTGGAAGACCCAAAATGAATTTCTTTTTTGGTTCATATCGCTGACCCCAATTGTTTTGGGATGAAGGCGTAGTTGTTGTTGTTGTTGTTTTTGTTGTACCTTTTTATCATCTGAAATGTCAGACTTAGTACATATATCTGCATCAAGCTTCATCTGTGACAAAATATACCCTCAAGGAGAATATGCGACTTTAATGCCAAGAAAATATCTAAGGAAACCTAAATTAGACATGTCAAAATTATTTTTTAATATGTTTTTAACATCAACAATACTATTTTAATCATTTCCAGTGATAATCATGTCATCAACATAAAGTAATAAGATAACAATACTAGTATCTGCACTTTTAACAAAGAGAGCAATGTCAGTATAATAGGAATGAAATCCTAATTTAACCATGATATCACTAAAATGATCATACCAAGCTTTGGGGGCTTGTTTAAGACCATATAAGACTTTTAAAAGTTTAAGGGTTTGACCTTGCCTAATATTAATTTCGGGTGGTGGATCCATATATACTTCATTTAAATTCCTATTTAGAAATGCATTTTTCACATTGAGTTGATATATAGGTCATTTTTTGGTTGATGCAACAACTATTAGAGTTCTGACACTAGTCATTCGGGCTACAGGAGCGAATGTTTCCTCATAGTCAATTCCATATTCTTGCGAATATCCCTTCGCTACTAACCTGGCTTTATATCTTTCTAGGTATCCATCGCTTTTAGTTTTAACTTTAAAGACCCAGCGACATCCAATAAGTTTTTTATGTGGAGGGAGTTTGACTATTTCCCAAGTATTAGCCTTTTTTAGCGCATCTAATTCTATTTTCATTGCTTCAACCCAATGCAGTAGAGTCTTAGCTTGATTATAATGAGCGGGTTCATAATATGAATGTAAAGTTATTAAACATGCCCGATAATTGGGTGCTAAAGACTCATATGATATAAACCTATTGGGTGATATTGATTCTCTAGAAGAGCGCCTAATGGAGGGCTCTTATGAAGATTTAGAATTTTGAGAGAATTTCTCTAAGGCATTAATAGGCCTTTCTTGATCTCTTCGGGTGTAAACTTTAATATTTTTATTACTAGTACCATCACTTGGTGGTGACACATCAAAATTGGACACTTCACAAGTGTCCTTTATATTTTCAAGATGATCCATAGAATCACCATTTATATCATCAATAAGATCATGTAAAAACATATAATCAATTTCATTTGATTTTTTCATTTTTTCAAAATCATTTTCATCTTCTAAGAAAGTTACATCTTTTGAAACATAAAGCTTGTCATATTTTAAATCAAAACACCTATAGCCTTTTTTATTTTCTCCATATCCTAGAAAAACACATTCAATTGCTTTTGGAGACAACTTATCTCTCTTACGTAAGAGAACAAAACATTTACAACCAAAGATGCGAAGGCGATTAAAATCAGGTGAGAATTTAAAAAGTTTTTCATAAGGAGAGGCATTCTTTAATTTTGAGGAAGACATTCTATTGATTAGATATGTTGAGGTTAGGACGGCTTCAGCCCAATTTTTTTTTTGGAATATTTCTAGAGAGAAGCAATGTTCTAGCAGTTTTTATAATATGCCTATGCTTTTTTTTTGCTAGTCCGTTTTGTTGTGGAGTTCTAGGGCATGATTTTTGATGACAAATTCCATTTTGTGTTAAATAATTTTGGAATTCATTAGACAAGTATTCACCACCGGAATCGGTTCTCAAAGTGGATATATTACTTTGAAATTGGTTTTGAATTTTTATATGAAATTCTTTGAAGAAGGAAAACACTTTCGATTTATGACTAAGGAAATAAATCCAAACATATTGAGTAAAGCCATCGATGAAAGTGACATAGTAAGAGTAACCCCCTTTAGACATGACCAGAGATGGACCCCAAACATCCGAGTGCACCAATTCAAAGGGTCTTGAAGAAAGAAAAGTTCTAGTTGGAAAATGAATAGACTTCATTTTTCCAAAAATACAATCTTTGCAATTAATGTTTTTTTCCTTACAAAATTTGTTTCCAAATGGAAAAAGATACATTTTTTGAATAGCTTGGATGACCAAGCCTTTTATGCAAAGTTTCAATACTTTTCTCTTGGACATAACAAAAATAGTTTGTAAGAAAGTTTAGATAATCCATATAGTAGAGGTCTCCCTTCCTATGGCCTTGCCCAATCCGCTCCCCAAACCGAAGATTCTGCACAAAGCAACCATTAGATGAGAAATATATTTCACATCTATGGTCGACAATTTGGGAGATCGAAAAAAGGTTTAAATTTAATTTTGGAACAGCTCTAACTTTTGGAAAATTTTTTTTTTGAGAATTTTTGGAGTTTAGAGTTCCAATGCTAGAAATTTTAAAAAAAGTTTCATCAGCCGTAGAAACACAAGAGCCTTTTGAATTGGTGCAAACATCGACTAAAGCATTTTCATGAGGGGTCATATGAAAAGATGCTCCGGAGTATAAAATCCAAGAGTACGTACCAGGTGATGATGTAGATGCAATGCCTGCACCCGATGTGGAGGAAGTAGCTTTAAGGATTTGTTGAAGAGCCATGCATATTTGACCAAGGGTCTCTTTGAGGTCACTATTCTTGCCTTCATCTTCTTTGATGGTAAATTCTTCAAGAGAGGCCGCCTTAGGTTTGAAAGTTCCATTGAGCTTTGGACAAGCAGGTTTAATGTGACCCGACTCATAGCAATGATGACATACAATCATTTTTCTTCCTCCGTTATAGTTTCCTTGTTTACCAAAGTGAGGGGGTTATAGGTTTTTACATTATTGCCGGGTTTAGAAACGACAAACACTTCATCAACATTCTTACTCATCATGCCAAGCCTTGTTTCTTCTTGAGTGATTTCGGCAATAGCATCCTCTATTGGAGGAAAGCTGGATCTATGGAGAAGTGATGACCTCACTTGCTCAAATTCGAGACGTAGTCCAAATAAGAATTGGAACAATCGATCTTGCTCCATTTGCTTTTGTCTTAATTCGACGTCTTCCATAGCAACCCATTTTGACTCTAAAAGCGCCAACTCATCTCATAGTGGGTTTAAAGCAATATAGTAGTCTTGAATACTTGAATCACCTTGTTTGGTGGTTCTAATTTTTTCTTGCAAAAAATATGCTCTTGCAAGATCTTTTTGGATATAAAAAACCAAGCCTCATTGGCCCGACGAAATTTAGCTATATTAGCATATACCTTGAGTTCGACGTTGTTCATGAACCAAGCAAGGATTTTTGTGTGATTGATTTCCCAATCTTCAACTTTTTTTTTGATGATTTTCAATGGCTTTGAGGTGAGCATCTCCCTCAAGAGCCTTTTCTTGTCCACCTTCGATCTCTGTAAGTTCCAATCTAGGTTTCGAAATGGAACCCATAACATATCCTTAAAGTTTCTTGCCTTTGAGGTTGTTCTCCATTGCCGATGTCTACATCATGTAGTTCTTTCCATTGAGTTTGAAGGATAGGTCGATTTTTGCTTCCATAATGCTACCAAGTGAGAAGGGAGACAATAGATGAGAAGTATACGTACCACGCTTCTTCCTCTAAGAACCGAGCGACTCTGATACCATGTAATGAGATATGCGGAAATATAAAGAGTTCTATAAGCACTTGTAATGTCCTTCAATGGACAACCAAAAAAGACAATAACCAAGTCCACTAAGGGACAACACATACACAAGCCTTGAGAAAGGAAAAATATAAAAGCCTCTTTATTGATAAAGAGAGAGAGAGAGCTCTCAAGCATGAAGAAAATACAAGGGGTTCACCCCTATTTATACAAAGAGAAATGAGAGGAAGGGAGGCCATATGGCCTTAAAAGGGGGCTCCCATGGAGTCGTTGGGAGCGCCCCCAACGACTCTATGGTGGGGCCCCTTAAGTGGCAAGAAAAAAAAGAAAGAAAAAAAAGAAAATAAAAAAAAGAAAATTAAAATGAGAAGAAAAACAAGTACCCCTATCAGGTACTATGTGAAATGACCATAATACCCCTATCGGGTATTATGGTGTATTTGAAGATATATATATATATATATTGATATATTTTAACAATATGAGAGTAAACTTATTTTGGTTTTAGATGGATACACATGTAACAAAACTTTCACCTGTATCTAGGGGTGGACATTGGGCTGGCCTGGCCCGGCCCGACCCGATTAAGACTTGAAGGGCCCAATGAGCCTCAGGACCGCTGAGAGCCCGACCCAACTGTTGTTGGGCTTGGGCTTGGGCTGAGGCCTTGCCAATAACTGCCCGACCAGCCTAATATCGTTCATCGGGTTGATCAGATAGGGTGGGTTGAGTCAGAACCACTGTGTCCTCTTTTTCTTGGCTTCCTACCTATGCATAATCACCATTTTCTTTTATTGTTGGTGATTGAGCTTCATGTCTTCAAGAGAGAGGTGAGGACACATCTCACCTCCTTCCTGGCTTAAGACCGTAGCCTACAGTCGGACATTCTTTTTTTTTTTTGAATTTTCAAATTTTGGTTCTGCTGGATGGGCTGTTAAATATATATAAAAAGTAGTTTTTTCAATTTCTTTAAATGGTTAATAAGGGCCTGACTCGGGCCAGGGTTCAACTACTGTCCCGAGCCCAATCCATGGCAGGCTGGGTACCTGGCCCATTGGCCACCCCTACCCGTATCATCGTCTATGTCACATAGACACGACAAAAGGCCCCACATACCCGTGTTGACATGGCTCAACATGGGTGCCAGTACCAGGCATAGCACGCGTACGTGTTGGGTCTGGGTCAGGTCAAGTCCAACCGAGACCCAACCCGAACCCCAACTCTCTCCTTTTTTTTTCTATTTTCTCCCCTCTCCACCCTAACCAGCAGGAGAAGAAAAAGAACGAGGAGAGGAGAAGGACTCCAACCTAACTAGCAGGAGAAGGAGGGGGAGGAGAAATAGGAAGAAAAAGATGCGTAAAATCAAGAGAAGAAAAAAAAAGAAATGAGAGAGAGAGGTACCTACCTCCTCCTTGCTTCTTTCTCTTATTCTTATCTTGCTCGTTCTCCTTCGTATACAAAGAGAGAGAGAGACAGAGAGTGGGTACGGGTCCTCCTCCTTCTCGTTCTTCTTCATCGTGTCGAGAGAGAGTGCAGCAGCAGTGGGCTTCTCTTTCTTCTTCACATTGAGATCAAGTGAGAGAGCAGCAGTGGCTCCTCCTCCTTGTTCTTCTTCTTTATATATATATATATATATATATATATATATATATATATATATATATATATATATATATATATATATATATATATATATATATATATATATATATATATATATATGTCACATGGGTGCGGGTGCGGGGATTCGGCACTTCCAAAAAACCCGGGTGCGGGGGTGCGGCAGGGGCAAAAATGTAATATATATATATATATATATATATATATATATATATATATATATATATATATATATATATATATATATATATATATATATATATATAAGGGGGGTCCGGGGGTTCCCCCTAGCACGGCTCGTAAAGAATATTTAAAAATCAATTTAAGCTATTTTTTTACATTTTATTAAAAATAATCGATTCAAGTCAGTATCGTTATCAATTTTCTGACAATACAATAAGCATCGGCCGATCCAGGCCACCCATACTGACAACACTGGTTTTTTCTACTCGTTAATCTAGCGAGGACAATAATAAGCTGAAGGCGAAGGACAAGATGGCTCTCTATCTTATCAAAATTTTTATTGCTTTTTTATAGTAAAAAGCAGATGTAATGGGTCTCAAACTTCGATATCACTACATTGAACTCAATTGAGAGAGACGAATGTTGGGTGCGCAGTTCACTTTATGCTCTCCATTGTCGACTCTCTTTGGTGCACAAAATCATCGAGTGCTGTGTCGTTGAGAATTAAAGAGTGCCTACGAGGGCAGGGTACTCCCTGACGGCAAACTGCCACAAGGGTTACAACAATGCCGTACATCATGCTGGCCTGTGTCATATAGGCAGGCACTCAAGGGACCCCTGGATCTCTAGGGTCATAATCAACTGGGCACGAGTATGTCAGTAGCTTTTAAAGGTGGGCCACGGAAGACAGGGTGGTCGTGAGGCCCCCACCCGGGGTTTTCCTTGCTTCAGCCAAGGTTCCTCGTTATGAAAAAAAAAACAGGGCACCTCTCAACCTCATTACAGGACACCCCCAATCAAAACAGAGGTTTGTGGATGTTATTAGAAAAGGAAAGACCGTGGAGTCATTTCATAGTTTTTTCTGCTTTTTGTCACATTTTAATTAAAAGGATGGAGGGAAATGGCGCATCAAGCTGTTAAAAGGGCCTACTTGATCATTCTTTTCGAAGAACTAAAGATGGGTAATAGATTTAAGAGGTTAGAATATTAGATGGATGCTTGCCATATTCTTCCTTTTTGGGGTTTGTCTTGTCCAGGCCATTTGTTATGCAGCAGCCTTGTTGCTTAGCATCCAGATGCACTACTGCTGACCATTCATCTCAACATCTCTTAAGATGGATGAACAATGCACCCATCTTCAGAAATGCCAAGATGGATGGTTATCAGATTTTGTATCCTGCATCTGAAAGAACCATAACTGAGAATTGTTTAATCACGTTTCCCCAAAAGAAATGAAACATAATCATTTTGAGTTTGAAACCTTAGCCAAACACTTGATTTTTTTTTAATCTCTTGTCTACTTTTTGTGGAAAAACCAATCGCATTCGTTAAGGCAAAGAACCCCAACTGAACTTAAGAAACGAGTCAACTCTACATGGGTGAAGAACTATTAGTTTTTGTCCTTTTAAAAAAACCAAAAAAAATGGACCATCCGCAACCCATTTCATAGGGCAATTTTTTTTTAAAAAATGGACCAAAATGACCCTGGGCGCGGTCAACGCACCCAGGGTCGGGTTGACCGCACCCGCGTCGAGTCACGTCGACGCGGGTGCGGCACCCTGCTAGCCGAGTCCCTGTGACATATATATATATATATATATATATATATATAGAGAGAGAGAGAGAGAGAGAGAGAGAGAGAGAGAGAGAGAGAGAGAGAGAGAGAGTAACCCCTTCCCTTAATAATAAAAAGACAAAATTTCAATCACCCCTCAGTTTTCTAAAAAATTCATTTTACCCCTTGTAAAAAAAGAAAAGACACAAATGTCCCCTTTGAAGCATTTTTAAATAAAGCAAACATCTCCCCCCACCACACACACACACACACATATATATATATATATATAGTCGTGTCCCCTTACCCATTTTTTTTGAGCTTACCGTGTCATACCCTCCGTACCCGTACCCGTACCCGTACCCGTACCCATACCCATGTGACAGAGATCATTGTTTACGTGATCAACAGTCACTTTCCATTTCTTGCATTCATGCTAAACATCAATAACTGTAATAGTGTCCATAAACTCTTCTTGTTGCATTGGTAAAAGTATTGTCAAAATGCTTTTTACAGAATTGCGGGCAAAAGTTTTTTTTTGTGTTTTATCATCAATAACTGTAATAGCATTCAGAAACTCCTCTTGTTGCATTGGAAGAAGTATTTTGAAATCTGTTTTAAAAGACTTTCTTGTTCTATTGCAGGTTGACTGCTTCCATGCATTGCGAAGAAGCGATCCACCACTTGTCTCTTCATCATGTTTTCTACAGCAAGGGCTCTCTTCATTTGTATGAAACAACTTCTACCTTTGTAGATGTTATCTTGAGTTTGATTTGATTTCCACTTGTTTAAATTTTTTATTTCCTCATAGATATTCTTCTAACTTAATTTAATTCTTGATTAATGTTTCCATAATCTGAATTAAGACTCGTCTTTTATTGTATGTATCTCATGGTTAAGTAATTTTTGTTCCTAAATCATGTTCTGCTTGTTAACTTAAAAGAGAAAAAAGAAAAGAAAACAATTTGTATAGGGTTTTTGTTCCATAATTTTCACTTGTGGCCTAGTGTGTTATAGGTAGGGGTGTCAACAGGTCGGGTTTGACCCAGACCCGACCCGTACCCGTACCCGTACCAAACCCTATAGGGTCAGGGTTTGGTGATAAATAAGAAGACCCAATTAGAATCCGGGTCGGACCCAAAGGGTCCGATCAATACATGTTGCCAGGTATGGTTTGTGAAATTTTATACCAGACCCGGGCCCGACCTGAGTTCCGATTAAGATCTGCAATTTTTCAATGTAAAAATGATACAAAATATTATTTTACCGGATATGGTCTGGGTCTGGTTCATGTATTCCTTATAGGATCTGGGTATGGTTACTCTTACGGTGGTTCCGATTAGACCTGGGTCGGGATCCAGTACCATCATCTCAATTCTGGTTTGAGTTTGGTTCCACCTGGGTCCAAACCAAACCCGATCTCTTGACACCCCTACTTATAGGGTTACAAATGGGCTTGGATATGGGTATACTCTGACCCAACACTGGATGTGTTTTCTAAAGAGTGGTCTGCTATGGTACCTGGACACTCCATTTTTCCCTATGTAACTGTGTCGACACGCGTATCCTCGTGTTGACACACGTATCCTCGTGTCGACACGCATCAATACCCAGACACACCATTTACCCTCCATACATACAAGTTTGTATTTAATTTATAATTTATAATTATATTTTCAGTTTATAACTTTATATTTTCAGTATATAATATATATTTTAGATATAACATATATATTTAGATTATATTCAGTTTATTTTAAATTTATTTTGTATTTATGTGATATGTATATATATGTGAGTAAATATTGGCTACTAATGAAGGTACGAAACTAATGAGTAGAAATCACTTTTTTTTCCAATTTTATTTTTATTTTTTGTAGATCAAATGTTACGGATGTGATCTACATGGTTTGTTTAGTAGGAAACTTGTTTTGAATTATGTGATTATAAAAAGTAATTAGTTTTTTAAAGGGGTCCAAAAATCAATGGCCCACAATGTGTCAAAATTTCATAACTCAAAAGATCACAATTTTACATCAGAAAAACACGATCCAATGCTTGATCCTTAGCAAACAAACCATGCTGAACACATCTGTGTGGATAGATTGAGTTGATACAACTTGCACCTATGATTTCTAGCTCATTAGTTTTGTACCTTCCTTAGTAGCCAATATTTACCCTATATATATATATATATATATATATATATATATATATATATATATATATATATATAGAGAGAGAGAGAGAGAGAGAGAGAGAGAGAGAGAGAGAGAGGTACGTCCTAAATGAAACATGCTAAATGTTTTTTTCTGCTCTTCCGGTGTTTTTTTTGCAGTTCCGACCCCATAAATGTGTTGAGCATGGTCGATTTATGAGGAATCCACACCTGGATCATGTGTTTTCGATGAAAAAAATGATATTTGGAGCCTAAAAAATTTACAAAGATTTTGGACCTTTGATTTTTCGAACATTATAAAAACCCGCCCATGTGTCGGAATCGAACACTTCAAGAGCTGATCCCTATAAAATCAAGTACATAGATCACAAATGTACGGTCAGAATTTAAAAATAAAACAAAAAAACCTGAAAAACTCATTTAGCATATTTCAGTTAGCACATACCCATTACTCTCTCTCTCTCTCTCTCTCTCTCTCTCTCTCTCTCTCTCTATATATATATATATATATATATATAGTTGTGTCCCCGTACCCACTTTTTTTGGAATTGCCATGTCGTGCCCTCTTTACCTGTACCCACACCTCCACCTGTACCCAAGTGACATAGGTGGTCTGGTTATCTCACAATAAAGTTCCTATCCAGTTGAGACATGAACGTCTGTGGCACTGGATCTTTCATACAAAAGAATAATTCGTTTATCTTTGGTTTAGTGGTGGGTGTTCTTCCTTTTCTACTTCAATATTTTGCCATTACGTATGTGACATATGGATTAATGATACTTGCAGAAGTAAAAGAAGAAGCTGTTATGTAATCAAGGAGAGAAGGTAGAAAGTAATTGTGTTTGATAGAGTTTCAGAATGATGTGAATGTTAAATTGTATTAATAATTCATATATATATATATATATATATTTTGTAATACCCACTAGGGGTAAAATAATATTTTCACATGTAACACATATTCATTTGGAATATGCCTTTTCCTTTTTCTTCTTTTTCTTTTTCCTTTTTTAATGTTGTTTATTGCATCATAGGAGGGGTCCACCATAGAGTCGTTGGACCTCTCCAACGACTCTATGGGAGCCCCTCCTTGGGTCCCATTTGTGTATAAATAAGGGGCTTTGCCCCATGTATTCTCTAAGCTTCTTGAAGCTTTTCTCAATAAGATCTCTTATATTTTTTAGCCCTCTTTCTCATTTTATGTTTGTCAATTGCCAATTTGTGGCTTTTGTATTCTTGCCCATTAGTGGCTTATTGCTTGTGTGCTTGTGCATTTCTAGTCACTTAGTGACATTATCTTTTCTCTTTAGTGTTTCATGACAGTGAAAGCTTTTCCAAAGGGGTCAATTTTCTGTGGCAAGACAAGAACAGTTGACTTCTGAGGAAGGTGTAGGATTATTAGAAGTAAGAAAATTGCTTTTTATGGAAGGTGGAAATACCCAATAAGTGTCCCGGCGAGTGAAGTCTCAA
The DNA here is from genome assembly GCF_984573655.1 of Nuphar pumila. NCBI lineage: Eukaryota > Viridiplantae > Streptophyta > Magnoliopsida > Nymphaeales > Nymphaeaceae > Nuphar > Nuphar pumila. The sequence goes on from NC_143265.1 coordinate 52,291,856, forward strand.
TGTTTTTGGAGACTGTTTTCAGATTTTTCCAACATGTCTGGTATTGGACCATAACTATAGAAAAAAGGGTTCAAATTTCCATGTAATGGTGGTAATCACAAGATAAGGCAGATTTGACAAGCAGGCATGGAATAAGTTGGATGGTTTGGGCTGGTGGGGTCAATTAGCTATTGCCTGATGATAAGTTTGGTCAGTGATTGTTGCCATGTTTTTATCATGCTGTTCTTACTATTTGATTTTTTATAGGACTTTCAAATCACAGGTCAAAAGAGCTGTTGGAAAGAATAATTGATGTTGGCTGGCCTACCATAATGTGCATGATGAGATGGGGAGTCATTGGTGCAGTTAAAAAAACTGAAAGCATGAAGATTCAAGAGTTTGGAGTTTTCAGTAGAATATTTCTTCCATGTTGGATTATGAATACCTAAAATTCTGAGTTGATGATTTGGTCAAATCTTGGCGATAGGATATTTGTTAATCTTTTGGCAGAAAAAAAGGAACAGAGAAAAGATAGAAAAAAGTAAATTTTGCTCAAGAAAGAAGCAAAATCACTATGATTTATTGTCAACATGGGATATAATACTTATTAATGGAGAAAATACACTTAATGTACAGTACCAAAATAGGAGAATAGATACATAGCTATCATCCTATGTCACAGGGACTCTCCAACCCGCCTCGCACCCACACCCGCACCCGATGCGGTCAACCTGACCCTGGGTGCAGTCAACGCACCCAGGGTCATTTATGTCCAACTTTTGGACTTTATATATATATATATATATATATATATATATATATATATATATATATATATATAATTTTTTATATTTTTGCCGCACCCCGGCACCCAAGTTTTTTGAAAGTGCCGCACCCCCCACCCACACCTGCACCCATGTGACATAGCTATCATCTCTATAATTTGCCTATTATTCGAGGCTAAGAAGAATAGTACTTATGCCATGGTGCTCACATGCTTGCTATAAAGGTTAAAATCATGCATGAATGCTTTTTATCTTCAATAGAATGTTTTTCACCTTGAATAATGATATGGCAACTGCAAATAAAATCTAAAAAGTGAAAAACTGGTATTTTTGCTTCAATGTGCAAAGCTGTTTTGAGAATAAAAGAGAAAATTAAGGAGATTTTGGGAAAAAATTGTTGGCTGTTGAAAAGACCTGTTTCTTCCAACATAATCAGTAGATTAGACACTATTTTCCTTCTAATCCACTCAAGTTTGCATCTGTGTTATTCTCCATCCTTATTAAATGATGTATGATGACTTCTGATCATATTTACAGCAAGTGGAAGTTGATTAACCATGAGTCTGTGACACAAAAGGTTTAATGCATTCAAGCTTACCATTCACGGCTTCACTTGTGCACATCATGGCACATTTAATTGAAACGAGGAATCTAAAGATACATATGAAGCCCATATAGCTTTTAGCACACAGAATGGCCCTCTTTTCCTATGATCTGATGCTGTTTGAAATGTTTATGATAAATGCTAACATTTTCTATCCATTTTTTACCAGGTTACTTTTGTTGTTATGCATTTCAATGATCCCCGAATATCAAGTGCCGATCTAAGAGATGTTCTCCTTCATTCCATATCTGTCCTAGTCCAATATAAAGACTATTTGGTTGCTTTTGAAAACAATGAAGCAGCTGTTCAGAGAATGCCATGTGCTTTGCTTTCAGCATTTGACAACAGATCATGGATTCCTGTTACAAATATACTTCTCCGGTTGTGCAAGGGTTCTGGATTTGGATTGTCAAAACATGGGGAATCCTCATCAATTCGTTTCCAGGTTGATGTTTTGCTGCAAACAGACTTTGATTTTGGGAAGTTTTTTTTTCCATTTTGTTTCGTTTTCTTTTGCAGAATGTCTTGATGCTTCTGTTGTGTTTTTCTTTGTAGGCTTTATTAAGGGATGTCTGTTTTCTTGATCAAGAATTGTTCTCTGCATTTCTTAATCGGCTGTTCAACACTCTAAGCTGGACAATAACAGAATTTTCAGTTGCCATCCGAGAGATGCAAGAAAATTATTTGGTAGGTTTGCTGAAGTCTGAAACACCAAACATGCTTCCCATGATTGAACGCCCAGTTGACATTCAGTAGTTAGATGCTTTTTTATCTTTTCTGTTTTCAAAAATACTGAAAGGCCTGTTTCAAATATTGGATTCAGAAATTCCTGAAATTCTTCAAACTGCCAAAATTTTGCATCCAATCATTAACTCAAATGTTTGATTCTATTGCCATTTAGTTTTTACTTAGTTGTTTCATTCTCTGGAAAAAGGTTTTCAATTATCCGACCCCATTCTTCAGTATTCATTTTCTATGCTATGTATTAAGCTTTTTCATGGGGAAAATAACTTTACTTTTGCTTCTATTTGGGATTAAGTTTCGTTTAACTACTTTCTTTTAAATATGTTGGTCAAATCCATAGGAGATATGGGCCCCATATGACACAACTAACATACCAGAAATCAGTCCATCTGATCTGTGACCCAATCTTATCTAGCACCATGCTGATCCAACATGATCAGTTGACCTAACTGTTCTGAATAACCTAGCTGACCACAGCAGCCACCTGGGCCCCTGCAACATCAATCAGAAACTCCTAACCCACAGATCACGCGTAACCCAGAATGCACCAAGCACATGATGTTGACCTTGCCTCATCCTTACGTTAAAATCATGAACCAAATAACTCAAATATTACAATTAGAAAAGTATATTTCTGTATTTAAAGCATTCAATTGGATCATGTCTCAGTATATATATTTTTCGTGCATCAAAACATGGCCTAGAAGAATGTGCTACAAAATCTTTTACTAGTTTCATACTGTTTTCTGTTACCAATTTCATCATTATTTTTAATCCATAAACTTTTTGATATGCTCTTATTTTAGAGCTGTCATTTAAATGTGCTCTGTTTATTACTCTAATTATTCTTAAGTTGGCTGCTAGTTATTTCTCCATTTTATTTGTACTAGTTATTGATATTTCAAATGTTTATTTCATGTGATGAGGTGGTATCATAGTATGGTTAGTTCTGAAAATGCTGGATTAGTTGTACTCTGTCTTATGAGTTATCACCATTCTATTGCTTCATCCTTAGGATAAATTTACTTCATTGATATGAATGAGAGAGGACTGTGAATTTCCATCATTCTTTTAGGATGACACTGATGCCATTTTGTAACTCTTCATGGCAAAGGCAGGTTGAGTGCAGAGATGTGTAATTCGTCTTTGACAGCAATGGACCTGCTATTGAGAGTACTCACTATTTGGTTGATGTCTTTGTAGGCTCCAGAGCTGCACCAGAGAAAATGCAGTGTCATATTTGACCTCTCATGCAACCTTGCAAGGGTATTGGAATTTTTCACACACGAGATTCCTCAAGCATTTGTTTCAGGAGCTGACATGAACCTGAGGAGGTTAATTGAGTTGATCATCTTTATTCTCAACCAAATGACTTCGACAGCTGATGTGGAATTCTTTGATATGTAAGTTCATGTACTTGGTTAGGTTATTTTTGTCGTTTACACGGTATCTCCAGCTATATTTTGCAAATGACTTGGATGATATCCATCCATTTGTTGACTGTTTTATTTGTTCTCATCTCATTGAGGTTGCTATGAAATATGAATCTATAAATCCTATGGATTTGCAAGTTACCTCCATTTGTTGAAATATGGAGGTCCATTGGAGCACCTAAAAAAAAGTATATTGGTAGCTAATGCCCAAGTTATTTTCAGTTTCATTATTCTGGTTGTTATTACTTTTTCTCAGTATCGCATAGACTTGGGTAATGGACATGTAAACATGCTCTTCATGTGCATGCCATTTGTTGAAATATGGAGGTCCATTGGAGCACCTAAAAAAAGTATATTGGTAGCTAATGCCCAAGTTATTTTCAGTTTCATTATTCTGGTTGTTATTACTTTTTCTCAGTATCGCATAGACTTGGGTAATGGACATGTAAACATGCTCTTCATGTGCAATATCCTGTTTAAAATAGCACGTAAGGGAATGAAATGTCAGAGTGAATCGAAGTATCCTTGTGACAGCTTTTTTGAGAAGGAACACTCACATGATGAAATGCAGAATTTATGAAACTAAATGCATGTAATATTAGGACAGATTTTTTTCTTTAATTGATGACGAAGATTAATTTGTTACCTATGCAAATATTTTGCCTTCTGCAGGTCAATTAGGAGACATGGCCAATCTGTTGAGAAACTTAATCGAGCCATGATTTTGGCTCCTTTGGCAGGGATGATCTTGAACCTGGTGGATGCAACTGAGGATCCCTTACAGGTAGAGCAGAATGACATAGTAGGAGTCTTTGCAAGCATGGATTGTTCTGCTGCCATCAGTTATGGATTCCAATATCTGTTGGACTTCAATTGGGTAAGTTCTTTTTGAAATCTGAGGCTTTGGTAGTTTGCTTCTTGCTTGAGCAGAATCTTAGTGACCAAGTGTCTCCCAACAGTATTGGAAACTGAAACTTTTCTGCTTTGAAATAACTTTAGAGAGCATATTTAGTTGTTTCCATTTACTCAAACATGCACATCCAATATTTGAACACAACTTTTGGACTTGTATGCTTAATTGTTCTGCCATTTTTTTATCAACAAAAAAGATACATATTGCAAGCGTAATCTTTCTACCAGATGGTAAATATTGACTTTCTTGCATAAGTAGTGGAATCCAATAAATCATCTTTTTGTCATATGTAGAGAGCCTGGATGTAGGCATGAAAAATTATTGTGGCAGTTTAATAGTTCTTTCTTTGGGCAAAAGACTTCCCAGACACAATGCTGATTATTGCCGTTCTTCTTGAAAAAAGGGGCAATACCTGGCAGTTTCCATTATTGCTATTTAGAAAGATCTTCATTCCATATGGTGTCAGTTGGATGAAACCATTATCTGTTGATTTGAAATATGAAGCTTTCATGGGCCAGTGATATTTGAGTTACTACTGAATGATCCCGTTATCTCTATAATCACTCTTATTGCAAATGTCACCAAATTGCTTGCAGAGCCATCCATTTTATGGTACTATGAACTGATCTTCCCCTGAATCTCCAGCTGTTTGAGCTTGGCTTAGTTACCATGACACTGGGTTAGAGTTCTGCACAAATAAATGTAAAGCTTGAAGAGCCAAGCTTGAGTTTGGCTTGCTGAACTCTAACCAAGAACAAGCTAGGGTTAGGAAAACTCTTATTCCAACAAACCTTTTGTAAAATATAATGAGCAGCATGGGATAGGATGAGAAATTGTAATCTTCTGAATAAGAGGCAAGGCACTAGACTGCTAATTTTTTCTTGTATTTTAGGACTCAAGGCAGCACATATTGCAAAACTTGGACTTTTTCTATATGTGCTTGAAATAATATCTGGAACTATAATATTGCACAGTAGGATTTATCATATGATGGTTCATGCATTGGACACAGTTTCGAGGTCAAGTAAGGTCATGCTGTTGACAAAACGTGTTAGGTTATTAGTGTGCCTGATGCATATTCATCGTCATTGGACCTAGAGTTAAGAGTTTATCTAGATGAAAGTTCTTAATACTGAAACTAAATTCTTTGCAATTTTGTAACAAGTTAAGGTCTCTGGGGTGTTTGCTGCAATCTTGTCAGTGTTTTTGGTATTAATCTCCTAATGCTGTTCTAGGTTTTTTTTTTTATGGTTGATGGAAACTGGAATACGATGGGTTTTAGAAGTAGTTCTGCTTTGTAATCTTTTATGTTATTTGTTGACATGTCATCAACTTATTTTCTTCAGGGTGGCATGCTCAGAGGAAACATTCCATTTATTAGACTTAAAAAGCTTGAGAGATTTGCAAGCTGCCTAAGGAGCAGACGAGAAGCGGACAACATGGTCATGATAGAATGTGCAGCAGAGGATGAAGACGACACTTGCTGCATTTGTTATGCATGTCAATCGGACAGCCAGTTTGTTCCATGCAATCACAAATCATGCTTTGGTTGCATAAGCAGACACCTCTTAAATAGCCAGAGGTGCTTCTTTTGCAATGCAACAATTACAGATGTGAGAGGAGTGGCAATTATGGATCAAGTGGATGGACAGTTATAAAAGTCATCAGTTGCTTTGGAGTTTGCGTGAACTTGTCTGCTACACTGAACTGCACTTGGCCAAAGGCTGAAGTTGTGGCAGATAGCCGGCAAACTTTCAACATATCACTATATCAGGTACTGCCTCTTATTTATATGGCAGTATTTAAATTCCATTTCTATGTAAGTTTTTTACAACTTAGGTTGAGGGATAATCATAGGTTATATAGTATTTAGTGGGAATTTTGTAGGGGGGGAATCGAGGGCACTACTCTGTAAATATGAGCTGTAAATGAAGGGAAATCTCTCTCTCTCTCTCACCCCTGATCTGTTTAAGTTTCCAAGTCTGCAGTGTTTCTATCTTGTATTTGATCTATGGTTGCATTTAGACAATCTTTAGAATCAGCTGGTTTTACAAAGTTTTTCCTGATAAGTGCTCTCTCTGTTTTTGAATTGGTTGTTATTTTGAGTTTGGCCAACTGGGGCTGCTGTTTGTCTTGTCTACCTCTTGTTTGAACTTAATTTCAATTATTTTAATTCATACCTGGTGCAACTTGGGCTTAAATTTCAGCAAATAATCTTGATTTTTGTGGCGGTTGACATTTGCACAGTTTTTGCATTTTTTGTCTCCAGTCTTAATGTTGCTTATTGGTACACCTTTAGCCTTTGGAAACTGATTGTCGGAGGGAGTTTTTGCATTTGGAAAAGTGATAACTGCCAAATCCAGGATTTGGTGCAAATACAAGCAGTCCAAGGTAAATGGGGAAGGAACTGTGTAATCCACAAATTTTGTGCATTTGGTACTTCCCACCTGCCTGTTTGAGAGCAAGATCATAAATCCAGCCAGCACTTTGTAAATCCATTTTTCAAACTCTTTGGATGACTTGGATTTCATAGTTCCTTCTCTAGCTACCTGTTTGGAAACATACGTTAAAATGTTGCAAATGCAATTGCCCTTGTTTGACTTGGGCTTGGTTTGACGTGCCATCATGGGTTTGAGCTTGGTTTGACGTGCTATTATAGGCTGAGGTACCACGTTGACTATGGCCCTGTTTGGGTATTGACCCCATACTGGCTTGGGTATGACCCCACGTTGACCATGTCCGTGTTTTGGTATAACCCCATGTCGGCCTAAATAATGCAAATGCCATTGCCCTTGTTTGACTTGGGCTTCGTCTAGAAAGGGCTTGGTTTGACGTGCCATTATGCGCTTGGGCTTGGTTCAACAATTTCTCACATACATTTTTTCCTACAGAAATCAATGACGAAAAAAACTCGGAATGAGAGTATGCGACCCACAGACCCATGTAACGTAATGGTGGACACGGAACATATTGAAAAGATGAAAGATGTCCTGAATTGCCCCAAGGCTCTCATATAAAACACAAACCAGATTATTTAGCTTGGCAGCTGCTAAGGTGACAAGCCAAATGTACCATAATTCCTAAAATCATTCAAGTGAAATTTCATCAGACTTGTTTGGTATCTCGGTGTTGAAGAGCGCCAAAGAGAATTCATGGAATCTCCCTAGCTCCCACTGTTTGGGACAGAGGGAAAAGTAGGAAATCGTGGAACCGGTGTGGCAGTTATTGATGCTAGTTCCATGAACCAGCTACCACTGTTGGGAGGTGGTAGTCAGCAAATCCCATGCCGACGCCCCTTCCAACCGTTCTTTAAAAAATGACCATGTTATCTTTGTAAAATGATGCGATCTTCGAAATGCTTCACAATTTGCTGAAATTCTCGTGTCTAAAATTTCAATTCTTTGACTTTTTAAGGACATTTTTACTCTTTTCATAAGTGAACCTCTTGATGTTCGTGCGATATATATGTACATCGTCTGAAGGTCGCAACATCTCAATAAAAAAGCGATTCACATAATGGACCTTATGAATTTCGCAAAAAGTATTTGCGACCATGGCAAACTTGAATCCTAATAAAAGAGATTCACATATCAAATGCACACATATTTTGAGGTTCACAAGTTGTCTGTGTGAATCTTCTAGAATTAAAAAGTTCTAGCTTGACAGGTTCACTTTATATATTTGCGTCTATCCTGACATTCACGTAGATGTCATGTGAACCTTCTTTAACAAAAAAACTTGTTTAAAGTCAAGACGTGCATGTACAAATATATGTTCTACCTTCACAAATTTGTGTTATGAATGTCTCTAAACTTCGCAAGTTTTTTTATTCAATTTCGGTAGGTTTACATCACAAATTTGCAGACGTCACGACTTTCACACCGATACCATGAGAACCTTCTTTAAGTAAAACTCACATAAAGTCTGGACATACATCCACAAATGTGTGTCCTAACTTTCTCAAACATGTGTTGCAAACGTCCTTACCTTCGATTGTTATCTGATTCCAGCTCGATAGGTTTATGTCATGCATTTGCAAACATCCCCAACCTTCGTGCATATAACATGCAAACCTCAACAACTAAAATTATATAAAGCCAGGATGTCACAAATGTATGGTGTGAATGTTACAAATACTCTATGTGAATATCCTGTTAATGCAATGTCATTTTGCAAATGTTTTTACCTTCGCATGCTTTATGATTCATATATAAAGTCATTGACAATTTTTTTTCTCGTTAGAACCCTAACCCTTTCTCCTCTTAGATTGTGGAGATTCCAGTACAATTCATCTTGCAGTATTCCCACAATTTTGCAAGGAGCTTTATAATCAACTTTCTTGTCTTTCAATCCCCAAAAACTTAGGATAAAAAGTGAGTTCTATATGTTTTCTTATTCTTATGTTTTTTTTTGTATATATATAAATTTATTGACCTTGTAGTATCTGTGTTTGGATGTTGCTGTTGATGATTTATGTTTGTTTGTTTGTGTTTTATTTAATATTTAATACAAGTTATACATTTAGGGTTTATATATATATATATATATATATATATATATATATATATATATATATATATATATATATATATATATATATTTGTTGGCCTTGTAGTATTTATGTTTGATTGTTGCCATAGATGATTGATATTTGTTTGCTTACCTTTTATTTAATATTTGGTTGTTTTGTTTTAGTATAATGGAGCCAATGTTAACTATGCAGGTGCATTCAATTGGGGTAATGAGATTATCGTTGAAGTGATTGGTTTTCAGTGTAAGACAACAATCATGGTTGGCGTAGGCAATTGTGTTAATTGAATGCATGAAGGCTATATGGATGACCTTTTTTTACATGCTATTTTTATTTAATGAATGATATATTGTGTGGTTGGTGTAGACAGTTAATGATGACATCAGAAAAGGTTAAAGTATACTACCATGTCATTGATTACCCTCATTGGATCTCTATAATAGTGTTAAAAAATAGTATTTTTAAGAAATTTGCCTTTGATATCTCATAATACCAGATATGACAAAAAGTATTTGAGCTTCCAGTATAATTATTCTATAGACATAAAAAGTCAGTAAAGATTAATAGTGATTATGGATTATCTAGAGGTAAACTCTATGTTTGTAGTAATGATGTTAATTGTTTTCATCATATAAGATAACAAAGTTAAACAAGAAGTAGTTGAAAGTTATTTTCAAGAGGCAATTGATGAACACAATAGTCACCAAAGAAGTTCTTTAAATGATGATGAAAAACTTGTAAAAAATATCCATTTATCTTAGGCAATATATGTTGAGGACAATCATAAGGTGAACATCCAACTCTTTTAAATAATTGAAAATATTGATGTTCATAACATGCACGTGGAGGTTATGCAACTGCAATAACCAATTAGGGATATAGATATCGTACATGCAACCAATGATTAATTTTTATTAACAAATAATGTTGTACATGATCAGAGGATATTTATAGAGAATGTGGAGCTACGTAAGCAAACTACTGCTATTGATGTTTACTGCAATAAAGCAAATAACATATAACCTTTAAGGGTGGATGACATGACTAGGTAAAAGTTGTTGGACTATATAATCTATGCTTGAGATATAGGTGTTATGATGGAGGTGTTGTTTTTATGGTTAATCATGAAATTTTAAAATGCACGAATGATGCATACATGCAAGTAAATGAAGAGATAAATATGGTACACTTTAATTTAGTTTATGTATCCGAAAAATCAATTAGTGGTAGCAACAATCACGTAGACAATAGAGAATCAGATGATGATGATGACTATACCATGTTAGATAAGGGTGACTTTGAAATGATAAGAGATGACTAATACACAAATGATATGGGATAATTAATTGCAGATTAAAATGATGCATAAATGATAATTGAAAAGTCAAACTCTTGGTATATTGTATAAGCTATATGAACATTTATTGGCTAGTAGAATCAATATTTTTCTATTAATGAGACATGACTGAATAAGTTCTCACTCAATGGATTCTCATACAATAAGCAGCAAATGAAAATAATTGAAGCAGAGACATCTAAAATGATTAAGAGTTTTGTAATAAAACACTTAATGACTAGAAATATTTTTAGTGGCTAACAACAAATTGAAATGATAAAGACATTGTTGTCGACTAAAGGCTTAATGATTTACAACATTGCCATGGGGTTTTGAAAAATCATGTGATCATGTATAACTATAAAATAAAATTCTTGAAGAGCTGCAATAATAGAGTGAGTGTTGTATGCATGAGAAAGAACTTGAAAACTATGGTTGATTGTCAAAGGTGTGTGGAGTAGCATTTTTTTAAGTAAAAATATATGAAAAAGAGCATATATGTGGAGGTTTAACCTTTGAGTGAAAAAGTGTCTTTCGCATTGATTTCAAGTATTATTTGCAAATGCCTGTATGATAACCTGAAGACGACTCTAAGAAAAATCATCAATGACATCAGTTGTGCGAAATGTGTAGAGATTAGTTATAAACAAGTAAAGCGTAGATGAGAACATATGGAAGAAGTGTTATATGCATGAAAGAAGTGCTATATGGTACATATCAAGAGTCCTTCAAGATGCTTCCTGCATATTTGGATTATTTGATGAAGACAACCCCAAGAACGCTAAAGGTGATTGAGTCTGATAAGAAAAATTGACTTAAGTACCTGTTCTTATTCTTTCATCTATGCATCAATGATTTTCTAAAAGGACATCCTGTTTTTTTGGTAGATGACACATTCCTAAAAGAAAAATATGTGGGTATATTGTTGTTGACACATTCCTAATATTGATCCTTCTAGTAAGATGTTTTCTGTAGCATTTGCAGTTATAAATAAGAAGTCCAAAAAGTTATGAGCGTGCTTTTTTGAGTGTCTAAAGTAAGAACTCATACACTTCGATGAGTTTAAAGAAAGAAGACAATTAACAATTATCTCAGATAGACACCCATGGCTCTTGTGTGCCATCCTCCATACATGGTGTAATTGTCATATTAGATATTGCATGAAGCACTTGACAACGAACTTTGCTAAAAAAATTGGTGCACCATTCAATGCACTTTGGTAGAGTGCAATTTGAACAACCAAGAAACAACAATTTATATATTTTATTAAAAAAAATCTAAGAGCAAGATCAAGCTACATATGATTATATTGTCACTGACATGAAATCAATGTTTTGGGCTACATCTCACCTTTTAAGAAAAATATATGGGTGTTTAATATCTAATATAATAGAAAGCTTCAATTCGTGGATTCTCTCCATATGTGACAAGCTCTTAGTTCATCTTCTTGAGAGGCTTCATATCATGCTGATAATACTGTTTAAGAAAAGAAAAAAATATCGGGCAGAAAATGTCAGGCATTATTATGCTCAAAGTAAAAGAAAAGGTAGAAGCACTAAAAAAGGTACAACAACTACATGTGGTTGTCTTACATTGCCAGCAATGTCAGTATGAGGCCCACGACCTATCTCATGGTTGCAGTGTTGATCTTGAAAAAGGAATGGTCTTGTAATGAGTGTCAAATGAGTGAGATTCTATTTGAACGTATGATTGCATGCATTCTATATGAGAGTAAGTTAATAAAAGATTACTGGAACAAATACTTTAAAGTTGATTCGTACATTATTGTATATCATATATTTGCATTCTTTTTAATGATGGATAATGTTTCAAACAATCCTCAATTGATTCTTATTCTACTCTATCCACTAAAGGTGATGCATAAACCAGGTGCGACCTAAGGTGAAGAAACAAAAAATAGCACCAAAGGATGTTATGTCATACAAGTACAATATATGTGGTGAAATTGGCTACATCATGCAAAAACACACATAACAGTATGCTTGAATACTTGCAAAATGTGTGTGTATATTTGTTAAGAATTACTTATATGTATTTATCGAGAGTTTTTTAATGAACTACTCCAATGTTTTTATTGAAAGATGATAAATTTACTGCTCCTATGTCTTTTATGTATATCTTGGGTCTTTCATGATATTGACAAAACAACTAAAGTGAAACATGATAGAAAAAAGATTGTAATCAAACAACCACCCATAGACACATAACCCATTGTGGTAATATATATAAGGAATGTTTTTATAATTATGTGCAATGCATATATGTGTTTATATTCAATTGCAATTGACAATGAAAACAAGTGCATGAGAACCAAGCAAATCAGTAGCCAGAACAAGAATCACGAGTATGATTTTGGCATGGAGACATTGTTGACTAGTGATGTAATTATTAGATTTACATATTTCTTTATTTATATATTGGAGAACCGCTAATGTTAAGTTTATATGTAGATTGATTTAAATCTAACCTGAATGTATCACAAATATTGGTTATATAGAATCTAGAAAGATTTATAATCAAAATTGAATGCATCCATATACATGACAAAGCATTAGAAAATGAATTATCAAAGATCATTTACCTTAACACATGGTTCTCTATGAGTCCCAAAAATGAGTCTTATTTTTCTCTCAACTCATAGAAGCTAATTACTTATCGTTAATGTTAACAACAAATGATTGCCAAACCCGATGGGTGATTTGGGGCTCATCATTTCTTAGAGAATTATAACTTGCGATATCCTTTTATAGAATGTGACAATATATCTGTCACAATGTATTGGTTCTATATTATACTGCATACTTATATTTATATTGATACAATGTGTACTTATGTCTTCATCTTGATTTATGTTACAAATCTTAATTCCTCTCAATTGGGGTAATCAACACTGAGTTATTTGGAAGATGAACATGAAAACAAAGTAGTTTAGATTATACAATTTTACTGGGATCACATTGCAAATCTAGTATGAATTATTTACTTATTCAATAATATCTTTAGTTTGCTCTCATATTAGGTAGGATTAATATTGAGTTTCAAGTTTTTTATTTTGCAGAACAATTTGACATGATATTTAGATTGATTGACAAATCTATCTCATTCAAAGAATTTCTCAACAAAATAATGAGTAATTACTTTTATATATGTATAATGTCCCTCAAAGATCTAACCTTTTAAATTTTCTTTTCAAAACCCAAATTTTTGAGAAGATTTAAAAACTTTTATTTGAGTAAAATTATACATGACTTTCAAAGGTAATACGTCAACGAGTTCATCTAGGGCCACGTTTCAACCATTCTAAATACTCGACAGCTCACCTGAGCACAAGCAAGAGTGTATATTAGCCCCTCAGTATCAGGTACAATATAAAACCATTTGCAGACACAACTCGATTGAGTTTATTACTCTATTAAAACTCATATAATATACGGTAGGCAAAATTTATTTAAGGGTTAAGACATTTGAGGAGTTACGTAAAAGTTTAAGATTGTAAATAAAATTCCGATTTGCATATGAGAAAGAAATTAATATCCATAAGATCATCTTATTCTAAAGTACTTACAAGTCTTTGACCATAAAATTCAAGACAAGAGTCATGATCCAAATCAATAAAAGTTTAATGTTTTTACAAGTTTCTAAAAAGAAATCAAAGTTTCGATCCCCCAAAGGATCGTAGTTGGTAAGAGTGACCCTTGTTATCATTTTGAATATAGTGTCAAAAAGCAATACTGTGATCATAGCAAAAATTTTTCTTTTTCCTTTTTAAGGAAAAAAGAAAAACTTTTGCAAGGTCTCACTTGACCTTTTAAAAATCGATTTTGAAATATCTCACCTCTATTTTTTAGAAATTTGTGAGAAAATGGAGAGACAAGATTCGCTCGTCGGTACAAGGTTCAACCATTACTGACGCCTTTACCAGGGGTAATTGAACCAATGATCGAATTTATGCCTTTGCTTTGACTAAATTTGTCTAAGAAATTATTCTAAGTCCGAAATGCACATAGAATCATGCTTGTGCTATGATTTTAAACTTGAAAACATGCATGCTTTTGAGAAAGTTGTTTTGAACAATACTTAGAAATATTTCAAGAAATGAATTCCCAAGTGATTTTTCAAAACTTGATTTGAAAGATTATTTGAAGATAGATTTGAAACAGACTTGAAATGATTTCAAAAATCATTTAGATCTTAAAATTGATTTGATTTTAAAAATGAAATTTTGAACTTTAAAATTGGAACTTGAAAGAGTTGAAATTATGAATGAAATTGGAAGTTCAAAATTGAATTTTGAAATTTAGAATTAAAATTAAAATTAAAATTAAAATTCAAAGATTGAAATTGAGAATGAATTGAAAATAAAATTGGAAATAAAAAATGGTATTGAAAAAGAATGAGATTGAAAATAAAAAATTGAATTTAAAGTTTGAATTTGAAATTAAGATTTTGAAAGATTAAAATTGAGAGTGAATTTGTAAATTGAAATCAAATTTTTGGATTTTAAAAGTTGAAATGGAAGTTTAATTTAACACTGAAATTTGAAATGAAATTTCTAAAATAAAAAAATGGAATTGAGATTAAAGTTTAGAATAAAGAATTGAGTTTGAAAATGGAAATCAAAATTGGAATCTTGAAATGAATTTATTTTGAATTTTGAGAATTGAAAATTGAAATTGAATTTGAGATTGATTTTGGAACTTGAGTTTATTTTGAAAATTGAAATTGAAATTGAAATTGAAATTAAAATTGAAATTGAAATTGAAATTGAAATTGAAATTGAAATTGAAATTGAAATTGAAATTGAAATTGAAATTGAAATTGAAATTGAAATTGAAATTGAAATTGAAATTGAAATTAAAGATTTAGACTGAAATTAAAATTGAAATTTGAAAATCGAATTTTGGAATTGGAATGGAAAATTGAAATTTAAAGTTAAAGTTATTTTTGAAAAGGAGGATTTTAGAAAGTTCAAAAATTCAAAAATAAGTTTGAAAATGATTTGAAAATGACTTAGAATAAAATAAAAAATGTTTTAATAATAAATTGGAAAAGAATTTCAAAAATTACTTGGAAAATGCTTAGAAAAATACTTTGAAAATTTTGAATTTTTAAAAAAAGAGAAAAGAAATGATGCAATTCTATCTTAAATGATGAATATGCTATTTTCTTTGAGAAGAAAGAAATTTGATACTTTATATAATTAAAACAAAATTAATTTCGATATATTCATGACTATGACCCTAAATATATTTTAATTTAATTTTTATTAAAATTCTAATAAAAAGGAAAACAAAAGTTTTTGTGCCTTTATAAGATAAAAATAAGATTAAATTTCATATATTCATGACTATAGCCACAAATATACTTGAATTAACCTCTATTTGAATTCAAATAAAGGAAGAAAAAGAGAATTGATTTTTTTGAAAAGAAATAATGATTTTAAAAATCGACCTAAGAGTGTAGGTCAAATTTTATTTAATAAAGAATAATAATTTTAAGTATTATTCATATTCCAACTATGGTCGTAAATACTAACTTTACTTACTTTTATTTATCCTTTATCAAATAGTGAACGTTCCATTCATGTTTCTATAGTGTTTTTAAGAAAATAAAAGGAAATACAATAAGTTAAATGAAGGAAACCTAAACTAATATGCTCATTCATTCTAAACTAAGCATAAAGTAAATTTCTCATTAATACAATTATTACAACCCTTGAATGAATTACATTAATTGAAAAGAAATAAAACAAAAATCCTGAAAAAATGAACAAACATGTTAGAAATAAATGCAGGCATTTATGGGTTTTCTTCAATTATTGAAAAATTGAAGAAAATTTCATAACTTAAGCTTTTTATGTCCAAAAAAATAAAGAAAAAATACATAAACATGTTAAAATTTATGAAATTTGACGTGGATAAACTAAACCTAAAATGAAAGAAACCCCTTTTTACGGATTTTGAAAATGAGTTTTCATTAAAGAGGACACATCTAAACAAGTTGAAATGAAATTCAAGAAATGCTTAAAAAGGCAAAATGATAGTGTTCCAACTTTTTATCAGAATCAGATATGAAAACTTATTAGAAATTATTGAAAATTCATGAAGATAAACTAGATATTCATTGAAAAAATTTTAAATTTACAGATCTAGAAAATAATCTTCCATTGGGGAGATCCAATCTGATCAAGTTGGCCAAAAATCTGTAAAAGCCTGTGAAAGAAAAAAATCAACAGGTTTTTGATTTTTGGTTTGAAAGGAAGATAAAAAATTAATAAAAATTTATGAAAATTGGTGTCCATAAACTAGACATTTTAAGAAAAAAACTACTTTTTACATATCTAAAAAATAATCTCCCATGAGGGAGATATGAATGCAACAAGTTGGTTTTAAGTCGAAACAATGACTGAAATTGCAAACAGACAAGGTTCCAACTTAAAATGCAAAAGAAATAGAAATCTTTATAGAAATAAATAAAATTTTACTGAGATAAACTAGACATGCATATGAAAAGGATATGTTTTACAAATCTTAAAAATGATCTTCCATTGGTGAGATATGACTCTAACAAAATGGGTTAAAAACCAAACCCTAAAAGTAACACAGTATAATAGGGTTTCGGTTTTTGGCCAAAAATAGATATGAAAACACCATATAAATTAATGAAAATTGGCATGAAGAAACTAAACTCAATGCTAAAAATTTCCTTTTTTACATATTTGAAAGATCATCTCTGGTTAGAGAGAAATCACTCCAACAAGTTGATCTAAGTTTAGGGAAACTTTGGATGAGGCTAAATAGTAAGGTCTGAATCCTAATTTTTTTGATGAACAAACCAACTCAGATTGATCTAATTTTTTGTGAAGATTCCAAAAACATATGTATAATGATTCAGTAAAAAAATTAGATCAAAATAACATCTAATTATATGCGAAATGATGAATGCAAAAATATACCAAAATTAAAAATATCATCTCAACATAATTGAATGAAAGAGAATCTTATAAATGAATTGATCTAATGATCAATCATTAGATCTATCATTCCAGAGATGATGATGAAAATGAAGCAAATACAAAACTAAACTATTTGAAATTGAAAGCATTGAGGCATAAATTGAAATTGATTTTGCCCATAGAATATGGAATTAGATCTATTGAAGATCAAATCTCAATTCTAAATGACTAAAATGAAAATGAATAAAGTAAATAGAAAATTGAATGAATCAAAACATAAAAATGGAAATTAACATGAAACTAAGCTAGATCTACATTGTTATTACATAATATTGAAAAGAAATTTGCATAAAAGAAGAGAAGAGAAGAGAAGAAAGGGGGGGGGGGGGTTGGCAATTTTGAGAAATTGAAAAAAAGGAAAAAGAAGGCCTACCTTGGGTTGGAGAAGCTTCCTTCTTTTTCTTTACTTCAACCACCAAGAGAGGAGCCAAAGAGAAGGAGGGATGCTTGAGGGAGAGAGGAGAAGAGAAGAGAAGAGAAAGAGAGAATTTTTTTATTCTCTCAATTTCTCAAACTTTAACTTGTTCAAAAGAGAGACCCCCAAGGGGTCTATTTATAGTGAGATTGGGGATGATTTAAGCAAAAATGAGAAATATATGACTAAAAAATCTCAAAATGTGATGCCAACCCCATGTGGGTCTTTTCTCATCTTTATAAGTGGGCAAAATTGCCCTTTATGAAATATTTTGACACATGACACCCTCTTGCAAGGGAGTGACCATGTGTATCTTTTTTTGGTTTTATAGATGGGCAAAATAGCCAATTACTTGAAAATTTGACACATGGCATCACCTTGTGGGTGATGCTCATGTGGATTTTTAAAAGCAAGAAGGTTCTTAAAGGTTTTGCTAAAACATTTTTTATTTTGATTTTTGAAAATACCAAATGGCGCCCCTCTTTGAAAATGCTTTTATTTTTATTTTTTATGAAAAGTGAAATATGGAAAATAAAAAAAAGATTTTAAAAATAATTGGATTCAAAAATCCAATTTTGATTTATGAAATCCAAATTAGGTGAAAAACGGATCCAAATTGAATTTTGAGGGAATTTTGCAAAATACTGATTTTGGATTTTGAAATTCAAAGATTATTTTTGAAATTAGGGATAAAATTTGGATTTTGATTTTGAATTTGAAATTCCCAAATTGATTTTGAATAAAAATTGAATTTTAAAACTAGATCTGGATCTATTTCGAAATCAAATTGAATTATGAACTGAATCCATGGTATTTTTTAAAAGATTTTTATAAAATGATGAATTTGAAATTCAAGGATTGATTTTGAAATTTTGGATAAAAATTGAGTTTTGAAAATGATCTGGATCTAAAATTTTGAAAAGATTGGATCTCAATTTGAATGAATTTGGTTCGAAAATGGGAATCAAAACCTAAATATGGATTTCTGAAGGATTTTGAAAATAAAAACCCCAAATTCATAATAAAATTAGGATTTTCTTGATTTTGAATCTTGGATCCAACTCAGAGGATGAAATTGGATCTTGGATCTAGATTAGAATCCAAGAAATGAATACTGAATCTTAGATGTTAGGCAAATCAGAATTCAGAAATTGATTTGATTAAACTTTTAAACGGATCAAAAGGTGAATCCAGGCTAAAATGGATTCGAAATGAAATTAATTGGATCCTGAATATATCACGAGATATTCCATGTTAAATGAATAAACTGGACTCTAGATATGGATCTCTGAACGACTCAGATGAAAAATCCAGGTCTGGAAAGAAATTAGACACCAGATCCAACATTGGATCCAATATCCAAATTAAAATGGAGCGGATCTTGAATATTGATAAAATATTGGATGAAGGAACTGATCTGATTCTGAATTTGGGGTCTGTCGCAGTTCAAAATTAGTTGAAAACAGTGTCCCGAATAATTTTATTTTTTTGGGTCTTCGCCCTGCAAGGGTAGAAACACGATACTAGACTGGTCTGAACTAATTTGAATTGAATTGGATTGGAACAAACTAAATCTGAAGCTAGTTATACTCAAATGAACCAAATTCAGAGCTAAAACACTAGCTCAACCAGCTGAGGTTAGCTCAATTTAGACTTAATTAAGCTCAAATGAGTTAAAATGAAGGTCTGAGTGTGTAAAAAGTGATTTTGAACTGAAACTGGACCATTCAAACTCTTGATGCACTTATGTCAGACTCTTGAGGATAGGATCTACTGAATTTGGCTAACTCGGAGATAGTTTGGCTAAAATTCGAGCTAAAAATAAGCTTATTTCATGAGAAATGCACTAATTTTAGCTGAAATGGGCTAACACTTCTCCTTGTGAGCTTAGAGGAGCTAGAAATTACTGACATTCTAGCGTTTCCGAACTTAAGCTGAGCTTGATAAAGTCTGACTGACTAAAGGATTAAGGGTGACTCAGAGGCAAAATGATAATTTTATTGACGAAGTGAGGATAGACTAATCTCTAGTCTGGGATAATCCTATGGGTGAGACTCGATATTGCTCTGCAGGGGTTTGACATCTATGGAGGAAATGTCCAGAGTGGATTTGAAAAATTTGGTGTGTTTACAGATACCAGGTCTAAATTGGTTGATGTCCTCACTTGTTCGCTCTTAGGTATAAGAATCAAGACCATTTGAGCCTACCTCATGTTAGAACCTTATATTATACCATATTCAAAACTGTACCTAAAACAACATCAAGTGAATAAAAAAAGACACTGGAGAGAGATTGGTTGATTCTTGAAAGAACCCATGTCCATGGTGTAAACACCCGAAATTTTCCTCGTTCACTTTCAGACACCCCCCTTTCAGCAGATGTCAATCCCCTTAGGTAAGTCTACCCCAGTTTAAATGTCATTTAGCCCTTTTTGTTAGTCAAATTACAATTTTACCCTTAAGTCACCTCAGATCCCTGTCAGTCAGACCTAGTCAAGCTCATTTTTGAGTTCAGAACAATGTGATTGTTGCAAAAATTTTCTCTTTTTTCTTTTCTTCCTTTTCCCTTTTTGAGGAGAAAAAGCAGAAGAGAGAATGAGAGAAACTCTTTGCAAGGTCTCACTTGACATTTTGAAAAAGATGTTTTGAAATTTACTCGCCTTCGTTTTGAAATTTTGTAAAAAAAATGGAGAGAGGAGATTGTTATCATCACAATTTTTTTTCCTCCCTCTGCAAGAGAGAGAAACGATTCTACGAGTCAAACTCGACCAAAGTTTTGAAAATGGTTTTTGAAAATTACTCGCCTCCGTTTTGAAAATTAGCCGAAAAATTTTGTAGAATGGGATCTGCCTGTCGGTACGAGGTTCAACCGTTTCTGACGCCTTTATCAGAAGTAATTGAACCAAGGATCAAATATGTGCTTTGACTAAGTGCAATTATCTAAATTATGCTCTATTTTTCTAAAATGCACAAAGGATCAGGCATGTGCTATGGGATTTTGAAAAATACAAGTTTGAGAAGAATCCAGATTGTTTTCTCAAGAAAATATTTCCAAATTTAGAATCTTGGGGGTAAAAATGTTAATTTTGAAAACCCAGGGTTTAAAATTGATTTTTGAAGACTTTAAAACTCAAATCTGGATTGAAATTTTCGAAACTGAGTTCTGGATCTCGAAAATGAAATAAAATGTGATGAAATGATGGAAAATGATGAGAAATGATATGAAATGCCATGCAAAATGCTAACCCTGAATGAAGAAATTTGGATATTAAACCTCGATTGACTGTTGTACCAGTTCAGAAAATGATAATTTTGACAGAAATGGTTCAAGAAATGATTTTTGTCCCTGCTGGGCTAGAGTGACACTAAAAATTAGGGTTTAAACTAATTTAAACTGAAATAAACTAGATTCAGCTGGGTTTTAGGGTTTTAGAACTCAACTGGACTGACAAGACATTGACTCAACTGAACTCTCGAACTGAATTATAAAAAAAACTGCCATTTTTAGAGAAATGGTCACTGGAGTAAAGTGAATTACATACCAGAGCTAGGTTCGAGCTAGAAAAAAGATCAGTAATACTGAGATAAACTAAAATTGAAGCTTAAACACTCGAACTCAGCTCAATTTCAGCTAAATGAGTTGAAATGAGCTAAAATGGGCTCCTGGACACTTGGAAGTGGTCTTGAACTGAAAATGGAGCACTTGAACTATTAGTGAGCTCAAGCTAGACTCAAAGGAATACGACTGACTGAGAATGACTGACTCAGAGACAATTGACTTGGATTTAAGTGAGAAATGAGCTCTTTTATAAAGAAATGATCCTATTTTGACAGGAATGGTAAAAAATGAACATGGTCTGCTAATCGTGAGTTCAGGTGAGCTAGAAATGACTGACATTCTAACTATTCTGAGCTTAAGAATGAGCTTGGTCGACTCTGAATGATAGGGTTCTAGAATGACCTAGGGGTAAAATGGTATTTTTTCTAATGAAAGTGGGTAAAATGGTAGTTTTCTAAAATAGACTCAGGGTTGGACTCTTGTACTGACCTACCAGGGTTGGCACTGCACAAGAGGGGGTGTTTAAGAATGGATAAGAAAAATTTATGGTGTTTATAGAAGCCCCTCTTTGCTACTAAGCCGGTTTAGGGCCGAGCTTAGTGACAAAGAAAAGCACACCAAATTTGGGCTATAAAAATGCCTCAGTTAGAAGGATCTGACTCGGTATGAAGAAATTAGCCCTGATGAGAATGACAAATATGAAATGGAGAATAAAGATAAAAGATTTACTTCAAAGAAGTGAGATTCAGGTTTTGCCCTTAACCTGGATGGGACGATAAATACCTCGTGTAGAAACGAGGCTCAGGTTTAATCATTAATCTGATAAAGGAATGAAAATGGTAATTTGGATGGCGAATAAAACAACTTTCTTGCAAAGAAATAAAGCAACTCTTTTGACAATGCGAAATACAAACAAGGCGATCCAAAGAAGCAGGGTGATTCTTTCAACAACGTGAAAGATGAATAAAACAATCTAAAGGAGCAAGGTGATTCTTTCGACAACGCGAAAGATGAACAAGGCAATCCAAAGGAGCAAGGCGATTCTTTTGACAACGCGAAAGATGAATAAGACGATCCAAAGGAACAAGACGATTCTTTCGACAACGCGAAAGATGAATAAGACGATCCAAAGGAGCAAGCCGATTCTTTCGACAACGCGAAAGATGAATAGAGCGATCCACAGGAGCAAGGCGATTCTTTCGACAACACGAAAGATGAATAGGGCAATCCACAGGAGCAAGGTGATTCTTTCGACAACGCGAAAGATGAATAGGGCGATGCACAGGAGCAAGGCAATTCTTTCGACAACGCGAAAGATGAATAAGGTGATCCAAAGGAATAAGGCGATTCTTTCGACAACGCGAAAGATGAATAAGGCAATCCAAAGGAGCAGAGTGATTCTTTCAACAATGCGAAAGATGAATAAAGCGATCCAAAGAAGCAAGGCGATTCTCTCGACAAAGCGAAAGATGAATAAGGCGATCCAAAGGAGTAGAGCGATTCTCTCGACAACGCGAAAGATGAATGAGGCAATCCAAAGGAACAAGGCGATTCTCTCGACAACGCGAAAGATGAATAAGGCGATCTAAAGGAAGCAAGGCGATTCATTCAACAACGCGAAAGATGACAAAAGCTAACCTTTCGAAGGGAAGGCTAATCTTTCAACAATGCATGAAATGACAAAGGCTATCCTTTCGGAGAGAAGGCTAATCTTTCAACCATGCGAAAGTCGACAAAGGCCATCCTTTCGAAGAGAAGGCTAATCTTTCAACAACGCGAAAGACAACAAAGACTATCCTTTCGGAGAGAAGGCTAATCTTTCAACAATGTGAAAGATGACAA
This sequence comes from Nuphar pumila, assembly GCF_984573655.1. NCBI lineage: Eukaryota > Viridiplantae > Streptophyta > Magnoliopsida > Nymphaeales > Nymphaeaceae > Nuphar > Nuphar pumila. Next base: position 52,315,032 of record NC_143265.1, read on the forward strand.
AGGCTATCCTTTCAGAGAGAAGGCTGATCTTTCGATAATGTGAAAGACGACAAAGGCTATCCTTTCAGAGAGAAGGCTAATCTTTCTACAACGCGAAAGACGACAAAGGCTATCCTTTCAGAGAGAAGGCTAATCTTTCAACAACGCGAAAGACGACAAAGGCTATCCTTTCGGAGAGAAGGCTAATCTTTCAATAACACGAAAGACGACAAAGGTTATCCTTTTGGAGAGAAGGCTAATCTTCAATAACGCGAAAGATAACAAAGGCTATCCTTTCGGAGAGAAAGAAAATCTTTCAATAATGTGAAAGACGACAAAGGCTATCCTTTTAGAGAGAAGGCTAATCTTTCAACCACGCAAAAGATGACAAAGGCTATCCTTTTGAAGAGAAGGCTAATCTTTCAACAACGCGAAAGACAACAAAGGTTACTCTCTCAAGGAGGCAAAAGGTGATGCCAGAATGTGTCAAGATGGGCATCAAACTTTTTACTTTATCGGGATAACCAGAAAATATTGCCAAAATGTTAAAAATTGTTTGTGGATTCAAAATACTTGAAACTGATGTATATTGGTATGAAAATATTTCCTGTTTTCTACCCAAAGTATTACCTCCAATTGAGCTAACTTCGTAGAATCAAGATTCAAATTCAAATTACTTGCAATTGTCTTTCTTCAAGGAAGCTATCAATTTCCCTGATATGAACAAAAAGAAGAGTATTCTTGATATTGTGAAAGCGATTGGTGAAAGGACATTGATAAAATAATTTCACAAAATTAAAGAAGATTCTTGGCAGATTCGGCAGTTTGATATCCTGGGATTATTTTCATGATGATCTTCTTGCACTCTTTTTGAGACATTGAGCTTTCTTGGGTTTTTGAGGAGTTTATTACATCATCCTTCATTTTGGAGATGTCCTGACTTTTTTCTCTCTTCTCTTTTTTTTTTGGAAGGGTACGTCACAAACTCCTTTAACTTGGAGATGTTTCGATCCTTCTCTGTCTCAGGAATTATACTAATGATATTGTCTCTTTGGTTGGATATCTCTTGATGATAGCAGAAATCAAATATCTTTTAGGGTTTGTCGGGAGGCTCATCGCCTTCACCTTCAACTTGGCGGTGATTTGAACTTTCCCTGGAAGGATCTGTCACAAACTCCTTCATCTTGGAGATGATCCAAATCTTCTTTGGCCCCGGGGGTATAACTCATCCACCAGCATTCAACTTGACGATGATTGAGAGATCCTTTTTGCAGATATTTGATTACAACTTTAATGATTGAGAAGGTATGAGAATTGAGTGGATTTTTCTTTATCGCTCAAGATATTTTGACTGCCTTATCTTTATAAGAATGGTCTTTAAAGATATGCCATAGCTACGATCAATATCAATCACTTATGACTTTGCGACAACATTGAATTTTTCCTTGCTGGCCATATCGGGGATCTATTCTTCATCCTTTTGGTTGGCCCATTGAAAGATTTTGAATTTTGAATCCTTTTCGCAAAAGTTATGTCCTTTTGGAAGTAATACTGAAGGTAATTTTGAGGTAATTCTTTGTGCAATAGAGGTTTTGAGATCAACAATTATTCTTCATGACAAATTGGAAAAATATTCTTGGAATCTTTGGTGAAAGAAATTGCTTGATATTCGAGTTGACACATCACTGGGATTCTGGATGAAAGTCTAACACGAACCTGAACTCTGAAGGTAAATTCAATACGAAATTGGAATTCTGAAGGTAAGTCCTAGCATAATGCTAGATTTTGAAGGCAAATCCAACTCAGAGGTTGGTTTTAAAAGAACGACCGAGTTAAAACTCAGATCCTGTAAGAAAAATTGAAAAAATCGAGTCCAAACTCGAGTCTTCAAAAGAAAACTAGACCCATTCAGATTTAAAGAAAAGGAAATTCGAGTCGAAACTCGAATCCTAAAGGAAAAACTAGAAAATTCAGAAGAAAAGAAAATTTGAGTCAGAACTTGAAGCCTAAAGGAAAAGCTTATCCAATTCGAATTTAAGAGAAAGAAAATTCGAGTCGAAACTCGAATCCTAAAGGAAAGACTAAAAAAATCAGAAGGAAAGGAAATTCAAGTTGGAACTCAAACCCTAAAATAAAAACTTAGACCAATTTAGTTTTAAGAAAAAGAAATTCAAGTCGGAACTCGAATCCTGAAGGAAAACTAGATCGATTTGGAAGGAAAAGAAATTCGAGTTGGAACTCGAATCCTGAAGGAAAACTAGATCGATTTGAAAGGAAAAAAATTCTAGTCGGAACTCGAATCTTGAAGGAAAAGTAGATCAATTTGGAAGGAAAAGAAATTCGAGTCGAAACGCGAATCGTGAAGGAAAAGTAGATCAATTTGGAAGGAAAAGAAGTTCGAGTCCAAACTTGAATCCTGAAGGAAAAGTAGATCAATTTGGAAGGAAAAGAAATTCGAGTCGGAACTCGAACTCTGAAGGAAAAGTAGATCAATTAGAAGGAAATGAAATTCGAGTCAAAACTCGAATCCTGAAGAAAAACTAGACCAGTGCAGACTGAGTTTAAAGAATGGCTTAACCTGAAGGTTGATTTTGACAAGATTGGCAAAAATGGTTTTGATAAAAAGACTTGACTTGAAGGTCGAATTTGAAAAAGATTGGTGTTTTGAAAAGTATTTGTTGGTCGCTATGGGAGATTTTCAATCTTCACCCTCGCAACAACTTGGACAACTGTCGGGGTCTCAGGATTATCCCTTATCCTGAATGGGTAGTTCAGGTTTATTTCTTAACCTGAAAGAGAAATGAATTTGATGCAAATAAATGCATGCAAATGCAAATGAATGCAACATGATGTAAATGGATGCACATGCATGCAAAATGAAAGATTTGTTTGATCCTACCTGCATACATGATGTTTTGAAGACAAATTTCAAAATAATGCCCTAGTATAATAGGGGAAGAAAATTTTGGACAAAAGGAAGATAATTGACGTTCGAAGAATGCTCGACGAAGGTAACAAAGCAACTGACTTTTGATCAACTCAGAAAGGACTCTGAAGAGGGCATTCCTTATGAGAGATATCTTGCAAGAGAAACAAGACAAATTGATGATTTATTGATGTATTGGAAAAATAAACTGATAGGGGAATTAGGGCTACATCTTCTTTTCAAAATAACAAAAGTAAGATGGAAAGGATAAGAGCATTAGTATCATCATTCTTTTTTGTGTTCAGGTAAGATAGCTGATTGATCTTCTGACTCTGCTCTTACAAGCAATCCTTTGTTGATGCAATCCTACACGATGTTCTTAAAGTCAAAGCAATGTTCTATGTCATGCCCCAATGCTCGGTGATACTTGCATAATTTATTCTTTCATTTCCTCAAAGTGACAACATGATCGACAGCCTTTGGAAGTCTGACCATATTTTTGGCCAACATATACTCGAGCATGCTCTTGAGTGTCTGATCTAACAGGGTGAATTGGCGATCATATCTCCAACCTTCATCTTTTGGCTTCTTTCGAGTGCTTGCTTTCTGTTGGGAGCAGAATTGAAAGGATTTGGCCAGGATAGCTGACTGACCTGCTGTTTTGTTTTCCCCTAGAATATTCTTATCAACGCGATCCTGAACAATGTTCTTGAGGACGAAACAATTTTTTGTGTCGTGTCTTATTGCACGATGAAACTTGCAAAATTGTTCTTTTAATATACCCATGATTTCCAAGGGATCAATGACTTTTGGTAAATGGACCATGGCTTTTGCGAGCAAACATTCTAGAACAGTCTCGAGTTTCTGGTCTAGAGGAGTGAACTTTCGATCTGTGCTCCAGTCTTTATGCTTTGGTTTTCCTTGACTATTCCTTTTTTGTTGAGTGTTGGACTGGAGAGGTCAGGCATTCTGCTTGAAGGTGCTCCCCTCTTTGCCTTCATTGGTACTTCGGCTGAGCTTAGACCCTCTCATACTGCTACTGTCATTGTTGCCTTTGATGTTCACCGGGTAGTGCAACTGATGTTATCTCCTTGACTGACTCCTTTCTGGTGCTTGACTTAGGTAGCTCCAATAACATTTTTTCATTATCTTTTGAAACATCCTGTACATGACTGGATCAATGTCATCTTCACTTGTCTGGTCTTGCTTCTTGACTGGTCTCAGGGAACTCATCTTTTCGACACTGCTTGGTGTTGTTCTCTTTCCCGACCTTGTTTGAACCATGGTGAAATGCCAATGTTCTCTATAGAATGAAGGAATGGTTTAGACTGAAGAATTTTTGGGAGAAATAGAGATGATGAAGGAGATGTCTAAGGACTTGGAAAGAGATGGAAATTTTGAATAGAATTTGGAAGACATGAAGAAAAGAAGTTTGACAAGATTTGAACATTTGGAAAATTGCAGGCAGGATCAAAATAAGGTTGAAAGTTCGAGATCCAGAAGAAAGGTAGGAAAAGAAAAATCGCCTGAACTTTTTGAAGAAAAATATGAGGTTTTTGAAAATTGTCCAGGGTTTTGATAAAATTGTTGAAAAAATAGATGAAATTTGGAAAATGATGTAAAATAAAAGGGAAATGAGAAATAAAAGAGAAAGCATTCAATCACATCCTGCACAAACAATTATGCACATACAACATTCCCTAAGAAGCTGACTCTAAATGCACCAATTTTGAAAGAGCTGTAGGACCCTAATCCTGACTCTTGGCTCAGATTAGCTGTGTCCAATCATGCTGTGTTGATATACTCGAGCTGATGCTTGATGTACATGGCATAAATATTCATCTCCGATTTTAGGCTTGTGTTTTCTCAACATCCTTGAGAGCCTGCCGATATACGTTGGACTATGGCCCTTGGTACGTGGCAGGGGGGCGTTAGCCCAAATAAGTGGACCAGTTGTGAGGCTTTGTCTCGAACTATGGTTCTAGAAGAAAGCCCAACAACGTGAAGACCAGGTAGACATAGGTGGAGTGATTTTTGAAATATGAGCACATGCAAACAAACAGAAGGCTCTAAAACCTTAAGAGATAGAGATTTTTGAAAATTTTGAAGAAGCAAACATTATTTACATACAAATCCTAGATTGAGGAGGGTTATATTAGACCTAGGTCTGTGTGAGCATGAAAATTTCCTCCTCAATATGGTCCTACCAAACCATGCTTAATCTATATTCAATCCATGTCAACTGAGTTTGAGTCTAGGCTTCTAGGTTCACATGATATCTGAAAATAAAAGCTGACATTCCATAGAACACGATTTGGATAGTTGAGCTAAATCAAAGCACATAGTTGATCAGACGAAGACAAGTTCCATCATGGTCGCCAAACCTGTTATCATCACAAATTTTTTCCCTCTCTCTACGAGAGAGAGAAACGATTCTGCGAGTCAAACTCGACCAAAGTTTTGAAAATGATTTTTGAAAATTACTTGCCTCTATTTTGAAAATTTGCAAAAAAAATTCATGGAATGGGATCCACCTGTTGGTACGAGGTTCAACCATTTCTGGCACCTTTACCAGGGGTAATTGAACCAAGGATCAAATATGTGCTTTGACTAAGTGCAATTATCTAAATTGTGCTCTATTTTTCTAAAATACATAAAGAATCAGACATGTGCTATGGGATTTTGAAAAATGCAAGTTTGAGAAGAATCTAGATTGTTTTCTCAGAAAAATATTTCTAAATTTAGAATCCTGGGGATAAAAATGTCAATTTTGGAAACCCAGGGTTTGAAATTGATTTTTGAAGACTTTAAAACTCAAATCTGGATTGAAATTTGCGAAACTAGAGTTCTCGATCTCGAAAATGAAATAAAATATGATGAAATGATAGAAAATGATGAGAAATGATATGAAATGCCATGCGAAATGCTAACCCTGAATGAAGAAATTTGGATATTAAACCCCGATTGACAGTTGTACCAGTTCAGAAAATGATAATTTTGACAAAAATGGTTCAAGAAAAGATTTTTGTCTCTGCCAGGCCAGAGTGACAATGAAAATTAGGGTTTGAACTGAAATAAACTAGATTGAGCTGGGTTTTAGGGTTTCAGAACTCAACTGGACTGACAAGACACTGGCTCAACTAAACTTTCGGACTGAATTATCAAGAAAAGCTGCCATTTTTAGAGAAATGGTCACTAGAGTGAAGTGAATTACAAAACAGAGCTGGGTTTGAGCTAAAACAATGATCATGAATACTGAGATGAACTAAAATTGAAGCTCAAACATTAGCTCAATTGACTAGACTCAGCTCAATTTCAGCTAAATGAGCTGAAATGGGCTCCTGGACACTTGGAAGTGGTCTTGAACTGAAACTGGAGCACTTGAACTACTTGTGAGCTCAAGCTAGACTCAAAGGAATACGACTGACTGAGAATGACTGACTCAGAGACAATTGGCTTGGATTTAAGTGAGAAATGGGCTCTTTTATGAAGAAATGATCCCATTTTGACATGAATGGTCAGAAATGAACAAGGTCTGCGAATCGTGAGTTCAGGTGAGCTAGAAATGACTGACATTCTAACTGTTCTAAGCTTGAGAATGAGCTTGGTCGACTCTGAATGACAAGGTTCTAGAATTACCTAGGGGTAAAATGGTATTTTTCCTAATGAAAGTGGGTAAAATGGTAGTTTTCTAAAACAGACTCAGGGTTGGACTCTTGTACTGACCTACCAGGGTTGGCACTGCACAAGAGGGGGTGTTTGAGAATGGATGAGAAAAATTTGGGGTGTTTAGAGGGATTCACTCATCGGTATGAGGTTCAACCATTCGTGGCACCTTTACCAGGGGTAATTGAATCAATGATCAAATTTATGCCTTTTGCTTTGCCTAAATTTGTCTAAATGATTATTCTGAAATCCTAGACGGAGAATCATGCTTGTGCTATGATATTTGAATTTGAAGGATGTGTATGCTTTTCTTGAAAATGTTTCAGAAATTTAGATTTTTCCAAGTGATTTTGAAACAGGTTTTGAAAAATATCCTTTAGAAAATGACTTAGAAATTCAGAAAATGATTTTAAAAGATTGAATTTTGAAATAGACTTTGCTTTGAAATTTTGTATTTAAGGATTTGGAAATTGGATTTAGAGTTTGAGAATTTTGAAATATGAAATTTACTGAAAATCGAATTTAAATTGATTTTGAATTGAAAATCAAGATTAGAAATTGACTCTAAGTTTTGAAATTATAATTGAACTGGAAATTTAAAATTGAACTTGAAATTAAAATTGATATTGAATTTGAACTTCGGATTTGGAATTTGAAATTTGAAAATTGAGTTTATATTTTGAATTTGAAACATAACTTTGAAATTTCTAATGAATTTGGGAATTGAAACTTGGAATTGAAATATAGATTTGAAATTGAAATTAAAACGGTAATTTAGAAATGAATTTGGAAGTTAAAAAATTTAGAATCTAAAAGTAAACTTTAAAATTGGATTTTGAAGTTGGAATTGAGGATTTGAGATTGAGTTTGAATTTGAAATTGGAAATTGATTTTTGAAATTGAATTTGGAATTTAAGATGGGATTTTCAAACATTTGATTTAGAATTGAATTGAGATAAACTTCAGAATTTATAATTGAATTTGAAAATAAAAATTCAGAATTTTGAAAATTTTGAAGACAAATAAAGAATTTTGAATTTAGCATTTGAATTTGAAATGGAATTCAAAGTTAAAATATGAAATTTAGAAATGTAAGTTCAGAAATAAGGATTAAAAATTGGAATTTGAAATAAGATTTACAGCTGAGTGGAATTTTGAAATAACAAGATAAATTTGCATTTGTGAATGGAATTTGAAAATGATTTTTGAATTTGGAAATGAAAACTGTGTTTTTGAAAATTTTATTTCAAAAATCACTTGGAATTTTGAAAATGATTTGAGATAATGGCAAATGATGAATGCATTGAAAGAATTTGTTTAAAATTGGAATTTTAAAGGCAAATTTCATTCTTCAACAAAATTGAAATGATATTACATTTTAATATACTCATGACTATGGTCACAAATATATTTTGATTTAATCTTCATTTAAATTCCAAGAAAGAATAAAATTAATTTTTATGCTTTTATAGAATTTAAGGCAAGATTAAATTTCATTATATCCATGACTATGGTGATAAATATATCTTGATTTAATCTTTACTTTGAATTTTGATAAAAGAAGAAAAAATATTTTTAAAAAATATGATGATTTTCAGAAAGGACCTGAACTGTAGGTCAAATTTTATTTCATAAAAGATAAAAATCCTAAATATTATTCACATTCTGACTATGGCAATAAATGTGAATCCTTTACTTAGGATTAATTGCCTTTTATTAGAATGGTGCACGTGCCATTCATGTTATCCCACAATGTTTTTTTTGAAAAATAAAATAAAAAGAAATGCTACAAGCAACTATGAGAATTTGAAATACAACTATATGCTCATACATTCTATTCTAAACAGAAAGGTAGAAATTCTCATTAATATCAAATTATTACAACTGAAATTGAATATTGAAATATTAAAACTTCCTATTCTAGGAAAGAAAATCATGATCTTCCAAGTCCCCCTACAAATATAAGATAACACAAGGCAAGAGAAATGCAAAATATAGAAAAAAAATTAAAAATACCATGTTAAAGCTAATATGCATATGGTTATGCCTAAGCTATAATGGAAATGCACATATTAATGAAGATGCAATGCCTAATGCATGAATGAAATGCATATGCATTTGCCTAAATGCAATGCTTATGTTGAATGAGAAATGCATATGCATCTACCTAAGTGCGATGCTTATGCTAAATGAGAAATGCATATGAAGATGTATATGCAAGGCTAAGAGAGAAATACATATGCATTTGCCTAAGGGCAATGCATATAGTTAATGAGAAAATGCATATGCAGATGCATCTGTTAATGGAAGAATATATATGAGAATGCATGTGCAATGCATTATGCTAATGAAAGTATACATATGAGAATGTATATGAGATGGAGATATAACAGCTCATGGGCTGCTATGAGGCTACAACAACTCATGAGATGCTGTGAATGTTTATGAGATCACAGCAGCTCAGGGGGCTGCGGTGCTTATGAATACACAGGAGATCACAACAGCCAAGGGGCTGCAGTGCTGTGAATGCACAAGAGATCATAGCAGCCAGCGGGCTGCTATGTTATGAATGCATATGAGCCACAATGAATGGTGCATGGAGCTGCAATAGCTCATGAATATGCTATGAAAATGGAGTAAGGGAAACAAAATATTGTAAGAAGTGAGGTGTAGAAGGTTGACTGCATATGATAAATTGATGAATTAGCTTTGACGGCAACAAATTAATTTGCAACAAATCAATTGTAGCAAACTGATCTACTGTAAACTAATTTCTGTCAAGAAGTTACTGCTATGACTGGGCATATATGCAATGAGTGATATGCATGTGAGCATATCGAATGATATGCTGTGAAAGTGATGATACTGTGATGTGCAGGTAAATCAATGTTGTATGTAGGTGACTAATGAGATGCAACACACAGGAATACAATTGGGTGATGATATGTTGTGAAAACACACAGTAATATAATGTGAAAACCTCAAATGATATGCCGTGAACATATCGAATGAGGTGTTGTGAGCAACAAATGACATGTTGTGAGCATATCGAGTGAGGTGGTGTGAGAATGCCAAGTGGTATGATATAAAAATATCAAGTGATATGCTGTGGAAATCTGAAGTGGTGTGTTGTGCATTTTTACAACAATACCCTGCAAAAATTTCAAATGATATGTTGTGCATTTTACAACAATATACTATGAAAATTTCAAATGATATGTTGTGCATTTTCACAACAATACACTGTGAAAGCTCAAATGACATGTTGTGCATTTTCACAGCAATACACTGTGAAAGCTCAAATGATATGCTGTGAAGGGAGCATCATCGTGAGCAGGGAGTGAAGTGAAGTGAAGTGGTGCTGAACAAATCATTGAAGTCAGATGACTATCTAAAATGCATATGTTATGCAATGTAAAAAGGAAAAGAGAAAAAATAAACAGGTGCACAATATAGAACCACATTGAACCAACAGAAGTTTGAAAGAGAGGAGACTTCCATCTTTGTTCAAGTTGGACAAATAAGTTGGTCTTTATCATGTACCACAACAACCACTCACGAGTCATGGGCTATGATGCTCATAGCTCGACATATCCTCCACATCATGTCAGCATTCTACAGAATTCTCTTGGTAATGCCTTCGTGACAACATTTCAACAAAGTGATCTATTGAATCAAAATATCAAAGAGAATAATTCTCTTGTTATTGAAAAAGCCATACATATATGCATTACTACAACTAGATCTTGTGGGTTCATCAACTATGAACAATCTCTTTAGAGGGAATTTTAGTGAAAAATCCAGTCCCTCAATCCTCTGACACATCTCACCTTCAGGAAGGGAATAGACTTATTGAACCATGGCATTATCAGGATAGGACACAGGGTCATCATCAAAAGAGACAACAAAAACATAATTGCCAAAAGATATATTACCAGGTATAAGCCATCTTTTTGCACTATCCCAGTTGTGGCATCCACAACAGATGGATCAAATACAATTGACAACCCATTCCCTTGAACAGATTGTGGAAGAACAACCATATTGTTTTCGAGTTTGTTAACCTGGTGTGACGTCCCCATTCACTAGTACTGTAGACTAAACAATCCATAGTTGATGTTCATAAGAGCATTAGGTGATGGAAAAACTGTTATCTATTAAGGTGGAAAGCCTTGCATCGATGGCAGAGATAAATCCCTTGCAACAAAATGAATGACCCCAGTTCTGGAGAGGAAACACAACTGCAGCTCATCCCCTGCAACCCCCCACCAAGGCACATCCCTTCATGTATTGTTATTTGTCCCTCTGGCCAAGAGTGAGGGAATTGCAGATGATGTTGCCCAGTAGAATGGGGAACAAATGGCACGCTGTAATGGATGTAGACTTAATGATATGCAGAGGATAGGTGTGCAAATGCTCTATTCAACTTTTCAAAATCGTGTTCTATAATGTCAACTTTATTTTATGTGAACCTAGGAGCCAAGAATCAAACCCAACTGACATAGATTGCATGTAGACTTAAGTATGGTTTGGTAGGACTGATTGAGGAGGCATTATTCATGCTCACATAGACTTAGGTCTCATACAATCCTCCTCAATCTAGGATTTGATTGAAAACATTGTTTGCTTCTCATAATTTTTTTAAAATTCTACTTCTTTAGGTCATTAGAGCCTTCTGTTTTCTTGTATGTTGATCATATTTAAAAAACAACTCCACCTATTTTTACTTGGCCACCACGTTGCTGGGCTTTCTTCTAGAATCATAGTTTGGGACAAAGCCTCACAACTGGGCCACCTATTTAGGTTGAACCCCTTGCCATATACTGATGGCCATAGTCTAAAGTACATCGACAAGCGCTCAAGGATGTTGGAAAATATGAGCCTAGAACTAGAAAAATTCTTTTATGCCATGTACATCAAGCCTCGGCTCGAGTATATCGACATAACATGATTGAACACAGATGATCTGAGCCTTAGAGTTAGGGTTAGGGTCCTACAGCTATTTCAAAACTTGTGCATTTAGAGTCAGTCTTTTAGAGAATGTTGTATGCACATACTTGATTGTGCAAAATGTGATTGAATGTATCTTAGTTATTTCCCTTTATTTTCTTATATTTTTCCTAATAATTTTTCTGAAAATTCTAGACGATTTTCAAAATCCTCTATTTTCTATTTATTTTTCTTGTATTGCCTTACATTTTATTTTTACAAAGATTTTATCAAACCCTAGATGATTTTTCAAAAATCCTTTATTTTTCTTCAAAACTCCAGGCAATTTCTTTCCTTTGGATCTCAAATTTCTAGCCTTGTTTTGATCCTGCCTGCAACTTTCAAAAATTGTGTATTTTCCAAGTTTTGCTCTGATTCCTTTTCTATTTTTCCAGTCTGTTCTGATGGCATCCAGTCAACTTGATTTTGTTTTTCCTGAGGGCCATATCTCTTATGAGGTGCAGCAAGGTCTCCCTGAACATCAGGCTCTGAACATCAGACCTTTCCTTCCCTGGTGGTATTATTCCTGGCTTAAAAACTTATCTTGTATGTTTTCGGACCATCTGAGCGACTGTGGATTAGAGCTGGCAGCAATAGTAGGAAAACAGATCGTCAATGGCAATTTGATTCAAGCACTGGCAGAGCAGTGGAATCCGTGCACCTGCACCTGCACCTTCTGGTTCTCGTGGAGAGAGATGACTCTACTACTCAATGATTTTTTAGAGATCATGGGTCTACCTGAGCCCGTTGGTCAACCAGAGGATCCATTAGAACGACAATTTTTGATCAACGTCAAGAGACTCGGTCAACGAGATGGTTTAGCCTGAATGACAGGACATAGATCCTGGCCATTGATAGAAGCATATGAGAGTCAGTGTGTCGACCTGTTCGAGCTATACTGATAGTATGAGGCATTTGAAGAAGTCAATTCCTTATCCTGAGCAACGTGAGAAAGGATTTAACATGCAATGGTCTTGTGTACCGTAGGACTAGCCTTCTTCCAGGACTGACAAAACTATGTCAACATCAGAATTGTGTAGCTTTTGTGAAGATGGGGAAGTCAACAGACCAACCATCTCTCGATCGCCATGGCTGCACTTGCCTTCTTATACCATGGATTGACCTGCTTCACGCTTAAAGATTCGATCTTTGTAGAAGGGTGCATCTACGCATTACAGTCTTGGTTCTTTCAACATGTGCCAACTCGAGCAAGTTTATTCAGATATAATGGCAAAGAACCACTATCTATTCCTCGATACAAATTCTTAATTGAAAACCTCCATGAAGAAGAAATTGTGTAGGATTACTTCGACCATCAAGAGTCACCCCCTCAATATACTTATGCGCATGACAAGCAACTCAAGTTACTCGGACCATTCTTTTCCATCTATTACCAGCCAGAGCGATGTATCAGACAATTCTCGTAGAGGCAGAAGCATATTGATGCTTGAATGTTATCAGGCATTGTGCCAGAGTTTGATCTAAAGTCGAATTAGTGGTCTGGAACATACCATTCTGCTAAATATAGCTGGAACTCTTTCGTTGTCCTTACTATTTTTCCTGGTCCTTGAGTGTCTTCTGATTATCTTGTATGGTGACAAATCATTTTTCTGCCCCCTCTTTGTCAAGTTTATTATTAATAAAATTATTTTCATTCAATAATTCTCATTTTTATCCTGGTTTGACGACCTCGCCTAGGTAACAAGGCATATTTTAGTTGTTTATTTCTTTTACAAGAATAGCAACACAAATTATCACAATTCTTGAGAGCACTCACAGTTTCACATGATTCAGACAAGGTCCGGCAAAAAAATCACACCCGTCTAGCATACCAGTTACTCTTCTGCATCCGAACAAAAAATGGCCTCTCCGCGATCTGTCAAGGACAAGAGTCAGCAAGCCAATGATGACATTGACCCGCATATGTACTCATTGTTTCAAAAAATGATGAGTAAGATTATGGTTGAGTAGGCAGAAGCCAGTTTAGGCAAAATCCCTAGCAAGAAGAAGGTCAAGGGCCATACCCTGAAAAAACATTTGAAAATCTCAAAGAAGCGAGTTTAGTACAAGGATACCTCTGATGAATCTAAATCAGTGAATGACACCGATGAAGAGTGTGAGGCTCAACAGGCATTTTAAAGATCAACTTTGTAGCATAAGTCAGTAAACAAAACTCAGGATCAGTCAGCGGATGACCCAGTTCAGGCACAACTTAAAGAAACGACCAGGATGGTCAAGAATCTGCAGGCCCGCGACAAGGGCAAGAAGGTCTTCACGAGTGAGGTATTTTATGATGACTTGGAAGGAGATGACAGTCTCGATAATCTTCCCAAGAAATTTATCAAGTTTGATGGTTCTGGCGATCCCAAGGCCCATCTTGCAATGTTCTTTGCTGAGTGTACCAAGTTTAAAAGGGACAACCGAGCTTTGTTCCTTTCCTTCCCGTGCAGTTTGGAGGGTATCACTGCCAAGTGGTATTCAGAACACATTAATCCCATCGAGTTGAAGGAGTTCGATAAGGTGGTCAATCTATTTATTGAACAATTTTTGTTCAACACTGAAGCACTGCCAACTTTGAATCACTTTTGCAACCTGAAGCAAAGGGATAATGAGAAAGCCAGGGACTTCATCCACAGGTGGAGGGGTATCTGCAATAAGATGAGAAATCCGATTTCGGAGGAGCACACGCTCGAAATAATCCTGAATAACTTCTCACAGCCATTGAGAAGTCTTATTTCAACTTTACCATCAAGAACCTTCATCGAGCTGACCGAGTGAGCTGAATGGCTCGAACTGAGCATGAAAAACAGAGTGTACGAGGGCATCACCCTCACCAAAAATAGTAATCAGTAGGATCAAAAGAAGAAATCTCATTTCACTTATTCCACTGATGCACACAATAGCAAGAACCATCGCAAAGGTAATAAAAAGGCCTACAGTTACGGATCAAGAAGCTCAAATTCTGGTAAGAATGAGCAGAAAAGCAAGTCGCTACAGCAGATTAATAAACCACCTCAGCAAATTGTCCAGCAGGAGTCAAAATCACAAGGAAAACCAAAGTGTGAAGGGTGGAGCTATGATCGCAAGTTCACCCCACTTGACCAGTCACTCGAGACTGTACTCGAGTATATGCTCACAAGTAAAATGATCAAGCTTTCGAAGCTAGCCGATCCACCCATCATCATGGGAAAGATGAAGGATCAATTTTGTAAGTTCCACCGGGCAGTGGGACATAATACTGAGAAATGCTTTGTTCTTAAAAATATTATTTAGGATTATATCAATAAAAACCTTCTGGTAGAAGGTGGCGATGATGAGAAAATGACCATTTTGAATCAACCATTTCTCCAACATTCTGCAACGATAATCTCTGACCATCCATTCCAGCCACAAGATCATATTTAGTCATGTTCCAGTGATGATATCCACGTTCAACATCAGGTCTTAGTGCTACATCAGACCCAGTTCAGCGCCTAGAAGATGGACCTCATCTCAGCTTTCAGCAAGCTGAATGTATCAACTGAGCCCGCAAAGGCATCCACTGAAGTTGCTAGAAGAATTCCAGGGTTTCCTAAGCGATTCATCAAGACTGCTCAAGAAAAAAGCAAGGCATTTTAAACTGGTACAATTGTCAATCAGGGTCCAATACCTAAAATCCTTCATCCAGGGTTTGCATTTCACATGACATTCCATATCATTTTCCATCATTTCATATCATTTCATTATATTTCATCTCATTTTCGAGATCCAGAACTCCAGTTTTGAAATCTCCAATCTAGATTCGAATTTTAAAATCTTTGTCAAAGTTCAATTTCAAACCCTGGGTTTTCAAAATTGACATTTTTACCCCTAGGACTCTAAATTTTGAAATATTTTCCTAAGAAAACAATCTGGATTCCTTTCAAACTTGATTTTCAAATTTTTAAACTGGATTTTCTCTGCAAAGGGGTATAAAATTTTAAACTTTGAGTTTTATTTCAAAATTGTCAAAGTCTTTCATTTAATCCAAAAATCTTTCTGAGAAATCCTTCTACCTCCTTTATTTTTTAAATAATATTTTCTTTTATTTTCTCATTCTTTTGAAAATAAGTGGGGCTCATGCCAAGGTGGCACCACACATTTTTTTATTCCTTTCAAAATAATGTGTGGGCCAACTTCAAGGTGATGCCACACTCAAAGTTTTCAAAAACATAATAAAAAAATTTCTTTCCTTTTTCCTTATTTCTTATTTAGTTTTTATTTTTTTATTTTTTTATTTTTTTTATTTTAGACTAGAGAAGGGAGTGGACCCCACAAGGGGGTCGACCCCCTCTCTTTCTTCTTTCCTTTCTTCCTTTTCCCTCCCTTTTTCCTTTCCTTTTTCCCTTTTCCTTCTTTCCTTTCTTCTTCTTCCTCTTCTTTCCTTCTTCTTCTTTCCCTCCTTTCCTTCTTCCTTTCCCCCTTCCTCCTGGTCGCCACCCTCTCTTATTAATTCCCCTCACCACATGGCTGTAAACACCCCAAATTTTCCTCATCCATTCTCAGACAACCCCCATTATGTGGATGCCAACCCTGGTAGGTCCGTATAGGAGTCCAACCCCGAGTCTATCTTAGAAAATTAACATTTTACCCATTTTCACCTAGAAAATTACCATTTTACCCCTAGGTTATCCTAGACCCATGTTAGTCAGAGTCGACCAAGCTCATTCTTAAGCTCAAAACAGTTAGAATGTCAATCATTTCTAGCTCACCTGAGCTCACAGGGAGGAGGTCATGTTCATTTCTGACCAAGGTTGTTAAATGCGATAAGGCGAAGCAAGACGTTGAGCCTATTATGAAGCGAGGCATAAGCCTCGAGGCATTGAAGCGTGAGTTTTATGATCAAAATAATAAAATATATAATATTAATAAAATAATGAAAATTTTAAAAAAACAATTACTAATAAACGACAATATAAAATAAATACTACTTTCCTATAATTAACTCGTATTATTCATTTTCTTATATGCATGCACATGTAAACCACAGTTAAGTTAGTCTCACAGTGCAAGATAAAACAAGTTATATCTACAATCACGAAATCATATTGAATACAACGAGGGCTCTGCTTGTATGGTAGGAGCTGTTAGTTCACGTCACCATGTGTTAATACGTTAAGAGATCAAAACCTAATGGAATGTTGTGTAATTCCAACATGCACACACACGTATACTCATTTATCCAACAATTCATGGTAAAGATCAAGTGCCACCAAATGAAAGTTGAAGGAAGCTACTTCCATTAACACATCTAGTGGCCGATGGTTGGACTTATGTTCAGTTCTTAAAGAGTTTGTTTGAACTAGTAAAATGGGTATGGTGATCCGAACACAAACAATAGGTGTTGAACTCAATTCGGCTCTTACATGCTACTTGAATAATAAAGATTGTATCTTAAATATTTTTTACATCCCAACAAGTTCAAATCCTATTGCTTAAAGTCTTGAAACAATGAAATTTCTTTGGTAACTGAGCCAACTCTGAGTTCCCTTAATATGTCTAGAGTTCACTACGTGATTCGCAAACTTGATACTCCCCCAAGTCCCTAACCGCCACTCAAAGAGTCAAGACCCAAAACACCAAAAGCCCCCCTAAACGCCTTCCACCCATACCCCAAGCAAACCTCAAAACCCTAATCCCCACTATCCAAACAACTCCACCCCATTTGCCCAATTATGCAACTCCCCTGAACCAAGACCCCTCACACCACCACCAACCAAAACCATAAAAAAGAATGGCTACCAAAACCCACCTCATCCTCAAGACCCTCAGCCCCACCACCATCATCACCACCACATGTAGAAGGATCACCACCACCCCATTCTTCCTTCAAGAGCCGCAACTCCAAGAACCACCACCAACAACAATGCCTCTCCCACCGAACCCATCAACATGCAGCCCTTTGTACCAGAAGAACTGGTGCAGCCCCCCACCCGGACACCCTCATGTCCCAATCGTTGGTCCCTCTGGGACTCATCGACCAGATGTTGTCGCGGCGGATCCAAGCGTTCTCGCAGACGCTTGACCTCGCCAGCTTCATCAACGTCTTCGCCGACTGGATGACCTCGCAGCGGTGGTTCGACCTTGAAGCACACGCCTTAGAAGCGAGGCGTGGGCTTCACCCATGTGAAGCGTGCGCTTCAAGCTTGCAAACGCCTCATACAACGCCTTAATACCTTGAGCTTGCACTTCGCTTATGAGGCGTAAGCTACTCACAACACTATTTCTGACCATTCCTGCCAAAATGGGATCATTTCTCACTCAAATCCAAGCCAATTATTTCTGAGTCAGTCATTCCCAGTCAATCATATTCCATTGAGTCTAGCTTGAGCTCGCCAGGAGTTCAAGTGCTCCAGTTTCAGTTCAAATCCATTTCCCACAGTCTAGAAACCCATTTTAGCTGGAATTGTGCTAAATCCAGTCAGTTGAGCTAGTGTTTGATCTCTAATTTTAGTTCATCTCAGTATTACTGACCTTTGTTTCAGCTCAAACCCAATTCTTGTCCACAACTCACTTCACTCCAGTGATCATTTCTCACCGTTTATCTGAAAATGACAGTATTTCTTGACAATTCAGTCCAGAAGTTTAGTTGAGTTAGTGTCTTGTCAGTCCAGTTGAGTTCTGAAACCCTAGAACCCAATTCATTTCAGTTTAAACTAGCTCAAACCCCAATTTTCAGTGTCACTCTTGCCCCGATAGAAACAAAAACAATTTCTTGAAACATTTTGCCTATTTTTGTCAAAATTATCACCTTTTGAACTGGTACAACTGTCAATCGGGGTTCAATATCCAAATTTCTTCATTCAGGGTTAACATTTCGCATGGCATTTCATATAATTTCTCATCATTTCATAACATTTTATCACATTTCGTTTCATTTTCGAGATCCAGAACTGCAGTTTTGAAAATTCCAATCCAGATTCGAGTTTTAAAGTTTTCAAAATCAATTTCAAACCCTGGATTTTCAAAATTGATATTTTTACCCCCAGGATTCTAAATTTGGAAATATTTTCCCGAGAAAACAATCTGGATTCTTCTCAAACTTGATTTTTCGAATTTCAAACTGGATTTGCTCTGCGAAGGGGTATAGAATTTCAGATTTTGAGCTTATTTTCCAAACTGCCAAAAACAGCTCATTTCATCTGAAAATTTTCTGAAAGACCATTCTACCCCTCTGGCCTTTAAAATGAATTTCAAAATTGAATGTGAACCCATTCCCAGGGTGGCACCACTATTGAATTTGTTTACATTTCTTTTTTTTTTTAAAAAATGTGTTTCTTTCCCTTTTTATTTTCTTTTCTTATTTTTTTATTTCATTTTATTTATTTTATTTTCTTGGGACAAGTGGGACCCACAAGGGGGTCGACCCCTTCTCCTTCTCTTCCTTTCCTTTTCTCCCTCTTCTCTTTCTTTCCCTTTTCTTTTCCCTCCTCTTTTCCTTCCTTTTCGTCTCTTCTTTTCTTTCTTTTTTTTTCTTCTTCTCCTTCTTTCCTTCTCTTTCCTTTCTTCCTTCTTCTTCCTCCTTTCTTCCTCCGCTTGGTCGACCAACCCATTTCCCCATTTTTTTTCTTCTCTTCCTTCATTCTTCTCTCCCTTCCTTCTTTATTCCTTCTTTCCTTTTTCCTTCTTCCTTTTCTTTCCTTCTTTCTTTCCCTCCTTCCTTCCTTCCCCCCTTGGTCCAACCCACCTTATAACTCCCCTTCTCTTTTCAAATGCCATAAGATCACACGGATGGAGCTTTTGATTCCTCTCCTCTCCAACTCTCTTCCCTCTCTCTAACACCCTAATTCCCTCTCTCATTTTGGTGCATACCCTTAACTCCTGCAGATCCTAAATACCCTTTGGCCTCTATCAACAACAACATCATCTCCTCTAGCTAGACCGCCACCTTGCTTCAAGCTTCAACCACCTTCACGCTCAACAGGTCAGCACCATCAACCACAACAACTCCACCATCCCAAGCAAGGCCCCAAGCCTCCCGCCGGTGCCTAGTAGCCCTACTTCAATCTCCGCAGCCTCCAACACTTCCAGCTCCATCAAGACAACAAGATTAGCTCCGCCTTGTCACTGCTCCAGATCCAATAAACAAGGAAGACTTCAACCTTCAACAACATCTACTGCCACCCCTTCCAAGAGCTCTTCCAGCGGATCTAGCTGCTCTAACCTGGAAGCAACCCATCTCCTCCAACTTTGCTATCATCTCTATTAATTCCAGTCGATCCCTACCCAAGCCCAAGGTAAGATCTTCGTATTTTTGTCCTTTTATTTTATTTATTTTCATGCTTAAGGCTACATGGAGTAGGGGATCCATTCGATGGATGGATTGGATCCCCTATCACCATAGCCAAATCTAAGTCAAAATTGTAGACCCTATGATTATTTTTATTGTATTATAGGCCTTACATTTAGATTATTTTACTACTTTATAGGTATTTTGATTAGTTTCTTTAATGTTTGCTTATTAGTTTATAGGGTTTGATTTTAAGCGTCAGTCCAGCCATCATTTCATGTTTAAATTTTCATCTATAAATCCCAAAAATTTTATGACAGATGCATATGTTTAATCTTCGTTTTTTTGCAAAAATCTGGACTGATTTGGGTTTTGTAACCCCATCAAACAAATTCGGATGCCAAACCGGGTTTTAAACCTTCTAGAAAATTTGGACCCTTCTGTAGCAGACTTGTGGATCTTGGATCTCACCCATGAGAGATCCGAATCACTCTTTGTAAAATACAATAAATTCGTGATGAAATCTAGTATTTTACTAGATTTTATTGCATTTCTTGGATAAAATTTACTACCCTTCAAAATTTAGGTTTTTCAGACCCCTGCGAAAATCTTGTTATATGCTTGTCAGGGTTTAGACTGACCTTAATCTGCTACGACACTCCAATCCGTAGGTTGGATGCTAGAAACTATCAAAAGAGGAGTTGTTCCTCATGAACTCCTCTGTCATTTACCAAAATGTCAGGATTTTAGGACTTAGGTTTCAACCATTTCTAGATTTTAGAAGCCAACCTGTCAAATCCCTATTAATTTAATTTTATCAGAATCAGATGTCTGATAATCCCTTGTGTCCTCTGCAACCATAGGTCTAATGCCGAGACTGTCAAAATATGAATTGTTTCTCTATTTGTCACTAAAATCTTTCTAAAATTTTAGCCATTTTGGACTCATTTTGCCATTTTTTCTCAATTTTTTATGAAAACCTGTCAGTCTGCCTTCAATTCTAGATTCACCAGATTCTGATCCAACTTGCCGGAGTTGTAAATCTTTGAACATAGGTCTAATCCCAAATCTGTAAAAATAAAAAATCCTTGCCTAACTGTCCTCTATCACCCCATAAAATTTGGTGAATTTCTATGGTAGGTTAGTACCCGAAACCCTGCTATCATTAGGATAGGTCTAGGCTAGAAGGCAAAAATCTTATTTTTTTAGGATTTTGAATTAATTTCCATATTAGAAAATGCCAAAAAAATGGATTTTAGGATTCCATTCTATTCTTAGGGTTATTCTAGGTGTTCATGCCAAATTTGGGGCAATTTCAAGTCCATTTTCTATATGAGTTAGTTAAATTGCCAAAGTAAAAGCGAAATTTGGGTGAAATTCAGTGTTTTTTATGATATTTTTGCATTTTTAGGGTTTTAACATGCATATCATCATATCATATCATATTATATTTGATTTTAACTTCATTTGCATGCATTTGAATTTTAAAGTCCCTATTTTACAAAAATTATTTCTGAAAACCCTGATTTCAAGGCTATAGTCTTGCTATCAGAGGCATTTTAGTCATTTTTACCTCAATTTCGAATTTTCAAACTTTAATTTTCGTATTTTCATCATATCATATCATCTTGTGTTTGATTTTGTTTTCATTTGAATTTTAAAATCTCATTTTTACAAAATATCTTTATGAAAAACCCTGATTTCAAGGCCATAGTCTCATTATCAGTGACATTTTGGTCATTTTCATCCCAGTATCAAATTTTCAAATATTATTTTCGAATTTTCAATCTATTTTCATAATTTATTTCTTATGTTTATATTAGGGAGGTATGAATCAGGGTTTACATCTGGATAATATCCGATAATTTTCTAATATTTTTGGATAAATCTAGATAAACCTACATTTTTGTGCTAACTTATTTTCTACTTTTGCAGGGATATTCATGAAGAAGACTTCATTTATTTTTCTTTTATTTCAATTCAATGTAATATCAAGTTGTAAATTTTGAATAAGAGTTATATTTTCTGCTTAGAATAGGATGCATTGCATATAGTTTGCTTTCATAAAATTCAATATCTGATGTATGATTCATGCATATTTTTCCAAATCCACTATGGTTGACACGAATGACACGTGCACAAGCTCTTAGGGAGTTGACAAACTCGGCAGAATTCATATTTACGGCCATAGTCAGAATACGAATGAAACCCAGAATTGTGATCTTTGTATTAACCACATTCAGCCTACATTCTTAGGCTAACTTCAAAATGCACTGCATTTCCCAAAAGGATTTTCTCAAATTCCTAAGAAAGTATCTTTCAAATCCATGTTCATTTATTCATTTCATTCAATTTGTATCATGAAAATATTTCAAACAATCATATGCTTTTATTTCAATTCAGAGAAATTGATTTTCTTAAAATTTTCTAAGACTTTCTCTGAAAGTGATTTTTCTCAAAACTCTGAGTATTCCAATGATGTTTCAAATATTTTCCAAGTTCAAATCCTGATTTTTCAATGTTTTAACATTTTCAATTTCAAGGTACAAAGTTCAAAAATCGATTTTCTCAAAGGTCTTTGAATTATATATGAAACTGGTTTTCCCAGAATTCCCAAACCCTTCTTAGAAATCGATTTTTATTTCAGAAAGCAATCGAAATCTCAAAAATCGATTTTCCAGAATTCCAATTTTCTCGAGAATCGATTTTCCATTCAAAAGCTATTTTCCAATGCAATTCTTGATTTTCATTGAAATTTAGGATTTTCCCAGGAATTCCTTTTCAAAGCACTTTCCAAAGCATGCAAAGCAAACATCATATTTCTCAAAAATATGCATCTTTTCAAAATTCCATAGCACATGCCTGAATCTCTATGCATTTTAGGAAAATAGAGCATGATTCAGATATTTGAACTTAGTTAAAGCATACATTGATCCTTGGTTCAATTACTCCTGGTAAAGGCACCAGGAACGATTGAACCTTGTACTGACAGACAAGTCCCATTCTACAAAATTTTTCTGCAAATTTCATAACGGAGGCGAGTAATTTTTAAAAAACCAATTTTTAAAACTTTGGTCGAGTTTGACTCACAAAATCGTTTCTCTCTCTCGCAGAGGGAGGGGAAAATTTTTGCGATGACAACAGGTTTGGCGACCGTGACGGGACTTGTCTTCGCCTGATCAATCGTGTGCTTGACTTAGCTCAATTATCAAAATCATGTTTTATGAACTGTCAGCTTTTATTTTCTGATATCATGTGAGCCCAAGAGCCTAGGCTTGAACCCAACTGATTTGGATTGCATGTAGACTAGGCATGGTTTGGTAAGGCCAATTGAGGAGAATTATCCATGCTCACATAGCCTTAGGTCTAAAATACAACCCTCCTTAATCTAGGATTTGTGTGTAAACAATGTTTGCACCTTCAAAGTTTTCAAAATTCTATCTCTTTAGGTCTTAGAGCCATCTGTTTGCTTGCATGTGCTCATACTTCAAAAAAATCACCTATTTCTACCCGGTCTTCACGTTGCTGGGCTTTCTTCCAGAACCATAGTTCAGGATAAAGCCTCACAACTAGGCCACTTATTCGGGCTAACGCCACCCTACCACGTACCAAGGGCCATAGTCTAAAGTATATCGACAGGTGCTCAAGGATGTTGGGAAAACACAAGCCTAGAACCAGAGATGAATTTTTATGTCACATACTTTGGGTCTTGACTCGAGTATATCGACATAGCATGATTGAACACAGGTGATCTGAACCTAGAGTCAGGATTATAGTCCTACAACCATTTTCAAAATTGATGCATTTAGAGTAAGCTTCTTAGAGAATGCTGTATGTGCATAATTGTTTATGCAAGATGTGATTGAATGCCTTCTCTTTCATTTCTCATTTTCCTTTTATTCGCCTTTTCATTATTTTCCAAATCTCATCTATTTTTCCAACAGTTTTATCAAAACCCTGGACGATTTTCAAAAATCTCCTATTTTTCCTAAAAAAATCCAGGCAATTTTCCTTTTCCTACCTTTCCTCTGGGTCTCGGGTTTTCAGCCTTATTTTGATCCTGCCTGCAATTTCCTTTTAAAATCATATATTTTCTCCTATTTTCTCTGGATTTTCAATCCTTTTGTCCATTTGCAAAATTGTTCACCTTATTGTCCTCATACATTCCTTGATTATCGTGGTGGAAATTGTCTATCCACCTTTCCTTTTGCTCTCTTTCCAAGCCTTTTTGCGGATTGTTTTGCCAAGAGATATCTCTTTCCTTCAAAAATGGCATTTTCCTTCATGGTTGACGGCCTCACCTAGGTAACAAGGCATACCCTGGTTGTTTGTTTCCTCTCACGGAATGACAACGCAGTCATTGCAATTCCAATCCCTAGTGATGGGATATTTTATTCAAATTGTCAACCTAACTTCAATTCTTTATCCATTGTTTTCCTTCTATCCTTTTCCTCAAAGTCATTGCCTTCAAGAATTTTTTCATTACTCTGATCATCCCTCTGTCCCATAGAGCATTTTGGCATTGTAGAGTGATTCAGACCAGATCCAAAAAGAAAACAGCATCGTCTCACTACCCTAGAAGTAGCAGCGAGCAAGAGATGGATTCTCCGCAATCTGCCAGGAACTAGAGTTGACAAGCCAATGATGACATTGATCCACAAGTGTACTCATTATTTCAGAAAATGATGATTAAGATGATGACTAAACAAACATGAACCAGTTTAGGAAAAACCAAGAAAAAGGCTAAGGGTCGCACAGTCAAGAAACATGTGAAAATATCCAAGAAGCACATTCAACATGAGGACACATCTAATGAGGCAGAGTCAGTAGATGATACTGACGAAGAATGTGAGATATAGCAGACATTTCGTAAGTCAACTCAGAGCCAAGGGTCAGCCATTAAGTCTAAGGATCAGTCTGTTAATGACCCTGACCAGCCACAACTTAGAGACATGGTCAAGATGGTCAGAGATCTGCAAACTCACGACAACATCAAGAAGGTCTTCACAAGAGAAGACTTATATGATGGTTTAGATGGGGATGACAGCCTAGAGGATCTTTCCCATAAATTTGTCAAATTTTGATGGGACTGGCGATCCCAAGGCTCACCTGGCTATGTTCTTTGCGGAATGCAATCAATTCAAAAGAGACAATCGTGCTCTGTTTAGGTGTTTTCCTCGCAGCCTGGAAGGCACAACCACCAAGTGGTACTCCAAGCATATCGATCCAATCGAGCTACGTGAGTTTGATAAAGTGGTCAATTTGTTCATTGAGCGATTTATTTTCAACATTGAAGCGCTGCCAACACTGAACCATCTCTACAATACAAAGCAAAGAAATAATGAGAAAGCTAGAAACTTCATCCGCAGATGGAGAGGCACTTATAACAAAATGAGAAATTGTGATGTGATCATGCAAAAATTTTCCTCTCGGTTCATTTTCTTCCTTCTCTTCGCCTTTCTAGCCGCTATTCCCTTTTAAAGGGGAATAAAAGATAGAAAAAGAAGAGAGAAAAGAAAAAAAAGAAGAGAGAGGAACTCTTTTGCAAGGTCTCATTTGACCAAAGAAATGTTTTGAAAATCACTCACCTTCATTTTGAAAATTTGTGAGAAAATGGAGAGACGAGGTTCGCTCGTCGGTACAAGGTTCAACCGTTCCTGTCACCTTTACTAGGAGTAATCAAACCAAGGATCAAATTCATGCCTTTTGCTTTGCTTAATTATTATCTAAGAATTTATTCTAAGTCTAAAATGCACAAAGAATCATGCTTGTGCGATGCAAGGATGTATGCTCTTTTGAGAAAATAATTTTAGAAATTCTAGAATTTTTCCAAGTGATTCTGAAGTAAACTTGATAATGTAGTGAAAAAATAATTCAAAGAGCTGAAATTGATTTGCAAAAGTTAGATTTTGAATCTAACTTAGAATTTGAAATAGATTCAGAAAAAAAAGACTTGAAATTCCAAGTCTTGGAGTAATCAGAATTTGGAAAGATAAGCCTTTAGACGAAGAGAAAAGGAATTCAAAATTGGAAATTTTGAAATAAGAATGAATTTTCAAAGTCGTAATGGACTTTGAATTTGGATCAATTTTCAAGAATCAATTTTGAGAAGGGAAATTTTGAACTCAGGACCTAAAACAAGAATTGAATTTGAATTTAGATTTGAGAAATAGATTTGAAAATGGTTTTTTGAAAGTAGGAATTGAAATTAGAACTAGATTTGAAATTTGGAATGGAATTTGATCTAAAATCCGGAATCCTAGATGGATTTGACTCCGAAATATGAATCCTAAATGGAATTGGATTCGAAGTCTGGAATCCAAGATGGAATTGAATCCGGGATCTAGAATCCTAAATGAAATTAGATTCAAAGTCTGGAATAAAAAAATTGGAGTTGAATCCGAAATCTGGAATCCTAAATGGAATTGGATCCAAAGTCTGGAATCCAAAAATGGAGATTGGATTTGGAAATCTGAATCCAAGGTGAAACTGGGTTCTAAATCTAGAATCCGTGATGAGATCGAATTTTGAGAATCCAAAATGGGACTTTGAAGATAGACCTGGATTTTGGAAATCCAAATTTGAATTTAAAAGTGGGATTTAAACTTTAGGGAAAATTGGATTTTGAGATTTAGAATCAATCTCAAAACCTTGATTTTGATTTGAGAATCAAGACTCAATCTTTGGGTAAAACTTTAGAGGTTTTGAAAAATAAAGAATAAACTTAATTTTAAACTTGAGTTTTGAAATCAGGAGATGAATCAGGAATTTCAAAGCTGAATTGAACCTTGAAATTCAATCTGGGATATTGAATTGAATTTAAAATCGAATCCTGAGAATAGAAATGAGTTTGAATTTTCAAAGTTGAATTGAACTTTGAAATTTGATTTGGATTGGAAATTAAATTTGGAATACAGAAGTGAATTTGAATTTTTAAAGTCAAATGGGACTTTGAAATTGAATTTTGAATTTTGAAATGAGATAGAATTGGGAATATGAGTTTTGAAAATAAGAATTGATTTGAGAAGTGAAGAAGGTATTTGAAGATATATCTCAAAATCAATTGGATTTTGAAAAAGAATGAAAAGAATTTTGGAAATATGATGCAGTTCTATCCTAAATGATCAAATGAAAAATTTAAAATTATATTTGAAAAGCATATTTTATTCTTTAAATGAATTGAGATAATATTGAAGATATAATACATCCCTGACTATGGCCATTGGATGCATTATATAGTAATCATATATAAATTCAAGTGAAGAATGAAATACATTTTGGTGCCTTTATAGAGTTTAAAATGAAATTAACTCTTAATATATTCTGACTATGGCCATTGATATATATTTTGAGTTAATTTTAAGTTAAACTCTGATAAAGGGAAAAATATTTAGAAAAATATGATGATTTTTTAAAAAGGATCCAGTGTGGATCCAATGTTGTTCCATAAAAGATGAAAAGCCTAAGTTTTGTTCACATCCTGACTATGGCCATTGATGCAAATCATCAACTTAGGATTTAATCACCTTTCATTAGAATGGTGCACGTGCCATTCGTGTTCCCATTCGTGAATTTTTTGAAATAAAAGAGAGAAAAAAAAATGAGATGAAAACAAGCAATTTCTAAGATATGTATGCTCATACATTCTATTCTAGTGCTGGAATGTAAACTTCTCATTATAATCTAGCTATTACATTTCTGAGCTGAACTTAAATTCAAATTCCTAGTCTGAGAAGGAAAATCAAACTTTTCTATACAATCTCTGCAAAAAGAGTTAGCCAAATATGAGTGTCATATTACGAACACAAATATCCATGTAATATCCCAAGCTACTAGAAAAATGTGCATGAATATCTATATGAGAGAGAGACGTGTA
The DNA here is from genome assembly GCF_984573655.1 of Nuphar pumila. NCBI lineage: Eukaryota > Viridiplantae > Streptophyta > Magnoliopsida > Nymphaeales > Nymphaeaceae > Nuphar > Nuphar pumila. Next base: position 52,342,716 of record NC_143265.1, read on the forward strand.
ATATTCTAATCAAAATATGAATTTGCATGCATTTGCCTAAGACATGATATCATTATGTAAGCAGAAGATGCCTAAGTGAACCTAATGCACCTACATTCAAAAGGGGTATACTACCCGAGGAATGTTTCAGCAATTGTATAACGAAGTATATGCAGAGAAGTGGATGGTGAAGAAATGGACAAATGCATAGATGCAGATATGAGTATGCACTACAGATGGTGGCTGGAAATATGGATGTCATAGGGAATAGTGTTGTGAAAAGGTGGAATGGCTGGAGGTATATACAGGTTGGAAGGCATATGTTATGAAGGGATAAAAAAAACAGTGAAATGGTACTGTGTAATGGTGTTGTGGAAAAGTGAGTGTTGTAATGTTTAAATGAAAGGGTATGACAAAAAATGATGTGCTGTGACTAAGGGCTCAACAGATAAGTACAACTAGAGTGGTGTGGTGTATGCTGCTATTTGCAGGCTGAAGGTGGTGCCTAAGTGCCAAACATAGGGTGCCAGTGCCAAATGTAGGGTGCCAGTGTCAGCAAAGGCTGCTAGCATGCAACCTGAAGTGATGTGCATTCAGTAAGGTAAAGATGTACCAGTATGTGCCGATAATGGTATAGTGAGAATATTTACTAACAGCAGGTGTGTGAGGGTGCTGAAACATCAATGGGTATTGTGCTGGTGGAAGAATGCATTTGCTGTGCGAAGTAGATATGGAGTTGGTGTTGTAGGTGACGTACACTAGCTATGCACAAGATGTGGAGAAAGTGGATGCTATGACTACAGATATGGCATTGCAATAATGAATTAACACCATAAATCTACCTGAAAACCAATGGCATCTAATACCGCAAGACTAATTAGCAAACAAACTCTTTGTAAAAACACTATGCTGCGAGTTGGTGTGAGATGGAGTATGATGGGGGTGATGGATGATGCAGTAATATATACAAATTGATGTATGTAATACAGTTGATGCATGTAGATTACTATACTAATTTGCAGAAAATAACCTATATGACGCCTCTGATATGCAAAACAAATATATGTAATATATCTATTACGTACAAGCTAACACATGCAGTATATCTATCATGCATAAACTAGTATATGTGATGCAATGAATCAGGATGAACCAGGATGGTTTTTGCTACAATAACCTCAACTGATCCCTCAAAACTCCCCAAGCCAACACCACATACCAGTCCAGTTGGCCAAAAAAAAAAAACTTGAAGTTTATTTAATCCACAAGAGGAACAAGTAAAAAAAAATGGAAGAAAGCTATAGCATACAAAGAACAAGAAAATGAACAACAGTTCTCCATATTAGCCAACTCAAGTAAACAAAGCAATTTGTACAGAAGTTTCAAAGAAATTAAGATTCTGAGGAATAAGAAGGGGTGCGAGAACATGTTCTAAGCACTTAGAACTTCGAATTTATTTAATAAGTAGGCATATCCTCATTTGAATCTTACCAGATTGTAGTGATAAAGGTACTTACTTGGCCCACCAGAGAAGGAAACCCTTCCTACGATTGATTTTCTTCTATGGCCACAGAGCACTATAAAGTAAAGCCTTCATATTGAACTCCTTGTCCAGAAGCCAACGTTCCCAGATTTCTTTTTACGCCTGTTCAAACCATGGATAACGCAGATATTAAGTGCAATTTTCATTTATATCATACTTACCATTTGCTTGACAGTTTATGCAGGAAAGATCATGAGAATTCAGCAGGGAAGATGGCAATATCTGATTCATAGCACTTACGAGGATATTAATTCCATTTTCTGATTGTTTGCTCCCAGAAGAAAGAAGAGGGAAGAAATAATTTCATAGTGATGCCCCAAAAATGACTATTTCCTTCAACAGAATTTTAGCATCCAATTGATAATGCTAACACCTTCGTGGCTACTCATGTATGGAAGGGGGAATTATACGTCTATGGCTAGTGGCTTGCAGTATCCAAAGCAGATCTTAACAAATGGGAATCAAAGCATGATCTGTAAGGATTGTGAAATGCAGAGTAGTGACAATTCCTCTTACCAAGAACACCATAGCCAAAGGCGATACCATTTGCAATAGCCTTTAGATAACCCATGATGCTTATGGTTTAGACTCACGAAATGCTAAACATCCATGTATACATTAAAATCAACAAGAGAGAAGAAAAAAAAATTACTTGCAGAAAATATGTAATGAGGACCCAGTGGACCAAACGTCTATAACAGGACATTTTACGGGATGAAGCACGTAAGCGATTTAGCATGAACAAAATATCGTGCATAAAAGAATATGACATGCCATCGAACATTCATTGAAGCAAGAAAGATCAAATGCAAAGCATGAAATTAGAATTTAGAAGGGAAAAATAGGTAACTGATAATTCATGAGAGAATCAAAAGGGAAGAGAGAGAAATACAATAAGATTGAAATGAAATACTATATGATGTAAACAAGCAATCAGAAATCAATGAAGATATCAAAATAAAAGAGGAAAATTAAAATGAAACAAGACGTTACTGAGATGCCCGAGATAATAAGAAAATAAAATGTTGTAAATGACGATGAATGAAATCTGATGCTAAAAAAAAATGAAGAAAAATCAAAGGCTGAAAGATGATCAAACATGAAAGACAACCATAATCAATAGAAAATGAAAACTGAGGAACTGAAACAAAAATATCAATCTAATCCCGAAATAGAACTATAAATCCGATGTCAATAGAAAATTGAAATAAAGTAAACTATGGATTGGAATATAATAATAAAAGAAAAGAAAAGAAAATAAAATATAGGAATGAAATCGTTCTTTTGCTATTGCACGAAAGAAAGGTTGATGTTGCTATAAGCAACCCAACACATTCGATGGTGCTTTAATGAAAAAAAAACGGAAAATCAAAAGTAAAGCAGAGAAAATAAAGGGGAAAGAGTAAATGACTGCAGAGATAAAAAAAAAATGAAAGGGGGTTTTCTTACCTTGGTTTTGCAAGGAGTCTGAAGGAGGAAGGAGATGCTTCTTTCGTAAAGAGGGGAAACTCTTACCGTAACTCATGGCTATCACCAGGGGTTAGATTTCCTTTGTTCGATCGAAAAGGATATGTAACTGCAGGTGCTTCGTAATCGACTACCGGATTGCATGGGATTCCTGGGGCAGAGTCGACTCCCTTCAGTCGATGGGGAAGGAAACCAAAAAAAGAAGAAGCAGAGAAGAAGGACTGAAGCAGAGGGAGAAAAGGAGAAGAACACAAGTGGAGGGGTGAAGAAGCGGTCGTGAATGAGAAGAGGGGGAAATGCTGGGGTGAAGAGCGATGCTCGAAGGGAGAGGGGTGCCGGAGTGAAGCGCGATGCCTGACCCCTTCCCCTATACCCATTTTTTATAAAAGGGGAAGAAACGTCGAGAAGGAGGTTTTTTTCAAAAAATCTGAGAAACTTTAACAAAAATCAAAGAAATGGCTCTTTTATAAAAAAAAAATTCTAAAAAGGGGCTTTACTAAAAACAATTTTTATAAAGATGGGCTTACTCGATCAATTTTTTGTATTTTTTCTTTTCTATTTTGTTATTTTTATCTAAAAATTTATCCTAAGTCTAAATGCACAAAGAATCATGCTTGTGTAATGCAAATGCAGAAAAGTATGCCTTTGAGAAAATAGTTTTGGGATTTTCCAAGTGATTCTGAAATAAATGTGATAATGGAGTGAAGAAAATGTTTCCAAGATTTGAAATTGGTTTGAAAAAGTTAGATTTTGAATCTAACTTGGGTTTTGAAATAGATCTGGGAGAAGAGACTTGAATTTCCAAGTCTTGGAGTGATCAGAATTTGAAAAGATAAGTCTTCGAATGAAGAGATAAGGAATTTAGAATTTGGAGTTTTAAAATAAGAATGAATTTTCAAAGTCAGAATAGATTTTGAATTTGGATCGATTTTCAAGAATCAATTTTGAAAAAAGAAATTTTGAATTCAAAACCTAAAACATGAATTGAATTTGATTTCAGATTTGAGAAATAAATTTGAAATTGGCTTTTGGAAATGAGAATTGAAAATGGAACTAGATTGTAAATCTAGAATGGAATTTTGATCTAAAATCTGGCATCCAAGATGGAACTAAATCCAGAATCTGGAATCCTATTTTGAATTGAATTCGAAGTCTGGAATCCAAGATGGAATTGAATTTGGGATTTGGAATCCTAAATGGAATTGGATCCGAAGTCTAGAATCCAAGATGGAATTAAATCCGGGATCTGGAATCCTAAATGGAATTGGATCCAAAGTCTGGAATCCCAAATGGAAATGGATCCGAAGTCTGAAATCCAGAATGGAGTTGGATCTAGAAATCTGGAATCTAAGATGAGATTGGATTTGTAAATTTGAATTCAAGGTGGAATTGGGTTATAAATCTAGAATCCAAGATGGAATCGGATTTTGAAAATCAAAATGGGACTTTTGAAGATGTATATGAATTTTGGAAATCCAGATTTGAACTTAAAACTTAGGAAAAATTGGATTTTGAGATTCAAAATCAATCTCAAGACTTTGATTTTGAATTTGAGAATCAAGACTCAATGAAAAATAAAGGAAAACTTGATTTAAAGCTTGAGTTTTGAAGTCAGAAGATGAATAAGGATTTTCAAAGTTAAATTGAACTTTGAAATTTGATCTGAAATGCTAAATTGAATGTGAAATTGAATCCTAGAAAGAAAAATGAATTTGAATTTTCAAAGTTGAATTAAACTTTGAAATTGGATTTGGATTGGAAATTGAATTTAGAATACAAAAATGAATTTGAAATCTCAAAGTCAAATTGGACTTTGAAATTGAAATTTGAATCTTTGAAATAAGATAGAAGGATTAATTTGATTTGAGAAATGAAGAAGACACTCAAAATCACTCGGATTTTTTAGAAAGGATTTTGAAAATATGATGTAATTCTATGCTAGATGATGAAATGAATTAAAGAATTTGAAATTGTATTTTGAAAAAGCATATTTCATTCTTTAAATGAATTGAAGTAAGATTAAAGATATAATACATCCCTGACTATGGTCATTAAATGTATTATATAGTAATCATATTTAAATTCAAGTGAAGAATAAAATATATTTTCATGCCTTTATAGAGTTTAAAATGAAATTAGCTCTCAATATATCCTGACTATGAAAATTGATATATATTTTGAGTTAATTTTAAGTTAAACTCTGATAAAGGAAAAATATTTAGAAAAATATAATGATTTTTGAAAAAGATCCAGTGTGGATCCAGTGTTATTCCATAAAAGTTGAAAATCCTAAGTTTTGTTCACATCCTGACTATGGCCATTGATGCAAATCATCAACTTAGGGTTTAATCACCTTTTATTAGAATGGTGCACGTGCCATTCGTGTTCCCATTTGTGGATTTTTTAGAATAAAAGAGAGAGTATCATGAAACAAGCAATTCTAGAGGATGCACATGCTCATACATTCTAATCTAGTGCAGGAATGTAAATATTCTCATTAATGTATAACTATTACATTTGAATTGAATTGAAAATATCAGAAGTCATTAATCTAAGAAAGATAGTCTAGATTTTTTATGTATTCCTGCAAAATAAAGCGGATTAGTATGAGTGAAAGGAGAGATGGCAATATTCTCTGATATCAGGAATGCAAATGGTGAAATGAAATTTAAAATGTATGTGGGATGCACCTAGTTAAATGCTTATAGGTATGCCAAAATGTAGATGAGAACGAAAAGATGCATATGAAGGTATATATGCACTCATATGCCTATGATTGAAAACCTATATAAAAGCTAAATACATGTATATCATATATACAACATGTAATGCATGCATCTAAGTATAATGCCTATGTGTTATATTTATACATAGATGGAGATGCTCTCACTAAAAGGTATGGAAAACATGTGCTTTAAGAATGCAAATATACTTATGAACATGATGGAAAGATATACAACGAATGCATAAGTGAAGCAATAGGTGCAACACAATGTGTATATAGTGGTGGAATGTTATAGATGGCTAACATGTTGAGGACAATAGGTGCTGAGTGAAGAAGCTGGAACCCAGACTATAATAATAAGTGCAGCTACAACACAGGTATGGCAGCAGGGGAGGTGTGAATATAACAGGGAAACTAGGGTGGGCAGATGTCATGGTAGAGGCTAGTGGAGATTCTAGGTGTGCTGGTATATATATATATGTTGTGCATAATATATTAAGAAAAGAGAGTGAATAGTGATGCTTACAGAAAATACAGGAAAAAAATATGAACAGCCTGTGCACTGTGTAGTGGTGAATGATGGCCTACAAGATAATGCAGTGTGAATTACAACAGTGAATGCTGTTGTACTATTTGCAGGAAAGCTATGTGATGGGTTGAATGGATAGTGGGCAGTGACATAGTGATGTTGTAGTAGGTAGTAGTATGATGTAGTGTAGTGGATGATTAACAACAGAGGTATCCACTATTGTACCTTAGTACAAATGCCACTCTATCGAGAATATCAGATGGAATATCTCGACGTTGCGAACAAGGATTGAGGCAGATACTACAATTATGAATATGCCGTGTTATGCTGTGGCAATGGTGAAAATATTGGTGTGGGGGACTGCATTGAGGTGTAAATATACAGATATGGTGATAATTATGAACAACATAGCTGGCGACAACTGGAAATTGAAACCAAGGCTTAGCAACTTAGCAAGTCAACAACTTAGAGCTTTTCGGCAAATCAAAATTTGAGCTAAGCATCCGATTTCTAATTCAACGGATCAGGGTTTTTGCAGTAAATAAAATTGGAACCAAGGCTTGGTTTTTTTAACTCAGCAGCTCAGTAACTCAGGGCTTTTCAGCAAATCCGAATTTGGGCTAAGCATCTAGTTTCTAATCCAATGAATCAAGATTTTTGCAGCAAATAAAATTGGATCATAGACTTAGGTTTTTAACCCAGCAGCTCAACAACTCGAGGCTTTTCAGCAAATCAGAATTGTAGCTAAGCATCTGGTTTCTAATCCAATGAATCAAGATTTTGCAGCAAATAAAATTGGAAGCTAGACTTAGGTTTTTAACTCAGTAGCTCAGCAACTCGAGGCTTTCCAGTAAATTAGAATTTTAGCTAAGCATCTGGTTTCTAATCCAATGAATCAAGATTTTGCAGCAAATAAAATTGGAACCTAGACTTAGGTTTTTAACTCAACAGATGAGGATGAATTAAAATTGGATTTTGAGTTGAATAGAGCATTTCTTTATTGTAGGTGAGTGCCGACATATAACTGTTGTATTGAAGAGCACAACATCCTGTAAAATGCAGGATGATGCGTGTTGTTAATGGGAAGGTGTATGGAAGGAAACCTTGTGAAGGCGTAGCGACCACTGTTATAGCTACATTGGGTGAGTGGTGTGGGCTAAAGGCTACAACACAGAACCCTTGAATTGCTATGGAATTCAAGTGAAGATGAGGTGCGGTGGTGGATGGATAAAATGACTGTGAATTTTTCTTTGACCCCGAAAAAGCTAACTGTGCAGTTCAATCACAGACCTCAAATGCAACATGAAGGATCCAACAACTGGGCGAAATTTAAAGAAAAAGAAGACTTTATAGCAACAAATTTTCTATCCACACCTTCTGACCAGTAGCATTGCAAATTCTCCTTTTTATATGTAGAATCCATGACCACAAAGCTTGCTTGGCATTCACTTCAAGGGATTCTAAGTCATCAAAAATTTCACAGATAAAGGACCAGATCAGAAGCCGCAGAAAACAAAGTTTAAACAAACCTGAAATCGATTGTGACCTTGAAACCTATTGATATTATTCCCATTACAGCTATCATCCAATCGTACGCTAGATTCCACCTAGCCATCACGATTCTGGCGATTTGAGTAGATCGCAAGACAATCCTTTAGACACTTCTAGAAGGTAATCCATTAGCAAGATCAACCCAATGGAAAGCTAAGCTTCATAGTGGGATCCAGAGGAAGAAACTCAGAAATCCACTCCCAAACCAGTGATATCCACGAAGAAGAGATGACCACATTTTTAAGACAGACTGGATTTTTAACCAAATCAAATTAATGGCAGTATTATCATGATTATTTATTGTAGGTAGTGGTTACTGAACTCATTCATAATTCGAAGATAAGATCTTCATTTTGGAAACATTAAAGCAGAACACTATTGTGGCATAGGGCAATTCTATCTCATGAAACTTGAATCACATTGTTATTCCTGTTCGGTGGTTTTGAACATGTGCAACTCACACCATGGCATGTATCACGCCCCATATGAAGGCTCCTGATAATTCATGACCCTCAGCTGCATGGTTTTTAGCAAGGACAGAAATAAAAAAAAATTACCATCATAGGGGACACAAAAAGAATGGTATGCAAGAGAGCTAATTGATAGATGCTGCAAATGAGATGATGATAATAAAAGGGATACTACAGTCATGAATGGTGTGCAAATACAAGGCGTTAATCAGATCAAATGGTCCTAAATAATCTGTGAAACTACCGATTGCACCAAAATAAGTAATAATAATAATAAAAAATGAAACAGAAGGAGATGATCAAACAAATTAGGACAATCCAACGAAATTCACCCGGGAGATGAACAGAGAATGCAACAAAGAGATCAATTGATAAGCAAGCCTGTATGATCTTAACAAATGATCAAATCGAACAAATTACTTAAAATGAATTAGATGGTTCCTGTCGGCTACTCTAAAAAAAAAAAGGTCGGGTGAATGGACGACATCTGATTAGTGCAGGAATGAAGCAAAATACATAGGTAAAAAATAAAAAGATCGCTAAATCACATAAATCAGCACAAACATGGGGATTGAAAAATCAAAAGGAAATAAAAAACTGAAAAGAAAACAAGAAAAAAATGTATTGGAATAAAACATTTTGTTTGCTATAGCATTATGTAGATCGACACTGCTATATGCAGGTCGATTCTACGAATTATGCTCAAAACGAACCATTGAGAAAGAGATGAAATCAAGAAGACTGTAAATGAAGATTTTAAAAAAAAAATAGAGAGAACGAACACTTACCTATAGTTGTAGTTCCGCTGACAGAGGATTGACCCTTTTCCTGCTGATCGGGGAGAACCAGAGGAAATAAAGGAAGAAGAAGAAGGAATGAAAAATAGAAAAAGGGGGAGGAAGACGGACTGCGATGGTAAAACGGATGTGAAGGAGAAGAAGGCTATGCGGGTTGCGAAGGGATTGCGAGTGTGGATCCTTGGATTCCCTTGCGTGCTCCTTTTTAAAGAGAGAGCAAAAGGATCTGGAAGAGGAAAAGGCCGTTGGAGATGAACGGGAGATGAAGAAGAAGGCTAACGATGGGCTTAGGGAAGAGTCGAGAAGTGATTCAATTAGCGATTGATGGACGAGGCATGAAGGAGGTATCCGATGGAGGGTGGATCGATCGAGAGCTTCTGGGAGAGAGGGGGGGGGGGGGGGGGGCTCATGATCAGGAGAGGGAGAAGGGAGAGCGCAACAAAAAACTGTTGGGAAGTCGTTTAGAGGAGTTCAAAATTTCAAAAACAAGGCTCTCTTGAAAAATTTTCTCAAAAAAGGGGTTTTCAAAACCATTTTTTTGTATTTTTCCTTTTCAATTCCATTTTTATTTTTTTTTCATATTTTCTGTAATTTTTTTGTTTTTTTTAAAACAATACTCTAAAACTATGGGTTTTTAAACTAATTTTGAGAAATTTAAGAATATTTTATAAAGAAGTATTTTCTGAGAATTCGGGTTTAAACCTTAGAAATTTTCTAAAAAAAAGGGTTCGGATCTGGGTTTTGAGGAAATATTCTAGTTTTGAACCTCGAATCAAGAAATACAGAGCATCGAATCTAAATGGACACTCGATCGACTGTGTGAGCCTTTCAAAAATTATTTTTGGTATTTTTGCGAATTTAATTTTGAAATTTGAATAACGGGGCTCAGATTTGGATTTTAATACTAGGTCTGTATCCAAAATTGAGTCAGATATAGAAAATGGATCTGATTCCAATAAATCCAAGAAATAAACTAGAGTTTTGAGTAAAATGACTCAATTTACTCAGAAAATGGGGGTCAGAGGCAAAAAAAGGAGAATATTTACAAAATTTTGAAAAATTTGGGGTGTTCACAGATGCCCCTCTTTGCTACTATGTCGATTGAAAGTCGAGCTTAGTGGCAAAGAAAACACTCCAAATTTTGAAAAATGTGTTGAGAAACTCTGTTTTGATGTCACATAATATGATACACTGTCTCATTTGATTCTATATAATATGATAATATGCCTTCTTGAAAAATGTTATATTATGACTGGATATGTTTTGCCATAAATCTAACGAGTATTTGATGCAAGGATATCTCACCCAAAAAAGATGGAGTCCTCCTGTTCAAGTACAACTATGGTGCAATCATACTCCTTGAAGAAAAGCTTGATGAGCCATGCATTACTAAAGAGCATCCAAAAAGTTCGGCTACCTCAAGATTGAAGATTGTATTTTTCTTCTTTAGAGTCATATGTAACAGAACCTTCAGAAGCATGCATATTGCATAGTACATAACCATTCATAAAAGCCATATTTCATAAAAGTATACGATAGTTTCAAAAAGCTCCTTTTTGAAAACAAATCATTGTACCTTCTTACAACCCTTCATGAAAAAGGTATTTTGACATGACTTCAAAATGTAATAATTGTACCTTATATCATATACAAGACAACTTGAAAAGTAATGTTTTTAAAGGAAGGAAAAAGACAAAACATGAAATCGGCTACACCAAGAAAAACAAATATAATACTAATTGAAAAGACTCTAGTTACCTTCTTTAAAGAAATGATTTCAAATATAGGAAAAAGACAAAACATGAAATCTGCTACACCAAGAAAAACAAATATAATAAAGTTTTTGAAATGACTCTAGTTAGCTTTTTATAAACCCATAGAATGTCGACTTACTTGAAGTCATCATTCTCTTTGTACAAGCATTTAATACTTCTTGTAAAGAATCCTTGTTAAATATCCTTCTAAAAAATGTCGACCTTCTTGTAGTCCTCATTCTCTCTGAAGACTTTGAAAAACACAACATAAAGAAAACACTTGACATGACCATGTACAAATAAATATCTCAAAGCACTCATTGTACTTACACTCATTTAAAGTAAAGAAGTACTTATGTACCTCAAAATCATTAATTAGAATAAAGACAAAACTACAATCCAACGTTCAATGTACTATTATAAGAAATAGACTTTTTACATAAAATATGTATTACCTAAAATATTACAACGACTAGTGTACCCCATACTTCACTGTTTATGGAAAAAGGCATTCTCGAATTTCTCTAAAGATGTTTTTGAAAATGACATGACATTTCACATCTCAAAAAAGCTACGATTTCAAAAAGCAACGACTACTTTTTCAAAAGCTATATAAACACACTCAAATAAACTATTCAATATGGAATGAAATAGACGTGTGAGCTTACAACGAGAAAAATTCCTATTCAATATTTGAAAAAGAGAGCCTTGAAAAAGAAAGAGAAAGAAAAGAAAGAAAAGAAAGAAAAGAGAAAAAGTCAAGTCCAGCTCTTTGACAAAGAGCATCCTCTGAGTGACAAACAGAACATTCTGAGAATCCTTCATTCGTGCATTCATATCATTCTGAAGGTTCTATAGGAAGTATTGTAACTCTGTTATTCACTGTTTTCCTTCTTTGTTGAAAGAAGTAGACCTCTGTGAAAGAGGGTGTTGCCCTTCTCTATTGAGAGAAGAAGACCTCTGTGAAAGAGGGTGTTGTCCTTCTCTGTTGAGGGAAGAAGACCTCTGTGGAAGAGGGTGTGCCCCTTCTCTGTTGAGAGAAGAAGACCTCTGAGGAAGATTGTGTTGTACTATTTATCCGGTGACTCGGATGTTATAGTGGAAAGCTCAAGTGGTTTGCTTGGGGACTGGATGTAGGTCTGGGTACTGACCGAACCAGTATAAATTCTGTGTTTTATGTGTTGTGCCTTATTGCCTGATTATTTTATTTTATCGATCTTTATCGTATTTCACTATTCACCCCCCTCTAGTGGAATTTCATTTGGTATCAGAGCAGGTTTGCTGGTTTCGACGTAACAAGTCTTCCAGCACAAATGGCATCTACCTCCTATGCTCGTGATATTGAAGGTCAACACGCATCTCGTCCACCTTTCTTCAATGGCTCCAACTATGGATACTGGAAGTGCAGAATGGCTATATTTCTCAAATCCATAGATTTTGCTGTATGGAAAATTGTTGAACATCCATACACATGTCCATCCGCAGACTATAGCTTATGGTCTGATGAAGAAAAGAAAATGGCAAACCTAAATGCAAAGGCTATGAATGCCTTATATTGTGCCATTGATCAGAACGAATTCAATAGAATATCTATATGTGAATCTGCATATGATATTTGACATTCTTTGGAAGTTATTCATGAAGGAACCAACAAAGTGAAAGAAGCCAAAATCTCATCTCTTGTTAGAAAATATGAGTTGTTCAAAATGAACAAAGATGAACCCATCACAGAGATGTTTACCAGATTCACCAACATCACCAACGATCTGAAATCTCTAGGTGTAACATATTCCCAGACTGAAAAGGTGAAGAAAATCTTGAGATCTCTCACAACTGATTGGGAGAAAAAGACTACAGCTATTGAAGAAGCTCAAGATTTATCTAAGCTTACTTTGGACGACTTAATAGGCAATCTTATGGCCTATGAAGTCCACATGAAAGAAGGAAGGGAAGAAGAGCAACCAATAAAGAAAACTTTGGCTTTCCCAGCTCTATCTGAGAATGAAGACTCAGATAAAGAATCCGAAATTGCGCTACTAACCAGAAAATTCCAGCGCTTCATGAGAAGGAAACGACTTTCAAACAAGCACAAGGAAAGAAAAGATCCTAAGGAAGATCCCATGTGCTATCAGTGTAACAAGCCAGGTCACTTGAGACGTGATTGTCCCCTTCTCAAAAGAAAGTCCAAGACTGAGGAACCTAAGAAGAGGTTCTTCAAGACAAAGGCTCTGCATGCTCAATGGGATGATTCAGAACCATCCAGCAGTGAAGAGTCAAGTGATGATGAAGCCAAAACTGCAAATATGTGCTTCATGGCAAACGAAAGTTCTGTAAGTGAAATCTCTAATTTTTCCTTTGAAGAACTTCTAGATGCTTTTCAAGAACTATTTGAAGAATCTAGAAAATTGAGTTTCAAAAATAAAGATTTAAAATTTAAAAATCTAAAGCTTTCCCAAAAGAATGAAAAACTCAGTAGTGAAAATTCTGAGTTGAAAAAGAAAAACCTTATGCTTATGTCTGAAATCTCTTCTACTAGCTCCAAAACTGAAAATCTGCAAGTAGAAATTTCAGAGCTAAAAAGTAAAACTGAGAACCTCATGAAAACGGTTTTCAAGTTTACTAAAGGTAAAGAGAACTTGGATAAACTCTTATCCTCTCAGAAAGTCTCTTTCTACAAGAATGGTATTGACTACTCTCATTTCAACAAGCCTTCTTGTATGAATCAAAAGACCACGTTAGAAAAAAATTCGTCTGAACCAAATAAGGAGTATTATAATTTTTTTAACTCCTCTAAGGTTGTAGACAAACCCAAATTCAAATGGATATGGGTTCCAAAGTCTAACAAAAAGGGACCCGATTGGATACAAAAAAGAAATTTTACTTAATGATTTGCAGGCTCCAAACAAGAAGAACAGATGGATACTAGATAGTGGATGTTCAAAGCACATGACAAGACATCCAGACCTTTTTGCTGTTCTTCATCATAAAGAAGGATGAACCGTCACCTTTGGAGATAACAACAAAGGTTTGATAATTGACATTGGTAATATTGGTAACATAGATAAACCTCTTATCAAAGACATTCTCCTTGTTAAAGGCTTAAAACATAACCTACTAAGTATCAGTCAAATGTGTGACACAGGTTATAATGTTAGCTTTAATCATGATGCATGCCTAATAGCAGACACCAACGAAAACATCATCTTAAAAGGTATAAGAAAGAATAATATATATGAACTATACCTGGAAAACATCACATAACATTGCCTTATAGCTAATAATGACTCTCAACATTTATGGCACATGAGAATGGGTCATGTAAATTCTAAGTATATGTCTAAATTAGCTAAAAATAAGTTAGTACATGGGTTACCCAAAATTTCTTTTAAAAAAGATTACTTTTGTGATGCATGTCAATTAGGAAAATTGTCAAAATCATCTTTCAAATCAAAAAATATCATTTCAAGTAAAAGACCTTTAGAGCTTCTCCACCTAGATCTTTTTGGTCCTTCTAGAGTAGCTAGTCATAATCACAATAAATACGTTTTTGTTATTATAGATGACTACTCAAGATTTACTTGAGTAATATTTTTGAAAAACAAAAGTGATACGTTTTGTCAATTTGAAATCTTATGTAAAAAATTACAAAACGAAAAATCTTGTTCTATTGTTAAAATCCGTAGTGACCATGGAGGAGAATTTGAAAATGAACTTTTTGAAAATTTTTGTAACTTGCATGGTATTTCTCATAACTTTGCCTTTCCTAGAGCTGCACCTCAAAATGGTGTAGTAGAAAGAAAGAATAGAACCCTTCAGGAATCTGCTAGAACTATGCTCCAACACAATAATCTTGCTAAATCTTTTTGGGCAGAAGCTGTTAATACTGCATGCTACATAACAAATAGAGTTCTCATTAGACCCTTATTAAATAAAACTCCCTATGAACTATTCTATGACAGAACTCCAAGAATAGACTATTTCAAAGTCTTTGGATGTAAATGCTTTATCCTAAACACAAAAGATAGCCTGGATAAATTTGATGCAAAATCCGTTGAAGGCATATTCTTAGGATATTCAAGTCATAGTAAAGCATACAGAGTTTTCAATAAGAGTTATAATACTATTGAAGAATCTATGCATGTTAGTTTTTGTGAATCTATTGATCAATCTGTTCATAAGCAAACTAATGATGATGATGTTGAAAGTACAGATTTATTCTTAGATAACACAGCTAAGTCTAATGAAGATGATCATCAAAGAACATTTGTCGATATCAAAGATCATCCTCAAAAGAAGATTTTGGGAGACCTGACAAAAGGGGTTCAAACTAAAGCTCAGCTAGAACGGATTGCAAACATGGCATTCATTTCTCAACTTGAACCAAAGAAGATTGATGAAGCCATCATTGATGAGTTCTAGATGCTAGCCATGACTGAAGAATTGAATCAATTCCAAAGAAATGATGTTTGGGATCTTGTACCAAGACCAAAGGACCATGAGATCATTGGAACAAGATGGATCTTCAGAAACAAGCTGGATGAAACATGTAATGTTATAAGGAACAAAGCTAGACTAGTAGCTCAAGGATACAACCAGGAAGAAGGTATTGATTTTGATGAAACATTTGCTCCTGTTGCTAGACTTGAATCTATTAGAATGTTTTTAGCATATGCAAGCTATATGGATTTCAAATTATATCAAATGGATGTTAAAAGTGCATTTTTAAATGGTTTTATAAATGAAGAAGTTTATGTAAAACAACCTCCAGGATTTGAAAATGAACAATATCCAGATCATGTTTTTAAACTAAAATGTGCTTTATATGGTCTAAAACAAGCACCTCGTGCTTGGTATGATAGACAAACCTTTTTATTAAAAAATGTTTTTTCTGTAGGCAAAGCAGACTCAACATTATTTGTGAAAATAGTGAATAATCATACCCTAATTGTTAAAATATATGTAGACGATATCATCTTTGGATCTACTAACAACACTCTCTGTGAAGAATTTGCTAAGTCCATGCAGAAAGAATTCGAGATGAGTATGATGGGAGAACTCACCTACTTTCTTGGACTGCATATTATGCAAACCAAGGATGGAGTTTTCATCAATCGATCTAAGTATGCTCATGAACTTCTGAAGAGGTTCAACATGAACTCAACTGCTTCAAAATCTACTCCTATGAGCACTACTACTGTTTTGGACAAAGATGAAGATGGTAAGTCCGTTGATACAAAGGTATACCAAGGTATGATAGGATCACTTCTCTATTTAACTGTTAGCCGTCCAGATATTATGTTCAGTGTTTGCTTGTGTGCTAGATTTCAGTCAAATCCAAAAGAATCACATCTTAAAGCTGTAAAAAGAATAATGAGATATTTAAAAGACACAGTTGATTTTGGATTATTCTATTCAAAATCCTCTACATTTGATCTAATCTCATACAGCGATGCTGACTTTGCTGGAAGTAAATCTGACAGAAAAAGCACAAGTGGAACATGTCATATGCTAGGGCACTCTCTAGTATCATGGTTCAGTAAGAAACAAAACTGTGTATCCTTATCAACTACTGAAGCCAAATACATTGCTGCTAGCCTAGCCTGTACTCAAGTTATCTGGATGAAACAAACCTTAAAAGATTTTGGTCTAAATTTTGAAAATAAAACGATTTTCTATGATAATACTAGTGCTATAAACTTATCTAAGAATCCTATTTTACACTCACGAACTAAGCACATTCAAATAAGACACCACTTCTTAAGAGAACAAGTCTTAAACAACATAATTAAACTCGAATTCATACCCACTAATCAACAGTTAGCAGACATATTCACTAAACCATTAAAACATGAAGACTTCACACGTATTAGAAGAGAACTAGGAATATGCAAACTAAATGACTTGTAAATTAATCACACTTATTAAGAGTATTGCTTTTGATAAAATCTTATTTTAAAAGTTTCTTATTATCGATTTTTGTGTGTTTGTTTTACTATTTAAAGTCAAACTATGTTTTCATATTTTCGTATACTCACAATACTCATAAAAATTCATTCATCATAACACATTCTTTATGTCTTTCAACATGTCATCTTTCAAGTACACTTTCATAATGTCTTCTTGTCCTATCTCCTTTTACACATATCCATAAGAACCATTTACTTTAAGTAAAAAGTTATCATGACTTGGATCACATCATTCATTTCATTACACCTTTTATATCTTTTGTCTTTTTGTGACAACCTCTCATACAAAAAGCTAGCCGACCTCCAAACATGACTCCTCATTATTATTCTTAATAAATTATATTCATGTGATATATTTTCTTTTTTATGACTTCTTATCAATGTACGTATCTA
The DNA here is from genome assembly GCF_984573655.1 of Nuphar pumila. Classification (NCBI taxonomy): domain Eukaryota; kingdom Viridiplantae; phylum Streptophyta; class Magnoliopsida; order Nymphaeales; family Nymphaeaceae; genus Nuphar; species Nuphar pumila. Next base: position 52,359,890 of record NC_143265.1, read on the forward strand.
AAATCTTAAGACCTCTTATGAAAAATTCAAAGTGATTATTATTTTTGTATCACCTCTTAAGTGGTTATATTTCACGTAAACTTTTACTATATCATCGGTTATTTCATAGCTTAAGTATAATCTATTATTATCCGGTCATCCTTCACATCTTTTATGAAATCATATTCTAAACTTGTTCTCTATTGTTTTTAATACTACTAGTACCACCTTTTTATTTCCTCTTTCTCTCTTTATCTCATATGAAGTGACTTTCCATCCGTGACCATGACTCTCTCTTATATTGTATATCTCTCTAAAATCGAGACTCATTAAAGTCTTGTCTTCAAGCAAAACTTTATTTATTCTAAATCTACTTTATGTCATATCTAAATCAAGTAAATGTTGTCCTTTATAACCTTTCTCTTTTCTCTACATATCCGTATCATCTTTTTATGTCTTTCACTCTCCTTTCACGCTTATCAATATATATACTTCTTAAATAAAAACTATTATTGCCTCTCACTCATACTCCATGGGTTGTCCTATTCTAAACTCTCCATTCACGAATTAAGAATACTTCCACATAAAGTAAAAAGTTGCTTGTTTTATTAGGCCATTATTTTTAAAATCATTCACTCTTTTTAGTTCAACATGACACCCCATACTCTATTAATGGCTTCCCTCACTAGTCGATAAACTCACCCATAGTAAAATCTATATATATACTAATTATTTCAAAACTATGTCCTTCTCAACCTAATATAATACACTATCTTCAAACATTGATTTGATTTGGCATTCACAAGTCTCTTAACTTACTACTCACGGATTTCCTTATTTGACTAAAATCTAAAAATCACTCACTTCCAATGTCATTTAAAACCTATCAAAATTATTTTCATTCCTCTATTTAATGGATTGGTTCATCACACACCAATTTCACTCGTATCTATCTATCATCCTACAAACTATTACCCACTTCAAACTCGCCCTTCTTAGTCCTCCTTTTTTTTACAAACTCTTGCAATGGCCTCTTCCTCCTCCAACAATGTGATTACTGCAGCAGATCTAAGGTATCCAGATCTGTTTCACGATTACAACTTACTATGCTCTCACCCCATTCATGAAGGTAAATTGGTTAACTTCGACGATTTCATGCTATTTGACTTAGACAACTATCTCCCTGAACTCAAACCTCTACTAGGATCTTCATCCCAAGTTGCCTACTATCCTGAACTAGTTCGACTTTTCTATATAAACTTTTCCACTGATCATGAACAGACTACAATCACCAGTAAAGTCCGAGGAAAGCTGATGTTCTTTCATGCTTTCTCACTAGGTAGAATTCTAAATCTGCCTTCCACCGACACCGACCTCAACACCATAGTACCTATCGAACGATCGGTACTTCGAAAAATTCTTCTCTGTACCAACTGCTACCAACTTCCATGGCACATGAGGAATCTCCAACCTCATGCTCAATTACTTGCCCAGATTCTTCTCCACAACATCTATCCCAAGCTTCCCCGCAAGGGATTAGTTCCACGAAAAATCTCTCTCCTTATCTATGCAATATTTTCCTCTACTCCGATAAACTGGTCCTCCATTCTTTTCGACCTTTTCATTCGTTACCAGAAATTCAAGCCTCTTCTTTTCGGGTGTTTTATAACTCCCATCCTAAAATACTTCAAAGTACCCCTTCACAACGAAGTCATCCTCCGTCCCTCTCAGGTCCTCGATGCTACCACCTTCAATCTAAGGTCTGTTCACATGCCCGGCTCTGATGAAGAAGATCCAACATCCACCTTTGATTACTTCTCTGCAATGATGGATATCGAGCGCTCTCAGGATCGTATCCTTCGCAATCAAGCCCTGTTGCAGTAGACTCGTCAAGCTCACCAGCAGAATCGTGCCGACCGAACACATCAACCTACTCCACCTTCGGGATAAACTTATTCTTATTGGACTGTAATAACTTTAATTTATGATCTGTATTAACTCTCTTACTCTGATCCCTTCCTTTTTGTCTATGACAAAGGGGGAGAAAAACCTGTCTCCATTATTGGAGAAACATACTCGTATTCAACATTTTTCAATATTTTTATAAGTATTATTTCTATGCATAATGTCTTTTTGACAGAGGGAGCATATTTTGTCATCATAAAAAAGGGAGAGAATGTTGAGAAACTCTGTTTTGATGTCACAATATGATACACTGTCTCATTTGATTCTATATAATATGATAATATGCCTTCTTGAAAAATGTTATATTATGACTGGATATGTTTTGCCATAAATCTAACGAGTATTTGATGCAAGGATATCTCACCCAAAAAGGATGGAGTCCTCCTGTTCAAGTACAACTATGGTGCAATCATACTCCTTGAAGAAAAGCTTGATGAACCATGCATTACTAAAGAGCATCCAAAAAGTTCGGCTACCTCAAGATTGAAGATTGTATTTTTCTTCTTTAGAGTCATATGTAACAGAACCTTCAGAAGCATGCATATTGCATAGTACATAACCATTCATAAAAGCCATATTTCATAAAAGTATACGATAGTTTCAAAAAGCTCCTTTTTGAAAACAAATCATTGTACCTTCTTACAACCCTTCATGAAAAAGGTATTTTGACATGACTTCAAAATGTAATAATTGTACCTTATATCATATACAAGACAACTTGAAAAGTAATGTTTTTAAAGGAAGGAAAAAGACAAAACATGAAATCGGCTACACCAAGAAAAACAAATATAATACTAATTGAAAAGACTCTAGTTACCTTCTTTAAAGAAATGATTTCAAATATAGGAAAAAGACAAAACATGAAATCGGCTACACCAAGAAAAACAAATATAATACTAATTGAAAAGACTCTAGTTACCTTCTTTAAAGAAATGATTTCAAATATAGGAAAAAGACAAAACATGAAATCGGCTACACCAAGAAAAACAAATATAATAAAGTTTTTGAAATGACTCTAGCTAGCTTTTTATAAACCCATAGAATGTCGACTTACTTGAAGTCATCATTCTCTTTGTACAAGCATTTAATACTTCTTGTAAAGAATCCTTGTTAAATATCCTTCTAAAAAATGTCGACCTTCTTGTAGTCCTCATTCTCTCTGAAGACTTTGAAAAACACAACATAAAGAAAACACTTGACATGACCATGTACAAATAAATATCTCAAAGCACTCATTGTACTTACACTCATTTAAAGTAAAGAAGTACTTATGTACCTCAAAATCATTAATTAGAATAAAGACAAAACTACAATCCAACGTTCAATGTACTATTGTAAGAAATAGACTTTTTACATAAAATATGTATTACCTAAAATATTACAACGACTAGTGTACCCCATACTTCACTGTTTATGGAAAAAGGCATTCTCAAATTTCTCTAAAGATGTTTTTGAAAATGACATGACATTTCACATCTCAAAAAAGCTACGATTTCAAAAAGCAACGACTACTTTTTCAAAAGCTATATAAACACACTCAAATAAACTATTCAATATGGAATGGAATAGACGTGTGAGCTTACAACGAGAAAAATTCCTATTCAATATTTGAAAAAGAGAGCCTTGAAAAAGAAAGAGAAAGAAAAGAAAGAAAAGAAAGAAAAGAGAAAAAGTCAAGTCCAGCTCTTTGACAAAGAGCATCCTCTGAGTGACAAACAGAACATTCTGAGAATCCTTCATTCGTGCATTCATATCATTCTGAAGGTTCTATAGGAAGTATTGTAACTCTGTTATTCACTGTTTTCCTTCTTTGTTGAAAGAAGTAGACCTCTGTGAAAGAGGGTGTTGCCCTTCTCTATTGAGAGAAGAAGACCTCTGTGAAAGAGGGTGTTGTCCTTCTCTGTTGAGGGAAGAAGACCTCTGTGGAAGAGGGTGTGCCCCTTCTCTGTTGAGAGAAGAAGACCTCTGAGGAAGATTGTGTTGTACTATTTATCCGGTGACTCGGATGTTATAGTGGAAAGCTCAAGTGGTTTGCTTGGGGACTGGATGTAGGTCTGGGTACTGACCGAACCAGTATAAATTCTGTGTTTTATGTGTTGTGCCTTATTGCCTGATTATTTTATTTTATCGATCTTTATCGTATTTCACTATTCACCCCCCCTCTAGTGGAATTTCAAAATGTCCCAGTCAGCAGATCTAAACTGGGTGTGGAAGAATTACTTTTTTGGAAAACATGGCTTCTCAGGCTTAAAACCCTTATTCTGAATGGTTTTGAAGAGACAAAATCCTCAAAAATGATATGACTGAATAACATAAATGAGGAACTCGTGATGGAACTTTGGGTAAAGATCCCGAGATGGTGAAAATCGGAAATTTTAATCAAGTCTTATGGGTGAGACAAGATCAACTTTTTGGAATGACTCAGGTTTAGCCCTTAACCTGGATGGGATAAAGATATCTCAATATAACTTGAATGAGGAAAATAATATATGAGGACCTTGATGGGACATTTTTGAGAAAAAAAATGCCTCATGAGATGAAGCTCAAGTATGATCCTTTACTGGGTGGATATGGAAGGCATGGATTCCTTGGTGGGGAAAAGCCATGATGGGACTAGAAGAGCACACCTCGTTGAAGCGAGGAACCTCGTTGGAACGAGGCTCAGGTTTTACCCAAACCTGAAAGGAAGATACCTCATGGAGTGAGATTCATGCTTAACCCTTAACTTGAAAGGGACAACCATACAGAATCCTTGAATGAAGAAACCATGGTGGGACTAGAAAGGATATCTAGCTGAAACAGATTCACGTTTAACCCTAACCTGAACGGAAAAATACCTCGTTGAGCGAGGTTCAGGCTTAACCCTTGACCTGAAAGAGACGACCATACAGAATCCTCGGATGAAGAAACCATGATGGGACCTTCGGAGTTTGGACAAACAAATCCTGAAGGGGTTTGCAAAAGAAGAAAAAAAATGGGGTTCCCTAAAGCTTGGAAAAGGGATTTTTTGGGCGCCTCATTGCTGAGGTTGAATCAGCTTTTTAAAAACAGATGACCTCTCGCAGAAAGTTTAGGTTTGATTCTTAACCTGAGTGGGTGATACCTCGAGGAGTGAGGCAACAAGTTTAATCCTTAGCCTGAATGGATATAGAATCCTCGAGGGGCGAGAAAAACTGTGATGGAACCTCTGGATTTTGCATAACAAATCCAAGAGGGGTTTGCAAAAGGAGGAAAATGGGGTTCCCTAAAGCTTAAAAAAGGGGTTGATATGGGGCACCTCATCGCTGAGACTAAAATAGCTTTTAACAATGGAAGGCCTTTTGTAGAGAGTTCAGGTTTAACCCTTATCCTGAGCGGAAACTGTCTATGGCGAGATAGTGGGGAACACAAGGAAGTGTGCAGATCCGAGAAACTTAGATCAAACAGAAGGGAAGGACTTTTCAGTCCTAATGAGGGATGACGTTAGGATATGTCAAAGACGAACATCAAGTTTTTACTTAATGTTAGGATAACTAGAAAATATTGCCAATAAGATGCAAAAAAATTGTAGTTGATTCAGAATGATTGAATTCTGCTCACATGTGTGAAAGTATCACTTTCTTTTACCTAGAGTATTAACTCCAATTGGGCTAACTCCGTAGAATCAAGAATCAAATTCAAAACTTGTTGTTGTTGAGTTTCTTCAAGGAAGATATCAATTTCCTTGATATGAAAAGAGAGGAAATATTCTTAGCTTCATAAAAGCAATTGAATGGAAAGATATTGATAGAAGAATTTCATATAGATAAAGATGATTCCTTGTAGTTTTGACTTTTTGATATCCTGGGCCTTTTTCTATGATGATCTTTTTGCACTCTTTTGAGTCATGGAGCTTTCTTGGGTTTTTGGGAGAAGCTTATTACATCATCCTTCATTTTGGAGATGTCTTGACTTTTTCTGTTTTTTTAGGAAGGGTATGTCACAAACTCCTTCATCTTGGAAATGCTTCGATCCTTCTTTTCTCTCAGGAATTATACTGATGATATGGGCTTATTGGTTAAAAATCTCTAGATGATAGAAGAAATCAAATATCTTTTAGGGTTTGTCGGGAGGTTCATCGCAGTCGCCTTCATCTTGACGATGATCTGAATGTTCCCTGAAAGGATCTATCACAAATTCCTTCATCTCGAAGATGATCTAAATCTTCTTTGGCCCCGGGGGTCTAACTCGCATATTCGTCTTCATCTCGATGACAATTGAGAAATCCCTTTTGCAGATATTTGATTGCAGATCAAATGACTGAGGAGATATGGATTGGGTAGGTTCTTTTACTACCCAGGATATTTCCACTGCCTTACTACCAGAAGAACGATCTTTAAGGATGTGCCATAGCTATGATCAATATCGATTCACTAATGGCTTTTCAACATCATTGAATTTTCCTTTGCCGGTCATATCGAATATTTTTTGTCATCCTCTTGGTTGACCAACAAAAAAAGCTTGAATTTTGTTCTTTCTTCGCAAAAGTCTTGTCCTTTTGAAAATAATACTGAAGGTAGTTTGAGGTAATTCTTTGTGCAATAAAAGCTTTGAGATTAACAATGACTTTTGATAGCAAATTGGAAAAATATTCTTGAAATCTTTGATGAAAGTAATTGCTTGATATTGAATCGACACACATCCATGACAAAATTCTCCTCTCTTTTTCCCCCAAAAGAGAGACTCAGGATTAGCCATTACCTGAATGGGAAAGTAGGAATTACTCATCTCTTCTCTGAAGAGGAGGTGTTTGCAAAATGGAACTTTCGAAGAGAAATTAAGTTTTCGTCAAAACTCCCTATCTCTAGGCTTCTCTTATGGAAAGGCGTCCGAAAACAAGGTTGAAAAAGTATCACAGAGGAACGAGTCCATCACACTCTCCCTAGAAGAGGGTCCTCTGTGAAGGGGTTGGCCAAAGATGATAAAAATTGGGGGTCACAAAAAAAAACGAGCTTCCGTCGAAGCTTTCCTTGGAAAATAGGTTCTTTTGTGTAAAGTTGGTTTGTTGTTTTGCAAACAGTTCGCGAAGAAACGAGTCCCTTCAAACTTTCTCTAGAAAAGGGGTTCTTGCGAACGAAAGGTGGTTTCATGCGAAAGGAACGAGCTTCCTTGAACTCTCCCTAAAGAGGGTCCTTCGCAAGAGAAAAATGATTGATTTTTGACAGAATGGTAACCCGAAGGTTAAAATTGAGATTTAGAGCTTGAATTGTTGATGAATGGTTAGTACAAAGACTGAACCTGGAAGGCTAACTGATCAGTCAGCCAAACACTAGCACGAGCGCTAGATGTACCAGTACGAGTACCAAATTTTGACAATGCACCAGCACTGGATTTTGAAAGATGCACCAGCACCAGAACTGGGTTTTAAAAAATGCACCAGTACGAGCATTGGATTTTAAAAAAAAAACACCAGTACGAGCACTAGGTTTTTGAAAATGCACCAGTAGGAGCATGGGGTTTTCGAAAATGCACCAGTACGAGCACTAAATTTTTTAAAAAAATACACCAGTACGACTACAGAGTTTTCGAAAATGCACCAGTATGAGCACTGGTTTTTTAAAAAAACACACCAGTACGAGTATGGGGTTTTTGAAAATATACCAGTACAAGCATTGGATTTTGAAAATATACCAGTACGAGTACGGGGTTTTCGAAAATGCACCAGTACGAGCACTGAATTAAAAAAAAAACACACTAGTACGAGCACTGGGTTTTTGAAAATGTATCAGTACAAGCACTGGATTTTGAAAATATACCAGTACGAGCACTGGGTTTTAAAAATGCACCAGTACGAGCACTGGGTTTTCCAACAGATTGTTAAAAAGAAGACCGACATTCTAAGATACTTGAGAATTGAGCGAGAATGATTATCGGTGTTTCAAGATTATCCCTTATCCTGAAGGGGAAGTTCAGGTTTGTCCCTTAACCTGAAAGAAAAATAAAGGAAGAACTTTGGTTCACTACGAGCATTGGATCGAAAAGGGAAAATTCGAGTTGGAACTCGAAATCGCGGTAATGGAAGATAAAGGGGATAACCCGAGTCGGAACCCGGATCTTAAAATGAAAATATAAAAGGAAAAACCCGAGTCCGAAGATGAAATGGAAAACCCGAGTTTGAAAACTCGAATCTTAAAAGCAACGATTGGTTCCAACACGAGCGTTGGATTCAAAAGGAAGTCTGAGTCAGAACCCGAAACTTCAAATGAAAAAGGAAAAACCCGAGTCGGAACCCAGATCTCTTAAATAAAAGATGAAATGAAAAACCTGAGTTTGAAAACTCGAATCTTCAAAGCAACGATTGGTTCCAACACAAACGTTGGATCCAAAAGGAAGTCCGAGTCAGAACCCGAAACTTCAAACAAAAAAAGAAAAACCTGAGTCGGAACCCGGATCTCTTAAATAAAAGATGAAATGGAAAACCCAAGTTTGAAAACTCGAATCTTCAAAGCAACGATTGGTTCCAACATGAGCGTTGGATCCAAAAGGAAGTCTGAATCAGAACCCAAAACTTCAAACGAAAAAGGAAAAATCTGAGTCAGAACCTGGATCTCTTAAATAAAAGATGAAATGGAAAACCCGAGTTTGAAAACTCGAATCTTCAAAGTAACGATTGGTTCCAACACGAGCGTTGGATCCAAAAGGAAGTCTGAGTCGGAACCCGAAACTTCAAACAAAAAAGGGAAAACCTAAGTAGGAACCCAGATCTCTTAAATAAAAGATTAAATGGAAAACCCGAGTTTAAAAACTTGAATCTTCAAAGCAACGATTGGTTCCAACACAAGCGTTGAATCCAAAAGAAGTTCAAGTCGGAACCCGAAACTTCAAACGAAATATAAAAAGGGAAAACCTGAGTCGGAACCCGGATCTTTAAAAATAAAGATAAAAAATGAAAAACAAAAACTTGAGTCGGAACTCAGATGGGAAGAAAATAATTTCAACCCGGGAGTCGAATTCTGGAAAGATTGACAAAAGGTATGAATAGATTTCGACGATCATGAAGAAGATGAGGGATTTTATTCAAGATCCTTGACCCAAGATGACCTAAGATTTGAATTTAATTATGACGGTTTCCAGAATTATCCCTTATCTTGAATATAAATCCGACAAAATTGACAAAATTGACAGAGATTGATAAAGGATAAAAAAAATTAATAAAGAAGGAAAAGAATTAATAAAATTGATGAAATTGACAATAAAAATTGAAAAAGATTGACGAGAAATTAGCAGAAGCTTAAGAAAAAACTGATGATGAAAGACTTCAGGATTATCCCTTATCCTGAAGGAAGAAGGACCTCGCAGGACGAGGTTCAGGTTTATCTCTTAACCTGAAAGGGGAAAAGAATAAAAGAGTACTTCATTGAAAAGAGGCATCAAGTTTATCCCTTAACCTGAAAGGGGAATGAAGAATAGATTTTTGAGAAAAACTAATAGGGAGAAATTGATAAAAATTTAAAATAAAGAAAGATTGACAAAAATTGTTTTGCAAAAGAATTCTCATAGGTAGCAATATCGCTTCTATGAAGGGTCTCAAGATTGTCCCTTATCTTGAATGGGAACACCTCGAAGAACGAGGGTCAGATTTATCCCTTAACCTGAAAGGGTATAAGAGGAAAGGAATACCTCATTGGAAAGAGGCATCAGGTTTATCCCTTAACCTGGAAGGGTTACGAGAATAAAGATTGATAAAATTTAATAAAATTGATGAAAAATAGATAAAATTTGATAAAATTGAATAAAATTGATAGTAAATCGATGAAAATTTGATCATATTAAAAAATGAACAAAAATGGAATGAGGATAATAAAGGTAACAAGATTAACTGAAAATCGATAAGATTTTAGGAAAACAGGGTTTTGTCTGATCCTGTTTGCACATGATGAAAGGAAGATAGATGTAAATAAAAAAAAAAAATGCCCTAGTATCATGGAGAAGAATGTGAGAATTGATAAAAGATTATTATTTTATTGAAAAGGCTCTTTGAAGAGTACAAAAGACTAGAACGAAAATTTTAAGTATAAAACTTCTTCAAGTGCAGAGCATTGATTGGATCTGGCAGTTCTACCCCATCTGCGTTGATCAAACGATAGGAATTGCGAGGCAATGCTTCCTTAACTACATAAGGGCCTTCCCAATTGGCTGACCACTTGCCCCGTGGTCGATGCTTGAGATGAGCTGTCGATCTGAGAACCAAATCTTTAACCCAGAATTTTGATGCAGAGCATCCAGAAACATAAGCAGATTTAGATCCCAATCCAAATATCCATACCCGTTCCGGACATCGCTACCCAAGGCAATCCACATGCTTGTAGAACATCCGTGGTCCTAGTGGATCTCCCAGTTAGTTGATGCACTTCATGATCCTTTTATCGCTTTGATTCCATTACGGAATCATATTTTTGGATTTTGCTTCATCAATAGTTATTTCATGTAACTTTTTTTTTTAGGAGCCGGATTCTACGGATCCAGATAGTTCTGGTACCCTGTAGGATCTTTTTGTGGTACTAGAGGGTGTATGGGGTCAAAGGATAGTTTTTATTTTTTCGCAAATTCACTTCTCTCTTGGTGTTGGCGCATGATCCAATTCACAGCCTATTCGGATCCGGATCTTGATCCGTCTTCATGAAGGGGGTCCTAGGTGGCACCACTTTAGTGTGGTCCATCTTGGACCTCATTTGAATTCATGTTGACCAGCCCAAAGTAAAAAATGGACTGTTGGTAGAGTTATTAGCATTTGACAAAATCTAGGCTTGCATACTCGTTTTTGGTGCAAAGCTTGGGAAGACCAAGGTCTCTTTATTGTGGCTCTTCCCAAGCAACCTACGCCCTTAACTAGGGAGGTAGTCCAAGGGGTGAGAGGTCTTGTTCAATTTCGAAATTGGTAGTGTGGCTGGTTCTAGAGTGAGAAAAATCAAGTTTTTGTTGTAGTTGGTGCTAAAAAAAAGCTATCTTGGTGTGAAAGAAAAACCGAACTTCATTTTTATGTGGAAGGTGCTCTTGTGAAGAGGTTCTATTCATGGTGGCTGCTCTAAGTTTGTTCGTGGTGGTTGCTCATCCATCCCTACTGTTCGTATCTCTCTTGTGGCGTCGGTTGCTTTCCAATGACGGCGATTATCGATTTCAGCCCGGATATCTCTGTCGGTTTTTCGTTCTATTTCTTTAGCTACTTTTATTCGCATTTGTTGCGATTGTTCATGATTTGATGTTGCTAAATTGTATTAGACCATTAAAGAGTTGCAAAGGCATGTTAAAAGTATTTTTTTCATGTTAAAACTTGTCTCATTTGATCTTAAGTTATTTCAGGTTTTTGATGTGTGTGAATGAACTCGAGTTCTTAAAAATACCAAATTTCTGTTACGAGATAACATAGATGTCTCTGATAAAACATTCGTGTCAGACTCATTTCTGAATGGATTTTCGTGTTCTTTAGCTTCCTGAAAAGCTGAGACAATTGTATACAACCTTGTAGTTGAGACCTCTTTGTGATTCATCCTTTTGGACCTCTGAAATTGTCTGTCAAGTTTTCAGACTGACAGAAGTCCCCTGTTACATTTCTGCTACAGAACCAACTTAATAGTGTTCGGTATTTTATGATTATCTGGAGATTTCTCGAATGAAATTTAGATTTTTTTGATTTTGTGGAAAGTTATAATCTAGACCTACAACTTTTATGTTTTTGGTTTTGATTGAGTCATTGCTTAGTTGCCTCAAAAATATTGATCTTTTCTGCTACTGTTGAATCTTTGAATTTTATTTTCTGAAACAATAACTCATACCATTCTAAAATTCAAAAATTCATAGAGGCCTATAGAAATGTCCAAAAATTACAATCTTTAGTGTTCTTGAAAGGTTGGTATTTCACCTTCCTTTTGTCAGTTGTGAGTTTTCACAAAATCTAACGTTTGAGGGGTCAAAATTCACTTCAAACAATCTGTCCCTGAAATACGATAATCTGAGTTGGACTTGTTTAGCAGTCCCGGTGTCGAGTTCGTGGAGCGGTCGTTCTTGCTCCGAATCTAGTATTTTTGGATTCATTGGAAAGCTGTGCAAATCACGCACAACTTTCATTTGGATCTTCTTTGTTGAAATAGAGCACATAGATCCTGAAAATTAGTTTTCCAGAGTTCTATTCAGACTCTATATCATTTCAGCTTCCGCGTGCGTTTGGATCTTGGATCGTGGATCGGTGTGTACCGAGTCCACCATAGCATTGCATCAAATTTTCTCTCAATGACGGACTTGGCATAGTGTTGAGCTATCCTTTGATGATAAGCTTGAGCATGCTCTGCTGCCTTGAGTCTCTTCTCGTCCAACATATCAAGTTGTACCAACCTCTGCTACTGATACTGATCAAGCGGGAGTTCGATGAGCAATGCAAATTTGAATGCGGGCTTCTGAACATGGAATGGTAATACCACTTTGGTCCCATAGACAAGCTCTGAAGGCGTAGCATTGGTCGAAGTCTGAATGGTGGTCCGGTATGCCCAAAGTGCATCATGCATCTTTTCGTTACAATCTCGGCCTGTTTCCACAGTTCTTTCTAGAATGCAGATCAAAATCTTGTTGGTGGCCTCTGCCTGACCATTCCCTTGAGAATAATACGGAGCTAAGAAATGATGGTGAATCCTAAACTTCGAACAAAAGGTCTTCATCCTTTCATTTTTAAAGTGACTGCCATTGTCTGAAACAATATCATGTGGTATGCCAAAACGACAAAGAAGATTCTTATGAATTAAAGAAACCACATGTCGGCCTTCTACTGTTTGTAGAGTTACAACCTCGACCCATTTGGTGAAGTATTTTGTAGTCGCGAGAAAATATTTATGGCCATTAGAAGGTGAATGAGTGATTGGACCCACCATGTCGAAGGCCCACATTGAAAAAGGCCAAGAAGAAACCACAGACTGCAAGTATGCGGCTGGCGCATGAATAGAAGGTGCGTGCATTTGGCATTTGACGCACTTCCTCATAAATCGATGGCAATCTTACTGCATGGTCTTTCAGTAATATCCTGCCCGAATGATTTGTTTGACGAGTATTTGGTAGTCGACGTGACCACCACAAATTCCCTCGTGTGCCTCTTAGACAAATTCCATCGCTTCATCTCTGTCTAAGCATCTGGCGCATTCAGAACTGAACCCACAACAGTAGAGAGTATTGGAAAGGATGAAATAGCGGGCTGACATGTGCTGGATCGCACATTGCTCCTTTCTTGGCATCTCTGGTGGAAATTCACCGGTTTCAATAAAGTCTTTGATGTCTTGATACCAAGGTATCTCTTTCTGAGTGACTTGGTTTACTTGTTCAGCTGAAATGAAGGCAGGTTAATCAAGTTTGCCAATCTTGAAGGAACGACAGGATTCACTGTCTTTAAAAGACAAAATGGAACCCAGACAGGCTAAGCCATCAGCTATATGATTGTATTTTCTCTTGACATGATTGAACTGAAATTCTTCGAAGTTGCTTATGAGAGCTAAGACAATCTTCTGATAAGGGATCAATTTTGAATCTTTGACTTGCCATTCGAGATTAACTTGACTAACAACTAGCAACGAATCGCCGAAGGCATGTACTCTTTTGACATTGAAGTCTTGCAAAATCTTGAGGCCTTGTATTAGAGCTTCATACTCGGCCATGTTGTGCGTACATTGAAAGCTGAGCTTGAGGGAATAAAGGATCATCTCTTTTTTGGGAGTGATCAATAAAATCCCAATCCCTATACCGGACATATTCTGAGCTCCATCAAAGAATAGGGTCCAAACTGGGGATTCTTGAATGTTGCAGATGCGATCGTCGAAAAAATCATCTTCTGCCTTAATCTCTTCTGTCAATGGGAAATCTGCCAACAGATCTGCTATGGACTAACCTTTGACTGATTTTTGAGATACATATTCTAAGTCATATTGCATCAGAAGGACTTGCCATTTCGCAATCCGTCCAATAAGAAAAGGCTGCTCAAGGATGTACTTGAGAGGATTGAGCCTTAACAAAATTTTGATTTCTGAGGCCAGTAGATAATGTCTTAGTTTCTGACACATCCACACTAAGGCTAGACGTGTCTTTTCCATCTAAGAATATCTCTTTTCATAATCGATGAAAGTCTTGCTTATGTAGTAGATGACATGCTCTATCCGGCTGCCTTCCTCGTACTGCGCAAGAAATCCGCCACACGCATTCTGGTTGACAGAAATATACAAGAGAAGTGGCTTTCCAAGTTTTGGTGGCTTCAGGATGGGTAGATTGAGGAGATACTGCTTGATGCGCTCGAATGAAAGCTAACATTCTGATCCCCATTCAAATTTCACTTTTTTTCTCAACAAGTGATTGAATGGCTCACATCTCATGGCCAAATTGGAGATGAAGCGTCGAATAGACTGAATGCGCCCTTGAAGGCTCCTCAGCTCTTTAAGATTGGTGGGAGATGACATATCAATGATTGCCTTCACCTTGGCTGGATCCATCTCGATTCCTTTCTTGTTGATCATAAAGCCAAACAATTTGCCTGACTCTACTCCAAAGATGCACTTCTGCGGATTGAGTCTCAACTTATAGAGGGTAAGTCTTTCAAAGACTTGGCCGAAAGCATCAAGGTGATCCTCGCCTTCTTTGGACTTGACCAGGATGTCATCCACATAGGCATCCATGTTCTTGTGCATCTGGACATGAAAAATGACTAACATTGCTCTCTGATAGGTTGCCTCAGCATTTTTGAGCTCAAACGGCATGACTGTGTAACAAAATGTACCCCAAGGCATGGTAAAAGAAGTTTTTGACTGATCACGAGCGGCCAATTTGATTTAAGTATAGCCTGAATATCCATCCATAAAGGAAAATATGGCATGGTCTGTCGTACTGTCGATCAGAAGATCGATATTGGGGAGAGGATAATCATCTTTTGGGGTATCCTTGTTGAGATCCCTGAAATCAATGCAGATTCAAACTTTGCCATTCTTTTTGAGAACTGCTACGATGTTCGCCAACCAATCCGGATAATCAATGGTCCAGATGAATCATGCCTTTAACAACTCCTCAAGTCCTTCTTTAACTTGCGGCGCCACTCGGGGATCCATTTTCTTTAATTTCTGCTTGATTGGCTTGAAATCTGGCTTCAGCACAAGACGATGCTCAACCAGTTTGGGGTCTAAGCTTGGAATATCCTCATAAGTCCAAGCGAAGACTTCTTGATCTTGCTTGAGAAAATAGATGAGCCTTTCCTTCTTATCTAAACTTAAGCTGGAGCCAATCTTGAGGATTTTTGGATCATCTTCTGAACCAATATTGACATCCTCTGTCAGATTCTGAACCAACGGCGATGGCTCATCCTGCTTCTGAACACTGGCAAATTCTGGCAACTCTTGAATCGCTGAATCAAACTCTGTCAATTCTTTAATCTGTTCTGCCATCTTGCTGACCCCTGCCCCTGCCTTTGCCTTGCAGATCCTAGCCAGTTTGGAATGACTTTAAGAAAGATTGGGATTGACAACGAGCCTTTTGAGCAATTTAGGAGCCATGATTTTGGCGATCCTATAAAGCGCAAAAAAGGTTTTTGAGAAAAAGGTGAGAGATTCAAAATAGCCTTTTGTACAGAAACAAAGAATGATGACATAGACAAAATACAAAGAGAGGATGATATACGCCAAGATGTGAAGAGAAGATCAAAATTTCATTGATTAAGCAACTTGATATTTACACATGATTTGATAAAGAAAGGAAAACTGAGACAGAGTTGTCCCTACAAGATGAAGAGAAAAGAAAGCAGAAAACAATGGCATTATCTTCCTCATTCTGCTTCCTTGATGAAGGTGGTTCCTCTGCCTGATGACTGACCTGTGAAACCCAAACCTGCACCTATGATATGCCGAGTGGGAATGATCGGCTTCATAATGCCATCCTCATTTTTACCAAGGCCCTTGAAGGGCTGGTAACTATGTTTCATCAGAAGATCAAATCCCTTCTTTGCTTTCGAGAACTGAGGGAATAGAGGATGATCTTTGAGAGAAGCACAATGAGGCATCCTCCGATCTTGTAGAAATGAGGTCCCTGCCATTGGACCACTGCTGTGACGTTCTCTGATGGTTGAACTTCTCTCAGTTTCAGCATATCCAAACTGTCACTCAAATTAATTTTGTCCATTTCCCGGATGCTCGGGATGTCGGTAGTAAAAGTAGGGCGAGGAATCATAGGCTGCGAGAGTCTCTCTTTTGGATCTTCTCCCAAGACGGTGGTAATCATGCCTCCCTTTGACCACTTGATGCACTAGTGAAGGGTAGAGGGAACAACATTGGAATTATGAATTCAAGTGTGACCCAAAAGAAGATTGTATGTGGGTGTCACATTCACCACATGAAATAGGATGATATGCACCGAATAGTTGATGAAAATCTCAAGAAAAATCTTCCCCTTGGTTGTCTACCCATGGTTGTCAAAACTGTAGATCATTATCGGATCTGGGGTATATTCTTCTTCTTTTAGGCCCAAGGCCTTGGCTATCATCTCAGGGCAGATATTGAGGCTATTGCCTCTATCAACGAGCACATGATGGACTGTCATGCCCCTGGTTCTCACTATTATGTAAAAAGCGTTATTGTGGAATGTATGAGGCTTTGACAAATCTTCATCTGAAAAGGTTATTGGTGCATTGGTCATGGCTTGGTTAATGATCTGTGCCATATCCTGCAGGGTTGTGCTCGGTTTGACCTTGATCTTCCTTAACAAATCATCTAGCACTTGCTGATGTTCAGGAGAAGCATGGGTCAAATCCAGGATGAAGATGTTTGATAGAGCTGTGATAGGCTTCTAAACTGACTTCGATATTTCACCCTTCTTTGAAGCTGACTTGATTAAGTGCTTCAGGATCCTGGGAATCTGCTTGATGGTTTCGACTGTCACTTTTGCTGGTTCACTAACTGGCTTTTTATTGCTAAGAATTGAAGTGATATCTACCCTCTTGGTGGAAGACTGTTCCTGACACAACACTAGGACCTGATGCTGATCCTGAATGTCTTGGCTGGAACACGGCTGAATACTATCTTGAAGAAAAATTGCTTGCTCCGAGATAACTGAAGCTGAATATTTGAGGAAAGGCTTGGACAAGATCTCAGGCTGCTATTCGTCCTCATCCTTGATCAACAAATTCTTGTCAATGCAGTCCTGGATGATATTTTTGAGGACAAAACAATGCTCTGTGTCATGTCCCACAGTTCGATGGAATTTGCAGAATTTTTTTGTCCATTTGCTCATAACGACCAGAGGATCTGCCACCTTAGGGAGTTTGACCATCCCTTTCGACAACATGTATTACAGGACATCTTCCCGGGATTGCTCTAGAGCTGTGAACTCTATGTCATAACTCCAGCCATCGTGCTTTAGCTTTAGTTGTTGCTTCACTTTAGGCTGTTGCACTGGCTGAACAGGCAGCGGCTTGACGAACTTTTCCTTTTGGGTTGCCGAGTTCGCTTTCTCAGTCTTTGAGCTTCCTGAGTCCTTGCTACAGTTTTCTTATTTTTCTTGCTGCTAAAATTGTTGTTATTGCTTGAAAAATCTGTGCAATAAGCAACATGTGCCTTCTTTTTCTACTCAAGGTTACCTCGGACGAATAGGTAACCTTCATAAAGGTCGTTGTTCAATCCTGTTTCGAGTCATTCGGCTCTCTCGATCAATTTGATGAATGATTTGGTAGGAGACGTAGAGATGAGATTCCACAGAGGCTGGGAAAAGTTATTTAAGATGATTTGTAGGGCATGCTCTTCTGGGATGAGAACCTTCATTCTGTTACAGGTGCTTCTCCACCTGTGGATGAACTCTCCTGCTCTCTCGCTCTCATTTTGTTTTAAGTTATACAAATAGTTGAGCGTGGGCGAGGCTTCAACATTGAACATGAAGCGCTCGATGAACAAGTTCACAACTTTATCGAACTCTCGTAGTTTGATAGGGTTGATGTGGTTTGCATACCACCTGGATGCTACTCCTTCCAGACTGCGGGAGAAGAAAATGAATAAAGCTCTGTTATCTTTCCTGAAACGGCCACATTCTGTGTAGAATGTGGCCAAATAAGCTTTTAGATTGCTTGTTTCATCAAATTTAAGGAATTTTCGAGGAAGATTCTCCAGATTATCATCCCCATCTAGGCCATTATAGAAATCTTTGCCTGAATAGGTTTGCTTGCCTTTTCTCTTGGTCTGGATGTCTTTGATTGCTTGAGTCATTTCCTTCAATTGCTCGTGCATCGGATCCTCAGCTGGGATCCCAATTTTGGGCTTGTTCAGAAATTCAGGCTCTTCAGTGATTTTTACTAACTGCCACAGAGAATTCTGACTGAAGACAAACTGTTCTTCCTCTTCTGACTCTTCCTCTGCTGATTATGTGTCCTCAAAAGTAGTGTATGGCTGAACTTTCTTTCTGATAATCTTGACTTGCTTTTTCATAGCCTTCTTCTTCAATTTGCTCTTAGGAACGACCCTTTTCAGACTGGCCTCAGCTTGCTCTGACATCATTCTGACCATCATCTTCTGAAATAGACCATACATGGTGGGTTCAATATCATCTCCCTTGTACTGACTCTGTCCTCTGGCTGACTTGGGAGAGTCCATTGCTTCGATCTCACTATCACTGTGCTGAGGAGCTGTTTCTTTCCTAGTTCTTGTCTGAACCATTCTGACAATGCCAATGCTTTCTACAGAATAAGGGGAATGGTTAGAGCGAGGAGGAAGCTTTTTCAAAACAACATTTTGAGAAAAGAATGGAGGATATGGTAGACAATTAAAATGATTATCCCATTACCAGGGATTTGGTCATCACAGAATTTGTGACAATTGCGTCATCATTCTCATGACAACAAAAAATGTGCCTTGTTACCTAGGTGAGGTCGTCAACCACGATAAAAGATATTGAAGAAGAACAAGGAGAATATTTAAAAGAATATCCCCATTGTCGGAGATAAGATTGCCACAAACATCGCTACTATCTATGCTTAAAACAATATTTGAACAAAAATGCTTTTCATCAGAAGTAAATTTTATTGATAATAGATTCAGAGACAAAGAGAGGGTGGATAAACAGTTTGCCATCACTCTTGATATTCAACAGATATATTGGGTCCAAGAAATACAGACAGAGAAATGAAGGAATCCCAAGTGTATTTAGTTACATGGTATGCCCCAAACCACTGATCTGACTGCAGATTGAATTCTGGCATGTTGGCAGTCAAGAAGCGAATGTTGGCACGAACCTGCCGCTGCGAAAACTGTCTGAGACACCTCTTTGGCTGATAGTCAACATAGAAGAAGGGACCAAGCAATCTGTAGCGCTTGCTACGAGCATAAGTATAGCGAGGAACTAACTTTCACCTGTCAAAGTAATCTCAAAGGATCTCTTCCTGATGCAGACTCTCGATCAAAGCTCGGTACTGAATGGCAAACTTCGGCTTCTTATTGTTGAATTTGAAGGAACTGGCCTTTGATGGCACATGTCGCAGGAACCAAGACTGCAAGGCATACATGCATCCTTCTACCAAAATGGTCTCTCCAAGGGCGAAGCGAGCTAAGCCTCGATAAAGAAAGACTAAAGCTGTCATAGAAACTGACAGATGACAGGTCTGCTTGCTTCCCCATCTCTGAAAGAGCTGAACAGTTCTGACATCGACAAAATTCTGACCGTCTTGAAAGAATGCTAATCCCACTGTGCATAGGACCATGGCATGCTGGATTCTGTCTTTTGGTGGTCGGGACAAGGTGTCAACTTCCTCGTAAGCTCTGTACTTGCGATAAAGCCCAAACAGGTCGATGAACTGACTTCCATTGATCTCAGTGAGAGGCCAAGATCTGCTCCTTGTTGCTCTGGCTAATGCTTCTCAAACATCTACCCCCTTGACGTTGATCAGGAACTGTTGCTCGACCGGATCATCTGGCTGACCAGCTGCATCTGGCAATCCCATGATGTCACTGAAATTGTCCATCAGCAAAGTCATTTCTTCTCATGGAAACCAAAATATGCAGGTACGTGGATTCCATCGTGAGAAGGTGGCGAACCAAGAATAATACCACTGAGGGAAGAAGGAAAGAGACTGGATAACCCGATGATTCGGGGATTCATCCCTTATCTGATAGCAGATATGATCTCTGAGAAAGACATCATCGAGGGAATTGGATGTCATCGGAATGATACTGGGGCAAAAAGAATGAAGAGAATCAGATAGAATGGAGGACTTACGGATAGACTCCTGAAGAAAAGAGAATAGACAAAAATCCTGGAAATTTTGAAAGATCAAGGGAATTTAGAAAAGGGATTTCCAGGGTTTTTAAAGAAAATTTGACACAAAAGAGAAAAGAACATAGGTAGAGGAAAATCATACACCTGGGTTTTTGAAAATAAGAGAAAATTTTGAATAATATACCCAAGGTTTTGAAAAGGTTTGATATATATACATAAGAGAATACAAGAAAACATTGCATAACCATAACTGCACAAACAAGGATGCGCACATAGCACTCCCTAAAGGCTGACTCTAAATGCAACATTTGAAATGGCTTTGTAGGACCTTAATCCTAACTCTATGGTTCAGATCATCTAATTCCGATCAAGGTACGCCAATATACTCAAGCCGAAGCTCGAAGTACGTGACATAGAAATATTCCTTCGGTTCTAAGGTAATGGCTTCCCAACATCCTTGAGCACCTACCGATATACCTCGGACTATGACCCTTAGGTGCATGGTAGGGGGACACTAACCCAAATAAGTGGTCTAGTTGTGAGGCTCTCTCCCGAACTATGGTTCAGTGAGACAGCCCAACAACATGAAGACCGAGACAATATAGGTAGGGATGTTTTCGAAAATATGTTCAACATAAAATAAAAACCAGAGGGCTATAATGCAAGTCCTAAAGAGATAGAATTTTTAAATAAAGAGAAGCATACACTTGCATAGATTGTTTGCATTCAATCCCTAGAATTAAGGAGAGTTATATTTCAGACCTAAGTCTAAGTGAGCATGGAATGATCTCCTCAAGATGGTCCTACTAAACCATACTTAGATTCTATATGCAATGATGTCAGCTAGGACAAAGTCTAGGCTCCTAGGGTTTGCATGGAAATGAAGCTGACATTTGTAGAATAAAGACTTAGATAATATCAAAGTAAAGAAAAAGGCACAAATTCGACCGCACAGAGACGAGTCCCATCACGGTCGCCAACTTTTGTGATCAAGCAAAATTTTTCTTCTTGTTCATCTTTTCCTACTCTTTGCCTTTCTAACCTCTATTTCCTTTTTGAAGGGGAATAAAAGATAGAAAAGAAGAGAGAAAAGAAAAGAAAAGAAGAGAAAAGAGAGGAACTCTTTTGCAAGGTCTCATCTGACCAAAATTTTGAAAATATTTTGAAATTACTCACCTCCATTTTGAAAATTTGTGGGAAAATTGAGAGATGAGATTCGCTTGTCGGTACGAGGTTCGACCGTTCCTAGCGCCTTTACTAGGGGTAACCGAACCAAGGATTGAATTTATGCCTTTTGCTTTGCCTTAATATTATCTAAGAATTTATCCTAAGTCTAAATGCATAAAGAATCATGCTTATGTAATGCAAATGCAGAAAAGTATGCCTTTGAGAAAATAGTTTTGGGATTTTTCAAGTAATTCTGAAATAAATATGATAATGGAGTGAAGAAAATGATTCAAAGATTTGAAATTGGTTTGAAAAAGTTAGATTTTGAATCTAACTTGGGTTTTGAAATAGATCTGGGAGAAGAGATTTGAATTTCCAAGTCTTGGAGTGATCAAAATTTGAAAAGATAAGTCTTTGAATGAAGAGAAAATGAATTTAGAATTTGGAGTTTTAAAATAAGAATGAATTTTCAAAGTCAGAATAGACTTTGAATTTGGATCGATTTTCAAGAATCAATTTTGAAAAAAGAAATTTTGAATTCAAAACCTAAAACAGGAATTGAATTTGATTTCAGATTTGAGAAATAAATTTGAATTTGGCTTTTGGAAATGAGAATTGGAAATGGAACTGGATTGTAAATCTAGAATGAAATTTTGATCTAAAATCTGGAATGGGTTTTTGATCTGAAATCTGGCATCCAAGATGGAACTAAATCCAGAATCTAGAATCCTATTTTGAATTGAATCCGAAGTCTGGAATCCAAGATAGAATTGAATCTGGGATTTGGAATCCTAAATGGAATTGAATCCGAAGTCTGAAATCCAAGATGGAATTGAATCCGGGATCTGGAATCCTAAATGGAATTGGATCTGAAGTCTGAAATCCCAAATGGAAATGGATCCGAAGTCTGGAATCCAGAATAGAGTTGGATCTAGAAATCTGGAATCTAAGATGAGATTAGATTTGTAAATCTGAATTCAAGGTGGAATTGGGTTCTAAATCTAGAATCCAAGATGGAATCAGATTTTGAAAATCAAAATGGGACTTTTGAAGATGTATATGGATTTTGGAAATCCAGATTTGGACTTAAAACTTAGGAAAAATTGGATTTTGAGATTCAAAATCAATCTCAAGACTTTGATTTTGAATTTGAGAATCAAGACTCAATGAAAAATAAAGGAAAAACTTGATTTAAAGCTTGAGTTTTGAAATCAGAAATGAATCAGAAATTTCAAAGTTAAATTGAACTTTGAAATTTGATCTGAAATGCTAAATTGAATGTGAAATTGAATCCTAGAAAGAAAAATGAATTTGAATTTTCAAAGTTGAATTGAACTTTGAAATTGGATTTGGATTGGAAATTGAATTTAGAATACAAAAATGAATTTGAAATCTCAAAGTCAAATTGGACTTTGAAATTGAAATTTGAATCTTTGAAATAAGATAGAAGGATGAATTTGATTTGAGAAATGAAAAAGATACTCAAAATCACTCGGATTTTTTAGAAAGGATTTTGAAAATATGATGTAATTCTATGCTAGATGATGAAATGAATTAAAGAATTTGAAATTGTATTTTGAAAAAGCATATTTCATTCTTTAAATGAATTGAAGTAAGATTGAAGATATAATACATCCCTGACTATGGTCATTGAATGTATTATATAGTAATCATATTTAAATTCAAGTGAAGAATAAAATATATTTTCGCGCCTTTATAGAGTTTAAAATGAAATTAACTCTCAATATATCCTGACTATGGCCATTGATATATATTTTGAGTTAATTTTAAGTTAAACTCTGATAAAGGAAAAATATTTAAAAAAATATGATGATTTTTGAAAAAGATCCAGTGTTATTCGATAAAAGATGAAAATCCTAAGTTTTGTTCACATCCTGATCATGGCCATTGATGCAAATCATCAACTTAGGGTTTAATCACCTTTTATTAGAATGGTGCACGTGCCATTCTTGTTCCCATTTGTGGATTTTTTAGAATAAAAGATAGAGTATCATGAAACGAGCAATTCTAGGGGATGCACATGCTCATATATTCTAATCTAGTGCAGGAATGTAAATATTCTCATTAATGTATAACTATTACATTTGAATTGAATTGAAAATATTAGAAGTCATTAATCTAAGAAAGAGAGTCTAGATTTTTTATGTATTCTTGCAAAATAAAGCGGGTTAGTACGAGTGAAAGGAGAGATGGCAATATTCCCTGCTATCAGGAATGCAAATGGTGAAATGAAATTTAAAATGTATGTGGGATGAACCTAGCTAAATGCGTATAGGTATGCCTAAATGTAGATGAGAACGAAAAGATGCATATGAAGGTATATCTGCACTCATATGCCTATCATTGAAAACCTATATAAAAGCTAAATACATGTATATCATATATACAACATGTAATGCATGCATCAAAGTATAATGCCTATGTGTTATATCTATACATAGATGGAGATGCTCTCACTAAAAGGTATGGAAAACATGTGCTTTAAGAATGCAAATATACTTATGAACATGATGGAAAGATATACAACGAATGCATAAGTGAAGCAATAGGTGCAGCACAGTGTGTATATAGTGGTGGCATGTTATAGATGGCTAACATGATGAGGACAATAGGTACTGAGTGAAGAAGCTGGAACCCCAGATGCAGCACATGTATGGCAGCAGGGGAGGTGTGAATATAACTGGGAAACTAGGGAGGGCAGATGTCATGGTGGAGGCTAGTGGAGATGCTAGGTGTGGTGGTATATATATATATATATATATATATATATATATATATATATATATATATATATATATATATATATGTTGTGCATAATATATTAAGAAAAGAGAGTGAATAGTGATGCTTACAGAAAATACAGAAAAAAAATATCAACAGCCTGTTCACTGTGTAGTGGTGAATGATGGCCTACTAGATAATGGAGATGCAGTGTGAATTACAACAGTGAAGTTTGTTGTACTGTTTGCAAGAAAGCTATGTGATGGGTTGAATGGATAGTGGGCAGTGACATAGTGATGTTGTAGTAGGTAGTAGTATGATGTAGTGTAGTGGATGATTAACAACAGAGGTATCCACTGTTGTACCTTAGTACAAATGCCACTCTATCGAGAATATCAGATGGAATATCTCGACGTTGCGAACAAGGATTGAGGCAGATACTACAATTATGAATATGTTGTGTTATGTTGTGGCAATGGTGAAAATATTGGTGTGGGGGACTGCATTGAGGTGTAAATATACAGATATGGTGATAATTATGAACAACATAGCTGGCGACAACTAGAAATTGAAACCAAGGCTTAGCAACTCAACAACTTAACAACTCAAGGCCAACAACTTAGGGCTTTTCGGCAAATCAAAATTTGAGCTAAGCATCCGATTTCTAATTCAACTGATCAGGGTTTTTGCAGTAAATAAAATTGGAACCGAGGCTTGGTTTTTTTAACTCAGAAGCTCAGTAACTCAGGGCTTTTCAGCAAATTAGAATTTGGGCTAAGCATCTGGTTTTTAATCCAATGAATCAAGATTTTTGCAGCAAATAAAATTGGAACCTAGACTTAGGTTTTTAACCCAACAACTCAGCAACTCGGAACTTTTCAGCAAATCAGAATTTTAGCTAAGCATATGGTTTTTAATCCAATGAATCAAGATTTTGCAACAAATAAAATTGGAACCTAGACTTAGGTTTTTAACTTAGCAGCTCAACAACTCGAGGCTTTTCAGTAAATCAAAATTTTAGCTAAGCATCTAGTTTCTAATCCAATGAATCATGATTTTGCAGCAAATAAAATTGGAACCTA
The DNA here is from genome assembly GCF_984573655.1 of Nuphar pumila. Lineage (NCBI taxonomy): Eukaryota > Viridiplantae > Streptophyta > Magnoliopsida > Nymphaeales > Nymphaeaceae > Nuphar > Nuphar pumila. The sequence goes on from NC_143265.1 coordinate 52,385,047, forward strand.
GACTTAGGTTTTTAACTCAGCAGATGAGGATGAATTAAAAGTAGATTTTGAGTTGAACAGAGCATTTTTTTTATCGTAGGTGAGTGCCGACATATAACTGTTGTATTGAAGAGAATGACATCCTGTAAAATGCCGAATGATGCGTGTTGTTAATGGGAAGGTGTATGGAAGGGAACCTTGTGAAGGCATAGCGACCACTGTTATAGCTACATTGGGTGAGTGGTGTGGGCTAACAGCTACAACAGGGAACCCTTGAATTGCTATGGAATTCAAGTGAAGATGAGGTAAGGTGGTGGATGGATAAAATGACTGTGATTTTTTCTTTGACCCCTAAAAAGCTAACTGTGCAGTTCAATCACAGACCTCAAATGCAACATGAAGGATCCAACAACTGGGCAAAATTTAAAGAAAAAGGAGACTTTATAGCAACAGATTTTCTATCCACACCTTCTGACCAGTAGCATTGCAAATTCTCCTTTTTTATATACACCATCCATGACCACAAAGCTTGTTTGGCATTCACCTCAAGGGATTCTAAGTCATCCCAAATTTCACAGATAAATTACCAGATCAGAAGTTGCAGAAAACAAAGTTTAAACAAACCTGAAATCGATTATGACCTTGAAACCTATTGATATTATTCCCATTATAGCTATCATCCAATCATACGCTAGATTGCACCTAGCCATCACGATCTTGCCGATTTGAGTAGATCGCAAGACAATCCTTCAGACACTTCTAGGAGGTCAATCCATTAGCAAGATCAACCCAAAGGAAAGCTAAGCTTTGTAGTGGGATCCAGAGGAAGAAGCCCAGAAATCCGTTCCCAAACCAGTGATATCCACGAAGAAGAGATGACCACATTTTTAAGATAGACTGAATTTTTAACCAAATCAAATTAATGGCAGTATTATCATGATTATTCATTGTAGGTAGTGGTTACTGAACTCATTCATAATTCAAAGATAAGATCTTCATTTTGGAAACATTAGAGCAGAACACTGTTGTGGCATAAAGCAATTCTATCTCATGAAACTTGAATCACATTGTTATTCCTGTTCGGTGGTTTTGAACATGTGCAACTCACACCATGGCGTGTATCACGCCCCATATGAAGGCTCCTGATAATTCATGACCCTCAGCCACATAGTTTTTAGCAAGGACAGAAATAAAAAAAAAATTGCCATCATAGGGGACACGAAAAGAATGGTATGCAGGAGAGCTAATTGACACATGTTGCAAATGCGAAGATGATAATGGAAGGGATACTACAGTCATGAATGGCGTTCAAATACAGAGCGTTAATTAGATCAAATGGTCCTAAATAATCTATGAAACAGTCGATTGCACCAGAATAAGTAATAATAATAATAATAAAAATGAAACAGAAGGAGATGATCAAACAAATTAGGACAATCCAACGAAATTCACTCGGCAGATGAACAGAGAATGCGACAAAGAGTTCAATTGATAAGCAAGCCTGTATGATCTAAACAAATGATCAAATCGAACAAATTAGTTAAAATGAATTAGATGGTTCCTGTCGGCTACTCTAAAAAAAAAAAGGTCGAGTGAATGGACGACATTCGATTAGTGCAGGAATAAAGCAAAATACATAGATAAAAAATAAAAAGATCGCAGAATCACATAAATCAGCACAAACATGGGGATTGAAAAATCAAAAGGAACTCAAAAACTGAAAAGAAAACAAGAAAAAAATGTATTGGAATGAAACATTCTGTTTCCTATAGCATTATGTAGATCGACACTGCTATATGTAGGTCGATTCTACGAATTGTGCTCAAAATGAACCATTGAGAAAGAGATGAAATCAAGAAGACTGTAAATGAAGATTTTACCAAAAAAAAAAAATAGAGAGAACGATCACTTACCTGTAGTTGTAGTTCTGCTGACTGAGGATTGACCATTTTCCTGCTGATCGGGGAGAACTAGAGGAAATAAAGGAAGAAGAAGAAGGAATGAAAAAGAGAAAAAGGGGGAGGGAGACAGACTACGATGGTAAAACAGATGTGAAGGAGAAGAAGGCTTTGCGGGTTGCAGAGGGATTGCGAGCGTGGATGCTTGGCTTCACTTGCGTGCTCCTTTTTAAAGAGGGAGCAGAAGGATCTGGAAGAGGAAAAAGTCGTTGGAGATGAACGGGAGAGGAAGAATAAGGCAAGCAATGGGCTTAGGGAAGAGTCGAGAAGCGATTCAGTTAGCGATCGATGGATGAGGCATGAAGGAGGCAGCCGATGGAGGGTGGATCGATCGAGAGCTTCTGGGAGAGAGAGAGAGAGAGATAGGGCTCGTGATCAGGAGAGGGAGAAGGGAGAGCGCAACGGAAAACCATTGGAAAGCCGTTCGCAGGAGTTCAAATTTTCAAAAACAAGGCTCTCTTGAAAAATTTTCTCAAAAAAGAGGTTTTCAAAACCATTTTTTTGTATTTTTCCTTTTCAATTCGATTTTTGTTCTTTTTCTTTGTATTTTCTGTATTTTTTTTTGTTATTTTTGAAATAATACTCTAAAACTATGGGTTTTTAAACTAATTTTGAGAAATTTAAGAATATTTTATAAAAGAAGTGTTTTCTGAGAATTCAGGTTTAAACCTTGGAAATTTTCTAAAAAAAAAAGGGTTCGGATCCGGGTTTTGAGGAAATATTCAAGTTTTGAACCTCGAATCAAAAAATACAGAGCATCGAATCTAAATGGACACTAGATCGACTGTCTAAGCCTTTCAAAAATTATTTTTGGTATTTTTGTGAATTTAATTTTGAAATTTGAATAACAAGGCTCAGATTTGGATTTTAATACTGTCACCCCAAATTTTCCACACTCATTTCAGACAACCCTCCTCGTGAAGTGCCAACCCTGTTAGGTTAGTGTAAGAGTCAAATCCCGAGTCAGTTTCAAAAAATCACCACTTTACCCATTTTCATTAGGAAAATTACCATTTTACCCCTAGGTCATCCCGGACCCCAGTCAGTCGAAGTCAACCAAGCTCATTGGTTAGTTCAGAATAGTTAAAATATGAGTCATCTCAAGCTCACCCGATCTCACAATGAATAAACTATTTCTATTTCTGAGCAATCTTGTAAAAATGGGATCATTTCTTTAGAAATGAGCGCATTTCTCACTCAAATCCAAGTCAATTGTCTTTGAGTCAGTCATTCTCAGTCAATCATATTCTCCAGAGTCTAACTTGAGCTCACTAGGAGTTCAAGTGCTCCAGTTTCAGTTCAAAACCATTTCCAAGTGTCCAGGAGCCCGTTTCAGCTCTTTCAGCTGAAATTGAGCCGAGTTTGATCGATTGAGCTAGTGTTCGAGCTTCGATTTTAGTTCATGTCAGTATTACTGATCTTTGTTTTAGCTCAAACCCATCTCAGATTTGCAATTCAGTTTACTCTAGTGACCATTTCTTGCCATTTCTCTAAAAATTGCAGCTTTTCTCGATAATTCAGTCTGAGAGTTCAGTCGAGTTAGTGTCTTGTCAGTCTATTTGAGTTCTGAAACTCTAAAACTCAGCTCAATCTTGCTCATTTCAGTTTAATTCAGCTCAAACCCTGATTTTCAGTGTCACTCTAGCTCGGTGAAGTCCGAAAACCATTTCTTGAATCATTTCGCAATTTTTATTAATTTTAACACTTTTTGAACTGGTACAAGTGTCAATCGGGGTCTAACATCCAAAATTCTTCATTCAGGGTTAGCATTTTGCATATCATTTCATATCATTTCTCAGCATTTCATAACATTTTATCACATTTCATTCCATTTTCGAAGTCCAGAACTCCAGTTTTATAAATTTCAATCCAGATTGAGTTTTAAAAGTTTTCAGAAATCAATTTCAAACCTTAGGTTTCCAAAATTGACATTTTTACCCTCGAGAGTCTAAATTTGGAATTTTTTTCTCAAGAAAAACAATTTGGATTTATTTCAAACTCGAATTTTCAAATTCTACGTTGGATTTGCTTCGCAACAGGGTATTGAACTTCAAAATCCGAGCTCGTTTCGTCCAAAATTTTTCTAAAAAGACCATTCTACCCCTATGATTATCAAAATGAATTTCAAATTTGGAAAAAGAGCCCACTCTGACATGGCTCCTTCATTCTCATTTTAATAAAAAAAAAAATTTATCTTCTCCTTTTCTTTTTGATTTCTTTCATTTATTTTTATTTTTATTTTTATTTTATTTCATGAGAGGAGGTGGGACCCACAAGGGGGTCGACCAGCCCACTCTCCCTTCCTCTTAGTTTCCTTTTTCCTTCCCCATTTTCTTCTTCTTCTTCTTTTCTTTCCTTTTCCTTTTTTTCTTCTTCTTTCTTTCCTTTTCTTTTTCTTTTCTTCTTTTTCTTCTTCTTTTCTTCCTTCTACTTTCTCATTCACGTAGACCCTTCCAGCTCCCCTCTTTTCTTCCCTTCCTCTTCTTTCCTTTTCCTTCCCTTCTTTCCCCTTTCTTCCTTACTCCCCTTCTATTTCCAGACTCATACGGCTGCTTCCCATAGAGATTCATTCATTACCCCCTCCCTCTCATTAAACCCTAAGTGTGTTGGTTATTTTTTCCTAAGTTATCAACCCAAAAAAAAAGACACACGGTAGCTCTTGCTCTCTTTCCAGCCTCTCTCTCTCACACTCTCTCTATTTTCCCTTGGTTCCCCCTTTAGCTCCAGCAGCAACCACTCCATCAGCAAGGTACAACCACTTTCAGCCGGCCACCATCTCCACCTCCAACCTTGGACCACCACCTTCGATCCAGCAGCAACCGATCCACCTGGCTGCAGCCATCTTCAAGTTCCAACCTTCAACGCTATCTCCAGTCTACTCTAGTCGGCACCCCTTTTGCAGTTCTCCTTTCAACACCATCAGCCACCTACTCCATTTCAGCCGGTACCCAGCCACCCTTTGCTCCAATCGGTTTCAACAAAAAGCCCTCATTGGTAGCATCTTGGCATAGCCGATGCTCTTGGCAGCAGCTCCTCTGGATCCAACCACCGGCAGCCGACCACCTACAAGTCCTCCTCTTCAATCCAAGACAGCCATCTTTTCCTGGTGACAAGTGATCCCAACATCCCCAAGGTACCTCCAGCATCTTCAAGGTATCTCCACCACTTCAACAAGGGGCACCTTCAAACTCCAAGGTTATATCCAACCATTGCCCCACCTTTTTCAACCATAGCAGTCGTCCAGCTAGGTGCAAACCCAAGGTAAGAAACTTTTCCTCGTAGGTTTTCTTTGAATATAGCCTATGAACCCAGTTTAAAACTGGATTCACATGTCTTAAAAAAAATAGTCTTTAGTTGTTGTGATATGAAATTTCAATTTCTCATAAACATGCTATTAAAGAGGGGTAATCCATCCGACAAGTTGATAGGATCCCACCTCTTTTGCAAAAAGCATATATCATGTTTAAATTTCACCTCCTTGGTCATTTTCTTGTAATTTTATAATAGATTTCATCTTTTAGATATTGTATTTAACCTTGTTTTGATCGTTTGGTGTCGCTTAGTTAATTTCACAAAAAACCATATCATGCTTTTAGCTTAGACGCGTGGTCCAGTTATAATTTTATGTTTGAATTTTTATTTATAAATTTTGAATTTTTTGTGATGGATGCATGTATGTTTTTGTGATCCCCTTTCAAAAATCTCGACTGATTTGGCTTTTCCAACCCTCTCAAAAAAATTGAATCCCAATCTGGGATTTACCCTCCTGGAAAACCCAAACTCCATTTTAGCAGACTTGACGACCCAGATTCACCCCCATGGATGATCCGAATCTCCCCCTAAAAATTACAGTAGATTCACGATGGAATTTACTAATTGTCTGAAAATTTTAGGATCTTTATAAGTAGATTTGACCTCTGTTAAAAATCAATTTTTCCAGACCTTTAGGAAAACCTTGATTTTTCTTTGTCAGGGTATAGACCGATCCTAATGTGCTGTGTCCGCTCAACCCGTAGCCTGAATGCAAAAAACTTTCAACATGAAAGTTATTTCTAACATTTTTCCCAGTCATTTACCAAAATTTGGGAATTTTTTAGACTGTCCAAGTATTTTTACTGAAATTATCTTTTCTGTCTGACAGATTCTCATGCCTGAGAATTTCAGAGATCCGGGTCTCTGATAGCAGTGTGCTCGTTTCCAAACCGTAACCTGAATCCTAGTACTATGAAAAGATAAAATTGGCCTCTGTTTGTAAGGGACATTTTCCCACAATTTCAGTCATTTTTCCATTTGTCTGCTATTTTTCCCTTAATTTCGCCCGGAACTTGTCTGTCTGCCTTAAATCTTAGAGTCGCCGGATTCTGATCCAACTTGTCGAAGCCGTCTAGCTCCAACGATAGGTCAAAACCAGAATATGTAAAATGAAAAAATCTTTTCCTAACTGTCCTCTATTACCCCAAAAAATTTGTGAAATTTTTATGGAAGTTTAATATCCAAAATCCAATTTAGAATTAGCATTTTAGGCAAAATCTTGATTTTTTTGTACTTTTAGCCATTTTCTACATTAAAAAAATAACAAAAAAATAGATTTTCAAGCTTCGTTATGTTTTTAGGGTTAGTATAGGTGTCCATGCCAAATTTTGCTCAATTCCAAGTTCATTTGCTTTGTGTGTTACGTTATTTTTAAAATCAGAAGCGAAAATCACGCGAAAATCAAATTAAATTTGATAATTTGTGATATTTTTGCCATTTTAGGGTTTTTATCATGTAAATAAGCATGTCATGTCATATTAGAGTTAATTTATATGTCATTTGCATTTCAATTTCTCATTTTTGCAAAATTTATTTCAGAAAACCCTGGTTTCAAGGCCATAATCTTGTTATCAGGGGCATTTTGGTAATTTTGACCTAATTTTCGAAATCCCAAACTTCAATTTTCCAAATTTTCGTGCATATAATCATATTGTATTTGATTTATTTCATTTTATTTTCAAAATTCCAAATTTTATAAAACTTCTTTCAAAAAACCCTCATTTCAAGGTCATCAAGGGTATTTTGGTCAATTTGACCCCAATTTCGAATTTTTAAGTTGATTTTCGAAATTTATTCATTATTTATCATATTTATATCAAAGAGGGTATGATTATGGGTTTATATTTGAATAATATATGATAATTTCCTATATTTTCGTATAAATTCAGAAAAACCTACATTTCTATGCTAACATATTTTTTTCAGTTTTGCAGGAACATCCAAGAAGAAGACTTTATTTATTTATTTATGTTTTATTTCAATTCCATGTAAAGATGTAATAATTTTGAATAAGACTTTACATTTCTCCTTAGAATAGGACTGCATTGCATAAAATTTAATTTTTGCAAATTCTGATATCTGATGCGTCATCCATGCACATTTTTCCAAAATTCACTATGGTTGACACGAATGACACGTGCACAAGCTCTTATGTAGTTTATAAACTTGGTGGGATTCGTATTTATGGCTATAGTCAGAATATGAAGAAAACCAAGATTTATGATCTTCGTATTAGCCACATTCAGCCTACACTCTTAGGCTAACTTCAAAAATGCACTGCATTTCTCAAAAACTCAAAAGGATTTCTCAATTCCTCAATGAAATTCTCTTTCGAATTCATTCATATCATTCAAATTGCATCATTTTCAAACTCTTTTTCCCAATTCCATTTAAAAAAAAATCAAATTTCCCAAGAATTTCCAAGTCTTTCTCACGATCTGATTTTCCCATAACTCTAAATTTTCAAATGAGATTTCAAAGTATTTTTCAAGTTCAAATCAAGATTTTCCAAGATTTTCATATTCTGAATTTCGTTTTCAAATCCCAAAATCGATTTTTCGAAAGTTCAAGTTTTATTGAGAATTCATTTTCCAATGCAAATTCCGGATTTCCAATGAAATTCAATAATTTTCCCAAGAATTCCATTTTCAAAGCACTTTCTCAAGCATTTTCCAAGTACATCTCAATTTTTCAAAGCAAACATCATATTTCTCAAAATCTTGTATTATTTTCAAAATTTTATAGCACAAGCCTGATTCTCTGTGCATTCAGGAAAATAGAGCATGATTTAGATAATTTAACTTAGTCAAAGCGCACATTTGATCCTTGGTTCGATTACCCCTGGTAAAGGCACCAGGAACGGTGGAACCTCGTACCGACAGGCAGATCCCATTCTACGGAATTTTCTCACAAATTTTCAAAACGGAGGCGAGTAATTTTCAAAACCAATTTTCAAAACTTTGGTCGAGTTTGACTCGCAGAATCGTTTCTCTCACTCTCGTAGAGGGAGGGGGAAAATTTTGCGATGATAACAAATACTAGGTCCGGATCCAAAATCGAGTCAGATATAGAAAATGGATCTGATTCCAGTTAATTCGAGAAATAAACTGCAGTTTTGAGTAAAATGACTCAATTTACTCAGAAAATGGGGGTCAGAGGCAAAAAAAGGAGAATATTTATAAAATTTTAAAAAACTTGGGTTGTTCATATGACCATAGTCAGGAATGTATTATATCTTCAATCTTATTTCAATTCATTTAAAGAATGAAATATGCTTTTCAATATCCACTTTTCAAAAATTTTTTATTCATTCATCATTTAGGATAGAATTACATCATATTTTCAAATTATTTCAATTTTTCTTCAAAAAAATCCAAGTGATTTTTAGATGATTCTGCAAATATTCTTCTTCATTTCTCAAATCAATCTTCAATTTCTCATTCAAATTCATCTTCCTATTTTCAATTCTATCTTATTTTTCAAAATTCAATATTCCAAATTCAAAGTTCAATTTAACTTAGAAATTTTAAATTCATCTTTAAATTCAAAAATTCAATTTTCAATTTCCAATTCAAAACAAGTTTCAAAGTTTAATTCAACTTTGAAATTCCAAAATCATTTTCAGTATTCAATCTCAATCTCAAATTCAATTCAATATTCCAAATCAAATTTCAAAGTTCAATTTAACTTTAAAATTCTCAGATTCATCTCCTGATTTCAAAATTCAAGTTTAAAATCAAGTTTATTCTTTATTTTTCAAATTATTTCAAATTTTCTTCAAAAAAATCCAAGTGATTTTTAGATGATTCTGCAAATATTCTTCTTCATTTCTCAAATCAATCTTCAATTTCTTATTTAAATTCATCTTCCTATTCTCGATTCTATCTTATTTTTCAAAATTCAATATGCCAAATTCAAAGTTCAATTTAACTTTGAAATTTTAAATTCATCTTTAAATTCAAAAATTCAATTTTCAATTTCCAATTCAAAACAATTTTCAAAGTTTAATTCAACTTTGTAATTCCAAAATCATTTTCAGGATTCAATCTCAAATTCAATTCAATATTCCAAATCAAATTTCAAAGTTCAATTTAACTTTGAAATTCTCAGATTCATCTCCTGATTTCAAAATTCAAGTTTAAAATCAAGTTTATTCTTTATTTTTCAAAATCTCCAAAGTTCTATCTAAAGATTGAGTCTTGATTCTCAATTCAATTCATTTAGCCAAAAATCAAGGTTTTGAGATTGATTCTGAATCTTAAAATTTGATTTTCCCTAAATTCCAGCCAACTTTCAAATTCAATCAGGATTTTTCAAATCCAAATCCATCTTCAAATTCGATCTGGATTTCTTGAATCCAAATCCAAATTCTATCTGGATTCCCAAAATCCAGATTCATCTTCTAATTCCATCTAGGATTCCAGATTTCAAATCTCATTCCATTTAGGATTTCAGATTTCAAATCCAATTCCATCTTGGATTCCAGATTTAAAATCCAATTTCATCTTGGATTACAAACTTTAGATCCAATTCCATCTAGGATTCCAGATTTTAAATCACATTCCATCTTGGATTCAGATTTTCAAATCCAATCCCATTTTGATTTTAAATCCAATTCCATCTTGGATTCCAGACTTAAGATCCAATTTCATCTTAAATTCCAGACTTCGGATCCAATTCTATCTTGGATTCCATATTTCAAATCCCATTCCATCTTGGATTCAGATTTTCAAATCCAATCCCATTTTCCAATTTGATTTCCAATTTCCAAACTCAATTCCATTTTCCAAAATCCCATTTGGATTTCTCAAATCCATTATATTTCCAACTTTCATTCTATATTCAGGCTTTAAATCCGGGATCCAATTCCATTTCGAAATTCCATCTCAGTTTCGAAATCTAGATTCAAACTCAAATTCAAAGTTCATCTTGACTTTGAAATTTCATTCTTACTTCAAATTCTATCACAGTTTCAAATCCCCCTTTCTCTTCATTTCTTCAAACTCAAGATTTATTTTCAAGATCTCTGATTATTCCAAGACTTAGAACTTCAAGTTTCCTTCAGATCTATTTCACAGTTCTAAGTTAGATTCCAAAATCTTCAACTTTCAAAAATCATTTCTTCACCATATTTCTCAAATTTATTTCAAAATCACTTGTAAAATCCCCAAAAAATTCTAAATTATTCTTCTCAAAAGGGCATACATTTTTGCATTTGTATAAGCATGATTTTTTGTAAATTTGTAAATTTTTAGACTTAGAGTAAATTCTTAGACAATATTTAGTCAAAGCAAAAAGGCATAAGTTTGATCCTTGGTTTGATTACCCTTAGTAAAGGCACCAGGAACTATCGAACCTCGTACCGATGAGCGAATCCCGTCTCTCCATTTTCCCGCAAATTTTCAAAAAACGGAGGCGAGTAAGTTTAAAATATTTTCAAAATTAAGGTCAAGTGAGACCTTTGCAAAAATAGTTTCTCTCTCTTCTTTCTTTTCTTTTCTCTCTTCTTTTCTATCTTTTATTCCCTTTCAAAAAGGGAATAGAGGATAGAAAGGGAAAAAGACGGAAAAGAGGGACACAAGAGAAAATTTTTTGCAATGATCACAGAAATCTCATCTTAGAGGAGCATGCACTCTAGATTATTCTGAACAACTTCTCACAATCTTTGAGAGGTCTTATCTCCACCTCGCCTTCCAAGTATTTCATTGAGCTTACTGAACGAGCCGAGTGACTCGAGATGGGAATGGAGAATGGAGAATGGGGTCTATGATGGCATCACTCTCGTCAAGAATAATCAAGATTCAAAGAAAGTAAATTTTAAAAAATTCTTTTCAAAATATCCTGTATGCAGGCAGGATCAAACAAATCTCTCATTTTGCACACATGTGCACCCATTTGCATACATTTGCATTCATCTGCATTCATCTATTTGCATTCATCCATTTGCATCAAATTCATTCCCCGTTCAGGATAAGGGGTTAATCCAGAAACCAGACCATATATAGTTAACTATGAGGGCCTATTGAAATTCAGAGTTTTCATCAATCTTTCATCAATTCTGCTTTAAGATTCGAGTTTTGACTCGAACTTCCAATTCCCTTTTAAGATTTGAATTTTCGACTCGAATTTCCAATTTTCCTTTGAGATTCGAGTTCTGACTCGAACTTCCCAGCTTTCCTTCGAAGATTTGAGTTTTAACTCAAGTTTTCTTTCCTTCAAAGCCGAACTGTCCAATTTTTCCTTTAGGGTTTGAGTTCCGACTCAAATTTTCTTTCCTTCTGAATTTTCCAGTTTTTCCTTTAGCATTTGAGTTCTGACTCAAATTTCCTTTTCTTTAAATTTAAATTGGATAAAATTTTTTCTTTAGGGTTTGAGTTCCGACTCGAATTTTCTTTCCTTTTAAATTTTTCAGTTTTTCCTTTAGGATTCAAGTTCTGACTCAAATTTTCTTTTTTTAAATCCAAATTGGATAAAGTTTTTCCTTTAGGGTTCGAGTTCCGACTTGAATTTCCTTTCCTTCTGAATTTTACAGTTTTTCCTTTAGGATTTGAGTTTCGACTCGAATTTTCTTTCCTTTAAATTCAAATTGGATAAGTTTTTCCTTTAGGATTCAAGTTCCGACTCGAATTTTCTTTCCTTTAAATCCAAATTGGATAAGTTTTTCCTTTAGGGTTCGAGTTTTGACTCGAATTTTCATTTTTTCTGAATTTTCTAGTTTTTCCTTTAGGATTCGAGTTTTGACTCGAATTTCTTTTCCTTTAAATCTAAATTGGATAAAGTTTTTTCTTTAGGGTTCAAGTTTCGACTTGAATTTCCTTTCCTTCTGAATTTTCCAGTTTTTTCTTTAGGATTCAAGTTTCGATTCAAATTTTCTTTCCTTTAAATCAAAATTGGATAAGTTTTTTCTTTAGGGTTTGAGTTCTGACCCAAATTTTCTTTCCTTTTGAATTTTCTAGTTTTTTCTTTAGGGTTCGAGTTCTGACTCGAATTTCCTTTCCTATAAATCCAAATTGGGTAAGTTTTTCCTTTAGGGTTCGAGTTCTGACTCGAATTTCTTTTTTTTCTGAATTTTCCAGTTTTTCTTTAGGATTCAAGTTCTGACTCGAATTTTCTTTCTTATAAATCCAAATTGGGTAGGTTTTTCCTTTAGGGTTCGAGTTTCGACTCAAATTTCCTTTCTTTGTAAATTTTCAAGTTTTTCCTTTGGGATTCGAGTTCTGACTCGAATTTCCTTTCCTTTAAATTTGAATGGGTCTAATTTTTCTTCAAAGATTTGAGTTCTGACTCGAATTTCCTTTCCTTCAAAACCAAACTTTCTAGTTTTCCTTTGAAGACTCGAGTTCTGACTCAAATTTTCCAGTTTTCCTTACAGGATCTAAGTTTTGAATCGGTCGTTCTTTCAAAACCAACCTCTAAGTTGAACTTACCTTCAAAATCCAGCATTATGTTGGGACTTACCTTCAAAATTTTATTTTCGTATTAGATTTACCTTCAGAGTTCAGGTTCATGTTGGACTTTCATGCAGAATCCCACTGATGTGTCAACTCGAATATCAAACAATTTCTTTCACCAAAGACTACAAGAATATTTTGCCAATTTATCATAAAGAAGAGTTGTTGATCTCAAAACCTTTATTACCAAAAGAATTACCTCAAAATTACCTTCAGTATTACTTTCAAAAGGACAAAGCTTTTGCGAAAAATGATTCAAAATTCAAAATCTTTCTATGAGCAACCAAAAGGATGAAGAATAGATCTCAGATTTGGCCAACAAAGAAAATTGAATATTGTCGCAAAGCCATCAGTGATTGATATTGATAATAGCTATGACACATCTTTAAAGACCATTCTTGTAAAGACAAGGCAATCAAAATATCCTAGGTGATAAAGAAAAATCCACTCAATTTTCATATCTCCTTAATCATTTAACCTGTACTTAAATATCTGCAAAGGGGATCTCCCAATTATAGTCAAGTTGAAGACTGGTGGATGAGTTAGACCCCCGGGGCCAAAGAAGATTTGGATCATCTCCAAGATGAAGGAGTTTGTGACGGATTCTTCTAAAAAAGTTCAAATCACCACCAAGTTGAAGGCGAATGCAATGAACCTTCCGACAAACCCTAAAAGATATTTGATTTCTGCTATCATCAAGAGATTTCCAACCAAAGAGAAAATATCATCAGTATAACTCCTGAGACAAAGAAGGATCAGAACATCTCCAAGTTGAAGGAGTTTATGACATACCCTCCCCAAAAAAGAAAAGAAAAGTCAGAATATCTCCAAAATGAAGGATGATGCAATAAACTTCTCTAAAAAAGGAAAACCCAAGAAAACTCAATGTCTTAAAAAAAATGCAAAAAGATCATCATGAGAAAAATCCCAGGATAACAAACTACCTAATCTGCCAAGAATCTTCTTTAATTTTGTGAAATTCTTTTATCAATGTCCTTTCACCAATCGCTCTTACAATATTAAGAATACTCTTCTTTCTGTTCATATCAAAAAAATTGATAGTTTTCTTAAAAGAAAGCCAATCGCAAGCCATTTGAATTTGAATCTTGATTCTACGAAGTTAGCCTAATTGGAGGTAATACTTTGAGTAGAAAAGAGGAAATATTTTCGTACTGATATACATTATTTTTGAGTATTTTGAATCAACAAGCAATTTTTAACATTTTGGCAATATTTTTTTGTTGTCCCGACATGAAGTGAAGAGCTCGATGTCCATTTTGACACATTTTGGCATCACCTTATGCCTCCTTGAAAGAGTAGCCTTTGTCGTCTTTCACGTTGTTGAAAGATTAGCCCTCTCTTCGAAAGGATAGCTTTGTTTGTCTTTCACGTTATTGAAAGATTAGCCTTCTCTCCAAAAGGATAGCCTTTGTTGTCTTTCACATTGTTGAAAGATTAGCATTCTCTCCGAAAGGATAGCCTTTGTCGTCTTTCGCATTGTTGAAAGATTAGCCTTCTCTCCGAAAGGATAGCCTTTGTCGTCTTTCACGTTGTTGAAAGATTAGTCTCCTCTCTAAAAGGATAGCCTTTATCATCTTTCATGTTGTTGAAGAATTCACCTCTCTCCTCTCTAAAAGGATAACCTTATCATATTTTGCGTTGTTGAAAGATTAGCTTCTTTCCTCTCCGAAAGGATAGCCTCATCATCTTTCACGTTGTTGAAAGATTCACCTCTCTCCTCTCTCAAAGGATAGCCTTGTCATATTTTATGTTGTTAAAAGATTCGCCTCTCTCCTCTCCGAAAGGATAGCCTTGTCATCTTTCGCATTGTTGAAAGATTCACCTCTCTCCTCTCCGAAAGGATAGCCTTTATCATCTTTCACGTTGTTGAAAGATTCACCTCTCTTCTTTCTGAAAGGATAGCCTTGTCATCTTTCGCGTTGTTGAAAGATTCACCTCACCTTTTCTCTAAAAGGATAGCCTTTGTTATCTTTCACGTTGTTGAAAGATTAGCCTTTTCTCTGAAAGGATAGCCTTTGTCGTCTTTTGCGTTGTTGAAAGATTAGCCTTCGCTTCGAAAGGATAGCCTTTGTCGTCTTTCGCGTTGTTGAAAGATTAGCCTTGTCTCCGAAAGGATAGCCTTTGTTGTCTTTTGCGTTGTTGAAAGATTAGCCTTCTCTCCGAAAAGATAGCCTTTGTCGTCTTTCGCGTTGTTGAAAGATTAGCCTTCTCTCCGAAAGGATAGCCTTTGTCATCTTTTATGTTGTTGAAAGATTAGCCTTCTCTTCGAAATGAAAACCTTTGTCATCTTTCACATTGTTGAAAGATTAGCCTTCTCTTCGAAAGGATAGCCTTTGTCGTCTTTGGCATTGTCGAAAGAATCTCCCTGCTCTTTTGGATCGCCTTATTGATCTTTCGCGTTGTCGAAAGAATTGCCCTGCTCCTTTGGATCACCTTGTTCATCTTTCGTGTTGTCGAAAGAGTTGTCTTACTTTCTTTTGAAAAGATTGCCTTGTTTGTCTTTCGCGTTGTCGAAAGAGTTGCCTTACTTTCCTTTGAAAAGATTGTCTTGTTTGTCTTTCGCATTGTCGAAAGAGTTGCCTTACTTTCCTTTGAAAAGATTGCCTTGTTCGTCTTTCGCGTTGTCGAAAGAGTTGCCTTATTCCTCTTCAAGAAAGTTGTCTTATTCACCATCCAACTTACCATTTCCATTTCCCGATCAGGTTAAGGGGTTAAGCCTGAGCCTCATTCTGATGAGGTATTTCGTTTCCCGATCAGGTTAAAGGGTTAAACCTGAGCCTCATTATGATGAGGTATTTCGTTTCCCGATCAGGTTAAGGGTTTAAACCTGAGCCTCATTCTGATGAGGTATTTCGTTTCCCAATCATGTTAAGGGTTTAAACCTGAGCCTTATTCTGTTGAGGTATTTCGTTTCCCAATCAGGTTAAGGGTTTGAACGTGAGCCTCATTCTGATGAGGTATTTCGTTCCCCTTTCAGGATAAGGGTTAGAACCTGAACCATTCTTCGCAAAGGCCATTTTTTAAAAGTTATTCAGTCTTAGTCATGAGACGCCTAAATCACTCCCTTTTTCAAAGCTTTTAGGGAAAACCATTTTCATTGTCTTCTTGGTGACCCCTAGTTTCTACACGATGTATTTTGCGTCCCATCCAGGTAAAGGGCAAAACTTGAACTTCACTTCTATGAAAGGAATCTCTTTTCTTCATTCTCCATTTCATACCTACCATTTTCATCAGGGCTAATTTCTTTATACCCAGTCAGATCCTTCTAACTGGGGCATTTTTTTATATATAACCCAAATTTGTTGTGTTTTTCTTTGCCACTAAGCTCGGTCCTATACCGGCTTAGTAGCAAAGAGGGGCATCTGTAAACACCCCAAAATTTTCTTATCCATTCTCAGACAACCCCCCTCGTGTGGATGCCAACCCTGGTAGGTCAGTATAGGAGTCCAACCCTGAGTCTGTCTTAGGAAATTATCATTTACCCATTTTCACCTAGAAAATTACCTTTTTACCTCTGGGTCATCCTAGACCCATGTCAGTTAGAGTCGACCAAGCTCATTCTTAAGCTCAGAACAGTTAGAATGTCAATCATTTCTAGCTCACCTGAGCTCACAGTGAGCAGAACATGTTCATTTCTGACCATTTCTGGCAAAATGGGGTCATTTCTTTAGAAATGAGCTCATTTCTCACTCAAATCCAAGCCAATTGTTTTCGAGTCAGTCATTCTCAGTCAATCATATTCCCTTGAGTCTAGCTTGAGCTCACTAGGAGTTCAAGTGCTCCAGGTTCAGTTCAAATCCATTTTCCATAGTCTAGGAACCCATTTTAGCTGGAATTGAGCTAAATCCAGTCAGTTGAGTTAGTGTTTGAGCTCCAATTTTAGTTCATCTTAGTATTACTGACCTTTGTTCTAGCTCAAACCCAGTTCTTGTCCACAACTCACTTCACTCCAGTGATCATTTCTCACCATTTCTCAAAAAATGGCAGTATTTCTTGACAATTCAATCCAGGAGTTTAGTTGAGGCAGTGTCTTGTCAGTCTAGTTGAGTTCTGAAACCCTAGAACCCAACTCATTCTAGTTCATTTCAGTTCAAACCAGCTCAAACCCCAAATTTTAGTGTCACTCTTGCCCCAACAAAGACAAAAACCATTTCTTGAACCATTTTGCCCATTTTGTTCAAAATTATCACCTTTTGAACTAGTATAACTGTTAATCAGGGTCCAATATCCAAATTTCTTCATTCACGGTTAACATTTTGCATGGCATTTCATATCATTTCTCATCATTTCATAACATTTCATCACATTTTATTTCATTTTCGAGATTCAGAACTCCACTTTTGAAAATTCCAATCAAGATTCGAGTTTTAAAGTTTTCAAATCCTAGATTTCCAAAATCGACATTTTTACCCCCAGGATTCTAAATTTGGAAATATTTTTCTGAGAAAACAATCTGGATTCTTCTCAAACTTGATTTTTCAAATTTTAAACTGGATTTGCTCTGCACAAAGGTATAGAATTTCAAGTTCTGAGCTTATTTAAAAAACTGTCAAAAATAGCTCATTTCATCTGAAAATTTTTTGAAGGACCATTTTACCCCTCTGGCCTTCAAAATGAATTTCAAAATTGAATGTGAATCGATTCCCAGGGTGGCGCCATTATTGAATTTGTTTACATTTCCTTTTTTTTTTAAATGTGTTTCTTTCCCTTTTTATTTTCTTTTCTTATTTTTTTATTTCATTTTATTTATTTTATTTTTTTGGGACAAGTGGGACCCACAACGGGGTCGACCCCCTCTCCTTCTCTTCCTTTCCTTTTCTCCTTCTTCTCTTTCTTTTCCCTCCTCTTTTCCTTCCTTTTCTTCTTTTCTTTTCTTTCTTTCTTTTTCCTTCTTCTTCTTCTTTTCTTCCTTTTCTTTCTTCCTTCTCTTTCCTTTCTTCCTTCTTCTTCCTCCTTTCTTCCTCCCCTTGGTCGACCAGCCCATTTCCCCCCCTTTTTTTTTCTTCTCTTCCTTCCTTCTTCTCTCCCTTCCTTCTTTCCTTTTTCCTTCTTTCTTTCCCTCCTTGGTCCAGCCCACCTTATAACTCCCCTTCTCTTTCCAAATGACATAAGATCACACAGTTGGAGCTTTTGATTCCTCTCCAACTCTCTTCCCTCTCTCTAACACCCTAATTCCCTCTCTCGTTTTGGCGCATACCCTTAACTCCAGCAAATCCTAAACACCCTTTGGCCTCCATCAACAGCAGGATCATCTCCTCTAGCCGGACCTCCACCTTGCTTCAAGCTTCAACCACTTTCACGCCCAGCAGGTCAACGCCATCAACCACAACGACTCCACCATCCCAAGCAAGGCCCCAATCCTTTCGCCAGTGCCTAGTAGCCCTACTTCAATCCCTACAGCCTCCAACACTTCCAACTCCATCAAGACAACAAGATCAGCTCCAACTTGTCACTGCTTCAGACCCAACAAATAAGCAAGACTTCAACCTTCAGCAACATCTACTGCCACCCCTTCCAAGAGCTCCTCCAGCGGATCCAGCTGCTCCAACCTGGAAGCAGACCATCTCCTCCAGTTTTGTTATCATCTCTATTAATTCCAGTCGATCCCTACCCAAGCCCAAGGTAAGACCCTCATATTTTTGTCCTTTTATTTTCTTTATTTTCATGCTTAAGGCTACATGGAGTAGGGGATCCATCCGACGGATGGATAGGATCCCCTATCACCATAGCGAAAATTAAGTCCAAATTGTACCCCCTCTGATTATTTTGATTTCATCATTAAATTCATGTAAACTTCGTATTATAGGCCTTACATTTAGATTATTTTACTACATTATAGGTATTTTGATTAGTTTCTTTAATGTTTGCTTATTAGTTTATAGATTTTTATTTTAGGCATCAGTCCAACCATGATTTCATGTTTAATTTTTCATCTATAAATCCCAAAATTTTTATGATAGATGCATATGTTTAATCTTCATTTCTCTACAAAAATCCGGACTGATTTGGGTTTTGTAACCCCATCAAACAAATTCGGATGCCAAACTGGGTTTTAAACCCTCTAGAAATTCTAGACCCTTCTGTAGCAGACTTGTGGATCTTGGATCTCCCTCATGGGGATCTCAATCACTCTTTGTAAAATACAGTGAATTTCTGATGAGATCTAGTATTTTACTAGATTTTATTGCATTTTTTGGATAAAATTTACTACCCTTCAAAATTTTAGTTTTGCAGACCCCTGTGAAAAGCTTGTTATATGCTTGTCAGGGTCTAGACTGACCTTAATTTGCTGCGGCACTCCAATCCGTAGGTCGGATGCTCCAACTATCAAAAGAGGAGTTGTTCCTCATGAACTCTTCTGTCATTTACCAAAATTTTAGGATTTTAGTACTTAGGTTTCTACCATTTCTAGATTTTAGAAGCCTGCCTGTCAAATCTTTGTTAATTTAATTTTATCAGAATCAAAGGTCTGATAATCCCTTGTGTCCTCTGCAACCATAGGTTTAATGCCAAAATTGTCAAAAGCGAATTTGTTTCTCTGTTTGTCAGTAAGATTCTTCTAAAATTTATGTCATTTTGGTCACTGTTTGCCATTTTTCCTTGATTTTTTTGTGAAAACCTGTCAGTCTGCCTCCAATTCTAGAGTCACCGGATTCTGATCCAACTTGTCAGAGTTGTAAATCTCCGACCATAGGTTGAATCCCAAATCTATAAAAGGAAAAAATCCTTGCCTAACTATCCTCTGTCACCCCACAAAATTTGGTGAATTTCTATGATAGTTTAGTACCCAAAACCCTACTGTCATTAGGATAGGTCTAGGCTAGAAGGCAAAAATTTTATTTTTCTAGGATTTTTAATTAATTTCCATATTACAAAATGCCAAAAAAATGGATTTATGGATTCCATTATGTTCTTAGGGTTGGTCTAGGTGTTCATGCCAAATTTGGGGCAATTTCAAGTCCATTTGCCATACGAGTTAGTTAAATTGCCAAAGTAAAAGCGAAATTTGGGTGAAATTCAGTGTTTTTTATGATATTTTTGCATTTTTAGGGTTTTAACATGCATATCATCATATCATATCATATTATGTTTGATTTTAACTTAATTTGCATGCATTTGAATTTGAAAGTCCCTATTTTACAAAAAATATTTCTGAAACCCCTGATTTCAAGGCCATAGTCTTGCTATCAGGGGCATTTTAGTTATTTTTACCTCAATTTTGAATTTCCAAACTTTAATTTTTGTATTTTCATCATATCATATCATCTTGTGTTTGATTTTAATTTGATTTGAATTTTAAAATCTCATTTTTATAAAAAATGTTTCTGAAAAACCCTAATTTCAAGGCCATAGTCTTGTTGTCAGGGGCATTTTGGTCATTTTCATCCCAGTTTCGAATTTTCAAATTTTATTTTTGAATTTTCGATCTATTTTTATCATTTATTTCTTATGTTTATATCAGGGAGGTATGAATCAGGGGTTACATCTGGATAATATCTTATAGTTTTCCAATATTTTGGATAAATCCAGATAAACCTATATTTTTGTGCTAACTTATTTTCTAGTTTTGCAGAGATATTCAAGAAGAAGACTTCATTTATTTTTCTTTTATTTCAATTTAATGTAATATCAAGTTGTAAATTTGGAATAAGAGTTACATTTTCTGCTTAGAATAGGATGCATTGCATATAGTTTGCTTTTATAAAATTCAATATCTGATGTATGATTCATGCATATTTTTTTAAATCCACTATGGTTGACACGAATGGCACATGCACAAGCTCTTAGAGAGTTGACAAACTCGTTGAAATTCGTATTTATGTCCATAGTCAGAATACGAATGAAACCCAAATTTGTGATCTTCGTATTAGCCAGATTCAGCCTACACTCTTAGGCTAACTTCAAAATGCACTCATTTCCCAAACGGATTTTCTCAAATTCCTTAGAAAATATCTTTCAAATCCATGTTCATTCATTCATTTCATTCAATTTGCATCATGAAAATATTTCAAACAATCATATGCTTTTATTTCAATTCAGAGAAATTGATTTTCTCTAAATTTTCTAAGTCTTTCTCAGAAAGTGATTTTTCTCAAAACTATGAGTTTTCCAATGATGTTTCAAATATTTTCCAAGTTCAAATCATGATTTTCCAATGTTTTAACATTCTCAATTTCAAGGTTCAAAGTTCAAAAATCGATTTTCTCAAAGGTCTTTGAATTACATCTGAAACTAGTTTTCCCAGAATTCCCAAACCCTTCTTAGAAATCGATTTTCATTTCAGAAAGCAATCCAAATCTCAAAAATCGATTTTCCAGAATTTCAATTTTCTTGAGAATCCATTTTCCATTCAAAAGTTATTTTCTAATGCAATTTCTGATTTTTAATGAAATTCATGATTTTCTCAGGAATTCCTTTTCCAAGCACTTTCCAAAGCATCAAAAGCAAACATCATATTTCTAAAAAATGTGCATCTTTTTAAAATTTCATAGCACATGCCCGTTTTTCTGTACATTTTAGGAAAATAGAGCATGATTTGGATATTTGAACTTAGTTAAAGCACACATTGATCCTTGGTTCAATTACCCCAGGTAAAGGCGCCAGGAACGGTTGAACCTCGTAACGACAGGTGAGTCCCATTCTACAAAATTTTCTCGTAAATTTCAAAATGGAGGCGAGTAATTTTCAAAAAAATAATTTTCAAAAAAATAATTTTCAAAATTTTGGTCGAGTTTGACTCACATAATCATTTCTCTCTATCGCAGAGGGAGGAGAAAAATTCTGCGATGACAACAACGGCTCCCTCTCCTCTCTCCTTTCTAACTCTCTCTCTCTCTCTCCCTCTTGCCCTCTCAACGGTAGCAGCATAGCATCCCCTCTGAGCCTCCTCCTTACAACCGTCCTCCATCTTCTTCACCTTGGCAGCAACTGGTGCTACCTCCTCCTCTCTATTCGCACCCCGTGCTCCCTCCTCCAAGGCTTTCAGACGGTGCTACAGTCACCATAGCCACCACAACAGGGTGCTAAACCTTCATCTAACCTCATCCTCTCCCTTGGTCGCAGCCACTTCCAGCCCTTCAGTCGATCCAAGCAAGACCCCAAGGTGAGATACCTCTTTTGCTTTATTAATTTAGATATCCACCCTTATCGCCCATTAACTTTAAGCTTCATTTTCATGAGAATGGTGTAAAATCGATCCAAGTGCTGGGCATATGGCTACAAAGGTCCTCTTTGTGATATTAGAGGATAGAAAATAACAAGTCTCTTATTCTTCATGTTAGGGCTACATAAATGGGGTGATTCATCCACTCGATGAATTGAATCCCTCATTTCAATGGCCAACATTAAACATAGATCATATTTTATTTTAACATTAGTTTCATGTAGATTTCATGTTTTAAGCATTACATTTAGTTTTATTCCATTGTTTTATATCATTTCATTTATCTAGTTTTAGTTTAATTGAAATCTTATTTATAGTTATAGGTTTTGATTTTATGCATGTAGTACAGTCATTATTTCATGTAGAAATTTTTATCAATAAATCTTGAAAATTTTATCGTGAATACCTTTATTGGTTCCTGATTTCCTTAAAAAAAACGGATTTATTTGGGTTCTGTAACCCCATTTAAAAAATGAAATACCGAATTGGGGTTTAATGCTGTGATATTGCTATCTGTGATTAAGGTTGAAATGGTTAATTTGAGATCTCCCTCATGGGAGATCCGATTAACAATCCAAAAAATGCATCATGTTCACACAAGAATCTAGGATCTTCCTTGATTTTACTGGAATTTTCTGTTCATATTCATTATTTCTCATAAATCTGTTTCTCCAGACCATTCTGTAGCACTTGCTACAAGTCATTGGAGATTTAGATCAACTTTGGTCAATCATATCTCTCGGCCTGTAGGTCGGATACAAGGTCTGCCAAAAGAGGAATTGATCCTCATGATGTTTTCTATTCTTGACCAAAATTTTAGGATTTTAGGATTTGTATTGTCTATTTTCCTAGTTTTTTAAAGTAGATCTGCCGATTCTCTATTATTACATATTCATTAGATTTAGGTGTCTGTTATTGCAGCGTGTCCTCTGCAACCGTAGATCCAATGATAAAACTGTAAAAAGAGGATATTGTCTTCTGTTTGTATGCAATTCTCCTTTAAAATTTTAGGAATTTTGGTTACATTTTTATATTTTTCCGATAATTTTAGATAAAATCCTGTTTGTTTCTCACTGGTTTTTGATCTGCCAGAATCCGATCAGTATTGCCGGAGTTGTAATTCTCCAACCATAGGTCGAATCATGGATCTGTAAAAAGAAAAAATTATCACCTAACTGTCTACTGTTACCCTGATTTGGTGAATTTATATGGTAAGTTGGTACCCAAAATCAGGCTATCATTAGGATAGGTATAGGCTTATAGGCAAAATCAGGCATTTTTAGGGTTTTTTATTAATTTCTATATTAAAATAATGCCATAAAATGATTTTTGTATTCTATTCCATTTTTAGGATCAATATAGTTTTCCATTCCATATTTGGTATGAATTTGAGTTCAATTGCCATGTGTGTTAGCCAAACTGTCAAAAGAAATGTTTAATTCGTGCGAAATACAAGCAAAATTCTATATTTTGGTGATATTTTTGCATTTTTAGGGTTTTAACATGTATATAATTATATCATATCATCTTATGTTTAATCTTATTCTCATTTTCATTCATTTAAATTTCAAAATTCTTATTTTTACAAAATCTCTTTCTAAAAACCCTGATTTCAAGGCCATAATCTTGTTATCGGGGCATTTTGGTTATTTTCACGTCAATTTTGAATTTCCAAATCTTATTTTTGTATTTTCATGCATTAGCATCATTTATTTCTCATATTTATATCAAGGAGGTATGAATTGGTCTTATATCTGGATAAAATCTGATAATTTTTCGATATTATCGGATAAATCCAGAAAAACCTACATATCTCTGCTAATCCATTTTCTAGTTTTGCAGGGATATTCAAGTAGAAGATTTCATTTATTTTTTTTCTTATTCATTATTTGATGTAATATCATATGTAATATTGGAATAAGAGTTTCATTTCCTGCATAGAATAGGGTGCATTGCATATAGTTTGCTTTCGTAAATTCTGATATCTGAAGAATGACAATGCATGCATTTTCGAAATCCACTATGGTTAACATGAATGAAACATGCACAAGCTTTTAAGGAGTTGATGAACTCGGTGGAATTCGTATTTATAGCCATAGTCAGAATACGAACGAGACCCAGATTTGTCATCTTCGTATAAGCCACATTCAGCCTACACTCTTAGGCTAACTTTAAAATCACTGTATTTCTCAAATAATTTTCTCAAACTTACTTTGAAAATTTCATTTGAAGTTACATTCATTCATTCATATTAGTTAAATTGCATCATGAAAGCATTTCAAAGGACCATATGTATTTTTATTGATTTATTTCAATAAGAAATCGATTTTCTTAAAAGAATGATCAAATTATTTCAGAAATCGATTTTGTCAAAGTTTCAACTGTCCTGAGAATCAATTTTTCATTCAAAAGGTAATCTTCAATGTGATCCATGATTTCCAATGAATTCCTTTTCCAAGTATTCTCCAAAACATTAGAAGCAAACATCATTTAGGAAATAGAGCATGATTTAGACAAGTTGAGCCTAGCTAAGCACACTTTTGATCCTTGGCTCAATTACCTCTGGTTAAGGCACCAGAAACAGTTGAACCTCGTACCGACAGATGAGTCCCATTCTACGTAATTTTCCCGCAATTTAAAAAACAGAGGCGAGTAATTTTTAAAACTTTGGTCGAGTTTGACTCACATAATCGTTTTTCTCTCTCGTAGAGGGAGAAATTTTTTTTGCGATGATAACAGGTTTGGCGACCAAGATAGGACTTGTCTTCGTCTGATCAACTGTGTGCCTTGGCTTAGCTCAATTATCGAAATTGTGTTTCATAAAATGTCAGTTTTTATTTTCTGATGTCATGTGAACCTAGGAGCCTAGACTCGAACCCAGTTGACATGGATTTCATGTAGACTAGGTTTGGTTTGGTAGGACCAAATTGAGGAGGAATTATCTATGCTCACATAGACTTAGGTCTCATACAACCCTCCTCAATCTAGGATTTTTATGTAAACATTGTTTGTTTCTTCAAATATTTCAAAAATCTACTTTTTTAGGTCTTAGAGCCCTCTGTTTTCTTGCATGTGCTCATATTTCAAAAACCACCCCACCTACTTTTACCCGGTTTTCACGTTGCTAGGTGTGAACACCCTGATTTTTTCAAAATTTTATAAAAATTCTCTTTTTGCCCCTGGCCCCATTTTCTAAATAGTTGAGTCAATTTCAATCAAAATTTCAGTTTATTCCTCGGATTTTATTGGAATCAAATCCATTTTATGTATCTGACTCTATTTTGGATCCCGATCCCGTGCCAAAATTGAAATCTGAGCCTCGTTATCCAATTTTCAAATTGAAATTACAAAAATACCAAAAATACTTTCTGAAAGGCTCAGGCAGTCCACCTGATGTCCATTTGGATCTACTATTCTATATTCCTTGAATCGAGGTCTAAAACTCAAATATTTCTTCAAAACCTGGATCCAAACCCGTTTTCTGAAAAAATTTCTTAAGAATGACCTCAAATTCTCAGAAAACCCCTCTTTTTTGTAAATATTTTTAATTTTTACAAAAATAGTTTAAAAATTCCTGAGTTTTATAGTTTTCATCTCAAAAATACAAAAAAATGTAAAAAATGTAAAGAGAAAAGAACAAAAAAATAAAAATAGAAAAGAAAATACAAAAAAATGGCCTTTTAAAGCCCCTTTTTGAAAAAATTTCGTAACTAAACCCCCTTTTGAAGAAACCTTGTAAAGGATCCCCTTTTGAAAATTTTTGAAAACCTGAAGGGACCCATCTTGAAATTTTCTAACGGTTTTGCTTTATAAAAACGACCATCGAGGCTCCTTCTCCTTCATCGTGTTTCACCCCCGCACATTCTTCTTCTTCTTCATGCTTCCTTCCTTTTTCTTCTTTTCCCCTTTCTCTTCTGCTTCTCTTTCTCATTTCCTCCTCCTCTCGGATCTTCCCTGATCGAGCAAAGGAAACCCAACTTCCAGTGATGGCCATGGTAAGTGTCCCATTATCCCTGTGTTTTTCCTTGTTTTACCTTTGATTTTTTCTGTTTTTTTGGCCCCATTGATGCACCACCGATGGTGTTGAGCTACCGATAGCAACCTCAACCGATCCCAGTGTAATAGCAATGGAGTTCTCTAATTCCAACATTTTTTTTCTACTCTATGATTTATTTTGTCAAATTTCCTCAGTTTACATAAGGGTAGGTGTTTTGTTTACGCCATTTCAAGTTCACCGTATCAGTCTCTCTTATTATTGTCTTCCATTTGTATGTTTTACATTCCAGCAATATTGTTTTGATATTTTCTTGATTTGCATTTTCGACTTCATTGTTGCATCCCATGGCATCTTTCGATTAAATTCATCATGTGGCATCCTGTCCAGCATAACTTTACGGTCTCATTCATTCCCCTGTAGGTATTAATTCGGTATAAGCATGTCTTCACTTTATTATTCATCAATTCCAATATCCCTTTCTTCTTCCTTTTTGCTAACTATTTCTGAATCCCTCTAATTTTCGCAGGTCCTTGAACATCTGCTTACATTTTGATCTTCGATTTTCATTTTAGTTGTTCGTCATATATGATTTCTTATTCTGGATTTTCTTTTTTGTTCGCTCTGACTGCCGATTCATATTTTATTCATTGTTTTGCTTCATATATTGCATTGTAGATAGTCAATTAGTGTTAATGCTTTAGCATCCCTGTTAATCCATCCACTGATGTCATTTATTCGCTGGATATTCTTTCTAATTGTGTGATTGTATCTTTCCCATTTGTTTTGTATCATATGGAGTTTTGGGCATAGACGATGAATTAGAAATGCTTGGTTTGCACTACACAACAACCATCTAGAGGTATCTCGATGGGGTGATCGAAGTCATGTTAGGTAACTTGCAAGTGCGTTATTTCTCTCATACGAAGTTTGATTTGCAATCCATAAAGTGCAGTAGATTCATGTTAATGCCTATTATTTACTGTAATTTTCCTGTATATTTATATCATTGTTCACTATTTTTCCTCTATCAAAAAGTCAGATCCATGTTTTAGAACTCGTTATGATTTACTAAAACCCTAATTCAACTTGTGTTGATCATAGATCCTTAACCGTAGATCCGATTCATGATTTGTAAAAAAAGGAAATTCATTATTTATATGTCTATTATTTGTTGCTGAAATCACAATTTTTTTTGATGAAGTCTGCTATTTTCTCCTGTATTTGCAACCGAAAGTTCGTGTTTTGATCAATTTTATATTCTTTAAATTTAAGTCCAGATTGCCAGAACAATATCTCCCTAACCGGAGATGATTTCTCCAATCTGTAAAAGAGAAAATTTTGGTTTTTATGTCTATTATGTTTCTATAAAATTTTATGAATTTCTATAGTGAATTGGCCCTTGATTTGGGTCTGATACTGAAACTGGTACGTGCCCGTGGGTAAAAATAGTATATTTTAGGGTTTTAATGCAATTTTTGAATTGGAATAATGTCAAAAATATCTTTTTCTGATTTCAACCTAATTTTAGGGTTATAATAAGTTCATATGTAGATTTTTATCAATTTTGGATCTCATTTGATGCTTGGATGAGTTAAATTGCAAAATAGAGTACCCGCAGGATCCCAAAACACTGCCAAAATCATGGTTTTTGTGATATTTTCGGTTTTTTATGTATAAGTTCATGTTTTTAAGGTTTTTTCATGTTTAGAGTCATGCTAGGACATCTCATGGTCGATTTAGCTGTTATTTGATTTTATTTACACCCTAAATTCAAAGTTTTTACTAAAATATTTTCTGAAAACCCTGATTTCAAGGCCATAGTCTTGCTATTAGGGGCATTTTGGTCATTTGACCTCAATTTCAAAATCCCTAACTTTGATTTTCTTATTTTCAATCATATCATATCATTTTTTGTGTGATTTATTTTTATTTGAATTTTGAAACCTCATTTTTAAAAAATATCTTTCTGAAAACCCTGATCTTAAGGCCATAGTCTTGCTATCAGGGGTATTTTGGTCATTTTGACCCCAATTTTGAATTTTCAAATCTTATTTTCAAATTTCTTCCATTTTATTTCATATTTCATTGTGTTTATCTCAGGAAATCATAGAAAAAGGCTTATGTCTAGATAAATCCAGCAATTTTCATATATTACTGATAAATCTAGAAAAGCCGACATATCTTCACTAACAAGCTTTTCTAGTTTTGCAGGAACATTCAAGAAGAAAACTTTTCATTTTATTTCTCTTTTATTTAATTCAATATAATATCAAAGTTGTAATAATTTGGAATAAGATTTACATTTTATGCTTAGAATACGGAGCATTGCATATAGTTTAATTATGCAAATTTCAATATCTGATGTATGCCAATTCATGCATATTTTGACAAATCTACTATGGTATACACGAATGGCATGTGCACAAGATCTTAGGGAGTTGACAAACTCAGTGGAATTTGTATTTATGGCCATAGTCAGAATACGAAAGAAACCCAGATTTGTGATCTTCGTATTAGTCACATTCAATCTACACTCTTAGGCTTACTTCAAAATGCACTGCATTTCTTAAAAATACAAAAGGATTTTATCAATTCTTCAAAACAATGCCTTTCAAATCCATATTCATTCATTTCATTCAATTTGCAAATCCCAATTCTAGTTCAGAAATCAATTTTCTCAAAATTTCCTAAGTCTTTCTCAGGATTTGATTTTCCCAAAACTCTGAGTTTTCAAATGATATTCTAAGTATTCCTCAAGTTCAAATCACGATTTTCCAAGTCATAATATCTTCAATTTCAAAGTCTGAATTCAGAGAAATCAAGTTTTCCAAAGTTGTTTAAAATTTCTCAGAAATCGATTTTCACAAAACCCTTGTATTTCTTCAGAAATCAATTTTCTTTTCTTCAGAAACTCTCTCCTAGTCATGATTCACGATTTTCAATGTGTTATATTTTCTAAAAAAATTTCCAAGTATTTCAAACCTCAGAAGTATACATCATGTTTTCAATCTGTATTTTCTGAAATTCATAGCACATGCCTGATTCTTTGTGCATTTAGGAAATAAAACATGATTTAGACAAGTTGAGCAAAGCTAAGCACACTTTTGATCCTTGGTTCGATTACCCCTGGTAAAGGCGCCAGAAATGGCTGAACCTCGTATCGACAAGCGAGTCTCATTCTTCGAAATTATCCTGCATTTTAAAAATAGAGGCGAGTTATTTTCAAAAACTTTTTCAAATGTCAGTTTGACTTACAAAAGTAAAATTTTGCAATGATAACACACTCCACCGGAAAGAGAAAGGAGGAGAAAAAGAGGGAGAAGGAGAAGAAGAGGCAAGAAAGAGGTGGAGAGGAAGGGGAAGAAGAGAGGGACTTTGCAAGGGAAAATACAAGACTTTCTCTCCTCTACATATCATATTTATAAATTTTGAACATTTTCCATAAGTCCTCTTTTCTGAAAATTCCATTTTGAAACCTCTCCTAAAGAGAACTTATTTATAAAATACCTCATTTTGACTATGTTTTGAAAAAAATATAAACTAACTCTAATTTTTTATTATTTTAAAAACTAAAATTACTACATTAATGACAAATACTAAAATATACACTAAGTTGCAAAATAAAACTAATTTTCAAACATTTTCTATTTTTTAACTAGCATAAAATTGGGTTTTTAATACATTTTCTTATAAAATCATGCATATTTTAATATGAAATAAACCCTAAAATATATGCATGATCATATCCCCTGAGGTTGCCAAAAGAATTCCAAGATTTTTCGAGCACTTTATCAAGTCCATCCTAGGAAAAGGTGAAACATCTGCACCAAAGCCAATAACTGCCTTATCCAATGTCTCGATTCTGGATCTAGCACAGGCTTCATCCAAGCATAAGCAAGTGCTGGATGACTTATTGCGGAAGATTAAAGTGAATCCTAGCACAACTCCTGAAGATATGGCCTAGATCGTCAATTAGGGTATGACTAATGCTCCAATCACCTTTTCAGATGAGCACTTACCAAAGTCTCATGCATTTCACAATAATGCTCTATACATCGTAGTCCAAACAAGGGAAATGATTGTTCTCCATGTGGTGGTCGATAGAGGCAGTAGCCTCAATATATGCCCCGAGATAACTGCTAAGACTTTGGGCATCAAAGAAGAGGAGTACATCCCGGATACCATCACTATTTAAGGGTTCGACAATCATGAACAAACTGCAAAAGGGAAGATCTTCATCAATTATTCTGTCCACTCAGTCCTCTTCCACGTGGCTAATGTGTTGCCTACATATAATATGTTGTTGGGACGAACGTGGATCCACAATGCAAATGCAGTACCATCAACTCTTTATCAGTGTGTTAAATGGTCTAAGGGTGGCATGATCACAACAGTTCTATGAGAAGATCCGGAAGAAAGGCTTCCACAGCCTATGATCCCCAGGCCCACTTTTACTGCGAAAATCCCTAGCATTAGGGAAATTGATGAAGTCAACCTAAGAGAAAGTCTGAGGATACTTCAAATGATGGAGTCACCACAATATTTGCTTTGCCCAAATTTATCTAAGTGATTATTCTAAGTCCTAGATACACATTGAATCAGGCTTGTGCTACGATTTTGGACTTCAGAAGAATGCATATTTTTAGAAATGCTTCAGAAAATTTGAGATTTTCCAAGTGATTTTGGGAATGGATTTTGAAAACATCCTTTAAGAAACGGCCCCAAAATTCAGAAATTGATTTAAAATTTATGAAAGAATACTGTAAATCGCAATGGTGATTTTCTGAAAGACATTATAAATCGCACAATGATTTTCTGAAAGACGCGATAAATCGCAACACTGTAAATCGCATGATGATTTGCTAAAAGTCATTATAAATCACACAATGATTTATGGAAAGGTACGGTAAATCGAAATAGCGATTTATTGAAGGATGACGCCAATCAGATGACGATTTTGAAATTCAAGAATTTGAAATGAATTTAAAAGCATTGAAATCGAAGATCTAGAAATCAAATTCAAAGTCAAGTTTTTTTGAAATTTGAGGTCTGAATTGAATTGAGAATCGAGATTGGGTTTTGAGAGAAATAAGGAATACAATTCAAAGTTGAAATGTAAAATTCAAAGATAGAAATTTAAAAACAAAATTGAAAATTGAGAATCGAAAATGGGTATTTGAAATAGGATTTAAAGTTAAAGGGAATCGAAAATGAAATTGAGAAATAAGATTGGATTTATGAAGTGGAATAAAACAATGACTTGGAATTTAGGAATGAAAAACATCTTTTGAAAATTATTTCAAAATTCACTTGGAAATTTGAAAATGGTTTCAAAGAGGTGAAAAATGCTGACGCAATTCTATCTTAAATGATGAATGCATTAAAAAAAAAAATTGAAATTAGGTTTTGAAAAGCATATTTCATTTTTTAAGTGAATTGAAATAAGATTAAAGATATAATATATTTCTGACTATGACCATAAAATGTATTATATAATAATCGTATTTAAATTCATTTGAAGAATAAAATACATTTTGGTGCCTTTATAGAGTTTAAAATAAAATTAACTCTCAATATATCCTGACTATGGCCATTGATATATGTTTTTAATTAATTTTAAATTAAACTCTGATAAAGGAAGAAAATATTTAGAAAAACATGATTTTTTGAAAGAGATCTAGTGTGGACCCAATGTTACTCCATAAAAGATGAAAACCCTAAGTTTTGTTCACATTTTGACTATGGCCATAAATGAAAATCGTCAACTTAGGATTTATTCACCTTTTATTAGAATGGTGTTTGTGTCATTCGTGTCTCACCATAGTATTATTGAAAATGAAAATAAAAATGCAACATATTGATTATGAAAAATGAAAAGTTAAACTACATGCTCATTCATTCTAAACTAAGCATAAAGTAAACTTCTCATTAATTGATTTATTACAACCTTTGAATTGATACAACGATTAAAAAAATAACAAAACAGAAAATCCTGCAAAATGAGCAAACTTGTTGGAAATAAATATAGGCTTTTATGGATTTTTCTTCAATTATTAAAAAATTAAAGAATATATCCAAAATTAGCCTTTTATGCCTAAGAAATAAAGAGAATCAAATAAAATAAAAGTGAATGATGTATAACTTTGCCAAACTTTTAAAAATGGTGCTTTGGAGTTTTGAATTTTCGAAATTGAGGTTTTAAAACATATAAATGCATTTTAAAGCTCGAATTCAAAGTGAATTTAACCTTGAAATTGAGATTTTCATGAAAATATGTTGGAAATGATTGAAATAAAGGCAAATAAACTTCAAAGTTTGTTTGAAATGAAGTTAAGGCATTCTAACTTGATAAAATTCATTTTTAACTTACGAAATATACGAATCATGTTTGAAAATTGAATTTAAGAGTGATAAAATGCCTAATTTA
This sequence comes from Nuphar pumila, assembly GCF_984573655.1. Lineage (NCBI taxonomy): Eukaryota > Viridiplantae > Streptophyta > Magnoliopsida > Nymphaeales > Nymphaeaceae > Nuphar > Nuphar pumila. Next base: position 52,417,355 of record NC_143265.1, read on the forward strand.
ACTTCATTTTAACAAAACAATGTTTTTTTTATAAAACTGATGTTGAAAGATGCAATGAATGAATTGTCAATGACCTTAGAAATTTCTAAAATTGATATGCAGATGCCTAACAATCTGATGAATGTTGTAGAATTGAAAATGCTAAGAAATCATCTAAGAAAAAGCCGAGTTTGGATTCTTTTATCTAGATAATACAATATTTTGCAGAATCAGGATTTTGCAGATGAAGCTGTCGGAGCATTCTGAGTGGATGGAAGTCTTAAACGATTTGATTTTGACTCAAAATGAACCCCTGGATTCACAACACAGCAAGGAAGTATTCCCTTTTTATAGAATATCAAAATCATTCCTGAAACTTGGCTGAAGGGGTCTGAAAGAGAGGGTTGGAAGCTTCTCTCAAATTTTCGTAAACTCCAAGGAGAGAGAGTGACTGCTGACCACCAATCGCCCCCCCCTTTTTCTTCCTTCCTTCCTCTTCTTATTCTTCTTTCTCCTTCTTTTCTGCTCATTTTCTTTCTTTTTTTCCTCCTTCGTTTCCTCCTTTTTTTCTTCCTCTGTTTCCTCCACCTTTTCTTCCCCTTTTTCTGGAGGGTCTAGGGCTGAGGCAGCGACCTTTCTTTAAAAATGTATTTTTTTCTTTTATGATTTTAATAGGTTTAAAAATCTAATTTAAATAAAATATAAATAAAAATGAGGATTTTGAAAATAACGGATTTCAATTGGATCCAAGATCCAATTTGATTTTTGAATCCAAATTGAGTTAAAACCCAAATCCAGATTGAATTTTGAAATTTTTTGCAAAAGTATTGAATTTTGGGTTTGAAATTCAAGAATTGTTTTTGAATTGGAGATAAAAATTGGATTTTGAAACTGGATCTGGATCCGTTTTGGTATTTTAGAATTGGATTATGAATTGGATCCAGGGTATTTTCAAAAGAATTTTGCAAAATGATGGACTTGAATTTCAAATTTAAGAATTAATCTTTAAAATTAGGATAAAAATTGAATTTTGAAAAGGATCCAGATCTGAGGTTTTGAATGAAAATCAGTTTTGGATCTGGATCTCGATTATAGATCAAAATGAGGGAAATTTGTTCAAATTGGGTTTGAACCTTAGGAATGAATTTATAAAAATGAAAAATCCAGGCTTATGATGGAGTTCGGATTTGGATATTGGATCAAACCTGGAAACAAATCTTAGATATTAGATCAAAACTTAAGAAATGAAGATGGATCTCAGATATCAGATGAGCTCGAGATCACGAATTGATTCAAATATTGTGAACACCCCAAATTTTTCAAAATTTTGTAAATATTCCCTTTTTGCTTTTGACCCCCATTTTCTAAATAATTGAGCCAATGTCAATCTAAAAAAAATAGTTTATTTCTTGGATTTACTGGATCAAATCCATTTTCTATATCTAACTCGATTTTGGGTCCGGACACAGTTCAAAATCCAAATCTGAGCCTCGTTATCCAATTCTCAAATTGAAATTTCTAAAAGAAATTATGAAAAGCTCAGACAGTCGATCCGATGTCCATTTGGATTCGCTGCTCTGTATTTCTCAATTTGAAGTTAAAAACTCAAATATTTCCTCAAAACCCAGATCCGAATCCATTTTCTGAAAAAAAAAAATTGAAATTCAAAACCCGAATTTGCAGAAGATCCTTCTATTATAACTATTTCTCAAAAATACAAAAAATAGCTTTAAATCTCTTATTTTCCCATCGTTTTAGAGTTTTACTTTAAAAAATAGCAAAATTTTTTTTATTAGAAAATACAAGGAAAAGGAACAAAAAAATAGCCTAAAAACCTCCTTTTGAAAACCTCTTTCATAGGTAAAACCTCTTTTTCAGAAAGCTTCTAAAAGGAGCCTTTCTTTCAAAATCTTTTGAAAACCCTATGGACCCAATTCAAAAATTTTCTAACGGTCTCTCCCTATAAAGAGAGACCATGGGCATGGCTTCAGGCATCCAGTTTTCTAATCGCCTTTCTCGATCATCCATTGTCTTATGTGCCATTTCACGATCCATTGTTAGCATTACCCCATTCCGGCAAGCATCCGCTCCTCCATTTCCCCTTCCTCTCTCTGGGATTTCCCCTGCAAGAGCCGAAGGGTGATCTCTCGAGGTGTCTCATCTAGAGTTGTTCGAAGGAGATCCAAGCCCTCTGCAAACAAGGTAAGAATCTCTTCCCTCCCCCTCAGATCGTAATTTTCCTTTTTGATTTCTCATTTTTTTTAAACGCACACTCTGTAAATCCGATTTGTATATAACAAACCGGTTTACACCATGCAATAGTAATGGAATCTGTATTCCTACATTTCGATCTTCCTTTCCTTGTTTTTTATTTTTATTTTATGATTCCTTTTGATTTCCATTTTTCTTGTTTTATTTACCTTTTGATCTTGATTTTCTGTTTAAAGTTATCATTTCCCATTTCCATCTCTCATTTTTTTATTCTTGTATCTCTACCGCAGTCACCATTTAAATTTACGATAAATTGAGTTTGCAATTAATAGCTCTAGTATTAGATCTGTGCTTTGAAGCCTGTGTTTAAATTCGGCGAGAAGTGGTATGTAGTCCTCAAGTCCATTTCAGGACATCGATTATGAACCTTTGCATAGCCTATTCATTGATGTGAGTATACCCTGCTCAAAATCGTCTAATATTCTATATCTTCCACACCACCATGCATTTCGTTGTGTTTTCCATTCCAGCATTTTTTGTTTCTTTCTTTTTTTTTTGAGCTTTATATCCGATCTCAGTTGGTCTTTCCTATCCCATGATATCTGTCCAAATCAATGGGCCATCACAATCATCGGCACCAATGGATGTTCAGAGTTCTATAGGGAAGTGTTGAAGTCATCGGAGGCCCCTATTCAGCAGATCAGTGTTAGACTGATTTCTCATCCCCCCCCCCCCCCCCTTTTTTCTCTTCCCAATGCTACATGTTGTCCTCAGTCGTAAGTCACTCTTATCGTTCTTATTGGACGATCTAACAAAGCACCTTGCGTGCTTGCTTTGGGCGTGAATCAAGGGAATTACCGCCTGTCAGATATTCAGGGGATCCTGTATGCAAATAAGGCATTTCAATGAGCCTGTCCTTTGTAATTTTCCACTCTTACTGAAGGTTTTGTCTTGTTAAAGATGTAAATGGGTTTTAAAGCATTGTTGATATATCTAAATTTTTGACTGCATGTGAGGAAATTGATGTAGTGTCACAGCCAGGTCTATCGAAATATTGTATTTGAGGCTACAAGGAAAATTGCCTTGATAGGTTCTTATCTGTCAAGCCCCCATGAATGGCCCAAACATTCTTGAGCATTCAATGGCAATCGATAAAAAAAAAGAGAAACGGTATACAGGTGTTTAGTTAGTCACCTGGATTCAGATGATAAACCTCAGACAGGTCTCCAATTGCAATACCATGTTTCCATTGTGATGATTCCCTTTGGATTTGACCAACAGGTTTGGCTCTGGTAAGTGTCATTTAGGCAATGGTGAGTCAAGTCTCTAGCCTCCCTGCTGTAATATATCTCCGATTTTTTTTATTTTATCTATTTCATAACATAGCATCAATTTCATAATCGTCTTTTGCATCTTAGGAGAGAACGTAACGTTCCCTCATTAATATTTCTTGTCGATATTTTACACTTTCATTTACCAGATTCATCATTTTAATATCATTTCCTTGATGTGGTTTTTTTTAGTCTCGTGTTATGCCTGGGTCTTAATCTCAAAAATCTCAGCTATATGGCTATCATAGTAGCAACTGAAGGTTTGGCTTGGACAAAGAGATCAGTTCTAGATCATGGAATTGAGCGAAGGATAGTTCGGATTCTGACATGTTTATAATCCCTCGAAACTAAGCAATGCTTTTCATTAGATTAACATCTATCGAGCAGGCTTGGTTGGTCTTTCTCCTGGCCATTTCATTTCATTTTTTTCTTTTCCTCTCTTATGATCAGAAGTGACCAGAGCATTTAAGAGGAATTCAAAATTTGCTTCCTCTCTGGAGTGTGTTATAATAAGAATGTCCGGTCAATCAGGTTTCATAGTGAGATGGTTGTTTAAATCCATGGGAATTCCATTGTGAGAAATGGAGGCTGTATAAATCATGTACATTTCTAAAGGGATTTCTATTTGAAGGCCCTTTGGTCCACACTACAAGAAAAATGCTACTTAGCGACGGAAATTTGCAACGGATTTTTTTCGTTGCCAATTTGTGACGGATTAGCGAGTGAAAACTATTTGTCGCTAACGTTTGAAATATTTGCAAAATTAGCGACAGAAATATCTCCGTCGCTAAATCCGTCACTAATTAGCGAGGGATTAGCGACAACATTTTTTCGTCGCCAAAAATACTACAAAAAAGGCTAATTAGCGACGGAATTAGCGATGGAATTTTTCCGTCCCTAATCCATCGCTACTTAGCGACGGATTAGGGATGGAAAAATTCCCTCGCTAATTTCGTCGCTAATTTTCGTCCCACCTGAGGCGCGAAATTTTCCCTCCCTTCGTTCAAAATTTTTTCTCCATTTTATTTTTCCCTCCCATTCGATTTAAACCATCCCCACTTGACGACGCGCACAAAGAGTCGATCCCCACCTATGGAGAAGTTGCAGATGGAGCCGATGTGGCTTCACCGGAGCCGAGACGTCAAGGGGGCGACAAAGAGGAGGGTGTTGTTGGGGAGCCACTGGAGCCTTCCAGAGTCGAAGAGAGTGGCGACGAAGAGGAGGCTGCTGTTGGGGAGCCACTGGAGCCTGTCGGAGTCGCGAAGCGCCTGTCGGAGTCGCGAAGCGCCTGTCGGAGTCGCGAAGATGTCGTACTCGTTGCTCTTCCCTCCTGCAGCTCGCGAAGATCCGCGTAGAGTCACAGTTGAAGCTGAGCGCCCCCGCCGTGAAGCTCTTCGGCTGGTTCTCGTGGCAGACCTGGAAATTGAAGAGGAGCTCCCCCCGGAACGCGCCCCTGCCGTGAATCTCTTTGGCTGGTTCTGTGGCAGACCTGGAACTTGAAGATGAGCTCCCCCCATATCTGCACGGAGTCGCAGCCTGCCGGAACGCGCCGGTTCTGTGCAAAAAAAATTGCTCCTTGCCGGAGAACGCGCCGGCAGCGAGCAATTTTTTTTTAATTTTTTTTTTAAATTTAACGACGGATTAGCGACGGATATTATCCATTGCTATTTTAAAATAGCGAATGACTCGCGATGGATCATATCCGTCGCTAATCCATCGCAAATTAGCGACGGACTTAGCGGCGGATAAGTTCTGGCACTACTTAGCATCGAAAAATTCGCGATAAAAGTTTTCCGTCGCTAATCCGTCACTAAACAGTTTAGCGACGGATTAGCGATGAATTTAGGTCGTCGCTAATCCACATGTTTCTTGTAGTGCCAAGGCACGGTAAGTCGTTGCAGCATTTGACAATGAACTTCTGTTTTTCCCTTATGAATATCTCTCAGCATTTTTTTTTTTCTTTTTGCCCATATCTATCATAAAATTGCACTAAAATATAGTGCTCTATTCATGTTTGTTAGAATTTTTCAACCTATGGTTAGTGGTTAGAGAAAGTTATATCAAAATCTGCATAAATACTGTAATATCATAGGAAGATGCACGTATCCCCACCAGAAAATGGCATGGCAATGACCAATTGCATTCATAATATAGGCAGGGTAGCTGTGAGAATGTTGAAAGCCATTATCCTTCAAGCCAGCATTGGTCTCCTACTCATGATATTTTATGATCTGCATAGGGTGGGTTGGGCTAGAGTCACTCCACTTTACAATCCACCTCCCAACCTTCATTCCTAGCTTCAGCTCTACCTTCCATCGTACCTATCACTCACTTCTACACATTCCAGCATCTCATTCAATGAAGTCTCACACTCCATTCATTTACATTGCCATCTAGCTGCACTTTCCTGCACAACTAACCATCATGCATATACCTTCACTGCATTATAATGGTGTTCATTCTTGGCCACTGTCATAGCACATCGATTGTTCACCATGCATTATATACAGTCATGAAGAAAATGCTTCCCGGTGGAAATATGGTTCACTATAAGATGTTAGGAAAGTTTTAAAATTGATGATTTCTTTCCACCAAAAGTGTTTTAAAAACTTTAGTCCCATATCTAAGAGAAATCAGTTTTTCTAGTGGTTTAAATACAAACTTTGTTCTCCATTCTTTACTTTGGTAAGCCTTGTGTCCATGGGTGGCTTGCGGACGTTGCTGCGCATCGTGCAGCAACGGACGCGCCGTTCGCGCGCACGCGCGCGTGCGTGCGTGCGCAAGGGCGCTTGAGGCGCAATGTGGCATTTTGATGGCGCACTTTGCACTTCGCACGCTCGCAGCGGTGCGAGGTGCATATGAGGCGCAAATATCCGTTTTGATTTTTCGGTTTTGAGATATCTGGCCGTTTGAAAAGTTTAATATCATTTATATTGAGATTAAGGCGCTTTGTGACTGTTGGACGATTTTGGAGGCCTTTGATTAACAGTCAAAGATGGGTGACCGTTCAGGTACCTTTTGTCCTATTTTCAAACCGTCAGATTTATGGCCATTAATCTCATTTATCGCAAAACGTTTTGGCCACTCTAAAAGTCTATAAATTCTTCTTTTTCGTCTTTTGAGGATCATCAGAATCTCTGACTCTCCAGTTTTCTCCTTTCTTTCTTCTCGATTTGGCTTGCAGAGTTCATGTGTGGGAGAGGTCATCTGTTCTTGCGAAGCAGTGACTCTCTTGAGGTTCAAGCCTAGTTGTATCCTGAGAACTCAGTCGTAACAAAACCCTTTTTCGCATCTTCGAAATTTCCGGAGTGGGGCGATTGAAGTTCTAAAGATAGCGATCTTAAGAACGTGCCTCTAGGCTTGAAATCTCTTTTCAGAAATCCAATTTTCACGAGGTTGGTATAACAATTTTAGAACTTCAATTATGGCCTCTGGTTCGACATCCAACTCCATCAATCTACTTAGCCGTGACCTTGAAAAACTCGATCGATTTGATGGGTCAAACTTCAAGCGGTGGCAATCAAAGGTATCTTTCTTGCTGTCCGAGCTGCATATCGACTATGTCCTCAAAAAGCCCTGTCCCACTGTCGTTGCTGGAGAAGTTGAGACAGAAGAACAGAAGAAAGAGCGAGAGAAGTGGCATACTGACAACTACAGATGCAAAGGGCATATCCTGAACACTTTAGCCGATTCACTCTTTGACCTGTATTCACCATTGGAGTCGGCTGGAGAATTGTGGAATGCTCTCGAGATCAAGTACAATGCAGAAGATTCTGGTAACAAAAGGTTTATCGTAGATCAGTATGTTAATTTTTCTATTGTTGATGATAAGCCTATACTTGCTCAAATTCATAAGATGCAAATACTGGCCTATAAGATCAAAGGAGAAGGTATGTATCTTGATGATGACTTCCAAGTTGCTGTCATCATTGGGAAACTGCCGGATTCCTGGAAAGAATATAGGAATCACCTAAAACATAAAAATGAGAAAATCACTTTAGATGGCCTTCTTAAGGACATCCGAATTGAGGAAGAGACTCGTCTTCGTGACAAAAAGAATTCGAGTCCTAAAGAAGGTTATCCTAAAGTGAACTTTGTTAGTAACAAGGGTGGCAAAATCATGAAAACCCAAAAAATCAAAAAGAATTTTGTGAAAGGGAAAAAGCCAATTGATAAAAAGAAAATTAGTTGTTATGTTTGTGGCAAGTTTGGCCATTTTGCTAGAGAATGCAGAGAACGGAAGAGGACTGGTCCTAAGCCAAATGAGTCAGAGGAGAGACTTGTTGCTGTAATCTCTGAAACCTTTATGGTTGCTGCAAATAAGGACTGGTACCTGGATACTGGAAGCACTGTTCATGTGGCAAACGACAGGAACTTGTTCAAGTCGTATGAAGTAGTGGGGGAGGGATGCAATCTCTTTATGGGAAACTCTTCCTCAACTAAAGTGCTGGGAAAAGGGAGTGTGGAAAATAAGTTCACCTCCGGGAAAGTCCTAACACTTGAGAATGCCCACTATGCTCCAGAAGTTCGAAAAAATTTAATCTCTGCAGATCTCCTGTCACGAAATAGTTTTAAGATTGTTATTGAGTCTGGGATTGTAACTGTGACCAAAGGAAAAATCTTTGTAGGAAAAGGGTTTGCCACTGGTGGTATGTTCAAGATGAGCATAAATGAAGCTACTACTTCTGTTTATATGGTTGACTCCTATTTTCTTTGGCATTCATGATTAGGACATATAAATTCTCGTTGCATTCATAATATGAATAACTTTGGTCTTCTTCCGTGTCATGTGAGAATAGAACATAAACATAAGTGTGAGACATGCATTCAAACTAAGCTAACTAGACTCCCGTTTCCTAGTGTAGAAAAGAATTATAAATTGCTTGAATTAATGCATTCTGATGTATGTACGATGGATAATGTTTTGAGTCGTGGTGGCAATAGGTACTTTATTACCTTTATAGATGATTACTCAAAATTTTGTTATGTTTATTTGTTGAAACATAAATCTGAAGCATTTTCCAAATTTCTTCTTTATCTAGCTGAAGTACAAAATAGGTTTAAAACAAAGATTGTACATTTAAGAACAGATAGAGGGGGTGAATACTTAGGTGGAGAATTTGATAAATTCTGTGAAGATAATGGCATTATCCATCAAACGTCAGCTCCTAGAACTCCTGAACAGAATGGAGTAGCAGAAAGGAAAAACAGAACACTTGTAGAAATGATGAATGCTATGCTGCTTAATACGAGTTTGCATTCCAACTTATGGGGAGAGGCTATACTTTCTGCTTGTTATATTCTTAATCGAGTTCCTTATTCCAAATCTGATAAATCACCTTATGAATTGTGTTTTGGTAAGAAACCTAATCTGAGTTATTTTCGTGTTTGGGGTTGTTTAGCATATGTTAAAATTCCAGAAAATAAAAGGAAGAAGGTTGGACCTAAAGCATTTAAATATGCATTTGTTGGGTATGCTGAACATAGTAAAGCATATAGATTTCTGGACATTGTTAATGATGTTATTGTAGAATCTAGAGATGCATCTTTCATAGAACATAAAAATGCATTTGATTCTCTTCTTGATGGCAGTCGAATTATAGTAGATGAACTTCCTGTAAATGACATGATTGAATATTCTAATGAATGTGTTGATGAACCAGAAACTGAAGTTAGACTCAGTAAACGCATTAGAAAACCAACTAATTTTGGTTCTGACTTTTATACATTTCTAATTGAGAATGATCCTGTGTCTTTTCAAGAGGCTATGTCTTCTCAAGATGCTGCCTTTTGGAGAGAAGCTATAAATGATGAAATAGAATCAATTATGTCTAATAATGTTTGGAAATTAGTGGATTTACCTGTTGGTTGCAAAACTATTGGCTGCAAATGGATTTTCAAAAAGAAATTAAAAGCTGATGGTACAATCGATAAATTTAAAGCACGTTTGGTTGCAAAAGGCTTTAAACAAAAAGAAGGTATTGATTATTTTGATACTTTTGCTCCTGTAACCAGAATATCTACTATTAGAATTCTGATTGCCATGGCTGCCATATATAAGCTTCAAATCCATCAAATGGACGTGAAAACGGCCTTTTGAATGGAGAATTAGATGAAGAGATATATATGGAGCAATCTGAAGGTTTTGTAGTGCTAGGGCAAGAGCGCAAAGTTTGCAAACTTGAGAAATCCTTATATGGATTAAAGCAAGCCCCCTAAGCAATGGCATGAAAAATTTGATAGTTCTCTGGTGCATAATGGTTTTAAAATTCATGATGCGGACAAATGTGTCTACAGTAAAGTAGATAGTAGCTCAATTATTATTATTTGTTTATATGTTGATGATATGCTTATTTTGGGTAACAATAGTGAATGCATAAATCAAACAAAAAGATTTTTATCTTCCTTGTTTTGTATGAAAGACTTGGTGTGGCAGATGTTATTTTAGGAATCAAAATTATAAGAAATAAAAATGGCATTGTATTATGTCAATCACATTATATTGAGAAAATTCTTACAAAGTACGGATATCTTAATAGTTCACCAGCATGCACCCCATATGATCCAAATATGAAATTGACTCTTAATGACGGTGCTAGTGTTCAACAATTAAAATATGCCAGTGTTGTAGGTAGCCTTATGTATGCAATGAACTGCACAAGGCCTGACATTGCCTATGCAATGAGTAAAGTGTGTAGATACACTAATAATCCTGGTCATCAACACTGGAATGCAGTGAACAGGATTCTTAGATATCTAAAGCATACTTTAGATTATGGAATTCACTATACCGAGTTTCCTGTTGTTATTGAAGGGTATAGTGATGCAAGTTGGAATACTGATTTTGAAGATTCCAAGTCTACGAGTGGTTAGGTTTTTACCCTTGGAGGAGGAGCAGTTGCATGGGGGTCTAAGAAACAGACCTGTATAACTCATTCTACAATGGAATCTGAGTTTATTGCTTTGGCATCTGCTTGTAGAGAAGCTGAATGGCTTAAGAATATGCTAGTGGATATTTCACTAGGTGAGAAGCCTATACCTGCTATTTCAATGTTTTGTGATAGCCAATCAGCTATATGTAAAGCAGGTAATATGAAATACAATGGGAAGTCTAGACATATTAGTCTAAGACACAGTTTTATAAGACAAATGATTAATGACAATATTATTTCATTGAAATATGTGAAGTCATGTCAAAATTTGGCAGACCCATTTACGAAAGGCCTTTCAAGAGATGTCATCAATAAAACATCGAGGGGAATGGGAATTAAGCCAATTAAGTCATCACCTAAGGATACCCAACCTAGAGCGCTGGAGATCCCACATGCATAGGTTCAATGGGAAACGAATTGGTGAATGACAGATATTTAGCATATTTATGTAAGCCCATTACTGATGTGTGCTCATGAGCTGTAACTAATATGAGGGTTGAGCTAATAGCTCTTAATGAGTTTGTAGGCCTTAAGGCTAAGGTGTGTGTTACAGTACACCTAGACAAACTCACCTATATGAGTGTAGAAATGTGAGCCGTTTCTTATGAGAATTGGCAATTCTCTAGAGCACTCATGAATCCAGGAAAGCACAAGGCTCTAAATGTGCCAACATGAAATCCACACAATTGAACTTTTGGAAACCTATGTATGATTGAAAACTCCGTTAACAATATAAGGAGCTAAGTTCAAGGTAAGTCCACTTAGCACCTTGGTTAATTTAGGTTTTCTTTCAAATAGTGGGGGTTCAAGTCATGCAGACACTCTCACTGATGCCTAAGTTTCTATGCAAGCCAATTATATTTTAAAACTAGTGGAGGATTGTTAGGAAAGTTTTAAAATTGATGATTTCTTTCCACCAAAAGTGTTTTAAAAACTTTAGTCCCATATCTAAGAGAAATCAGTTTTTCTAGTGGTTTAAATATAAACTTTGTTCTCCATTCTTTACTTTGGTAAGCCTTGTGTCCATGGGTGGCTTGCGGACGTTGCTGCGCATCGTGCAGCAACGGACGTGCCGTTCGCGCGCACGCGCGCGTGCGTGCGCAAGGGCGCTTGAGGCGTTTTGATGGCGTTTTGATGGCGCACTTTGCACTTCGCACGCTCGCAGCGGTGCGAGGTGCATATGAGGCACAAATATCCGTTTTGATTTTTCGGTTTTGAGATATCTGGCCGTTTGAAAAGTTTAATATCATTTATATTGAGATTAAGGTGCTTTGTGACTGTTGGACGATTTTGGAGGCCTTTGATTAACAGTCAAAGGTGGGTGACCGTTCAGGTACCTTTTTGTCCTATTTTCAAACCGTCAGATTTATGGCCATTAATCTCATTTATCGCAAAACGTTTTGGCCACTCTAAAAGTCTATAAATTCTTCTTTTTCGTCTTTTGAGGATCATCAGAATCTCTGACTCTCCAGTTTTCTCCTTTCTTTCTTCTCGGTTTGGCTTGCAGAGTTCATGTGTGGGAGAGGTCATCTGTTCTTGCGAAGCAGTGACTCTCTTGAGGTTCAAGCCTAGTTGTATCCTAGGAACTCAGTCGTAACAAAACCCTTTTTCGCATCTTCGGAATTTCCGGAGTGGGGCGATTGAAGTTCTAAAGATAGCGATCTTAAGAACGTGCCTCTAGGCTTGAAATCTCTTTTCAGAAATCCAATTTTCACGAGGTTGGTATAACATAAGATTGCACTTAACTCAATCATGAAGAAAATGAACATCAATTTTGATATGTTTGCTTGGGATTGAGAAAATGCAGGCTAAGCGTGAAAGCTATGTGAAACAATGGGAGATGTTGGCACCGTACTCGCTAATAGTACCAACATGCGTTTAAGTGAAGCCATGCCCAAGATCTTTGTTCCTACATGTTATCGGCATTGTTAGGCACCCCCACCCACCTTTCACAACTCTGGACAAGAGCAATTTTCGGAATGACGTACAAGCACAGTCTATATTAAGGATGACACAATTTCTTTTCTTTTAATAGGTTAGCTGGTGGGATTCGTTCAACCTGGTATTATGATAGCGCCACCTCAGAATCCAGCTATCTCATTTGACCCCCCAAACGAAACAATCTACCTGTGTATATATGATGGTGAGAAATATATGCATTTGCTAACGGTGGATTCAAGTAGGACTTTTCCCCGTAAAACAAGGTCAATCCTACAAACTCAACAGACTCGACAAACTTTCTTTTATCCCCTCTCCTCCTCCTTTGCCACTCTTATTACACCAACAATATTCCCTCTCTCTCTCTCTCTTGAAACAACACAGAAGAGTGCAAATGAGGTAATAAGGTAAGGTCCCACCTCGGTTGAGGCTAAGATGGGAGAGCACAATTCAAGCAGCACGGACGGCCCATCCAGGCAGACCGCACCACCGTCCCCCCCAGTGGCCCCACCACCCAGACCACAAATTTCCCTAGTGCAACCTTCACAAAAGAAGCGATCCAAACCGGTCAAGGCGTATCGACTCTTCCGAACAGTCTTCCGATCTTTCCCCATCATCACTCCGAGATGTCGATTCCCTGCCGTCCTTCCAGGTGGCCCATCGTCCCACTCCGATTCGCACCTCTTGGGAGGTACCCGAGTCACCGGCACGCTCTTCGGGTACCGGAAGGGCCGAGTCAGCCTAGCCATTCAAGAAGCACCTGGGTGCCTACCAGATGTGGTCATTGAGCTAGCTTTGCAAACCGATATGCTGCTTAGGGAGATGTCATCCGGGCTAGTAAAGATTGGGCTCGAGTGCGAGAAGAAGCCTGACCGGACCAAGCTACTCAAGGAGCCATTGTGGACCATGTACTGCAACAGTAAGAAGGTCGGCTACGGCGTGAGGCGCGAGGCGAACGAAGAGGACCTCAACGTGATGCAATTGCTCCAAGCCGTGTCAATGGGCGCAGGTGTGCTGCCGAGTTCGGCAACTAGCAGTGGTGGTGCTGGACCAGCAGAGGCAGAGGGTCAGGATGGTGAGCTAGCCTACATGCGAGCCAACTTTGAGCGAGTTGTGGGGTCAAAAGACTCGGAAGCCTTTTATATGCTTAATCCGGATGGTAGTAACGGACCCGAGCTCAGCATCTTTTTGGTTCGGATATGAACTTAGTATGCTAAATGAGCGTAGGGTTGTGCATCTCATGTAGGGTTGTGCATCTCATGTACAGTGCCTTCAATTCACAGAAGCTTTTGCCTCCTAATTCTTAATTGTTTATTTTTCTGTTCTTTTAGATCACTGTTATATATATATATATATATATTCCATTTAGCCATTTTTATACGGTAGTATTTGTTGAACTGTTCAATGATTTTTCTAAAAGATACCATTAAGAAAAAAACATTTGGAGCGAGAAGATGGAGGTTTGCATGTCATGTTTTGGGTGGTCGAGCATCTTGCAAGCTATCTTGGATTTTGTACAAGGGTAGAAACTTAGGTAGTTTTTTTTCTCAAGTTTTAATAATGATATTTAGGCGAAGATAACTGCCTTGAGAGAGAGATGCTCATTGTTATTTAAATTGCACTGTCATTATAAATTCAATTTAATTTGGTTAAGTTTGGCATATGCCTGCCCTGACCAAGATATTTGGAGATGATTCCGTGCTACAGTACAGTGGAGGAACTTTGGGACACCCTTGGGGTAATGTGGAGGAACTTTGGGACACCCTTGGGGTAATGCAGCTGGTGCAGTAGTTAATAGGGTAGCTTTAGAAGCGTAATGAGGAGGGACGTGATCAATTGGTCGTGAAGGTAATGAAGTTATCCATGAAGCTAGCAAATGGAGACCTGAACTCCTGCTGCTTGCGAGGTATGGAAGGAGATCAAATTCAAATTTGAAGCAATGGATGTCTTGTAATTCAAGATTCTGATTCACGTTCATCGTATCAATTGAAATTAAACTCGGCCCAAGCCCAAGTGTTATTTAAATTGCACTGTCATTATAAATTCAATTTAATTTGGTTCTATAAAGAGCCTAAGTGTAAACCATGCAATCTAGATTATTACGATCCATGAATTTCATCAGATCCACGAAAATTTTTGAAGCATTTGTGAGAATCAATACTTGGATTTCCAGATTCCGATGTTTGAATGGGTTTCTCTAGTGATCTAACAATTGACTGTCACAAATGCTTTAAAAAATTTCAACTTCATCACCATGGGATGTGTAACAATGTACAGCCGTTTGTGCATTTTAATGTCATGCATAAATTATTTTAAGACAAAATGTCCATCAAAATGAGTTTTTTTGTCATTTTTGCATTGGGCTTTTGGTCATTTCCAAACCATTATTTAATTTTTATATTCAATGACCAATCTACCCTTGTTTAAACATGGAGTTGGAAAGCTAACACGTATTTTTCTGAATTTTTGGTACAGATGGCCAGAAAATAGTATAGAATAACTAGGCTAGGTGCAGTCACACTTATTTATCTCTTTTTTCAAAACATTGTTGGGGTTGTATCTCAGTGCCCGTTCATCATTTTATAGTGATTCAGATGTTGTTTTACAAATGTATTTCTATCTAGTTTCTTTGTTTTTTATGTGTTTTTTTCAAATTCCTTCAATTTCTTGATAAAAAAATAGTATTAAAGTTTGTTACAGAGAAAATTCGCATATCCTGAGAAGATCCGTATATGCAAATATTAAAATAATTATTTTAATGCCCAACATTTACAGTCAGACAGATTTTTGCAAATTATAAGGTTTTTTTAAAAAACACATCATTTTTTTGCGTACAGTACAATAATTTTCCCATTTATTTTTTATGCCTTTAAAATCACATTGAAAAAACATTATCTAATTAAAACCCATTTTCTACTAAGCAAATTACGTAAATCACACATGCAGAGTTTGGTTTATAGAAGGAATAAAAAAACAAAAAATGATTATTTCCAGTCAACGGCATGGTACCTTCAATATTTGTAATTATTTTAGATCTTGAGAGAATATTTGTAAAGGAAAGCAGAGAGGAAGTCAAGGTAGAAAGATTCTGCTCCTAACTTTTAAGGAGGATAATAACTTGAATGCGAGCTGCAACACAAGAAAGAATGAAATACTATGATTTTATATTGGAAAAAGTTAAGATGACGAGAAGAACTTGAACGCTTTAGGAATCTAGAATGTACCCCCACAAGACGGCAAAGATGGTTAGAGAATAAGAATTTCTTCGCCGATGTGCTTTCTAGATGGGCCACTTGTTTGTTTGTTTATTCTTGAAAGAAAACAAAGGTGGGGTTTTTAGTTCACTTTTCCAACCCGTGGGCCACTTAAACAAAGATATGGCCAACTAAGATGCCTCTGGTTTAGACAAAGTTGTGAATAAAAAAATCCTTAAAATTCATATATGTCGAGGGGTTGGATCTGGTCTGTATCTACTAACATAAATTATGTGATAAAAAAGGGTGTAATCTGAAATAGTTAAAACCTGGTTTCTGATTTGAAGTGTGGTTCATTATATGGGTTTATTTTTAGACTTAGAGGCAGGATGGATTAGGGTCAGATATTTCTAATCTGGCAGGATATATACGTACAAACCATACCTGGTAAAGTCTTGATTTCCTTAAAATATTTTACATGTAAAAATTATGGATCTTAATTGGATCTCAGGTCAAACTCAGGCCTGGTTTATAAATTTCTAGACAAAACCCAGTCCTTTTACTCGTAAGATCTTATGCGTCCCACCTGATTTGCTAATCAGATCTACCTTATTAGGTCCAGACAATACCTTGGGTCAGATGGGGTATAATAACTGACCCTTTGACAGCACTACTCCAGTCCAATCTGATGCTTATGGAAAACTGCATAAGCTCATGCAGGTTCCAGGCCGTGTTAACGCGGCTAATGTATGTGTAATCCGGATCCGGATCTCAGAGCAATCCTACCTCATAAATCTGATGGTAATCAAAATGTAGAGATTATGGACTTGTTTACATTTTTAACATAAGTTTTGAGATTATGGGTTTGTTTACGTTTTTAACAGTCAGTGGCACTCACCCTTTTCTTTTCTTAAAATAAGAAGAGATGGGAAGGATACAGCTGTAAGCCCACAATGTGGCTGGCCCACACCCATTTCCAACGTCTTTAAAAGAAAAGAAGCCACATGACCATGCACTTGATTCCAGGTATCCCTATTATTTTACCTCTCTCTCTCTCTCTCTCTCTCTCTCAACGATGGCTTTGGTTCCAGGGTTAAGGAAGAAAATACTCGACCTTTGCTCAAGCTTCAATCCTTGCAAAAGTGGTGGATGTATGAAGAAAGGTAAGGAACCAATTCACAGCAGCTTGCTTGATTTAAGTTGAAATTTTTCACTCAAAAGTAATACAAGGAATTCATTCTTGACAATATATATTACAATGTTCTAAAGTTCTAAATCTTTGTTCTCATTTTGTTATGTTCTTGCTTGAAGGAGAAGATGGTGCAGAAGAACCAAATCTAAACGTTAGTCAGGTGATAAATATATAAGCATCAACCCTTTTGCTTTGCTATATTTTCCAACTTGACCAGTTCAAGGATATTTACCTCTACATGTTATAAGATAGGAAAACAAATATGTTAAATTATCCGTCCCATATATATTTACTAAATTTTTGGGTTCTTTGACAGAAAATGGAGGTACGTGAGAGAGGTTTCCACTTAACGGCTAGGAGGGGTCCAAAGCCTCCTGGTGTAGGAAACAGCCACCTTCCTCAAACCAACTAATTCTGAGCCACAAGAATCAGCGTCACTAAAGGATGAAGTTGCTTGTTTGCATTTTCTTTTTTATTTTGTTTCTTCCTTGGGTTTTTTCTCTCAGAGTTTGTTAATTGGTCCACTGAGGTGGTCTTATATGGAAGAAATTGGTTTTCTGTTTGTATGGTCTGTGCAATATAGATATAAATCTTGAAATTAATAGAATAAATAACTTTGATTTCAGTGATTCGTTTTGGTTTCTCCTGCTGCCACTACACCAGGCAGTCCTATGCAAGGTAAACCCCAGTGGGGTTATCGACGCCCAAGCCTTACGGAGCCCACTAGTTAAAGGCATCCGCACACCTGGTGGGAGTCGAACACCTTCTCCAAAACGGTTCCGCTCATTCTCAAAGTCCTGCCTATCTTTATACCCCGTATTGGGATTTGATTGATGTAAGTTGTTTGGATCAAATCGGACTCTGTGACCTATATCGTTCATTTTATTGAAGATCAACTTTTAAATTGCCCAAATCTGACGTGCGCAAGAATTTTTGGTGATTAAAAAATCAACTGTTTGACAAAAACACTAAATTTTGTAATTTAAGAAATCATATTTTTTTATCTAAAAATTACAATCAAATTATTGAATCCATCTATAAGGTCAGATTTGATAAAAAACAACTTGCATCTTAAGATTTAAAAGGGGTACGAAGACAAGGGACAACATAAAGGATGAGTGAAAGCAATACAAACTTTAGATCACTTTTTCAAGCATAGAGTTACTACAAGAAATCAGATTTTTATTGGCGCTAAATCAGGGTCACTAGTAGTTTCACTAGTAAAAGTATCATCGGTAATATATTTACTAGCTCTAATGCATAGCGTCAGTGAATGGATTTTTACTAGTGCTAAAAAGGTGTCAAAAAAAATGTTTTTTCTAATGCTAAATTAACATCAAAAAATTATTTTTTTCTAATATTTTTTTAGCGTTAATGATATTTTTTTTGCTAATTTATGTTTTTCTCGTATATAACCTGTTCAAAACTTCATTTAATAATGAACATACTAATACATTTATTTATGTATTTATTCATTTGAAAAATGAACATGTTCATGTGTACATTCATTCATTTAACGATAAACAAGTTCATATATTCATTCATTTCATTCATTCAAAATGAATTAGCCCATTCATTTCATTCATTCGAAATGAACCAGCTCTTACATACATTGATATTTTTCATTCAATATAAATCAACTCTTTCATTCATTCATTATCAAACACTTTATAACTTCAACCCTCCATAACTCCAATATTCACATATGAAACCTTGCAAGAAACACAACATATATATATACAACTATCTTCATTCAACGCTTCATAACTCTAGCTCTCCATAACTCTAACATTCACATATGAAACCTTGCAAGAAACACAACATATATGTATACATAAATGCACAACTATCTTCATTTAAACATATGAAACATGCAAGAAATACAATATATATACATACCTAAATACACAACTATCTTCATTCAATACTTAATAACTTCAACACTCTAGAACTCCATCATGCTTATATATATATATATATATATATATATATATTCATTTATTCATTTATTAAAAAATAAACCAGCTCATATATATATTTAATCATTTATTTAAAAATGAACATGCTCATATGTACATTCATTCATTTAAAAATAAACCAGTTGATACATTAATTCTAAAATGAACTTGCTCATGCATACATTCATTTTTTTTCATTCAATATGAATAAGATGGTAAATTAAAATATCTCTCTAAGGTATATGGCACACCAAAAATAGATAAACATGTGTTGAGATACACTAGAAGAGCTCCTAAAATCAGGGGACACACATGTGTTGGTGCTTTTATTTTGTCTAATGCAATCTATTTTTTGGTCTCTTACACCAAAAGTCCTAACATTTAAAAAAGAGTAGAACAAGAGAAAAATGTTATCTTTCCAACACCATTGAGATCATGATGATTTGATGGATGGTTGGAGTGATACACCTTTGAAAAGGTAGACAGGTCGATTGTTTCATACTGTAGAGCACTTTTTTGCTTTTGGTTTTGAATCCCAAAAATAAGAACCTTATAAGGGTTTTCCATGATGGCTCAAAACTAAAAAGTCTTAAATCTATTTGTTAGCTTTCCAATGAATATGAAAATGTGAGTTTTTGTTGTCAGAAGAATAGAAGGTTTTCTGTAGAAAACAATCAAAACAAGGACTTTTTCCTGTTTGAGCATATTTTCAGAGGCCGTAGAGTCAGAATCTAAAAATATGTCGAACATGTGAAATAAAGTATCATACTTTCTAACATGTCCTAGATTATTGAAAAGAGAACCACGAGAAGAAAGATAATTCTCTATCAACATGATTGTGCCAAAGAAGACAAAAAACATAAAATGAGGGATTTGGATCCAAATCCAAAAAACACAAAATACTACTAACCTTGCAACGCTAAAAATCTCAACAACTTTGATCTTCACATCAAGCAAACGGGTCCCATTGTGATCTCCATTTTGTGGTTCTTGAACTTTTAAAGGCTAAAAATAGACATTTTTCACGAAAATATTTTTTAAAAAATGGATCCAAGATCCGGATCCGAATTTGAGAAGAGTGTGAGACCATTCTTCAAGATCTTGCACCTTTCCACCTCAATTGAGTAGGGATCAGCCGGATCAGAGACTTCTAATTGTTGTTATTGGAGCAGCAACATTGCAAAAAGGCATACCTCAAGCGTGAATCCTAAGAAAATTTGAGTTTGGTGGTAAAAACCGCTAAAACTCTGAAAAAACATGAAAACACCAAAGTACACTAATGTTTGGAAAATCTAAACTTATAAACTAAATAAAATAATTGAATAACAATTAAAATAAATCAAACTCACCTCGGGCTTAGGTAGCTCTTTCTATGTTTGACGAGCGAAGGTGCACGGGTGGTACTTTGGCTTGGCATGGGCTCAATATGGGTATGAGTTGAGGGATCTAGGTCCTAGACTAGGTACAATGTGAGCTAGGCTAGATTCAGTATGTCGGGATTTTGAGGGAGTAGCAATACTAGGAGTGTTTGAATCTTGATCTCTTAAATAGAGAGAAGGCCCTTATTTATAGGTTTTTAGTAGATCCACATACATTTTCTACGTATCCAAGATCCAAATAAAGATCTACAGTTGTAATTAAATGTGTTTGAAATATAAGGCTTGGATTAAATCTTAGGTTGGTTGCCTAAGATAGAATTACATGACTTTAAGAGGGGTTTAATGGCTCATTGTTTGTTTTGGTAGGTTAATTTGTTGAGTTAAGGCGAGCTAATCCCAAGGGTGCATGTTTCAAAATAGGTAAGGATACATTGACAACAAATGTGTTGATGACAAATATGTTAACGACAAATGTGTTGACAACAAATCATGGGGATTGACAGATGACGATAAATCAAGAAAAGTGACGGATCTTGACAACAAATGAATGTCGTTAAGGGATGATGATGTCATAACCCTGAAAATGGTTGATGCTAACAATGATTCAAAGAGGTTGACAAAAATTCAAAGTATGATAACGACACTTCTTTTATGATAATTCTTCAGAAAAGAAGTATCGTTAATAGCCAAAAACTCATTTTGGTCATAACTTTTAATTACAATATTGGTTTGACTTAATTTTTGTTGTGTTGGAAAGCTAAAAGCATCCTCTTTATCTTTTCTTTAGGTTAAAAACCTTAAAGAGGTGGTTTTGAAGGTAAAAATCATATTGAAGTTGTTTTTGGCGAAGAATTTTGGGGATTTTGACATGGAAAATACCTCGGTCCAAAATGTGGTATTTACAAAGTGTCATCTTTTGAAAAGGTCATAGACATTGGTGTCATGGATTGGGAAACTAATACACCTAGACCATTCGGTTCTGTAGATAGGGAGACTATTTTTTTTGAGATTTTCTTCAACAATTTTCCTATACTCTTCTTACAGTGATCAAATCCAAAATGAAGATAGGAGTCGTAAGCTTGGCTAAGTGACTCTTGATATCATATGGACTCTTCTTCCTTACATCTACCCCAACTGGAGAAGCTGGCACTTTTGCTTTTGGATCTTGCTGAGTGTGTGAGCCCATTTCGTGTGGCAAGAAGGGAATGCCCTTTCTAAGGTGTTCTAATTGGTATGTATGCCCTAACCATGTGAGGTGAGCAAAACTATGGGATGTTGTGCGATTAGAAGGCAAAGACAAAGCTGGAAGTGCTCTTTGACTGGTTGATCCTTGACTTCCTATTTTAGGAGTGTGTGAGATACTCTCAGTTGACTGATCAAGACAAATGACATTGACTAACTGTGGTTGGCTAGACACACATTCATCGACGGTGGACATAATCTTGACAATGGGTACCTTAGTCCAGTTTGGAATGGCCAAAGTCTCGCCCATCTTGAGGATCTACATGAACTAATAGTAACACCATCACATTCAACTTTCTAACTAAGGAAAAAATTGTTGATGGCAACCTCTTTCTTTCACTCATGAAGTGAGATATTGTATAAGACCTTAAATATATGCAGCATTTACATATGACACATATAGTTATCTGAAAGGAATGTATGCGTGAATGGGCTTAAGAAATCTACAATAGAGACTAAGTTCAAAGCGAGGGTCTGAATCTTGTTAACACTAAGTGAAGGTTCAAACCCAAAATGTACATTCATGAATATGACTTTTATGAACAACTTCATGTTTTCTTTGTTATAATTTTGACCCACGTAGGGGATTGTTGTTGTTTGGCTCAAAATTTATAGCCTTTTGTACCAAGCTTTTTGGCCAAATAACCCTCAGCCTAATTTTTGATAAATAGATTTTAAAGGAAAAACCTACTTTATGAAATATATCTAGTCCTATATTGAACATTTTTAAGAAGCACATTGAATTTAAAATGTGTAGAAGGGGCTTGTCAATTGAATTTTGAACTTTGGACTTTGACTTAGATTTGAATTAGGATTTGATTTTGGACTTATGACTTGGATTTAGATACAAATTCAAATTTTTCTCAGCTCGATCTCTTGGTCTTAGCTTGACTTTAACAAATCCTTTTATCGCTTATTTTGAATAATTTTGTACCTCATAAAACCTCTTAAACAACTTTTATTTTTCCAAAACATTTTGGTGGTTGACCAAGGTAGTCAAAGGTCATTTTTTATCTAATTGAGGAGTGACACCTAGCCTTAACGACTAGCTTTAATGTCCCTCAACACGTGGGGATGTTGGTGGATGCATGAAGCCCGTTTGAGTATTATTGAGTATATGCTACCCGTTTGGCCTTTATGGGCTCATGCAAACGGTTCTTCAGACCATTCTGATGAGGCCTATATACACCCCAAGTGATTAAGGTCATGGCATAACAAGTTTTTGCTCTGCACCTCTTCTTCTTCATGCTATCTCTCTTCCCATTCTCTCCATTTCTCTGCTTTTCCTTCAAAGTTCAAAATAGATGTCATGGTGGACAGTCTACTCAGTGCTAACAGTGACTGATATTGCATATGAAGTGATGCTTGATTGTATCCCAGAAGCAAGGTTGTATTCAACCTTACTGCACCCGGGTTCAACCTTGTGGGACAACTATCAGTTTTAAGAAAGTGACATTATTGTGCGCCTCCAAGCTTGGGTCCCACTGATTACAAAGAAATTTCTAACATGTGTGTATTGGATTCTATTCAAATTATTGACATGTTCAACATGATAGCCAAAGCTCTTGGAGGTAAGTTAATTGATGTTGATGATCAGACCTCATCTAAGGTGCATTTTCATATTGCTAGAATCTTGGTTGAATTCCCGGTTAATTGTGATTTATGTGATTCTTTGCCCCCTTAATTTGGGAGCTTCTTTCATTGATTCGATTAAGATCAATTATGAATCTTTATCTAAGATTTGTGGCACCTGTCAATACTGTCTCCACGGGACTGATCGTTGCCAAAAGAATCAAAAGGTTGAGCTGAATAATATAGATTCTAATGGTTGGCTACAAGCCTGGAAGAAGAAAGTTCATAAAATATGGGTTCCTAAGGCTCCTCCTAAAGAACATCAAAATTCGTTTGATATCCTTCGGGAGGAGACAGAGGATGATGTTAATGAGGTCAAACATGTGGACGATGATGGCCAACCCCAGGAGGATGTTATAGGGGTGCAAACTGAGAAAGTGGTGGAACCATGATTCAGTTCTTAATGAGGGACTGGTCAATTCAGAACCAGAGTCTGATTCGAAAGATGTTGAAACTGTTGCTGTCGACATTCTCGGAGAGAAAACTGCGGAGTCTGCTCTTATGGAGGAATATTCAGTGTAAGACAAATCTGATGAAGACATTGGGAAGGGCAACCCAACTTCTGATTCCATCCAAGGTGATGTTACAGATGATTCTAAGCGTAAGGTTGGTCGGTCAAAGAAAGGTGTCTAGTGCTTTTATTGGGGGGAGTAAGATTAATCTTCGGCCTCGTGGAGGAAGTGGAGGTAAAAATAAAATTGTATCATGAGGATCATATCATGGAATCTTCGGGGTTTTGAGAAACCCCAAGCCCATAGGAAGTTTCAATTCTTTATTAGTAATCATCATCCTGAGGTGATGTTTATTATAGAGCCCATGATTTTTTTTCAGAGATTCTTGTCTTTGAATTACAGATAAGTTGATTTTTATATTATCCATGATTCTTTATGTGATTCTAATTGAACGTATATTATGTGTTTTGGGGACCAGGCTAGGGTGGAGTGCACAAACTTTCATGTCAACGATGGATTCATATGTTGTTTGGCATTTGATCAAAGCAACAACAAGAGATTCAAGGTTAATGGGTTGTATCTTACCAACCACTGTGGGCATCAATCTATGTAGTTTAGTGTTATTATGGCCTCGATGGATGTTGAACCTCAACTGTGGGCGGTCATTGGAGACCCAGGTGCAAGATTTACGTAGTCCAATAATCGGCAGGCAGGGCAAACATTCAGTGTAGACTGGATGGATGCTTTGTTTAGTATCAGTGGTTTGATGATGTCGGTATGGGGAGTGCTCTTAAGGTATTTCTGAGATCTGTTGCAGATCATAGCCTCTTTGTTATTTGATTCTCAAGGTGTAGTAATGCAGGGAAAATGCTAGGCCTTTAAGTTCTTTTCCTGGTGGCTTTTAAAATCAGATTGCTTATAAATTATTGCCCAAAGTTGAAATTTCTACTCAGAGGGGATGCCTGATGACTTGTGTCCTCAATAAGCTTGATGAGGAGAGATCCAACCTATTGCTTAGGTGCAAAAACAAGAATATGGAAAATAAAGTTAATTGCTTGCGTGAGGATCTCAACTTGATTCAGCAACGAATGGACTGCAATAGTCCATTGGTAGAAGATATTGATTTGGAGATCAAACTAAAAAGAGAGCTTGAGAAGGTGTTGTAGCAAGAAGTCACAAGGGCAACAGAGATCTCATGCTTTGTGGCTTAATGAGGGTGATAGAAACACCAAATTCTTCATGGCTTGGGTGAAAGGTAGGCATAAGTATAACTAGATTATCAGATTGTTAGTTGATGATGATTACGTGACGGATCCTTCAGGTATTGATGATAAATGTGCTAGATTTTTTCAAGAGCTTTTCCAAGAGGAAGAGGAAAGGTTGGATGAGATGTCATGTCATGATGGCCTTCTGGTTTCAGATTCTGAAAATGAGGCACTTCTAGACCATGTGACCTATGAAGAGATTTGCAGAGTACTGTTTCAAGCCAATGGTTTGAAGGTGCATGGGCTTGACGGGTTTCCAAGCTTATTCTTCCAAAAATGTTAGAATATTGTTGGTAATGATATTGTGGCAGCAATCAAAGATTTCTTCTATAAAGGTAAAATTATTAGGAATGTGAACTCTACCTTAATATCTATCATCCCTAAGTTCTCGAGCAGAGGGTTGCTCAAGGTTTTCACCCTCCCTCTGCAAATTTTTATATAAAATCATATCTAAGGTGATGGTGAATCGAATGAGATATTCTCACAAGAATTATCTCTAAAAATCAAGGTGTGTTTACGAAGGGGAAGGATATCAGGGAGAGTATTTTGTTGGCCCATGAAATTGTTGACACCATTGGCTCTAAAAAAAATTATGACGTTTTGTTTGAAGTTTGACTTATCCAAAGCTTATGATAGCGTTTCGTGGAAATTTCTGGAAAGCTCTCTTCTAAGATTTGAATTTCATCTCCTTTGGGTTCATAGAGCGATGCTTTGTATAAGCACGGTATCATATCGTGTGGTGGTGAATGAAAGTTCAAGAAAGAAGTTTTCTAGTTCTCGTGGATTAAGACAAGGAGACCCCATCTCACCGTATCTTTTTTTAGTGTCATGGAGTGTCTTTCAAGAAGCCTAAATTTTGAAGTTCATAGAAATCAGCTGGAAGTGATAAAGTTCCCATTTATTAACCAGAAAATTGTAAAGAAACTAAAGCCTCCAACAGGATCCACCACAATACTAAAGTGAACACACCATAAGCCACAAATGGGCCCACTCACAAAACCTACACCAGAGGCAAAAAACGGCAAAAAACAAGAGGCTAAAATAAATTAATAACCTTTATGCAAGAAGCATTACAAATGGGAGGGAGTTTCACCCCTATATATACAAAAGCAAGAGGAGCTCCAAAGAGACATTGGGAGAGGCCCAATGGCTCCAAATAGAGTTATTGGACCTTTCCAACATCTCTTTTGGTTGACTAGTCAGCAAATGTTGACTAGTTCAATTTAAACAAAAAGTAAAAATTAAACTTAGTTACATATCTATTGAAAAAGAAAAAAATAAAGGAGAAAAATAGATATTTATATAAATATATATGTATAATTTTTAACGCTCTCCTCAAACTTACATACAATAATCAAAAGTTTGTCTAATAAAAAGTGAAAACAGGGAGCAACAAGAGGTTTGGTAAAGAAATTTGCCAACTGGCATTCTGATGTAACATAAGGCAGATCGATGGTCCCATATAGATACTCCTCTTGAATATAATGACAATCCATTTTGATATGTTTAGTATGTTCATAAAAAGTATGATTGTTAGCAATGTAGATCACATTCTTGTTGTCACAACACATTTGGTAGACTCTTGTCGCTTGAACTCCCATATCAACCAACAACCTTCTGAGTCTGACTACCTCCATTGTTGTTATTGCCATGACCTGATATTCAGCCTCAGTTGATGAAAACAAAACATTTTGTTGCTTCCTGCATCACCACGAAATCAGAGAATCAACTTAAGAAAACACAAAAACTCATAGTTCAGTGTCTATTATTAGGAACACCTCCCCAATCAACATCAATATAAGTAATTAAATCTATAAAAGATGAAACAGACAAAAAGAGATTTCGAAAAAAAGAAGTCTTAATATATCTAATAATACGCAAAACTGCTCTCATGTAAACAGAAGTGGGAGGGTACTGAAATTGACTATCTGTGTATACAACGTGTGTTATGTCAGGTCTAGTAATTGAAAGATAATAGAGTGCTCCAATAAGCTGTCTGTAAGGAATATGATCTTCAAGAAGTTCTCCATCATCAATTCGCATCTTGGTATTGGCAATCTCAAGGGTATCAACTCTCTTATCATCTGTAATGCGAAACCTGGAGACAATGGCAAAAGCAAATTTAGACTGAGATAATAAATATCCTATAAGAGAGTAAGCAACTTGTAAACACCCCAAATTTTCCAAATTCCAAAAATTATCCTTTTGACCTTGAGTTTCACTTTTTGAGTCATTCAGAAGGGCAATTAGGTCAATTTCTAATCATTTCTTTGATTTACTTCTCTGTTGAAGATCCAAAGCTCAATTCTATTTTCTATACCAGACCCAAACCTGGATCCAAATTAGATATCTGAGTCCAATCTTGATCCTGATCCTTCTATTTTCAATCTAAATCTAAAAATTCAAAATTAATTCTCTGTATTGCTCAATTAATCTCTATTTGGATCCATTCCTTTCATTTTCTCAGTTCAAGATCCAAACTCCATTTTTATTCAAAAGCTTAGATCTAGATCCGTTTTAAAAATCTAAATTCAAAATTAATTCTTTTATCTCAAAAACTCTCTTTTGCAAAATCTTTAAATTCTAAATTCAATATTTTGTAAAATCTTCAAAATTCCATCTGGATCTTATTTTTTAAAGAATTTGCATTTTATATTTCTTTTTCTAAAAATAAAAGAAAAAGAAAAAGAAAAAGAAAAAGAAAAGAAAAGCAAAATTTCAAAAAAAATTAATAAAAAATGACTTTAGAATGACTAAGAAAAGTTTTTTTTGAAAAACCTCCACAACTAAGCCTTTTTTTTTAATTTTCAAAACTTAAAAGGCATTTTTGAAATCTTTTTAAACCACCCTCTCCTTATAAAAGAGAGGGAAGGCATCAAACAGGAGAAGGAAAATAAAAAAATTTCAAGAGGTCGATCATTTTTTAAATCAAAATTTTCAAGGGAGAAAAACCGAAATCCTTTGGTTTTTCCCCTTTTTCCCTCTTTCCTCCACTTTTTTTCTCTCATTTCTTCTTCTTCCTCCTTATTTCCTCTCTTCTTCTTCCTCTACCTCTCCTTCTCTTTTCTATTCTTACGATTGAGGAAGATCGAGTCTACGACAATACAAAAGAGAAAAGCCTCTTTCTCTTCTGAAGATAATCAGATTCAGATCGATCAATCCGATGGTGGCGCACAGGCTAGAGATCACTCTCTCTTCTCAATCTAGACGACACATGTAAGTTTTCTTCTCCTTCTAATACCTTTTCTTCTTCTTTCATTCCTCTTTTCCACTTCATTTCTTATAGCATAGCTGCATTTGATTCTTGTAATCAAAATTAAAAACAAAACAAAAACAGAATAGAAAAGCATTAATTCATTTTTGCATTCTATGTGTCTTTAGATTTTTTTAGTTCATTGATTTAGTTATTTATTTTGTTTTGATCATTTATCCTGTTTTGATTTAGTTGTTTTGGTCTGCAACATCTACTTTATCTTCGCATTCATTGAATCACCTGCTGTATCGTGAGTTTGCATCTGTATTGATATGAGTTACTGCATCAAAAATTATTTGCATTCCCCTTTCATCTACACTCTGCATCCATCTGTTGCATTTCCCCTCTTCTCTGCATTACATAGCATCTGCATTCAGCATCCTAGCATAGTTGCATTTCCTTTTTATTGCATTTCATCAGATGTGTTGCATCATCTCCTTCACAGCAGCTTCTAATCTGCAATTCAACACAGCATTAGTCCACCTGTTGTGATTTACTCACCCTGCACCTGAGTTATCTCATCCGGTAATGCAGTTCACCGCCTGTTCATTTCATCACTTCAGCACTTCATCGACATCCCCTATCGCATAGCATCTGCATTTGAATTGCATTCATATCGCATAACGTTTGCTCTGTTTCAGCATCATAGCATAGCATTGCTTGATTCCACAGCATAGCATTGCTTGATTCTATAATATTTTATCCATTCCATCAAATATGTCATGTTTCCCTTTTCTCTGCAATTTGCAATTGCATCTGATTCATCTGCATATGTTTTGATTTAGCATCCTCAACATTGCATCCAACTGCATTGATTCAATTGTATCTTCATCATGTTTCCATTACGATCTGCATAGTTTTTATTTCCTGCATATTTTATTTTCAATTCTCCATATGCATTATTTGCATCTTGTTTTTATGTTTCATTTTGTTCTTGTTTGTGATTGATTTCCATTTTACGCATCTTGTCATCTTTCTTTTTCCTCTGTTGATTTTTCTTAGCATGCCTCTATGTTTCGATTTGCATTTTTTTTTCCTGTCATTGTTGATGTTCATTTTATTTTTCGCGGATTATATTTTACAGTAATACTTTCTATATTGTTTTTAGGCATTTCATATTCAAAGCATTTAGTTGTTTAGTTTTTTTTTTGTGGGTGTTGTTATGCATTTAGTTGTTTAGCATAGTGTGTATTTCATTCATTAATTGTTTACTCATTGATTACTTGCTGCATTTTTGTTGTTGCATCTGATACATTTTAGTGCCTCATAGCATTTTAGTTGTTGCATTTCAATTTTAGATTCAATTTTAGATGCATATGTTTAGCATCACCTGTTTACTTGCGTATTTACTTGTTGTTTAGCATTTAGCTATTTAGTTTTAGCATTTGTTGTGTTAGTATGTTTACTTGTGCATGTTTAGTTTTTTTTTTTACTTTGCATTAGCATTTAGCATGTAGCTTTCATTTAGTGAAATTTCATTCATAATTGTAATTGCATTCCGTTAGCAACATTATTTCTTGTTTCAATTTAGTTTTTAGCATTCACTCAGTGTGTTTTGCATAGTATAGTTCTAGTCCTTCTCTTGCTCGTGTATTTTGTATTTTGCAGGGAAGCATGGAAGACCTTGGTCTCGCTCCCGGATTAGAAGAATTTTAATGTTCATTTTAAACTTGAAGATTGTAATAATTCCATTTAATAAATTTTTTTATTTTCTGTCTAGATTAGAATGGATGAGCATGTAGTTGCATTCTAAATTCTCGTAATTGACTTTGCATTTCATTTTTTTATTTTATTTTTCAAAAGGCACTATGGTATAACACGAATGGCATGCGCACCATTCTAATAAGAGGTAAATAACCCTAAGTAGATTATTCGCATTTATGGCCATAGTCAGAATGCGAACAATACTTAGGATTCTTATTTTTTATGGAATAAAACTTGACCTACACTTTGGGTCCCTTTTGAAAAACATCATATTTTCTTCTTTTATCAGAATTTAAAATAAATTAATTTGATATACATTTGTGGTCATAGTCATGAATGTATTAAAGATTAATTTTGTTCTAAATTCTGTAAAAATAAAAAAAAAAATCACCTTTTAGAATAAAATCTTTTGAATTTCTTTATTAAATGCATTCATCATAAAATTACATCATTTCATCATTCTCATTTTCAAATTGTTTTAAATTCCAAGTGATTTTTTAAATTCATTTTCAAAATTACTTTTCAAAAATAAATTTTAGTTTGTTTTCAACAATCAATTCCCATTTCAAAGTATTTTCAAAGGCCAAATTTCAAATTTTGAATTTCAAAATATTCCTGAAATTCAAAATATTTTCAAAATATTTCTAGGATGTTTTCCAAGTTGATTTCAATTATTTTCAATTTCAAAATTTATTTTCAATTTCAAAATCTTGAATTTCAATTTTAAATTCCAATTTTAATTCAATTTTAATTCAATTTCAATTTTCAATTATGATTTTAATCTCAAATTGTTATTTCAATTCTAATTTCAAATCCAAATTCAATTTTATTTTAATTCCCATTTCCATTTCCATTTTCATTTTCATTTTCTATTTCAAATATCAAATCTCAATTTCCATTTCAAATTTTATTTCAAACAAATTTCTAAAGTCACTTCAAAACACTTTTTAAAGTGTATTTTCAAATCCAATTTTGAAATCCATATGGTATTATAATTCTGAAATATTTTTTAAATATTCTCAAATCAAAATGATTTTAAAGCATGCATCATATTTTAAACCATCATTTTTCGAAGATCATACCACAAGCATGATTCAATATGCATTTAGGATTTTAAAATAATTTCTCGGTCAAATTTAGGCAAAGCAAAAGGCATTGATTCGATCCTTGGTTCGATTACCCCTGGTAAAGGCGCCAGGAACGGTTGAACCTCGTAATGACGAGCGAGCCCCTATTTCCTATATTTTTCAAAAAAAAAGGCGAGTTAATTTTCATTTTCAAAATTAAAGAGAAATGTTTGAAATACAAAAGGATCTCGCTCAAAGAAAAAATTTTGCAAGGATAACAGATTTGGCGACCGAGATGGGACTTGTCTTTTATTTAATCGAATTAATGCCTTTGCCTTGTTTAAATTTGACTGAGTTATTATTCTTTAAATGTCAACTTCATTTTCATGCAACCTTAGAGACCAAGAATCAAACCCAGCTGACATTAATGTAAATAAGATTAAGTATGGTTTGGTAGGACTAAATTGAGGAGATTTATTCATGTTCACTTAGACTTACGTCTATGATGATGCATGAATTACCTGTAATCATAATATATTTTTATTGCATAAATGCAACATTTATAGGTTTAGAACCCACACTTAGATGCATTTAGACGTCATTGAGCTACGGTTCAAATTTCGTTCGAATCAAACTTAAAACGAGAGAGATATCACATTTTTAGTGAAACGGGTCGAACCTCGGGGCAAACCAGAACATTTTGGATCCAAATGGCCCATTTGGGCTGTGGATCTGGGCCAAAATGCCACAATCCAACCCACTCAAACCCCAAACTTGATTTTTGAAAATATTTGCTAAAACCCCCTTAAAAAAGGGCGCCCAACAATACTTTTTATTTTAATCCTCTTTCTGGAATTTTCAAAAAGTGAGGATTTAACTATAAAAACTTTGGAAAACCCATGGCAAATCATTTTTGCCTAGGGTTGTGCGCCTCCCAGCCTGATTCATGTTCCATCATTGTCTTCCTCAACCACTCATATGCCCCATCTTCTTCCCCTTTGGTTTTTGCTTGGCTTTGCCAAGCAACTCCATTGAAGTTGCCCCTTCTTTCTTCCATTTCTCTTCTTTCAGACCTTCCATTCTTCTCCCTTTGCTGGAACTAAGGTTTCATGTTTCATTTTGCTGGAAGGAGCAGCCATGGAGTGCGCCAGCCATGGATGGGGTGTCGTCTACCCCTTCATGGCTAATCGGCTCTACCTCCCCGGTTTTCTACATCACCCGCCTCGTCAGTCCAGCACGGCAACCTTCGGAGCACCACCATCTGCGTCTTCCAGCCATTTGCAGCAAAGCAAGCATAGCCCTGCACCACCGAAGGTTGTAGGTGCATCCCCCTAGGCAGACTCCGCTCTTCCTCTCCCTCTTTCGTCGGACAAGCCAAAAGGTTAGTCTTCTTCTTCATCCCTTCTTCTAGAATAGATCGAGTCTTGTGTGTTGTGTGTAGTTGTAGTCAGCCAATTTAAAGTGTCATGTCAGTCCAACTTACGAGTTTTAATATGCAAAAATCGATTTTGTATCTATTCTATTTGGCCGATTGAAGTTAGCTCTCATCAAATTTCATTTTTAAGCATGATCGGCTGAATCGTGTATGGTAGCCAATTATAATTTTTGTTGTTGTTTTCCTTTGATTAATTTATGTTTGTACAGTAGTTGTTCAACAGTAGATGACGTGAGGTCTGTAGGTTTCATAATGCTGCTACGTTATTAGTTTTGATATAATTGTTATGTTGATTCTTGTAGGTAATTCGTTTTAGCTAGTCGAGTAGTTCAATTCTTTATGTATTAATTGTTATCCTTATTTATTAGTTAGTCTAATTAGGTTAGGTTCAGCTAATTGAGACTTAGGTTAATGCATGTTGGTATAGTTGATAGCTTGGGTTAACATAGATGTATTTGAAATTAATTGGTAATATGCATAGACGTTGAATAGGGTAGAAATTGTGAACAGTGTATAGGTGTTTTAAGGAGTTATCTGGTTTCTTTATTTAGTTTAGGTAATCTTTGACTTCTTTATTCTGCCCTTAGATAAATTAAATAGTGAGTCTTGGTACTATCTTTGGTAAATGTAGTTTTTGGTAGGATAGTATAGGGATTTTATGGAACTTCGGTTTTAGTGAAAGTTGATTTTTATGAGATTTTATTCAAAACCGTGTAGAGTCATTTTAAGTAGTAATTGATTTTTCGCCTATGTCCTAGTATAACTTCCATTTCCAATATTAGAGTAGATGTTGAATTCAAATTTTATATTGTATTCTTGTAGTAAGTATTGACTTTGAGTTAAGTTTGTAAAACCGTGCATTGTAGTTCCCTTGTTTCAATTTTTAGTAAGTTATATTTCTTAGGTAGATGCACTTTAGAAATTAGGATATTTAGACATTTTGAACCATTTGGTAAGTATTGATTAAGTGCTAGATTTCAAAATTTGTGTGGTAGTTAAGTTAAAGTAGTGGTAATGTAGCTTGTAAATTAAATTTAGAATTAAACTGCTTAAGTCATTTTCAAGGATAATTAGTTAGTTTAATTGATTCCATTTTCCGTAGTTAAAACAACCTATTAGAGGTGTATATGACTGTGAATGCACATACTTAATCTAATAGTGCATGCATTGGATTTTTGCAATGAATAGTGCTCTGAAATAGTAACCAGAATTTTACACAGACTTACACTCGTTATACTCTATAAAAATTTTCAGGGGTTTTTCGAAATTATTGTCCTGTTCAATTCATTAGTGTGCTGAATGTTTGCAAACCAAAATTCAACTCGTTTTGACTTGATTTGGTTTGCCTTTTAAGCATATTACAAAATTAGGTTTTTCGCAATTTTAGATTTCGGGTCAAACGATTCTAGAATTTTTATCAAACTTGAAACGCCTATATATATCTGGAGTTTCCGGATGAGTCTTTCAATTCCGTAAAGTCTGATAGATTTGTGAGTCTATCAGAAAGAGAGCAAAAGAAAAATATTCAAAATTGGATTTTGTTTGCCCTTTCAAACTCCTTGTTTGCGAAAACCTATCAGAATCCATTTTGCATTACAACAACGGTAAAATAGTCGTTTACTTACTTAGTTGATTTTCGATCGTTTTTCATGTTTTCTAGCAAGTAGTTAATATACTAACAGTAGTTAAACTCATTGGAATTAATATGATTAGTTAATCTAGTTTGATTCACATTTATTTTATTTTTCTTTGTTTAATCGTAGTATTAGATCAGTAATTAATTCAGAGTTATAATGACATATTGATTCTTTATTTTTAATGTTTTAGGTTGATAAATTAGAAACAGATCAACAGGTGTATTTAAAATGCGAGTGCGAATGCACGTGTGGCAAAAAGTTGAAATTACCCCTGGCGATCCAGAGAAGACTTAGCAATCTATTTAAGTTCATTTTCATTTTTAGTAATAATTTCAGTAGAATTGTATTGTTTAATTAGTTATAAACATTTGTGATATTAATAAATTAAAGTTTTAGATTTAATTTGAATGTATCTCGTTCCCTGTGGATTCAACCCATACTCGCCACATCCATGGAAAGTCAATTTTTATTATCACTTGATTGGTAATTTTTTAAAACGCTTTCAACGATAAAATAATGTTTTAAAACACTTACAAAAAGACCGTTTAAGTTTTTGGCGCCATTGTCAGGGAACAGCAATTATATTCTGTTACTTCTGAGATTTCAGTTTATTAATATGTGTTTAGTTAGCTGTTTTTTTTAGTCAGTAGGATGGAATATAGTTAGCAAATATATGATTCACATGTTATTTCTCTTAGGATTCACTGAATCACATTATTCAAGGAGCGAATAGACAGGTGAGTTTAGAGAACATAGCTTGTGCTTTTCTGTATTTGATAAATTTACTTATTTAGATCTAGATTTATGTTTGCTATTTTAATCGCATAGAGTAATTCTGACATAGTTTAGTTGCTTAATGTGTTAGTGCTTTTATTTTGTTCATTGTTTTTCTTGGTGTAACATATATAGGTATATTAGAAATAAAATTGTTTTGTTTGTTTTGGGTGTTTTGTTTTGATTTTTGTTTCAGATTTCATTATTGTCATGCATGAACATCGTTCTATCTGATGCCTCAATGCAAGAGTCCAAGTTACCAACCATAGAGCACGACCTTTAGAGCAGACAATTGATTAGGTCAGCTGAAAATTGAGCATCAGCGTATGCTTAGTGGTGGAGCATGATCCAGTCAAGAATCAGCTCAAGAGGCCTCTTATATCAGGTTGTATATATTTGTTCTCCTGTCTTGATTTTAAGTATTGTTTTAGTGTGCATCTACATTGCATTTTTATATCTCTGCATGCTACTAGAGACAGTGTCATTCAAGCATGGGGGGTGGTTCAATAGATACACACTATATTGTTCTATTTATCCTGTTTCAGTAGCTAAAACTCATAAATTAGGCGTTTCAGAAAAAAAAATTAGCATATATGAATGTTTTTGACATAATGTGACATATTAAAAATTTTTAGAAGCCCCATGAGGAAATTTTTTTTGAATAAAGCTAAAAAGAGTGAGTAATTATGTGAAGTTCAAAGAAAAGACTGCATTTGAATGCGAAAAGAAAATTTTGAGTCACAATGTATAAGTAAGCACAGTTTGAAATAAACTACTAAGTAAATGAAAAATATAAGAAAAAGCTCAAGCTCAAAAGAAAAGAGTCTACGTTAGGTTGTTTGGATGATTTCACAATCCTGAGTAAGATGAGCTCAGATGCTAGTTAAAGCGTTTGAATTCCACCCGAAAAGGAGAGTGAAAACTTCGTGCGCCTCGGAAGCTGAGACCAGACACAAGTTGAAATGTTTGAACCTCGTGTCAAAGAGGTAAATAAAGGAAGTCACTTTTGTGCCTAGTTAACACCCTCGACATACAGATAATGGTATAAGAAGGCATTAACATTGCACAAGGCACAAAAGCAGACCACACGCAAGCTATCAAATGAAAAGAAAACAAAAGAATATGAAAGATTGGAAAAATTGAAAATCCTGTGAAAAAGAAAATGACAGCTTAATGAAAAGAAAAAGTTATTACTTAGAAGTAGAATGAAAGACTGTGTAGAAAAAGACACAAGTGAGGGAAAATGAACATTAGCATGACAATACACGATTTTCTGAGAAACAATCATAGATAAATATGATTTTTAGAAGAGTGAAAGGAATTTTTTTATCGTGGAGGCATGGAAATTTCTAATCGTGTTCTGAGAATGAAAACTACATGAAATGTCTGCTAAAATTGATTTCTAGAATTGTCTAGCATGTTATAAGAAAATTTTGATGTTCTGCATGATTTCTGATGTTTATGGGTAGCATCTCTGTAAACCCGCATGAGACCTTACTCGTCCACTGGGGTAACCCAGGGGTTTAAAGGGCATGTTGCATGTGCTAAATGCAACCGTGATTCCTACGAAAGTGAGTTAGTTGTTTAATAAAAATATGCATTTTATTTGGGTAGTCCATGTTTCATTGCAAGGGTAGGGTATATTGCTAGGGACTAGCAATTATTCTAGCATGGGGGTATTTGATAATGCGTAAATTACCCGTAATCATAACATATTTTTATTGCATAAATGCATCATTTATAGGTTTAGAACCCACACTTTGATGCATTTAGACATCATTGAGCTACGGTTCAAATTCCGTTCGAATCAGACTTAAAACGAGAGAGATATCACATTTTTAGTGAAACGGGTCGAACCTTTGGGCAAACCAGAATATTTTGGATCCAAATGGCCCATTTGGACTGTGGATCTGAGCCAAAATGCCATAATCCAACCCACTCAAACCCCAAACCCAATTTTTAAAAATATTTGCTAAAACCTCCTTAAAAAAAAGTGCCCAACAATATTTTTTATATTAATCCTCTTTCTGGAATTTCCAGAAAGTGATAATTTAACTATACAAACTTTGGAAAACCCTAGGCAAATCATTTTTGCATAGGGTTGTGCGTCTCCCACACTGATTCACGTTCCACCATTGTCTTCCTCAACCACCCATACGCCCCATCTTCTTCCCCTTTGGTTTTTGCTTGGCTTTGCCAAGCAACTCCATTGAAATTGCCCCTTCTTTCTTCCATTTCTCTTTTTTCAGACCTTCCATTCTTCTCCCCTTGATGGAACTAAGGCTTCATGTTTCATTTTGGAGGAAAGAGCAGCTATGGAGTGCGCCAGCCATGGTGGGGTGTTGTCCACCCCTCCATGGCTAACCGGCTCTACATCCCCGGTTTTCTAGATCACCCGCGTCGTCGGTCCAGCACGCGACCCTTCGGAGCACCACCACCTGCGTCTTCCAGCCATTTGCAGCAAAGGAAGCATAGCCCAGCACCACCGAAAATTGTAGGTGCACCCCCTCTAGGCAGATTCCGCTCTTCCTCTTCCTCTTTCGTCGGACAAGCCAAAAGGTTAGTCGTATTCTTCATCCCTTCTTCTGGAATAGATCGAGTCTTGTGTGTTGTGTGTAGTTGTAGTCAGCCAATTTAGAGTGTTGTGTCAGTCCAACTTACGAGTTTTAATGTGCAAAAATCAATTTTGTATCTATTCTATTTGGCCGATTGAAGTTAGCTCTCATCAAATTTCATTTTTAAGCATGATCGGCTGAATCGTGTATGGTAGCCAATTATAATTTTTGTTGTTGTTTTCCTTTGATTAATTTATGTTTGTACAGTAGTTGTTCAATAGTAGATGACGTGAGGTCTGTAGGTTTCATAATGCTGCTACGTTATTAGTTTTGATATAATTGTTATGTTGATTCTTGTAGGTAATTCGTTTTAGCTAGTCGAGTAGTTCAATTCTTTATGTATTAATTGTTATCCTTATTTATTAGTTAGTCTAATTAGGTTAGGTTCAGCTAATTGAGACTTAGGTTAATGCATGTTGGTATAGTTGATAGCTTGGGTTAACATAGATGTATTTGAAATTAATTGGTAATATGCATAGACGTTGAATAGGGTAGAAATTGTGAACAGTGTATAGGTGTTTTAAGGAGTTATCTGGTTTCTTTATTTAGTTTAGGTAATCTTTGACTTCTTTATTCTGCCCTTAGATAAATTAAATAGTGAGTCTTGGTACTATCTTTGGTAAATGTAGTTTTTGGTAGGATAGTATAGGGATTTTATGGAACTTCGGTTTTAGTGAAAGTTGATTTTTATGAGATTTTATTCAAAACCGTGTAGAGTCATTTTAAGTAGTAATTGATTTTTCGCCTATGTCCTAGTATAACTTCCATTTCCAATATTAGAGTAGATGTTGAATTCAAATTTTATATTGTATTCTTGTAGTAAGTATTGACTTTGAGTTAAGTTTGTAAAATTGTGCATTGTAGTTTCCTTTTTTCAATTTTTAGTAAGTTATATTTCTTAGGTAGATGCACTTTAGAAATTAGGATATTTAGACATTTAGAACCATTTGGTAAGTATTGATTAAGTGCTAGATTTCAAAATTTGTGTGGTAGTTAAGTTAAAGTAGTGATAATGTAACTTGTAATTTAGATTTAGAATTAAATTGCTTGTCATTTTCATGGGTAATTAGTTAGTTTAATTAATTCTATTTTCTGTAGTTAAAACAACCTATTAGAGGTGTATATGACTGTGAATGCACATACTTAATCTAATATTGCATGCATTGGATTTTTGTAATGAATAGTGCTCTGAAATAGTAACCAAAATTTTGCACTCACTTACACCCGTTATACTCTATAAAAATTTTCAGGGTTTTTTCAAAATTATTGTCCTGTTCTATTCATTAGTGTGCTGAATGTTTGCAAACCAAAATTCAACTTGTTTTGACTTGATTTGGTTTGCCTTTTAAGCATATTACAAAATTAGGTTTTTCGCGATTTTAGATTTCGGGTCAAACGATTCTAGAATTTTTATCGAACTTGAAACGCCTATATATATCTAGAGTTTTCAGATGAGTCTTTCAATTCCGTAAAGTCTGACGGATTTGTGAGTCTATTAGAAAGAGAGCAAAAGAAAAATCATCAAAATTGGAATTTGTTTGCCCTTGCAAACTCCTTGTTTGCGAAAACCTATCAGAATCCATTTTGCATTACAATAAGGGTAAAACAGTCATTTACTTACTTAGTTGATTTTCGATAGTTTTTCATGTTTTCTAGCAAGTAGTTAATATACTAACAGTAGTTAGACTTGTTATAATTAATATGATTAGTTAATCTAGTTTGATTCACATTTATTTTATTTTATTTTTGTTTAATCGTAGTATTAGATCAGTAATTAATTCAGAGTTATAATGACATACTGACACTTTATTTTTGTTGTTTTAGGTTGATAAGTTAGAAACAGATCAACAGGTGTATTTAAAATGCGAGTGTGAATGCACGTGTGGCAAAAAGATGAAATTACCCCTGGCGATCCAGAGAAGACTTTGCAATCTATTTCAGTTCACTTTCATTTTTAGTTATAATTTTAGTAGAATTGTATTGCTTAATTAGTTGTAAACATTTATGATATTAATAAATTGAAGTTTTAGATTTAATTTGAATGCATCTCGTTCCTTGTGGATTCGACCCGTACTCGCCACCTCCGTGGAATGTCGGTTTTTATTATTACTTGATTGGTGATTTTCCAAAATTCTTTCAACGATAAAATAATGTTTTAAAACACTTACAAAAAGACCGATCAGTCTAAAATATAACCCTCTTCAATCTAGGAATTGAATGAAAACAATGTATGCAAGTCTGTGCTTCTTTATGACTTTAAAATATCTATTTCTTTAGAACTTTGTATTAGAGCTATCTGATTTCATGCATGCTTGAATCATATTTTCAAAACATCCCCACCTATGTTGTCCTGGTCTTCATGTTGCTGGGTTGTAAAGAGACTCACAACAAATGCAAATGTTGAACAAGAATTGGATTTATGTCTAAGGCTGGAAATATGAAACACACAGCACACATAAAAAAAATAAAACAGCACAACATGCACACACGTTGGGTTTTAACTAGAAGAAGGGAAAGAAGAAGAGAGAGGAAGATGTCTTTGGATTTGCATCCCGTCTTCTTCAAGGATGCTGAAACGCCACCATGGAAATATGTTTTGCAGCTGCACCACGTTTGAAGTCCACCGAAGATGGGGATTGAGCTGATTCGCGATCGGAGGGCTTAGAAGATCGGATGGAGGTAGAGTCGATCCTTCTTGTTGGAGTGTCTCGCACTACCACGCAAGAAAAGTGCCTTCAACCTCTGCTACACCTGCAAAAACACAACAATTCAAGGTTAATACCAGCAAGGAAGAAAAAGAACTGCAAGAGATGGGAAAAAGAGATGAAGAAATGCTTGGATTCCAAGCAAAATCTTGATCTTTGATTGAGAATGGCGTGGGATGTGAGGTGTGAAGGGGGGCTGGAGCAAGAATCACAAGAGGGGCGCAAATTCCAAAGCCAAAAACATCTAGAATGGCCATAAAACACTTGATAGGGTGTCATACGCAAGCGTTAAGTTGCCATACATACTTGTGAACCTCAAAACGCGTAGAATGCTGATTCCAATGCATTTATATATATATATATATATATATATATATATATATATATATATATATATATATATATATATATATATATATATATATCGATCTCGTGCAATCAAATATAACGAGCACGACTAGCTAACTACATTCAATTAATGCTTTACGTCATAGGTTTCGCAAAAACCTTATTTGCGTAAAAAGGCATCAACAAGGCATTAATTGCAACATTTTGCGATCTATGCATAAGCGGCTATACCGCAACGAGGGTGAATCTACACCACATAAATTGATGGTGCACTATATCTACGTGTACGTTTGTTTAACATATGACATTAGGGTTCTTAATTATGACAACTCTCTTTATTTTGAAAGCACTCGATTAACGAGTCATCTACACAAACCTTGCTGAATTGAACACATGCATAGAGATATGCATTCGTATTGCCCACACTGGTGGGTTGATATGAGTTCAGAGGCATGAACCATTTGCCTCGAATCCCCTGTGCTAGGGGATGCAATTGAGATAGCATATGGTAATAGACTTCAAGTTTCCCAGCTCTCGATAGGAAATCTCGCTGCAACCTTGTAAGTGGGGAATTTTGAAAGCAAACTCATCTAACAAAATATGGTCAGATAGTCTTTTAATGCACAGTATCATCTCATATTCAATAGTATAAAGCTTTTTCAAATATCTAACTGATCCATGGACTGAGACTAAAAAACAATATATGCAATTCTGTGCTTCTTTATGACTTTCAAAATTCTATTTCTTTAGGACTTTGCATTAGAGCTATCTGATTTCATGCATGTTTGAATCATATTTTCAAAACATCCCCACCTATGTTGTCCCGGTCTTCACGTTGTTGGGTTGTCTCACTGAACCATAGTTCGGGAAAGAGCCTCACAACAAAAGAAAATGTTGAACAAGAATTGGATTTATGTCTAAGGCTGGAAATATGAAACACACATCACACATAAAAAAAAACAGCACAACATGCACACACGTTGGGTTTTAACTAGAAGAAGGGAAAGAAGAAGACCAACCTCCAGGGCGATCCGACGATTGTGGGAAAGAAGAGAGTCAAAGATGTCTTTGGATTTGCATCACGTCTTCTTCAAGGATCCTGGAACGTCACCATGGAAATATGTTTTGCAGTTGCACCACGTTTGAAGTCCACCGAAGATGGGGATTGAGCCGATTCACGATCGAAGGGCTTAGAAGATCGGATGGAGGTAGAGTTGATCCTTCTTGTTGGAGTGTCTCGCACTTCCATGCAAGAAAAGTGCCTTCAACCTCTGCTACACCTGCAAAAACACAGCAATCCAAGGTTAATACTAGCAAGGAAGAAAAAGAACAACAAGAGATAGGAAGAAGAGATGAAGAAATGCTTGGATTCCAAGCAAAATCTTGATCTTTGATTGATAATGGCGTGGGATGTGAGGTGGGAAGGGGGGCTGGAGCAAGAATCACAAGAGGGGCGCAAATTCCAAAGCCAAAAACATCTAGAATGGCCATAAAGATGTGCTATGGATGAAAACCCTAAATCGTAGTATTAGATCATTAATTAATTCAGAGTTATAATGACATACTAACTCTTTATTTTTGTTGTTTTAGGTTGATAAGTTAGAAACAGATCAACAGGTGTATTTAAAATGTGAGTGTGAATGCACGTGTGGCAAAAAGATGAAATTACCCCTGACGATCCAAAGAAGACTTAGCAATCTATTTCAGTTCACTTTCATTTTTAGTTATAATTTTAGTAGAATTGTATTGCTTAATTAGTTGTAAACATTTATGATATTAATAAATTGAAGTTTTAGATTTAATTTGAATGTATCTCGTTCCCTGTGGATTTCACCCGTACTAGCCACCTCCGTGGAAAGTCGGTTTTTATTATTACTTGATTGGTGATTTTCCAAAATTCTTTCAACGATAAAATAATGTTTTAAAACACTTACAAAAAGACCGATCAATCTAAAATATAACCCTCCTCAATCTAGGAATTGAATGAAAACAATGTATGCAAGTCTGTGCTTCTTTATGACTTTCAAAATTTTATTTCTTTAGGACTTTGCATTAGAGCTATCTGATTTCATGCATGCTTGAATCATATTTTCAAAACATCCCCACCTATGTTGTCCTGGTCTTCACGTTGCTGGGTTGTCTCACTGAACCATAGTTCGGGAAAGAGCCTCACAACAAATGCAAATGTTGAACAAGAATTGGATTTATGTCTAAGGCTGGAAATATGAAACACACAGCACACATAAAAAAAATAAAACAACACAACATGCACACACGTTGGGTTTTAACTAGAAGAAGGGAAAGAAGAAGACCAACCTCCAGGGCGATCCGGCGATTGTGGGGAAGAGGAGAGAGGAAGATGTCTTTGGATTTGCATCTTGTCTTC
The DNA here is from genome assembly GCF_984573655.1 of Nuphar pumila. Classification (NCBI taxonomy): domain Eukaryota; kingdom Viridiplantae; phylum Streptophyta; class Magnoliopsida; order Nymphaeales; family Nymphaeaceae; genus Nuphar; species Nuphar pumila. The sequence goes on from NC_143265.1 coordinate 52,459,984, forward strand.
TTCAAGGATGCTGAAACGTCACCATGGAAATATGTTTTGCAGTTGCACCACGTTTGAAGTCCACCGAAGATGGGGATTGAGCCGGTTCGCGATCGGAGGGCTTAGAAGATCGGATGGAGGTAGAGTCGATCCTTCTTGTTGGAGTGTCTCGCACTTCCACGCAAGAAAAGTGCCTTCAACCTCTGCTACACCTGCAAAAACACAACAATCCAAGGTTAATACCAACAAGGAAGAAAAAGAACTGCAAGAGATGGGAAGAAGAGATGACGAAATGCTTGGATTCCAAGCAAAATCTTGATCCTTGATTGAGAATGGCGTGGGATGTGAGGTGGGAAGGGGGGATGGAGCAAGAATCACAAGAGGGGTGCAAATTCCAAAGCCAAAAACATCTAGAATGGCCATAAATATATGGAAAGTCAGTTTTTATTATAACTTGATTGGTGATTTTTCAAAACGCTTTCAATGATAAAATAATGTTTTAAAACACTTACAAAAAGACCGATTAAGTTTTTGGCGCCATTGTCGGGGAACAACGATTATATTATGTTACTTCTGAGATTTCAGTTTATTAATATGTGTTTAGTTAGTTGTTTTTTTTAGTCATTAGGATGGAATATAGTTAGCAAAATAGGATTCACATGCTATTTTTCTTAGGATTCACTGAATCACATTATTCAAGGAGCGAATAGACAGGTGAGTTTAGAGAACAAAGCTTGTGCTTTTCTGTATTTGATAAATTTACTTATTTAGATCTAGATTTATGTTTGCTATTTTAATCACATAGAGTAATTCTGACATAGTTTAGTTGCTTAATGTGTTAGTGCTTTTATTTTGTTCATTGTTTTTCTTGGTGTAACATATATAGGTATATTAGAAATAAAATTGTTTTGTTTGTTTTGGGTGTTTTGTTTTGATTTTTGTTTCAAATTTCATTATTACCATGCATGAACATCGTTCCATCTGATGCCTCAATGCAAGAGTCCAAGTTACCAAACATAGATCACGACCTTTAGAGCAGACAATTGATTAGGTCAGCTAAAAACTGAGCATCGGCGTATGCTTAGTGGTGGAGCATGATCCAGTCAAGAATCAGCTCAAGAGGCCTCGCATATCAGGTTGTATACATTTGTTCTCCTGTCTTGATTTTAAGTATTGTTTTAGAGTGCATCTACATTGCATTTTTATATCTCTGCATGCCACTAGAGACAGTGTCATTCAAACATGGGGGGTGGTTCAATAGATACACACTATATTGTTCTATTTATCCTGTTTCAGTAGCTAAAACTCATAAATTAGGCGTTTCAAAAATTTTCTTAGCATATATGAATGTTTTTGACATAATGTGACATATTAAACATTTTTAGAAGCCCCATGAGGAAATTGTTTTCTGAATAAAGCTAAAAAGAGTGAGTAATTATGTGAAGTTCAAAGAAAAGACTGCATTTGAATGTGAAAAGAAAATTTTGAGTCACAAAGTATAAGTAAGCACAGCTTGAAATAAACTACTAAGTAAATAAAAAATATAAGAAAAAGCTCGAGCTCAAAAGAAAAGAGCCTACGTTAGGTTGTTTGGATGATTTCACAATCCTGAGTAAGATGAGTTCAGATGCTAGTTAAAGCGTTTGAATTCCACCCGAAAAGGAGAGTGAAAACTTCGTGCGCCTCGGAAGCTGAGACCAGACACAAGTTGAAATGTTTGAACCTCATGTCGAAGAGGTAAATAAAGGAAGTCACTTTTGTGCCTAGTTAACGCCCTCGACATACAGATAATGGTATAAGAAGGCATTAACATTGCACAAGGCACAAAAGCAGACCACACGCAAGCTATCAAATGAAAAGAAAACAAAAGAATATGAAAGATTGGAAAAATTGAAAATCCAGTGAAAAAGAAAATGACAGCTTAATGAAAAGAAAAAGTCATTACTTAGAAGTAGAATGAAAGACTGTGTAGAAAAAGACACAAGTGAGGAAAAATGAACAATAGCATGACAATACACGATTTTCTGAGAAACAATCATAGATAAATACTATTTTTAGAAGAGTGAAAGGAAATTTTTTATCGTGGAGGCATGGAAATTTCTAATCGTGTTTTGAGAATGAAAACTACATTAAATGTCTGCTAAAATTGATTTCTAGAATTGCCTAGCATGTTATAAGAAAATTTTGATGTTCTGCATGATTTCTGATGTTTGTGGGTAGCATCTCTATAAACCCGCATGAGACCTTACTCGTCCACTAGGGTAACCCAGGGGTTTAAAGGGAATGTTGCATGTGCTAAATGCAACCGTGATTCCTACGGAAGTGAGTTAGTTGTTTAATAAAAATATGCATTTTATTCGGGTAGTCCATATTTCATTGCAAGGGTAGGGTGTATTGCTGGGAACTAGCAATTATTCTAGCATGGGGGTATTTGATGATGCGTAATTTACCCGTAATCATAACATATTTTTATTGCATAAATGCAGCATTTATAGGTTTAGAACCCACACTTAGATGCATTTATGCGTCATTGAGCTACGGTTCAAATTTCGTTTGAATCAAACTTAAAACGAGAGATATATCACATTTTTAGTGAAACGGGTCGAACCTTTGGGCAAACCAGAATATTTTGGATCCAAATGGCCCATTTGGGCCTATGATCTGGGCCAAAATGCCACAATCCAACCCACACAAACCCCAAACCCGATTTTTAAAAATATTTGCTAAAACCCTCCTAAAAAAGGGCGCCCAACAATATTTTTTATATTAATCTTCTTTCTAGAATTTCCAGAAAGTGATAATTTAACTATAAAATCTTTGAAAAAACCTAGGAAAATCATTTTTGCCTAGGGTTGTGCGCCTCCCATCCTGATTCACGTTCCACCATTGTCTTCCTCAACCACCCATACGCCCCATCTTCTTCCCTTTTGGTTTTTGCTTGGCTTTGCCAAGCAACTCCATTGAAATCGCCCCTTCTTTCTTCCATTTCTCTTCTTTCAGACTTTCCATTCTTCTCCCTTTGATGGAACTAAGGCTTCATGTTTCATTTTGCAGGAAAGAGCAGCCATGGAGTGCGCCAGCCATGATGGGGTGTTGTCTACCCCTCCATGGCTAACCGGCTCTACCTCCCCAGTTTTCTACATCACCCGCCTCGTCGGTCCAGCACGACACCCTTCGGAGCACCACCACCTGCGTCTTCCAGCCATTTGCAGCAAAGCAAGCATAGCCCAGCACCACCAAAGGTTGTAGGTGCATCCCCCTAGGCAGACTCCGCTCTTCCTCTCCCTCTTTCGTCGGACAAGCCAAAAGGTTAGTCTTCTTCTTCATCCCTTCTTCTAGAATAGATCGAGTCTTGTGTGTTGTGTGTAGTTGTAGTCAGCCAATTTAGAGTGTTGTGTCAGTCCAACTTACGATTTTAATGTGCAAAAATCGATTTTGTATCTTTTCTATTTGATCGATTGAAGTTAGCTCTCATCAAATTTCATTTTTAAGCATGATCGGCTGAATCGTGTATGGTAGCCAATTATAATTTTTGTTGTTGTTTTTCTTTGATTAATTTATGTTTGTACAGTAGTTGTTCAACAGTAGATGACGTGAGGTCTGTAGGTTTCATAATGCTGCTATGTCATTAGTTTTGATATAATTGTTATGTTGATTCTTGTAGGTAATTCGTTTTAGCTAATCGAGTAGTTCAATTCTTTATGTATTAATTGTTATCCTTAGTTATTAGTTAGTCTAAATAGGTTAGGTTCAGCTAATTGAGACTTAGGTTAATGCATGTTGGTATAGTTGATAGCTTGGGTTAACATAGATGTATTTGAAATTAATTGGTAATATGCATAGACGTTGAATAGGGTAGAAATTGTGAACAGGGTATAGGTGTTTTAAGGAGTTATTTGGTTTCTTTATTTAGTTTAGGTAATCTTTGACTTCTTTATTCAGCCCTTAGATAAATTAAATAGTGAGTCTTGATACTATCTTAGGTAAATCTAGTTTTTGGTAGGATAGTATAGGGATTTTATGGAACTTCGGTTTTAGTGAAAGTTGATTTTTATGAGATTTTATTCAAAACCGTGTAGGGTCATTTTATGTAGTAATTGATTTTTCGCCTATGTCCCAGTATAACTTCCATTTCCAATATTAGAGTAGATGCTGAATTCAAATTTTATATTGTATTCTTGTAGTAAGTATTGACTTTGAGTTAAGTTTGTAAAATTGTGCATTGTAGTTTCCTTTTTTCAATTTTTAGTAAGTTATATTTCTTAGGAAGATGCACTTTAGAAATTAGGATATTTAGACATTTAGAACCATTTGGTAAGTATTGATTAAGTGCTAGATTTCAAAATTCGTGTGGTAGTTAAGTTAAAGTAGTGATAATGTAGCTTGTAAATTAGAATTAGAATTAAATTGCTTAAGTCATTTTCATGGGTAATTAGTTAGTTTAATTGATTCTATTTTCTGTAGTTAAAACAACCTATTAGAGGTGTATATGACTGTGAATGCACATACTTAATCTAATAGTGCATGCATTGGATTTTTGTAATGAATAGTGCTCTGAAATAGTAACCAAAATTTTGCACTGACTTACACTCGTTATACTCTATGTAAATTTTCAGGGTTTTTTCGAAATTATTGTCCTGTTCTATTCATTAGTGTGTTGAATGTTTGCAAACCAAAATTCAACTCGTTTTGACTTGATTTGTTTGCCTTTTAAGCATATTACAAAATTAGGTTTTTCGCGATTTTAGATTTCGGGTCAAACGATTCTAGAATTTTTATCGAACTTGAAACGCCTATATATATCTGGAGTTTCCGGATGAGTCTTTCAATTCCGTAAAGTCTGGCGGATTTGTGAGTCTATCAGAAAGAGAGCAAAAGAAAAATCATCAAAATTGGATTTTGTTTGCCCTTTCAAACTCCTTGTTTGCAAAAACCTATCAGAATCCATTTTGCATTACAACAAGGGTAAAACAGTCATTTACTTACTTAGTTGATTTTCAATAGTTTTTCATGTTTTTTAGCAAGTAGTTAATATACTAACAGTAGTTAGACTCGTTAGAATTAATATGATTAGTTAATCTAGTTTGATTCATATTTATTTTATTTATTTTTGTTTAATCGTATTATTAGATCAGTAATTAATTCAGAGTTATAATGACATACTGACTCTTTATTTTTGTTGTTTTAGGTTGATAAGTTAGAAACAGATCAACAGGTGTATTTAAAATGTGAGTGTGAATGCACGTGTGGCAAAAAGATAAAATTACCCCTGGCGATCCAGAGAAGACTTAGCAATCTATTTCAGTTCACTTTCATTTTTAGTTATAATTTTAGTAGAATTGTATTGCTTAATTAGTTGTAAACATTTATAATATTAATAAATTGAAGTTTTAGATTTAATTTGAATGTATCCCGTTCCCTGTGGATTCGACTCGTACTCACCACCTTCGTGGAAAGTCAGTTTTTATTATTACTTGATTGGTAATTTTTTAAAACGCTTTCAACGATAAATTAATGTTTTAAAACACTTACAAAAAGATCGATCAGTCTAAAATATAATCCTTCTCAATCTAGGAATTGAATGAAAATAATGTATGCAAGTCTGTGCTTCTTTATGTCTTTCAAAATTCTATTTCTTTAGGACTTTGCATTAGAGCTATCTGATTTTATGCATGCTTGAATCATATTTTCAAAACATCCCCACCTATGTTGTCCCGGTCTTCACGTTGTTGGGTTGTCTCACTGAACCATAGTTCGGGAAAGAGCCTCACAATTGTGCCACTTATTTGGGCTAAAAACCTTCCTGCCACGTACTAAGGGCCATAGTCTGAAGTATATCAGCAAGTGTTGAAGGATGTTGGAAAACCATTACCCTAGAACCAAAGAAATTTTTATGCCACGTACTTCGAGCTTTGGTTGGAGTATATCGGCATATCTTGATTGGATTCAGATGATCTAAACTTTAGAGTTAGGGTTAAGTTCCTACAAGCTCTTTCAAAGTTTGCATATTAGATTCAGCTTCTAGGGAGTGTTGTTCTGCGCATCACTTCTTGTATAATTTTGCTTGTTAAGGCGTATGTCATCTTATAACTCTTGCTTATTTCTGGTATTTCCTTACATTTTCAAAACCCTAGATATTCCTTCCAATATTTCCACCTATGTTTAAAAATCCAGGTATATATTTCTTTCTTCCTTATTTCTTCAAGATCAATTTTCTAAAAGCCCTGAAAATCTTTTACTAAATTCTTCTCTGTTTTCTAAAACTGCAGGTGATTTTCTTTCTTTTCGTCTTTTATTTTGGATCTCAAATTCCCAATCTTATTTTGATCCTGTCTGTTATTTTTCTCAAAAATCATTCATTTTCTCCTAAAGTTTTTATCTCTATATTTCAATCCTATTTTCAAATCTCTTTATCTTATTTTCTTCGTATTTTCCAATAAATCCCCTGATCAATTCAGCGGGAAATTGTTAGCCCAAAATCTTTTATTTCTCTTTCATCATGGTTGGCGACCCCGCCTGGGTAACAAGGCGTATTTTAGTTGTCTACTTCTTTTATAAGAGTAATAACGCAGTTGTCACGATTTTCGTGATGACCCAATCTCTGGTAATGGGATATCTTTTCTAAATTGTCAACCTAATTCTCAAATATCTCCTTCATCACATCTCTTTCTTCCAAAATTTCTTCAGTCTAAACCACTCTTTATTCTACAGAGAGCTTTAGCATTATCATATGGTTAAGACCAGATCAGGCAAAAAGATTGCTCCATATCAGCACGACAACGATATCAGTAGCACAGAAGAGATGGACTCTCCAAAATCTGACAGAGGCTAGGATCAGCATGACGACGATGATATTGATCCCAACATGTACACATGTACACACTGTTTCAGAAAATGATGACAAAGATGATCTCAGAACAGGCTGGGGCAGGTCCAAGGAAGTTGTCATCCAAGAGTAGAACCAAGGAAAAGCCTGTCAGAATTAACAAGAAAAGGGTTCAGATTGACAACAATTCAGAAGGGGTAGATTCAGCAGAAGATGACTCAGAGGAAGAGCAGTCTGAATTTCTCTAAAACCCTCTACATCAATCTAAGAAAATCGTTGAGAAGCCTGAACTAATGAACAATCCTAAATTTTAGGTCCTGATAGAAAACTTGATCCAGCTGCAATTAAAAGAGATGACTCGCATGGTTAAAGAATTGCAGGCTCGGGACAAAGGTAAGAGGGTTTACATTAACGAGGATTTCTATGATGGCCAATAAGGAGATGACAACCTGGAGGACCTTCCTCGTAAATTCATTAAGTTTGATGGAACTGGTAATCCAAAAGCCCATTTGGCCATGTTCTTTACAGAATGCAACCAGTTTAAAAGGGATAACAGAGCTTTATTCATATGCTTTCTGCGCAGGCTGGAGGGAATAACAGCAAAGTGGTATGCAAAGCATATCAATTCTATAGAGCTACGAAAATTTGACAAGGTTGTCAACTTGTTCATCGAGCGATTTCTTTTCAATACTGAGGCTTTGTCAACCCTCAACCATCTTTGCAATCTGAAACAGAATGACAATGAAAAGGCCAAAGACTTCATTCATAGGTGGAGATCCACATGCAACAAGATGAGAGATCCGATATCAGAAGAACATGCATTGTCAGTGATCCTGAATAATTTCTTCCAACCTTTGAGGGGCCTGATCTCTACTTCCTCATCGCGATCCTTTATCAAATTAATAGAATGAGCCGAATGGCTCGAAATGGGGGTAGAAAATGGTGTATATGAAAGCCTCACTCTCTCAAAGAATAGCCAAGATGCTAAAAGGAAAATGTAAGCTACTTGTGCAACAAACTCCACTAGCCAAATCAACAACAACAACATGAAAGGCAAAAGGGGTGATGCCCTCAAGCATGATAACAAGTCTTTTGGCTCCCAATAAAAGACAAACATTCGAGAGAAGATAAAGCACGATGGTTGGGGTTATGATTACAAGTTCACTCCTTTAGATCAGCCGCTTGAGGAAATTCTTTAATACCTGCTTGCAAAAGATGTGATTAAACTTCCAAGGGTTGTCGATCCTCCAGTCACCATAGGAAAATGGAAAGATCATTTCTGCAAATTTCATCGAGCAATAGGGCATGATATGAAACGTTGCTTTGTTCTCAAGAACATCGTTCAAGACTGCATTGACAAAAAGCTTCTTGTGGCAGACGAAGAGGAGGACCAGGCGGCCATCTTATCTTAGCCTTTCCCAGATCACTCTAAAGAATGACAATACCAATGCCTTCTCATCTCTCTCATTTCTGTCATTTTTCTTTCATAGGGATGATGTAGTCCCTGTTGCTTTCCTTTTTCTCAATTTGTCATCATTTTCTCAATGCATCAATGAAATTGTCAAATTTCTCTATGATCTGTTATCACCTTCTTCATGATTTGTTGTTCAAGTCTCTTGTGAGGTGTCTTTGGTGATGAGCGATTGTTTTCTCAAAAATCTTTTTGGCTTTTAAAAGCTCATTACCAATCCTAATTTTCTTCTATTATCATTATATTTCTTTAAAAAGCCTTCTTTAAAAACAATGATCTTGTATTATTCTTTCTTCCCCGCTATACTGGGACATTTTTTATTTTATAAAAAATCATTTTTTTTAGAAACCTTATACGCATGCAAGATAAAATAAAATCTTTCATCCTTAATTTTTGACAAATCTTCCCATTCAGGATAAGGGATAATCCTGACATCATTCATGAGAACAATAAAATTACCCATAGGGGTTTATCCAAAATCATGAAATTTTGAAAATTTTTGCAAAATCTCCATCATGATCACCAAGAGCTTTTTAAAGCAACACTCTTTTCAAAATCATGAATTCAGTATTTTCGTCAAAGATAATTTTTACCAATATTTTTCGAGATCAATCCCCGGGTTGAATCTTTCTTCAAAAACTCGTTTCGAACCGGTCATTTTCAAATCAACCCTCGTGTTGATCTTCTTTCTTCAAAACTGGTTTTGAACCGATCATTTTCAAATCAACCCTCATGTTGATCTTATTTCTTCAAAACTTGTATTGAACTGATCATTTTTCAAAATCAACCCTCATGTGGATCATTCTTCGAAGTCAACCCTCATGTTGATCATTTTTTGAAATCAACCCTCGTGTTGATCATTTTTTAAAATCAACCCTCGTGTTGATCATTTTTCAAAATTAACCCTTGTGTTGATCATGTTTCGAAATCAACCCTCGTGTGTTGATCATTTTTCGAAATCAACCCTCATGTTGATCATTTTTCAAAATCAACCCTCATGTTAATCATTCTTTAAAATCAACCCTCGTGTTGATCATTTTTCATAATCAACCCTCATGTTGATCATCCTCTCAAAATCAACCACTGGGTTAGATCCTTTCTGTCAGAAGAATTATATTTTATCGGTCTCTTTTAAAATCAACCTTTGGGTTGATCTTCTTCTCAACAATGAATTTTTACTAGTTTTCTGAATATTTTCACTTCAAAAAATTCCATATGCGAGCAGGATCAAGCAAAATCTTTTCGTCAACAATTATTCATTAATTTCCAATAATTCTCATCAATCTTCTTTCATTTTCCTTTCAGGTTAAGGGATAAACCTGAGCCTCATTCTAACGAGGTATTTTTTTCATCCCCATTCAGGATAAGGGGCAACCCTGAAACATTATTCTCACCCATAACATCCTGTAGACATACAGGATTGAGAGGGTTCTTCACTATCAATTTCTGACATCTCTTGATCAGTTTCTTTCTACCCATTCAGGATAAGGGGTAATCTTGAAAGCAGACCACATACGGTTAACTATGATGATCTATTCAAATCATGAATTAAAAAAAATCATCAAGAATCTTTATTTTCTAAATCCAGCCTTAGAGTTGGTCCTTCTAAACCTAGTTTCACAATTGGTCCTTCAAAACCCAATTCAGCAACTAGTCCTTCCAAATCCAATGTTTCAAATTGGTTTTTCCAAATCCAAGTTTTGTATTGGTCCTTTACCAAAATCCAATCTTCGAATTGGTC